>NC_070559.1:1302000-1953000 GCF_026914185.1 Puccinia triticina | reverse complement strand
TCCGTGTTGTTGCCTGCAGTCTTCTTCTGCCCAGGCCAACTGAAACTTGCCGTCAGATTCATCAACAAGGGGTGGATCAGTTTGGGTCTGCCTGTTGTGCTGCGGCCAGTCTGCTTGAAGCTCCCGGACTGAGCTGGCAAGCCTGGGGATGAGACCGCACTGACCGGCAACAAACCTTGATCAAAATTGCCAAACAAGGCCCGGAATAGTGGTAAGGTCGTTCCAGATAACGGCTTCAGTTTACTAGCTCCAATTGGGGCCAAATCAAGACTGTTGTTGAACCTCAGACAGCCGTAACTTGAATCCACGCCGTTGCTAGATAACTTGGTGTGGTCCACCAGTTTTGGGCCCAACGACTGAAGCATGCGCTCTGAGGCCGGTGTATGAGTAGCAGCCGGGATAGCCCGTTGCAGGGGGTTCACTTTTTGAATGCCCATCAACGTGAAGTAATGCTCAATGGCGGAAAGCTTGTGTGGCGCAAGCGGTTTGGAGACTCGCGTTGGGCAGTCAGCCGCGGTCGCTGAAGGTTTGGATAGATAGCAACAGATGGTACGATGAGCTCAGGGGTTTTGAGGGAAGCTAAGCAGGAAGAAACATAGAATGACCTCAGGATCCAGAAACAATTCCAAGAAGGGCGGCTCCTGCCATTTGCACTGTACTACTTTGGCAGTAGCCAAGCCGTTGGTGGGGGCCCGGGTTGAAAGGAAGTGGGCCATCATTGAAGCTGAGCTCAGGTTTCAGCTGTGAGAATGTTTGCGGATAATTGGAAGAGAGAAGCTACGGAAATCAAGGAGAGGGAGAGAGAATCAGCGTGTGGGCGGGGGGGAAACATGCATAGAGATGTAAGCAGGTGGAAGCTTGATTTTGTGGTTCCTTGTCTGACCTGGTGCTTTGAGTTCAGCCAAATGAAAAGAAAAATGTCTTGAGGTTTGAAATGCATGCTGCTTGATTCTGGAGGTGGCAAGGGATAAGCCAAAAGCATTCTTGATGCTTTTGACATATTTGCTGGCTTTAATATTCTACGGCTAGGTTCAGCTTCAGACGTATATATAGAGCCATGTTCCCAGGTGCTGTCACCCGCAATCTTACCCCGGAATTTACATATCAGGGAGAAGATTAGACCAAATTATTGATCTAATCTTCTCCCTCACCAAACTGAGATCAGCTATCATTGGCAACAGCAACTCAGCAACAGCAGACACAAACACCTTGCAGAAAATTCTAGACTGTTTAGACCATATCAAATGACAACCCAACCCAGCTCCTATCCCAATTTGTGCAACTTGGGTTTTGGTCGCAGCTGACAAACAGAAAGGTCCAAACACCAACAAGGGAACTTGGCCAATGGAACACATCACGGCACCAATACCATCCAATACGGAGCTTAACAAATTCAAACCCTCCAGTTGTGTTATTCACACTCCGCCTGGCTTCAACGCACTTGACACAGCCTCAGCTACCAACATTACAACCAGCATAAATAAGACTCTGGCATCCATCAACGCCAGAGCTGACTCTGTCCCAATTGAAATTGGGGTGGTGATTTGTTGAGAGACAACAAGGGTTGGATTCTTGTTGGCATTGGTTTTTTTGTTGAGGATCTGAAAGGAAGAAGTCCACCAAAAGGACTGAGAATGGTTATCTGAAGAGGGATTCTTGGGAAAGGACTTGAGGAGTTCTGCAACACTGGGTCGCTACGCTACGCTACGTGTTAGCGTAGCCGCAAAAAGCGCCCATTTATTTTGCATAGCGTTAGCGCGCTGTTAGCGCCGCTACGCTGCACTAATTTTCAGCGGCGCTAACAGCGCACCAATTCTTTGTTAGCGTTAGCGCGCCGCTACAGTCGCCACGCTGCGCTGCAGCGCTTTTAGCGGAAAAAAAGCCCTTTTTTCCCGCTAAAGGCGCTGTAGCGCAGCGTAGCGCGCGCTCGTTTGCGCCCTGCATGTGTAGCGTTAGCGCAATTGCGCGCACCTGCGCTAACGCTACGCTATCAGCTAAAATAGCTGCGCACCGCGTGCGCGTAGCGTTAGCGCATATGCGTGCAATTGGGCTAACGCTACGCTAAAAAATAGCGCATTTGCGCTGCGCTACGCTACGCTAACCGCTATGGTTAGCGTAGCGACCCAGTGTTGGGTGCTGAGAGTTTGAACTCAGAAGGCACGCAGATCTGGATTGGGGATCGATAAACTTGAGATTCTGATATTTTGATGAAAATGGTCTGAAAAAAATTGGTTCAGACAAAGTCCCATGCCCTCCCATCATCTGAGTTCAAGCTGAACTTAGACTTTGGGGTTTGTGAAATGTATGGACAGGTCATCATACACCTGCGCGGCTCTGCGTGCGCAACAAGAAAACAAGAAGGAAAAGAAAACACACAAATAACACACCAACCCACCACATACATCTCCATCCAAAAGTGCGCATATAGGAAAAGAGAAAAGATAGACAACACAAACCAAGAAAGAGAAGGAAGAGACAAAACAGAAAAAAAAAGAAGGAAAGGGGGGGAGGGAGATCCTGAAACGCCTTGAGCCTTGCACACGCGCTATGCTGATTGATCTTGAGGGTCCTTGAGGGAGTCTTGATGAGGTCTTGATCCTGGATTCGCCACAACTGAAACTGAGAAATGGCTGATAAAGACTGATGCCATGGCCGCCACAAGTTTGGCCTTCACAGCGTTAGCGGAATTGCGCCTTCCCTGCGCTAACGCTGCGCGCACAAGGTGCGCAGCTAACTTAGCTGTTAGCGTAGCGCTAGGGCAGATGCACGCAATTGCGCTAACACTACACATGCAGGGCGCAAAAGTGTAAGGATACTTAATTTGAGGATCCTTCACTGGCAATGATGGGGCACAGAGACAATTTCTAAAGAGTTCTAGTAACCACAATTCTGTATTTCAAAGTGAAGAACAACTAGCTCAGAGAGATGTCAGTATCTCTCTGTGCAATGGAGTATGGAGAAGAAAGAGAAAGAAGAAGAACAAGGGAAATGGTCTGACTTGCCTAGCTCAGAGAGATCTCAGTATCTCTGCAGAGCTAGGTAGGAGGGGGAGGAAGTGGGACTACGTAGATCCCGCTTGGAGTCTTGTGATAGGTTTTGTGAAACTCTTGAGAGGGAGGGTTCACATAAAGGTCGCGCGCTACGCTGCGCTACAACGCTTATAGCGGAAAAAAGGCCACAACGCTTTTAGCGGAAAAAAGGCCTTTGTTTGCGCTAAAAGCGCTGTAGCGCAGCGTAACGACTGTAGCGGCGCGCTAACGCAAACAAAGAAATGGCGCGCTGTTAGCGCCGCTGAAAATTAGTGCAGCGTAGCGGCGCTAACAGCGCGCTAACACTATTCAAAATTGGCAGGCGCTTTTTCCCGCTAAGCTAACGCGTAGCGGCCCACAGTTACTCGGAGGAGGAACGCGAGACGTGATGCTGGGAGGAAGGACGCAGGCCGTAATGCCCGGAGAGACACAAGTCAAAGTGCTTGAAGGAAGAACGCAAGCCATGTTGCTCAAAGGAAGAACGTGAGCCGTGGTGCTCAAAGGAAGGACGCGAGCCATGGGGCTTGGTGGAAGGACGCGAGCCGCGATGCTCGGAGGGTGTAAGCCAAAGTGCTTGAAAGGTTGCTGTGAGCCAAAGTGCTTGGAGGAAGAAAGCAAGAGATGTGTCAGGTATGTAGAGGGGACATCTTTGGGAAGTCGTTGCCATTGGTGGGGTGGAGCAGAGGCGAGGGCAGGTGCAAGGATGTTGACAAGAGAGGGATAGGCTCTGCAGGCCATGACGAAGTTGGGCTGTATTTGGTGTTCCTTGACCGCTTGGGGAGGCCTGAGGGCGGTCTGGCAAATAGGCTAATTGTTTGTTGTCATTTAGCGGCTGTTTAGTCTAATTGGAGGTCATGGAGAGGGGGATCAAAAGGGGTCGTCAAGGGCGTCCTGGGGTCTATAGCCTGCAGGGTCCTTGGTGGGGTCGGTCGCAATGATTGGTCAGAGGGAGTGGTAGGGAGGTCGTCGGAGGTAAGCAAGAAACACAATGCAAGTCGGGGACTGTTTCCAGGATTTTCCAATGAACAATTTGGCCTTGTTAGCATATGATACCTACAGAATTTTATTTTCCTCAATCAGATTACCAGTGACTCTGATATTTTCATTATCATGCCAAAGTGCCTTCTTTGAAAAGTAAATTTGTACCACATTAATCCATTTCAGGAAAGGCTTGACCTATTGGAACGGCCCCTGTAAGTGTGGTCCATACATTGTACAGAATTGCTTTAAATCAATATTATTAGATGTCAAGTGTGGAGTGGGAGTGGGTAATTACCTAGGTTCAGTTTTGAGGAGCAGCATTTCCTCTCAGCCAGCCATTTATTCTGCCGCCGCTTGGTAATCCTTGTAGGCTTGTATCAACGGTGGGCCGCTACGCTAACCATAGCGGTTAGTGTAGCGTAGCACAGCACAAATGCACTATTTTTTAGCGTGGCGTTGGTGCAATTGCACGCATCTGCACTAATGCTACGCGCACAGGGTGCGCAGCTAAATTAGCTGTTAGTGTAGTGTTAGCGCAGATGCGCGCGCTTGCGCTAACATTACACACGCAGGGCGCAAAGAAGCGCGCGCTACGCTGCGCTACAGCCCTTTTAGCGGAAAAAAAGGCCTTTTGTCCGCTAAAAGCGACTGTAGCGGCGCGCTAACGCTAAAAAAGAATTGGTGCGCTGTGAGCACCGCTGAAAATTAGCGCAGCGTAGCGGCACTAGCAGCGCGCTAACGCTATTCCAAATTGGCGGGCGCTTTTTGCCGCTACACTAACGCGTAGCGCTGAAATAGCGTAGCGTAGTGGCCCACTGTTGCTTGTATGGCATTCTGCTGCTGGAAATGTAGCATCAGCTTAACAAAATCTTCAGTTTTTGTCAATGTTGAAGATCTCTTGCCATGCTTCCAGGAGTTGGAATTTGGGATGGAAGGGTGTTGATTAGACATGGTGGGTCCTTCCAGGAACAGAAAAAAAGGGGAGGGGTTCTGACCGGTCTGCTAGTGAGAGCTTGGTAAGTGGGGCAATGACTGTTGCACTGACCAAGGTTGCTGTTGGTTTGGATTGAGACCAAAAATTTGCAGAGTGCAGTGGCAGGAAGACTGCTCATACCACTGTGTTACAGCGGTTAATGCCAGAAATGCTGGCAACTCCATGTAAATGTGGGGCAGTCCGCAGCAATGCCTTTCAATACCTGGAAAATATCCGGCAATTTTAGTTTCCTCTCTCTCATCTCCTTGTGTCAGCCTCCCACAATGGGCATCTTAGCTCACAGCTGCATACTGGTATTTCTCATGTCCTGCAAGAAAAAAACCATGCTTGAAAGTTTTATTAGTGAGTTTTTCCATGTTTTGGTCCATCTCTATAGATCTTACACACTGGAAACATAACTTGACTCAATTGGGCCAGCAGATTGGCCTGCTGGCTCGTGCTGGATAGCTGAAGCGCGAACATATTCCAGCTTGAATTCTTCAGAGGCGTTTGCAGGGAGTGGATGCTTGTTACATTTAAGTAGACTCTTGACCGCAAGATACGTCTTAACCTTTCGCTGCCAGATTGGAAATTATCACCGGTGAAGGTTGAGCATTTGAAGATGTCCCAATCATTGCTGACAGTTGTGATTGCGGGAGTCTTTGACAAAGATCCAGCGGGGTTCTGTCTAGTTCCGGCCATTAGGATCCGCTCTTAATTCGTGGAGTTGAGATCGGTAGGTTCCGCGTCCGAGACTGTAAATCTGTAAGATTCCACAGAACTAAGAGGTATATTTCATTATGAGAAAGACTGGTCTATCTGACAGGCTCAGAGACTTAGAGAAAGAATGAAAAACAAGCTTTACCTAAGAGCGGAATCAGGGCCGGCTCTGGTAAAGGGATTGGGCTGTTGGGCAGCTATACACGCGCAGTGGCGGTTGAGGGACAAGTACGTCTGGTATGGTCTGAGAACACTGCGCAGAGCGTCAGCGCTGAGACTTCAGTGAGTGAAGCTGTAGAGAAAGATGAGTTCTCTTACGGGGACTCAGTAGGCTTAGCGCTCCACACTTTAGCCAATCTGAGCTATGAGGTTGCAGGTGCTGCCGGCTCCTGCTATGTACGCGGTGCTCCGGTCAGCTTCTGACAACCCTGGTTGGACTCTGCAGCGCAGGACTTACCTCCATTAACGGGGTGGGTGATCCTGTCGCTGAGGCTTGGACCTAATCGGTCTATGGCTTCGGAAGTTATTGAACTGTATCAGGAGTTAGAGTCCTGTCAGCGTAACGTTCCTAGCTGTGACAATCCTAGCATCTCGACTTACCTTGTAGGTGTCTGAGTCTGCTTAGGTCGCTTAGGCACTCCGTCGATTGCTGACGTGGCTGGTTTGGAGCAGAGGATTAGCGTTAGCTTAATCCTTCTGCCTGGGAGCAACATGCATATGCATGTGCCTAAGAGAAGCGCGGACTCCAGTCCCCCTTGCGGGGTTAGGGTTTAGTTCCTGCTGCTTCCTGCGCTCAGGGCCGAGGCCCGAGTCTTGACAGTAATGACCCTCTAGTGAATACACTGTTGCAAGCCAACCTGCCCTTGACCACCCTTGCTGCTGCCGTGCCACCACACCTCCAACAATATTTTGAATCAGCCAGTGATTCTCCCATCACAATCAACAGTAATTCTCACCTTGACCACAATTTGCCTGCCCATGCCAGTTCCTCCCATGTGCAGGCCCAAAAACACTGTTTGCAAGCCCAGAAAACATGATTTGATTAGTTTGGGCAGCATGTCCTGCAACTTCAGTCACAATGTTGTAACAGCTGCGCTGTGTTTAGTGCAGCGGACTTCTGTGCCGCTGTGTTTAGCTCAGCAGACTTTTGTGCCGCTGTGTTTAGCGCAGCAGACTTTTGTGCCGCTGTGTTTAGCGCAGCGGACTTTTGTGCCGCTGTGCTAACCGCCTTTTGTTTTTCCTGGAAAAAAATGATGGTTTTAGCTTGCTAAAAAAAGAGCTCACGTAGCGCTGAACCGCTGCGCGTCGGCGGTTTGGAAAAGAAGAAGAAAAATGGTTTAAATGCTGTTAAAAGAGGTTTAACATACAGTAAAATGCTGCTATCCGCTAAATTAGCGGATAGCATAGCAGATTTCCGCTTCCGCTGCGCTATTGCTAATTGCCCTGGGTGGGTAGCGGTCAAACGCTGAGCGTAGCAAGTAGCGCAGCGGTTTTTTCAACAGCTTCCGCTAAATTCAACCGCTGTGCTGCACTAAATGACCGCTTTTTTTAGTGCAGCGCAGTGGTTACAATGTTGCTTCAGGTAATAATTGCTGTCACATCAACAGGAAGATCAAAGTCTTTGGAAAAAAATTATGTTAGGGCCTGTACCAAAGCGGGCGTAAAAACCGGTTTTCCAGTGGGAATCAATTTTTTCTGCAAAAAACAGTTTTCCCCAAAAGAAGTACACCACAGCACCTGATTTTTGGGACATCCAGAAAACAGTTTTCCTTGAAAATGGTGGATTTTCAAAAATAGGTCTGACTCTGCCCCTGTTTTTCTACAGCGCCAATCAAGTTGTTTGCAAGATCTGAAAGCCAACATGTAAACTAAAAATGATTAATCATACTTTGCTCCTTGTATTTTGTTTATTATGATAACTGACAGATTCAGTGTCAACCATCTATTCATAGACAAGTGGGGGAGAGAGGAAGCAGATGTGAGTGTGTGGGTGTACTCCAAACCTGGAGTGCCAGGGGATTCAAGAGGTGGAGCCGCGGTAGCAATGAAAATTAAGAGTTTTTGCTCTCCTTTCCTTGAGTCTCAATAGTAGGTACCGCTTTGGACAGAAGAGAGGCCAAGATCAATCCCAGTTGGATTACCAAGGTCTACAACAAGAATGAGATCCACGTCTCCGATTGTCTCCCTCCTGTCATCCTAATCCAAACCACACAAAAAGGGGAGAAAAAAGATGAATCAAAGATAGCCAGGTCAGGAGAGACTTGTACAAACCTGAAGTACCAGTGCATCAAGGTGATTGTCAAACGGCTTCTCCTGAGAATTCATCTTGATAAAATGAGTAAGAGCCTGAACAGCTGGACAGCGTGCTGTGGAAGGACAGTGACGCAAGATGGACAGCGCCTTCCAGGAGGCCCGGGCAGCGGGGTGTTCACTCTTGCCGACCAGAACTTTGTTCCCCTCAGCTAAATCACCGCCGTCCTTCGTGTCTAGAGTCCGCGGGAGCTCTTGCAATCCGTCAGAAAAGATCTTCGCCAGAAAACTCAAAGTGTGCCTTCCAATAAGCAGCTGTGGTGCTCTTCAAAAGTCTGGTCCTAAGTTTTGGTTAGATCAGCTTTGATCTTCATGAAGTGAGATGGATGTCTCTATAAGATATCATAAAGGATACAGAGGTTGAGAGAGAGAAATATTGACATATCCAACCAGACAAAGTAGAGGCAGGACAACGGCCAAAACTGCCGCGCTCCAGCGAACGGTCTGTTTTAGGCCGCTGGAAAAGAAGCTTAGCCTGGTGATCCAAGACATCTGTTGTAGCGTAGTCCAGCATCGAGCCGCAAGCTGCTGCATTTGCTGGTCATTTTATCATTTGCGATTGGTGACCGGCGAACTTCATCTGTTTAACGGCCAAGGAGTGGATAGCGATTATCTCCGAGCGCAAAAGCGAGTAACTGTGCATGCCAGGAGTCAATAAGGTCAGGATGACGGGTTGCGTAAGAGTACCTGGTCAGGACCGGGCGGTGGTGAGCTAGATTGGGCTGTTGGATGTGCATGGTTTGACCAGGTAAGCCCGATGGAGTGGCAGGAACGTGTTTTGGCTGATAGCAGGTGGAATGCAAGGTTAGTCTGTGAGTGTGGCGTCAACCCGTTTCCAGTGTGACTGCCAAAGGAGTGATTGTAACTAAGCTGCAGTTGAGGTGTTTATTGGCAGGCGAGGTCAGTTGTTGGTGTGCCAAGCGGATTGAGCTCAAAGAGTAGGTAAGCAGTGGCACCACTGAGATGGGAACTGTTGGCGTAGGAACAGGGGCGGCCACGGCGCTGAGGGCGGGGCAAACAAAGACGGTGTGGTGAGTGCGTGGTTACTGGTCAACTGTGGGGTATTTAAAGGGGGGGTTGTGGGGTCGAGTGAACCGCAGGGGATCCGGTTTTGTCCTACCCCCTCCCTGGGAGGCCCCTAACTGCTTGGTTAGGCCCCCCCTGGACAGTTTACCAACCGGCCCTTTTTTGCTTGTTGCTCCGGCACAGCTGGAGGGTCATCCATAGGGCCTTTGGGTCTTTGTGGATATTTCAACGTGTTTTTGCTTGTGTAATTGTTTTGTAATGTAGCTAGTTAATTATTTTTGAGACTTAAACACGCAAAAACTTAGATCTAAATGTCTAGGATTTTGTGTATTTAAGATAGTTGGATGTGCGCAAGAGAACGGTGATTAGTCTCTTCCTCACGATTGAATGTTTTGTTGCGCGTAATTTTATTTCAATTTTAACTAACCTTATAAAAGTGATTGAGAATCTGATAAACAACCTGAGCAACGACACAACAAGTTTGAGCAATAACACACCTAAAAGAAAACAAATGAGAAGAATAAAAGATAGAAATGATGAAAGACAAGCAGACTAGATGAGAATGATAAAGATAATGTAAACGGAAAATAGGCATACCTGCGATGAACGCAGAGTGATTTTGTTTTGATTTGATTGATTGATGTTTTACGAGGGACGCGCGCAAGAGAACGGTGATCTATTCAATGGGTAAAGATAGGGGAAAGAAAATAATGGGAAGAGTGTTTAGTTGTTGTTGATTTTTGATGTTGATGACTTGAGGAATCTGGAAGAAGGGAAATTTTGCTTACTAGTCTCTTCCTCACAATTGAATGTTTTGTTGCGCGTGAGGAAAAGACTAGCAGGCTTGGGCAGAGTCGGTTTTGATGTCAGGGAAATTTTCAGCTTGGGTTAGGTTCAAGTTTGGGATATTCACTATGGGCGTGTAGAGTTTAGGATATTCACTATGAGCGTGAGAATTGGAAATGCTTGCTGCGTATTCACAATTGGAAGACGCAGTATTTCAACAAATGAAGGCTTGCTTCTTGTCTTTCTTTTGGTGTTATGTATCATATTGTACTGGTTCTCACTGATTTTATAATGATTTTTGAAAACTGTCTGTTTTCAGCTCCCTAGGACTTGTTTTGGTGTGCGCGGGGTGCTCGAACCGCTCGTTCGAGCAAAAAAAAGTTTGAAGTGTGATTTCATAAAAATCATTATAAAATCACAAGATTATGTACTTGTTCTGAGTTTGGGTGGGATGAACAGGAAGATGCAGCTCTTCCACAAACCCTGACCAAACATCCTCAAATTTTTGAGGAAAGTGAGCAACTTGAGGATGAAGTTTCCTCCCACCAAAAGGTGGGAAACTCATCACGCGGGTTTGCTGACCTAAGGCGCAAGTCCCCCCTGCGGGGGGGTTCGCTTCGCGAACCGACCAGCCAGCCAAATGGCTGGCGCACCCCGCAGCAGGGGACTTGTGTTAAGTTTGAGCAGGGAGCAGGTACATACTTGTACCCGCTTCGCCAATCTGCTTGGCCAGCGATTTGACCTGCTCGCCAAGCAGGTGCTTTTGACAAGCAGGTACCTGTAGCGGCTTCGAAGCGGGCACAAGTACCTGCTCGGCCAGCCAGTTGACCTGCTCGGCCAGCTGGTTGACCTGCTCGGCCAGCAGCTTGACCTGCTCGCGGAGCAGGTCAGGGATATGCTGCTTGCGGAGCAGGTTAGGCTGCTCGCCGAGCAGAGGTTGGGCTGCTCGCCGGGCAGAGGTTGGGCTGCTCGGCGAGCAGGTTGGGCTGCTCGCCGAGCAAGTACTGTTACCTGCTGGCTGAGCTGGAGCAGGTACCTGTAACTGTACCCCCTCGGCGAGCAGGTTGTCCTGATGGCCAAGCAGGTGAATGTACCAGCTCGGCGAGCTTTTCCCTGCGAGTAGGTCAACCTGCTCGCCGGAGCAGGTCATCCTGCTGGCCAAGCAGGTAAAAGTACCTGCTCGTCGAGTAGGTTAACCTGCTGGGCGAGTAGGTTAACCTGCTCGACGAGTAGGTTAACCTGCTCGACGAGTAGGTTAACCTGCTTGACGAGTAGGTTAACCTGCTTGGCGAGTAGGTTAACCTGCTCGCTGAGCTGTTACCTGCTCCGGAGCAGGTACATGGAACTGTACCTGCTCGGCCAGCAGGTCATCCTGATGGCCGAGCAGGTAGAAGTACCTGCTCGGCGAGTAGGTCAACCTGCTCGTCGCCGCGCAGGTATGGCTGAGCCGGAGCAGCTACCTGTAACTGTTTCTGCTCGGCGAGCAGGTACTTTTACCTGCTTGGCCAGCAGGTTGATCTGCCAGGTACCTGAACCTGCTTGGCCAGCCGGTTGACCTGCTCGGCCAGCAGCTTGACAGGTTGACCTGCTGGCAAAAGTTTCCTCGGATTAGCCAACAACCGATGATTCAAAATCATCGGTTATTGAGCCACCAATATTCATTTTCCTCGGTGGGCCCCCGACCAAGTTTTCATATGATCGGTTGTGGATGACCGATGATATGAAAGCTCGGTTGAACTGTCAACCGAGCTTCCACTACTCGGTTGGTGGCGGCCAAGGTTGACTCGGCTGACCCCTGACCAAAGAATTGAATTCATCGGTCAGGCATCGTGCCGATTTTGGCTCGGCTGCGGAGCAGCCGACTTTGAATCGGACAGCAAAACCTTTGGGTTGCTGTCCCCCGATGTTGACTTGGGTGCGGATTGCCTCGGATGCGTGCAACCAATTTTAAATTGGTTGCGCGCACCCCAGATTAACGCGGATGCACGCATCCAAGCCTTATATGCTGGCAGTGTTTTGATTCATATATTGATTGTTGCGGATTTTGCATTGGTTTTTTGTCCAATGGGGAAACCCATGATTTTTTTTCTCTCATTTTGTGTATTTACAGGGGGAACCCTTGATTTTTTTTTTTAGTGCTCTGGGAAATCTGTTTCTTTAATAAACTTGGATAGTCACATCATAAATGAAATCAAACATGACATCCTCACATCAACACTTCCACACCTTGCAAAGGTCAATTTCCTGTGGTATTTTTTTATTTTTTTCTGAAGTCAAAATGATCCTCAAACTTTAAACTTGGTCAAGGATCATTTCAATCAATAACACAGCAAAAGTGACAAACCTAAAGAGGATAATTTTGATAAATTATCTTTTAAAGCAGAAGGCCCATACATTAATACACACAAAGCATAAGCAAGGTCAAAGTAAATGACCAAAGTAGTAGGATCTATGAATGAATGTGTCAAGGAGGTTACACAGATGATGAAATGACAAAATTATGATGATCAAAAGCAAATTAAAAATAGATTCCTTTACAATTAATAAAATCTCCAACTTCTGGGCCCACGACCTCACCCTCAAAGCCGCACTACACCTGCAAATACAATCCATCCACCAAACACCTAAACTCAATCATCAGGAAAGGCCTTGATGTGTCATCACAGCCAATATCCCTGGAAATATGAGAATGAATGAATTTTTGTACTTCTTGCATGTCTGATTCATAAACATTACACATGAAGTGCCCCAGCCACCAAGACCTTTTCCATGCAGCAAACTCTGATTCAATTGAATTGAACCTACAAACCTGACTGGTTTCAGACAAGACACACATATGAGATCAATTTAGTCTACTAATGCACTATTTGTTTCAAATAAAACCTTGCTATTCATTATCCCGGTTCACATTGGGCCAGGACCAGCAAAATTCTAATTAAAATTAACTTCATGTAATTTCAGTTCTTGCTGAAAGTTGGACTCTCACCACCATTATTTGGCTTTTTAAGGTCCCAATTTTATCAAACAGCAAGATCAATTTTAGCTGGGGACTTGAAATGCTCCAACATGAACTCACCTATTGTTTCTCCATTGAAAAACTAAAACACAAACAAATAGCATTTTTTCAACCACATCACAATACTTCTATCTATCAAGTCAAGATATTAATATTTTGATATCTATTCAT
Organism: Puccinia triticina; assembly: GCF_026914185.1. Taxonomy (NCBI): domain Eukaryota; kingdom Fungi; phylum Basidiomycota; class Pucciniomycetes; order Pucciniales; family Pucciniaceae; genus Puccinia; species Puccinia triticina. The sequence continues at coordinate 1,939,988 of NC_070559.1, read as the reverse complement.
GCATGTATTTTATTTTTCTTGTTTAAAGAGAGTGTATGCCTTTTCTTTTACTAAGAGAAAGAGAAAGAAACAAAGAGAAAATAAACTAAACAGAATAAATAAGTGTGTTTAAGCCATCTTATAGATCAACAAAAGAGACAATAATACTGGCACAAAAACCAAGCACCAAACAGAAAAAAGAGGGCCACAGAAAGTAATGCCCAAATTGGAAGTACCATTTATTTGCGGGGTCCTTCAGGACCTCGGCGGGAATCCTTTTGAGGGACATAGTAAAGCAGGAGCTTGGGGACAGTGCGGATGTGGGATTGGTATAAAGGGCATGGAAAATCAGGAGCTTGAGGCTGGTGTGCCTGGCGCGGCCGGAGTATTGGATGAGATGTTTAATAAGGGCAATGAGGTTGGCTGGCCACTCGGGAAATAAGCTCTCAGGCCGAGTGGGTCTCATCAGAGGAGTATTTTTGGGGGAGCCGGAAGATATTCTGGGGTGGATGGGGGAAAAGGCGATGGGCTGGTTGAGGCGGAAAAAGGTGTGTGCTGCAAGACTATCAAGGCTTTTGAAGAGGAGCGCCAGGTACTCATGGCTGGCCCGGAATCTGTGGAGGATGAGGCGGAGTAGCTAAGCATGGTTGAGAGGTTGGTGTATGACTGGTTCAAGTCTTTGCATATTCCCGGGTGTTGTATAGCTTGGTGAAGGGAGTCAACAAACAAGCCCCAGCAAGAGACTGAGGCAAATCAGCTGTTCTGGAAGGTGTACCTTTACTCTTGTACTGCTGCTTGCGAGTTTCAGCACGCATGGACAAAACAGCGAGCAGGTGAGATCCTCCATTAGCAGTAACTGCTCCCGACGCACACGGCGGCTGAGCATTGGCCCCAGCCGCCGCAGTAGCAGCTGCAGCCAGCGAGATCAATCTGTGTGCCAAAGGATATGGATAAATTGTGCACAGGCGGACTGGTCAAGCGGCTGCCTCGAGACTGGCATGGATGAGGCAATCAAGGTGATTTGTAGGGCGTCAACAAGCTCTGAAGGCACTTCTTGGGTGGTTCGGGACCCGTCACCAACCCCCATCTTTTACCCAGCCTGGATAGCTGAATTTCTCGGCCCCTGATACTTGTCCTCATCCTTATGGTGCTCATCAGCATCAACAGAGTGTGATACGGTGGAGGGGCCCTTGTGGCCGAAGAAGCGCTCGCGATTGACCTGCCTGTTGCTCTTCGTCCGGCGGACTTCGCGGCGACTCAGCTGGTCCTGATTGGGTCAGGAGGGCGAATAAGAGGGCGGGGAGATATGCTTGAGGATATGGTAGCTACGGCGCCGGGGACGGTCTGATGGGCTGCGGGTGGAGTGGATGCTGTCCTTTGTGATGAGTTTTCAGGTTTGTACTGACTTTCATTCAAGCACTGCGGACTGAATCAGGTGAAGAGGCTCACCTGTATGGTGTTGAGCTTGGTGGTAGTTCCAGTTGCAACGGTAATGTTGGTATGATGATGGCACCAGGAGCAAGGCAGCATGTAATACAATGCAATGGTAGTTACAAACAAGGTGAGTCAAGGTATGGGTTGCCGGGATACAGCGTGGAAGGCGAGTTGTAAAGGGAGTCGTGGCAACGGTTATGTGTATCAGAAATTGAAGGAGCGGGCACAGAGTTGGGGCCTATAAGTACTCCATGTAGACTCTGCTGCTGTCTCCTCAGGCAGCTCCTACTGCTGTAATTCCAGCCAGGAGTTGCCTCATCCCTCTCCGCTGTTGCACTTGCGCAGTTTGAGGGGGCATCAAACCATTGTGCTGCATTTCCAGCCACTGGTTTGTACTCAACCCCCTCTGCTGTTGCACTTGCACGGTTTGAGGGGTTAAGTTTGGTGACCCCCCTTTGCATAATGCCCTTGCGGCGCGCTGGGGGTCATCTGCCCACCATTTTTGACCCTGCTAGCCAGGGAAGGATGGTGGGCTGGCTGTGTTGTGTTTTTCCCAGTCTTGCTATGTTGTATTTTTTTTGTATTTTGATAAGTTGTAGGGGGAACCCTTGATCTTGATTTCTGTGATTGGCTGTCTTTAATAAACTTGGATAAAGCATAGGCAAACTATTCTGACAACCCCTAAGCTTTGAAGTTCTAACCCTATTATCTGATACCCTGCTTGCCCTTATTTGTTCCACTAGATAAAAATCCACTACATTTCATGTGATGGTTTTCTGTTTATTATATCTGATAGGAAGTGCTCTTGATTTTCTGATGGTATTGGATCATAATCACCACTAATGCATTGATCTTTAGTTTGTTGGTAATATTTTACAAGTAGAATCATCAATTGAAGTTGGTCACATTTTATCTGTTGGACATTCTGAACTATATTTGGCTAGTAAATCTAACATATGTCAGCACCTTTCAAATCAATTTAACACAAATTTTCCCAAAATAATACCTCCCAATGTCAGTGAAGGCCGTATCAAGCTGAGATTGAAGTTTCAAGGGTCCCAGCAGCTGACTTTTTCCGTCTTTCTATCTGATGAGCTGAGCAGCCTGAGGTACATTTTCTAATTGAAGAAGCCAAAGACAGTCAGGAAGCTCTGGAAATCTGCAGTAACAAATCAAAAGAGCTCACAACCTCTAGTGGCGAAGCACATCTTCTTGAAATTCTGGTTGCTTCCCAAAGAATTCAAGAAGTAGAAAAAGACTGTCCAATTTGCTTGGAAAAGTGCTTGGATGAAAAAACAGTGCTTCCAGCTTGCCAGCACACATTTTGCACCACTTGCATTGATTCATGGTTGAAGGTGAATTCTTCCTACCCACTTTGCTGCCAGGTGGATCTTACCACTCAGGCCAGGTTGGTATCAAATGAATCAAATTCTCAAGATGTTGCATTAACTGATCAAGAAGTAGCACAAAGTGATGAATAATCACCAGCTCAGCAACAAAGCAACTTCTTTGGTCATATTTTTGAGTGTTTTGTATTCACAGTTATTGTGGGTGTGATAATTATTTTTGGCATCAAATTACACTAGTAAGTGTTCTAGCAGAATTTTTCCTGTGGCAATGAAATCCCTAACACTGTCAAATTGTTCTGACACACCTCTATCAAAATAAGTGGTATAAACCCTCCAGGTAAATATTTTGGTTCAAGGAATAGCTATCATTATTATCCTCCTCCCACCAGCACAGGGCCATGATTATTGAAATAATTACAGCTTCTGGAATTCAATTGCTTTTGTCAGCCTTAGAGATACCTCAACTATCCAAAAGACTGCAATAACTTGGTAAATAATAATAATTAATGAATCATTATTGCAGAATCAGATTCCTCATCATAAATTAAGGCGGGTCACCCACTCAAAGTAACCCCTTCCTCCTATTCCTTCATGTACTAATTTTATAATTAAGAATTGGCCCCAGAAAGCGCCCAAAAAAGGTATTACATACAAAAAATTAGTAAAATAAACAAAGTACATAAAATTAAACTATTGTACATGAAAGATTAATGTTAGTCATGTAAAAATACCCCGTGAAAGTATTATGTAGACTTCTACTGAAGCTCTTTCACATGACAATTGGTTAAGTCATGTGACACAACGGTGGGTTGCTACTTTACGGTTATCCATATCGTAACATTATCATAGCGATTTTTGGTCCCTCTACAATAACCGGACCGGTAGCAATGGGGAAATGTGGTGCAATATCAATATTGCACCGGCCGGGTGTTTTTCTTTTCAAGGCCGCTACAATATCTATGGGCAGAGCAGGAGGTATTTATCAATATATTGATCAAGAAAAGGCCATTTCAGGGCTGATTTGACCTTTCACTGCTCAATCAAGTGTTGCTCTGCTTGATAAGGGCCAAGTTGACCCTCAATTGCTTAATAACATGTTAATTTTCTCGATAACACGTTACTTTACTAATAACTGCTGTGCAAAAAAAGGCCAGTTACAATAACTGTGACGCGGCTATCCGCGCGCTAGCGCTAACAATACCTGTAAAAATGTTAGGTGCAGCTTGCTACTTTACTCTACAGCCCCGGTTATCATAGAGTAAAGTAGCAACCCATTGTTGTGTGACAGAGTCAGGGAAATTAGTCTATTATAATATAAATAAATTGCCCACAGCCAAGCCTTGTTCACGGCTACACCTCAGGATACTCCCATAGGGAGAAAAGGGCTTAGTGGTTGCGTCACCAACACCCCAACTATTACGCTAAATTAGATTAGCGGCGCTAATTCCGTAGCGTAGCGAACCATTGCTAAATAAAATGGCGGTTAGCGTTAGCGGTAGCGCAAAAATCCACTTTTTAGGGGTAGCGTAGCGAAGGTGCCGCTAATCTTTATACGCCTCCCATGTAGCGTAGCTACAATGAGGGCGCTAACACTAAGTTTACATGTAATTTAGCGGTGCAGCGGCTTTCAATTGCTAAAGTACCCGCTACGCCGCTACATTGAGTAATCAGCAGTATAGGGGTACTTTAGCGGGGCTTTGACCTGGTTGGAACACACCAGCACCGCTAAAAATGATTATACTGTTGGATTTGGCGTAATCCGACAGCAAGAGTTCTGCGAGCGGTCCCGAGCGCCCCCAGCGCTTGTACAGCTACTGTTGCACGAAATCCAACAGTACAGCTCAACAGTAGCACAGTTGTACTGTCGGATTTCACAAAATCCGACAGTACAACTAAACAGTAGCACAGTCGTACAGTTAGATTACGCGTAATCCGACAGTACGAGCTCTGCGAGCGCTGAGTAGGCAAATATTCCAGCGGAGTGCGCACTGCAGGATTTCGTGAAATCTGACAGTAAAACTCAACAGTAGCACAGCCGTACTATGAGCTCTGCAAGCGCTGAGTAGGCAAATATTACCACGGAGTGCGCAATAATTCACTCTTATTACTAATTAATTCAATGAAACTATATCTGAGTTGCTTACCTACTCCCGTCGCTAATTAGCGATCTAACTTAGCTAATTAATCGCTGCATTAGCAAATGGGGCGCTAAAAGAAATTTAGCGTAGTTTTTTTGCGCTACAAACGCTAAACATTAGCGATTAAATTTGTCTGTTATTCTCTCAACTCAGGTTGAAATTGTAACTGTAGCTGAAAGACAACTGCGCTAAATTGCAGCGTAGCTGGCAGACCGCTACGCTAAACAATTTGCTATATGCGCTAAATGTAGCATAATAGTTGGGGTGTTGTTGCGTCCACTGAAGTTCCCTCTATAAATAGAGGCCTATTTGGCCCTCAGGAAAAGATCCCCCAGACCATTCACCGCCCATAAACTGTAAGTTTGCCGTGAATATTCTTCTCTGCTACTGTAGCACCTTTTTGCTTTAAAACCATCCCCAGCACGCAAAATCCACTGGATTAAACCTTTCAAATATCGAAAATCCCTTATTAGCATATTTAAAGCTATATCCTTATAAGTAGTTTCCGTAAGACCTCCGCCTCTGTCAAGCAGCCAATCAGTTTAAGCGCTTACCACCTACTTTTTACGCCAAATTTATTCCCTGTAATTAATAATTATATATTATTAATTACATAATAAATCCTCCTATTTTAAAGAGTGTTTAAAACCCTTGCAGTGGCCATATTTACCACGTAACAAGTTTAGTAATTTACATTACTAGTGTTTACATCAGCACAGCTATAGTGCTAGGGCCCAAATGCCTTGAGACAACGGTGAAACAGATACTATACAATACAGTATCTTCAGATACTTGTGTATTGTATCTGTTGAAAAATACAAATGTATTGTATCTGCCTGAAGATACAATACCATAGTATTGTATCAATAAATTATTAAAACTTGATTTTCTTGTTTTTGGCCACTGTGGACTGTATACAGAAAAACTATCAAAAAACGTAAAAATACAGTATCTTGTATTGGGCTGTATTTGCAACAAGATACCAAAGTTTGAATAAATTTGTATAGTATTGGTCTTTGAATACAATACAAATAAATAGTATTGGGTGCAAAACAGATACAAATACAGGCAGATACAGATACATGTATTGTATTTGTTTCACCGTTGCTTGAGATGCCTCAGGGTCCGCCGTTGGCTGGAAGGCAGGCGCGCACGTGGGGACTCTATTGAGGCCACAAACAACGTCCAGGGTGCCAAAACCTCACGGGCAATAACACACAGGGTAAATGTTTGGAGGTATCTCTTATAATTTTCAAAATCAAGATGCTCGGGGACATCTACTTAGATACAGATACAACGGGAGGGAAACAAGATTGGGGGGGGGTGGGAAGAGGGAGCAAAAATAGGCAACATCACTTCACAAGGACTAGGAATGTAAATGGGTTGGGTCGCCCTGGAAAGACCCAAGACCCAATGGGTTCTGGGTTGGGTTTGGGCAGCCCTCAGGCCTCTCTTTAAAAAACCGACCCAATTAGATAATCGGGTCGAGTTTGGGCAGGGTTTTTCCCACTCGGGTCGGCCCATGAACCCAATTGTGACCCAAAATGAGGGCACATCATGCTCAATCACTCGCCGAGAGGGATACAGCCAATGAATTTGTACCAGCTCACCAAGAGGAATACATACCTCCCGGTGGGCTGGACTTCAATCAGCTCTCCAAGATGAATACATACCTCTTGGCGAGAAGGACTTTGTCAGCAGTTTGGCAAGAGGAATGCATACCTCCCAGAGAGCTAGACTTATGAGCAGCTTGCCGAGAGGGATAAATACCTCTTGGCAAGATGGATTTGTACCAGCTTGCCAAGAGGACTACATGCCTCTTGGCAAGCTAGTCAAAGCTTAGCTTGCTGGGAAGAATACTCACGGAGACCTGGCCAAAGTCCAGCTTGCTGTATTTCTCTGAGCTGGGCTTGGTTCAATTGTCCAGGGTGTCTTGGCGTATATGTCCCTGCACGCCAAAAAAAGATGGCGTACACAGGTTTTCAAGGATGGCATAAAAATCTAGTGTGCATTTAGCACGACTGATGTTGTCCTGGGTCGGCCCGAGAGCCGACCTGGACCCAACTCGGACCCAACTCCTCATTAATGGGTTTGGGTTTGGGCACTACATTTGCAGTTTTGTCCCAACCCAACCCAACCCGGTGCTCACGTTGGGTTGGGTTTGGGCACCATTTTCCGACGCAAACCCGACCTGTTTACATCCCTAACAAGGACTAATGAATGTTGGGGGGGGGGGGGGGGGGGGTGGAGGGAGGGCAATCACGAGTACATTCACATATCAGTGATCTCGGCAGCTGGGGCCCTGACGTTGTCCACGGTTGGGCAAACACAGTAAGTCCTCCAACATGGGGGACGCGCCGAAGAGTTCGGTGTCCTTCTGGAACATCAGGTGATGCCACCTGCAAAGCATAACTTGAGTCAGATCCAAAGTTGATCGCAAGAGCCCTCCAAACTCACGCGTTGATGTATTTCTCCGTTGGTTAAGACTTGGCAAGGCAAGAGCAGGCTGAGGAGGGGATTGTTACTAGGTCAGACTTACCTGGGGGGTGTGGGGACTTACCTTAGAAGTAGGGGGCAGGAGTAGGGGGCAGGGGTGGATTTATTCATGATATCGGAGAAGTTGCTCGTATGGGGGGAAACTTGGGGGAAAGTTTTTGGGCAGACAAGGGATGTGTTGACTTGGAGCAAGGTGATACATGCAATATATATCACCAGGTCAGGGTTAGGTCTGGGGCAGGGAAGCCGGGTCGAGGACCACCAACACTGTCCACACTCATCCATGACGCGAGCCGGCTGAATCCAAGCCAACTGGATCGCGGCTCAAGGGCCCTGTGATTGCCCAAACCTGGACGGGGCGCCCATTGGGCGTTCTAGCCGCTCCGGCGACCCCACGACGCAGTGGGGGCCCCCCATGACCAGTGGTGCCATCAAGACCCTTGCGTCAGCCAGGCAACCGGTGTTGTGACGTGGCAGGCTTGAGTGACTCTAATGGTTGTGAATCCCAGCTCAGCATCTGGGATCTGATCCCGGATGCTGAATATACCGCTACTGCGGCGAGGTTGAGCATGCGTAGCCCCTTGGGCTACAACACCCCCCCTCTCGCCGTAGAAGCGGTACTACCTACAACCAGAAAAGGAAACGGAAAACAATAGAGATAAAAGGAACTTGAGCTGAGTAGAAAAAGATTAACCAATAAAAGAAGAAGAAAAAATAACAACAACTATTAACAAGAAACAAGTCAACCTGCCATGATCCTTTCTCTCAATGTTGCAAAATTGTCCTGTGGCAATATACACTTGGTAAAGATGTCGGCCAGCTGATTCTTCGTGCTTATCCATTCTAATACTGTCTTCTTTTGAAACAGTGCCTCATTAGTGATGTAAAAATCCCGGTCAGTGTGCCTTGTCCGTTTATTGGACGCGTCATCAGTGGAAACCTTTATTGCAGATTGATTATCACAAAATAGAAAACCTACGAAATCTTTCTTAAGTACATCGCAAAGCAGATGTCTAACCCACAGTGTTTGCCTCGTTGCCACCCCCAGAGCCATGTACTCTGCGTGGCATGTCGACGACGCCACCGATTGTTGGCATCGCGATACCCAGAGGACCAGACAGTTCAGGAATGTGATCAAGACGCCGTATGAAGATCGGGAGAATTCTCCTCCCCACAATGCATCTGCAAATGTCTTAAGCGGTTTATTGTCAGTGGAAGGGAAAAGGCATAGCCTAACATCTTTGCTGCCTGCCAGATAGTTTACCAAGTGTTTAACCCCTTTCCAGTGGGTTACTCCAGGTTTTGCCACAAAACGGGCCAGGTAATTGACTGCAAAACAGATGTCTGGCCGCGTCCCTACCGCTAGATAGCTGAATGATCCAATTACCAATAAATAGCGGCCTGAATTGGCTTCAACTCCTTCTTCATCTGTCGTCGCATTGAAACCAGCCGGCAAAGGTGTCTTTGCTATTGTCGTCCCATCCCAGTGTTCTTGCAGGATCCCAGCTACAAGCTCTAGTTGGAATAGTTCAAAACCTTGATCGGACCTTTTCACGTTCAGTCCAACTATCGAATCTAGACCCGTAGACCACTTAATCTTGAGAATATCCTTTAGGTCTTGCTCCAGGCGTCGTAGAAGGGCGGGGCTTGACGCCGTGACCACCCCATTGTCAACATGCAGCCACAAAACACCTGCTTCTTCCGGGTGGCGGAGGATGTACAGACTGTTGTCGTACTGGGACGGCGAGTAACCAAACTTGTCCAGAACCGCTTTCAAGTGTAGCCACCAACATCTAGCGGCCTGACGCGTGCCATAAAGAGCTTTCTTGAGAAGTAGCGCATGTCCCGGCGGCGTTTTCATCCCTTCTGGAGGCTTCACCCACACTTCCTTGTCGATTGGGGAATTGAGATATGCAGCCACAAAGTCGAAACTCTGAACTGGCCAACCGTATGCCGCAGCAACCACCAGTAAAAGACGTAAGGAAACAAAGGTTGCTGTCGGCGCGAAAGTCGCGGTGAATTCTTCTCCCTCAACCTGCGTGAACCCTTTTGCTACGTAGCGCGCCTTGAAACGTAGACCATTGCCATCCGTGTCTGGTTTTGTAGCAAAGACCCATCTCCCTCCTAGAGCTTTTTTGTCTTCTGGTTTCAGCTTCAGAATCCAAACCCTCATTTCCTCGAGATTGGACAATTCTGTGGCAATGGCTTTTTGACCACGCTTCTTTCTCCGGTGAATTCATTGCTTGGCGGAAAGTTTTCGGTACTGAGATGGCGTAGAACTGGCACATGTCCAAAATTTTATCTACAATTAACTCCTGATTCGTGAACTCTATTTCTTGAGAGAAATCACCCAGTTGGAGCAGGTTCATGATGTAGTCAACTGAGAGCTTTTGCGAAGGGCCCTCCGGTGTCGATTGCTGACCATCTGATATCGGGTTTGTCTCGACTGGGATCACGCGTGTTGGTTCTTCATTGGGAAAACGGACCATCGCCGAAGACACAAAGCGCTTTTGATCTGGAATCCAGAATAACCACCCCTTGCTCTGTTCTAAGTGTGCAATGACAAGACCTTTAACCGCCCGTTTGTCCAGTTTTGAGGTTTTCTGCCGAACATTTGTTCATACGGAGTCAGTTCTTTACTGGCTTTGTTGGGCAGTCAATTGAGCACGTATGTCGCCCAGACGAAAGCATAACTCCATAATTCTTTTGGTAGGGGACTGTCAATAAGAACTGTTCTCCCGGTATCCGCGACTGTCCTGTTAAATCTCTCTATCACCCCGTTCTGATAGTGATGGTAAGGGAGCGCCTTTTCCGCTTGAATGCCCTTCTCCGCAAGGAAATCCGCTAGCTTCTTGTTGGCAAACTCCCCTCCGTTGTCGCTCCTGAGTGTTTGGACTCTCTTCCCTACTGCTTGTTCTAAGCAATTGATGGTGTCAATGATGTGTTGATTTGCTTCTGACTTCTGTTTCAGCACCTTCACGAACGCATAGCCCGTCGCTAAATCTCTCATCGTGAGTAGATACCGTCCGCCGTCAATCGAATCTACCTGAAAAGGACCCATCAAATCCGCCGCCAAAACATCTAAGTGTTTGACTGTCCTAAGTGAAGAAGCTAAAGGGTTAATTTGAGTACTCTTGCTTATTGCACACACAGGGCAATGTATTTTGCCACTTGGGATCTCATCAGGTAGTCCATTTCCCAACTTCCGTTTCACAATGCTCCTAATGTGTCGGAGGCTAGCATGACCAAACACTCTGTGATAGTAGAGTAGTTTCTTCTCATATTTTGTAAGGTCTTCTGACTTCCAGCAAAAGTCAGTCGCTTTCGCCACTGGTTCCCTGAACACTTCATCAGACAGTGGCACTTTAGCTTTAGATGCAAGAATTGATATGTTATTGTCATCAGGGGCAGGCTTAAGAGAAAAAACAGAAGTATGATTGGAAGGAAGAGACAAGGATGTAGAAGAGAGAGAAAGGGATTTGGGCGAGGAAGCAAGGGAAGAGGCAGGGGGAGAGGATTTTGAATTGGACATTTGCGGCCTTGGCGTCAAGGTGTTTGAGAATAGCATATGGCAATCGCCTAACTGAGTTCCCCGCTGACTATCCGATCTGATCATTGGATAGGGCAAGCACCACCTATTTTTTGCGGTTTCAAAAACACAGTCGAAGAGATGCTCTCCTGTTGAGCGCAAGATGTGAAACGTATCTGTGGCGTTGTCATAGGCAACAAGTGCGTTAGCTTTTCGCAGGGCTGCCATTGATATGAGTGTGGTCTTTGCCTGCTCACAATACAGTACTTGTCTGATCACAATGACAGATCCATCAGGGGCCAGGAACTTTAGGGCCTCCATGCCAGTGATCACTGACCCTGCTCCACTGGTAGCTACAGAAACACCAATAGGTTTCGGGAGTAGGCGGAAATCATGGAGTAATGATTTAGAACCGGTGAACCCGTGGGACGCCCCAGTGTCAAAAATGGCAGTCTCACTCACTAAATCTTCCCCGAGCGCCATCGAATGGAAGTCCAGGTTGTCCAGGTCGTCTGGAAGACTGTTGACTTCCACAACGTGAGCAGTCACCCCCCCTTTTGTCGGATTCGAAGTAGCCGACCCCTGTTGCAAAAGAGCCTGGCTGGCTGACCGTTGGTTGGGCTGATACCATGGTTGGTAGTAGTCCGCTAGGTGCCGGGCATGTTCTTGGTTTCGGGTGGGGGGGCAAAACATTCGCCGGAAATTGGTCTTCGGGAAGCGGCCGGAGTCCATCGCTGTGCCACTGGGAAGATGTCCGTAGATCGTGCCGACAATCGTGCCGATTGCTTGCCCATTCCCTCGGCTTGGTTGCCCTGCTCAAGGGCAATCCGGGCAGCTCTTCGCGTAGTGATTTTCGCCGCCGCATTGCCAACATTTGTGGGCTGTTACTGCATAGAAGTCCAGTGCATCGACCCACTCGTCTTCACTCACTTCAGCTAAGAAAGCCGAGACGTCGAAGTCCGCCGGGTTGCTCGTCGACATGATCAGAGCTGCTGGAGGGTTGGGAGAGGTGAAGGATGGGTTGTGATCGCCGTCCAACTCAGTCGCATGTTTGTGTTGGTCCTTGCAGATGTCCAGGGCCAACATGATGGACTCAAAAGATGGGCAGCGGCCTTTCTTGTCATCTTGGAACAGTTGCTCAACTCTTAACTCAAATGCTTTCTTGTATTCCGCGTTTGAGTCCATCACCGCCGCTTGCAGCACAAAACCAAGAAACGAGTCCACTCCGATTGCTACGTTGATCAAGGCCCATTTGGCATAAAGATCTTTCAGATCGGACACTATGCCGGCGTTATGTCTCTTGGGGTCGATCTTGAATCTTCTGAATTTGTTGAAGATGTTCATTTGTGCGGCCCTCGAAGATGTCTTTAATTTGGCCAATAGGTTCCAGTACATCGCAAAGCAAGTCGGTAGTGCTTGCATTTCCGCCACCAACAACTGATCAATGCTGGCAATGAGGATAGCACGGCCAATCTTTTCTTACGTCGAGTTGTTGCACGTTTCAAAAAAGAAACGGGCATCCTTCAGATTCAACCTTGCCACCTCCGCCATGTTGGGGTACCAGTCGCCGAAATTTGACCCGTCCGCCTTCAGAGTGTTGACAGATCAAAATTGTGCCTTCGCCGTCTGGATCGCATTGCCCACGAGTTTGCTTTGTCAAAGGTGAAACTCTGCTTCTTTGAAATCCCTGATCTCCTTGGCCAGCAACTCGTCCCTCTCATTGTAGCGGGCTGGTCTACGTTGCACGGGCGGAGCATCGTCAGTCACATTCAAAGGTGGTATTTGTGAGATGCGGGGCAATCTGGGATCCATGTGGGGCGGAGGTCCACGCTCATCGGCTGGAGCAGGGTCTCTTGGCTTGTTTTGCGGGGCTTTGCCTTTTTGACATCCCTGGCCGACTGTTGTGTCAGGGCTCGGCGGCAGCCTTTCGAGGTTGGATTGAAGGATGGCAATATCTTCCTCCAGTCTAGCTCTGTGAGACAAGTCGTCGATGTTCCAATTTGACGTGGTGGCCGATCTCAACGTCGATTGTCGATCCTTTGCTGGGTCCATCAGTTCGGCTGTGTAGGTGTTTGGGAGTCAAGTGATTGTCGTAAGCAGGTTGAAAACGGAAAAAAATTTGGATGATGTATATAATGGGAGTGGTGGAGAAAAAAGGAAAAAAAAAACGGGGTTATTGATGAGAAGAGACGGAAAAAAATAGGAAGGATATTCAGATTTGTTGGATATGGAAAAACGGAAGGAGAAAGAGTTAAATATTGAGTTATGGATATAGAGGGTGTGAGTTGATGGGATGATAGTTGGATATATAGAGTAATGAAAAAGAAAGTGATAAACAAAAGTAGAAGATTGAGTTGAGTCGATCCACGTGTCGGGTGAGATATAGGATCAAGTCTGTTTCCTCCAATGATCACCAGCAGTCAAAACCGTGCCACAGTCTTGTTTTCGGAAGGATGGCTAGTCCCCCTAGCCTATGAAAGTTTTTGAAAACAAACTGTCACTTCTATTACGCTTTCGGAGTCGATTCGGGGATGTTGTTTGGATGCCCGGATTAACCAAACGGATTAAGTTTAGACTTGACTCAGCAGTTGATAGGATTATCGATCTTCTTCCTGATGATTAGTCAGTTGGATAAGCAAGCTGATTAAGCTTGGCGATCAATGGTGGTTGGGTGTTGGAAAGAAAAGAGCGTCAAGGGCTCATAACCTGTTGTGACGTGGCAGGCTCGAGTGACTCTAATGGTTGTGAATCCCAGCTCAGCATCCGGGATCTGATCCCGGATGCTGAATATACCGCTACTGCGGCAAGGTTGAGCATGCGTAGCCCCTTGGGCTACAACAACCGGCATCGACGCCCCCGTGACAGCCGGCTGTGACGCCTCCCCTACCGGTGCGTCACGCAGGCATCTCACCGGGGCGGCCATCTGGCGCCCAGGTTGGTGGCATCTCAGTAGCGCCACCTATTCCCACAGTCCCGGTGGCGCCCCATTGCATGACAGAGTGGCGCCTGTACGGCTCTGGGTCCCCGTCACGCAACTGTGGCGCATGGAGTGCTGGGACGCCAGCTGGACGTGTGAAGAAGTAAACGGGCAACACTGCAGATGTCCCATGTCTGGCGGTTAGCTACCGCTGCGTCCGGTCCTGGTTTCCCAAATCGGTTGAATTGCCACACTAACCTGCAGATGTCCCGTGTCCGGCGGTTGGCTACCGCTGCGTCCAGTCCCGGTTTCCCAAATCGGTGAGGAAGAGAAACCGGTACCTTGCGCGGTGGTAGATAAACTATGTACAAGGTGCTGCGGCGTATGACTAACTAACTGCGGCGCATGTATAGCTGACTGGTACAAGCTAAGATCTGAACATATCACAAACGTGTCACCCCTACACTCTAACACTCCCTCCTGCGTTTGTGAGCTTGACAGTGTTTGATGTCTTGAGGTTGAGCTTGCTGAGTGCCTTCTCAATCAGGTTTGGGCCAAGCCTCTTGGTGAATATGTCTGCTACTTGATTTTGAGTGCTTGTGCAATGTATCTTGATGCCATAGTGTTGGATGAAATCATTAATGAAATAAAAGGTGTGTGTCAGATATCTTGTCTTCTTAATTCTTTGACGTGTTATCCCCGGAAATGAGTATTGCAGTAAATTTCCATTGGAACTGTATGGTTCATGTCAATCAGGAGGTCGTTCATCTGAGCAATTTGTTGAGCGCCATCTGAAAGTGCTACGTATTCAGCCACACAAGTTGATAGAGCCACCACAGTTTGTTGTCTTGCCCCCCAAACCACTGAGTTACCGTTGTGTTGTATGATGTATCCTGATGTTGAGCGCTCATGTTCCCCGCCCCAGTTGGCATCCAACCACAGTTTCAGGTTGTTCCCTCCGTCGCTGAATTCCAGAGTCAGATCCCGTGTCCTTCTTAGATAACCAATCAGAATATCCAACACCTCCCAGTGCTTCAAAGATGGATTGTTGCTGTAGCGTGCTAGTAGATTCATGGAGTACAACAAATCAGGCCTGGTACCTGCGCACAAATACATCAGCAAACCAAGTGTTGATCTATACTCGGTAGCGTCTTACAATTCCCCATTGTTGATGACAAGGTTGGTTTCCGGGAGTGTGCTACGTCTAGGAAAGTAGGGCCTCTTGTAGCCATCCAAGATTTGATTGATCATGAAATGTTGGTTCAAATATATGTTTCAATTATCTTCACTCAAGTTGATTCCCTCAATCTTCTCAACCCTCAGTGACCACTTCACTTCCATCTCCGTTGCCATTGCTGAATGTAATTCTTCCAAAACCAAGTCTAAAGACGCCATTGCAAAACCGTTGTCCACATGAAGCCAGATGACTACAAAATTTGAGCCTTTCCAACAGATGAAGAGGGATGCACCAGGAAAAAAAAATAGTCACTTGATGACAAGTGAAATCATGCCAGCTCCAGCGGGCTACCCACCATCTACCCACCATCTACCCATCATCTACCCACCATCTACCCACCATGTAACCAGTTTAAGAATTTCCACAGGAGATCCTCAGTTTTTGCTGGGCACCACTGATCCCCATTTCTGGTCAGCTGATACTCAGCTTTAGCTCCCAGCTTATGCTCAGCTTTGGTGCCCAGCTCATGCTCAGCTTTGTTGCCCAGATAAGAACCAGTCCTGGCCCAGCTTATTTTCAGCTTTATTCCAGTCATGGCTCAGCTTAGACTCAGATTAGGACTATCATTGGCCCAGCCAATGCTCAGCTTTGGACCAGTATTGGCTCAGCTGATTTTCAGCTTTGGTTAAATCTTGGCCCAGCCAATGCTCAGATTCTGAGTCTGACCACTCCTGTAACAGCTTATGTTCATCTGTGGACCAGCCTTGGCTCAGCTGATGCTCAGCTGTGGACCAACCTTGGCTAAGACAATGCTCAGCTGTGGAGCAGCCTTGGCTCAGCTGATGCTCAGCTGATGCTCAGCTGTGGACCAGCCTTGGCTCAGCTGATGCTCAGCTGTGGACCAGCCTTGGCTCAGCTGATGCTCAGCTGTGGACCAGCCTTGGCTCAGCTGATGCTCAGCTGTGGAACAGCCTTGGCTCAGGTGATATTAATATTTTGAATAGTCTCAAAACATGTGATACTCAGCTTTAGAACAGCCTTGGCTCAGCCAATTCTCAGCTTTGGACCATTGTTGGCTAAGCTGATGCTCAGACTTGGAATATTCTTGGTCCAGCTGACACTTGGATTTGTTTCAGGCTTGGAATATCCAATTCTCGGCTGTGGCCCAGGCTCAGCCAATGCTCAGCTTTGGCCCAGGCTCAGTCAATGCCTACTGCTCAGCTGTTCCTGGGAAAAAATTAGGATCAGCTGACTGTGCCACATTGAGTGCTCTGGTGCAGTCCTGCAAGCTCTACAAGTGCTGGTGGAGCAGACTTGGAGCAGCGCTGGAGTAGCTCTTGAGCAGAAATCAAAGCTGCATCATGTCACTTGCCATCAAGTGACTATTTTTTTTTCCTGGTGATGGTTCTAGTTCACTGGCAACAAAACCAATATTCTCCATTTTTCCTTTGAAAAACAACCACCAACACGGTGTAGCCTGGCAAGTCCTGTACATAGCTTTTTTAAGATGCATGACTTTTCCTTTCCATTGTGGGAAGAGTTCTATGGGAGGTTGTACATAAACTTCCTCTTCTATGGGACTATATAGGTATGCGCTGCTGATGTCAAAGGTTGCTGTGGGGTAGTTGTGCTTGCAAGCAATGGATATCAGTAGTCGGAAGGTGTTGAGAGAGGCAGTGGGAGCATATGTTTTGTTGCAGTCTTTCCCCGGGGTTTGATTAAATCCTTTTGCAACGTAGCGAGCTCGAAATTTGTCTATTGAGCCATCTGGGAGTCGTTTGATTGTGAAAACCCAGCATGCACCTAGGACCTTGATTCCGTTGTATGGGTTGACTGGCTCCCAGACTTCGAGGCTCATAAATTTGTTGATCTTGTACTCAGCAGCCACTCGCCATTCAGCACTATCCGGACCAGACAGGGCCACTTTGATGTTCTTGGGAATTGTGAGCCTGAGTCTCTATAGTGACAGCAGGACACAAGTAATGGGGGGCAATAGTTGGATTTCTTGGGTGTCAGCTGGCTACTATGTCAGAGCCACCGTGACATAATATCAAAAGCAAACATGAAATATCATTACATAAGAAAGAGACATTATTACTACCATTACTTATACTTACACATATAAAACCCGGAATATTATTCCATATTCTTAATCTAAGCCTAATTCAACCTAGGGTACCTCACTTCAAGGTACCCTTAATTGTTATTCTTTCCTTGTGTAAATTGACTTCAAAGTTTAACAGGTGCACCACGTCCCGTGTGAATGCACCTGTATGCTTATATACATATTTACATATGCTTATAACACTTCAATAACCATGAAACTGAAGTGTTATTTTTATTTTAGAAGATAGCCCAACTTAAGTTGAGTTAAAACTAAACCCGCGTGCTGCGCACTTGGCCCAAAGACGGCACAGAGCTCCAAAAATGAATGAAACCCCAAAAGGGCTACCTGTACATTACAGCACGCCCACCAGGGAAGTAATGACATCAAGTCTGCCCTTCCACCGCCACGTGAAACACTACACACATTACATAATCTGTACTTATGTAATGATGTCACATGGATGTAAACAGAATATTCCTGACACAGCAGAAGGACTAGTACATGCACAGTACACTAGATTGGGAAATACTGTGGCCCATTCTGGGACAAATGGCCACACGTCTCAGCCCCTTCTGTACCACACATGTAGCAAGGTTGAACTGGGTATCAAGATACTGATTTAGTCTCCCTTGGCACACTCCCAAAGGGTTTCAAGCCTCTATGGCGCCATCAACACGGCAAAAAACCTGTTTGCAGGCGCCCACAAGTTGGCCAGTGCCCCTGAGGCTCCCCTGGGCGCCCCAGAGGGCTGCAAAAGGTATTTAAAGAGCCCTCTGTCCGCCCAAAAAGCCCTTTCCTCACGGTTTTACATACCTACTTGAATTTACCCGCCTTCAACACGTGCTCAATAGCCTGTTTCTAGCCTGGTAAGTCCCTTAGTAGTTGTTTTTAGCCTCATTTTGTCGCCAGAAACTGCCCAGTGTCCACCAAGCCTTCAGAATCAACCTCTTCAAGCGCTTTCAACTGCCCAGTTTCTACCCTGAAGAACCTCAAGACTTTAAGGGCTTTTTACTAGTAAGTTCAAACCCCTTTCTCTTGAGATTATTCGCCATTCCTTGCTGGGATTTAAACCACACTTGTTTACAGGCCCCAGTGTTTGCTTTTGAGGGATTAAACACCCCTGATTTTATCAGGCCCCTCTTTATTTAATTATATTAATTTTATTAATATAATTACGCCATATTTTCATATATTTTACGCCATAATTACCAATATATCATTGGAATTATCCCTTGGATTTTTGTCCCAGAGTTTTATACTCTTTTATACTAGTTTTGCACCACGTGTAGCTAGAAGGAGTAGTCCTTGGCATCACGGAGGCTGACATTGGGATAAAGAAAATACAACTATAAGAGAAAAAGAGAAAGAGAGAGAGAAACTGAGCAGGAACAGGATAAAGAGAAGTACTAGGTTATTCGAGTGGGAATGCACGTCCACTGGCAATGCTACTCTTCAGAAGAGTGCTGCTAATCTGTGATAAGAAGTGCTACAGCTTCCTCTCAGGAGGGTTTAATCCAGCCACAATTCTTTAGCTTCCTTCTGGATAGTCAAGGTTCTTAAAGGGAAACCTGCGGGACAGCCCTGTAACCTAGATTTGGGGCAAAGGCCAGATGATCATAAGGGACAGCCCTGTGATCAAGAGTGAGGCAACGGCCAGTAGATTTGGAGGGACAGCCCTATGATAAAGAAGAAGACAAAACCAGAAGAAAGAGCAGATCAAGCAAGACACAGAGTTGTACCTCCGAGATAAACAAGGTTCAGTGAAAGAGGTTACTTACTGTCAATATCCTAGGCGCCTGTGACGGTAGGTATACTGGGAGTGTTGTAAGCTCTTTGGTGGTGATCCTGGGGTTATCTGGGTGGTGGTTCTGGTTTGCTGAAGTCTGTGGATCCGCCTCAGGCAAGGGGGATCCTGACTGCAAAAATTATCACAGTTTGCTTATGTAATTTACATATGTACATGTGGTTTGGCGCGCCTGGTAGCGCTGACACGTCACAACTGCGCATGCGCGCCACAACTCAATAACTCAGGGAAGGAGTATAGTTAAAAAGAGTTGGTAAGTTGTAACTAGGGTTAAAATTACGTGAGGAAACAGAATATGAAGTCAAAACAAGGTTATCTCTTAAGATGAAAAGGATATAAAGTAATTTATATGTAACAAAGGTAGAACAGGCAGCTTTTAGGTCAGCTGTGATGACTCTAAGGCTGACAGGGATGTTGAACTCAGGACCAATTGGCAGCTCGGCAATGGCTCTTTGTTTGTTTGCTGTGAGTTCCTTTTTTGGTTCTTTGCCAAGTACTAGTTGTATTTGGCTTACTATGAAGTCAATGTTGGTTTTCCTTGGCACAGGCTTGACCTCTAGTTTCTGAAAATCCGGGAAGATAGCTGATGTTGAGTGAATTATCCTACAATCTGTAGGCAAGTAGAATAGCCACCCAGATCCAGCTTTAGGGTAGCCAAGCATGAGGCACTTGTGACCGCGTTCATCCAGCTTAGTCCGATGTTCTTTGGGAATTTTAATGATCGCTCTTGCTCCAAAAGGATATAGGACGTCGGGGTTTGCTTTTGTCTTGAACAGGACCTCCAGTGGCGATGTTTTGACACGTGTGTTTGGGATCCTATTCAGGATGTAGGCTGCTGTCATATATGCAAAACTCCAGTAGATTTTTGGCAATGCGCTTCTGTGCAGCATTGTCTTTGCCATGTCTCCAACAGTCCTGTTGAATCTCTCTGCTTCACCATTTTGTTGTGGATGGTAAGGGGATACTGCAGCTAATGTGGTTCCAAAGCGTTCAAGGTGGTCCCTCAAATCGTTAACAAATTCCCCAGTGTTGTCACAACAAAGATAGGATGGTGTTTTCCCACATACATTCCGAAGGTGGCGTACCCATGCCATAATTTTGTCTGGAACTTCAGTTTGGCTTGCTAGTATTGCACAGAACGTGTATGTACTGGCATGATCCCTCATGATCAAGAGATAGCGACAGCCATTGATATCCATGGTGAAGGGGGCCGCAATATTGGTCATGACTAGGTCCAGGGGTTTGTCACAAGGAATGTCAGATTGAACACCTCTGGACTTTGAATCCAACACCTTAGACTTTGCACATTGCTCACAGAAGAAAGGCGCTGCTCGCAACTTGATGTTGGGTTGATGAACTTTAAGAAATTCACGGACTACATTCTCTGACACATGTCCAAGACGACAATGCCACAGGTAAGGATCATAGGAGGGTTGTTGAGAAACTTTTTTTATCATTTCATTATTATTCTTGCTAGTGATGACAGTCCAACAATAATTCATGAAATCAAGATGAAAAACAGTCCCTGATGTGTTGGTGAGTCTTGCTGTAGTACCCTCGTGTTGAAGCTTCCAGCCAGGCGCAAGTAATCGGCCAGTAAAGAGAATCAATCCGGTGACCCCGGGGCAGTAGTACACGTCTTCAATCACCATCACTCTTGTAGGAGTTGGTATCTTCAGGCTGCCAACCGCATTGATTGTTTCAACGTATTTTGACACAGCAAGCAAGATAAGCAACGGCTTACTGAGCTGGGACTTTGAAAAAGGTGGAATCCCCACTCACGTTGATGGTGGATCCTGAGTCGAGTAAAACTGTCCCTTCATTTGCTTCAGGAACATCAATCTTGCGGAGTCGGCCGTTAGATTGAGTTGATGAGTTCGGTCAAGGTGGTGGTATGTATTTGGAGTCCGGGTTGGCGTGATTTTCCGGGGGGATCTGGATCAACCCGTGACAAACATTGTGCCAAAACACTGAGCAATCCGCATACCAGTGTCTGATCTCTCTGCAGTAGAGACAAGCGTATCCAAATTTGGCCTTCACAGACTCCGGGGGGCTCTTGCCTTGGTAGAAGGTGGCTTTCTCTATTGAGAACTTTCCAGACTGATTGGTGGTTTGGGCTTGAGGATTAGAGTCCTCGTGTCGACGCTGAGGGGGAGTGTATTTACCACGAGGCACATGGCAAACAGCTTGAACGGACATTTCGACATCGGAAGGGATCGATCCTGGAGCAAGAGAGGTTGCTCCAGATTTGCTGAGCGCTGATTGAATAATGGTGGTGACCTCGCCAACAGTTGGGACCTCTGTCATGTCGTTGAGAGGTTGACTGATGGCGTATTCTGTCAGAGTTCGGGATTGGGTTCCCCGAACAAAAGCCTTGACTTGGCGCCAACCTCCTTGACCATGCCAGCCATGACCGACAAACCTGAAGCGACTACCAGCCACACCACAAACAGTAAGTTCTCACGTGACTCTCCAATCAACCAGACCAATGCCTGAACCGGTTCTGAAGACAAGCAACAGTTAGAACTAACACCCTTGCCTACCGTCTTGTACAGACGATGAAAGCATGGACGAAGACCCCGCCCCAACTGGTTGTGCCCTACCAGCCGTGGCGCTCCCTTCTTTTGTCTGGACTGGACTCATGTAATTGACCGGTAAACAGACCCTCAGCTCGTACGTTACCAAGCAGACGTTCTACCTGCATGTTGCAGAACGGACATAAAAAGCTGACCATCTTCATCGCTTCTAGGCCATCCGACTCGCTTTCTTCACTTTTCCTTCCTGCTCCTGCTCACTCATCCCAAAAACATCTCCTCAACTGCTCCCACAGAACTCGCCGCTCTCCTGAATCGCATCTCTCTTCAACTGTTATCATCAGCTATCATGCGACGACCTCGCACCGTATTTTAGCCATCCCCTTTTTCCGTATAAACTCTTTTTGTACTACTCTTCTCCATACTCTCTACATTTCCTCCATATTAAATTGTACCCTGCCCTTTAAGGTACACAACCTTTTTTCTTTTTCTTTCTCCATCAGAAACCATGTAACACTTGTATCCTGACTCAATGTGAAATAAAACCTTTAAGTCTACCAATTCTCACATATTCAAAGTTCTTTGAATCGGCACCCAAAGGGGCTCGCGCAAGGGATTGTAGCATGAGACCACCAAGTTTCTTTCCGGTGATTTTCGCTTTTTCAACTTCAGCAATCAGCGTACAAAATCAAGCGAGCCAAGATTCACTCGCAGGATACCTTACGGACACAAATTTCAACAGTTTCTCGATTAGCATAATCTTGTGTCGTCGACCATACTTCTTGCATTTTTCTTTCAGGAGAGTGAATGTGAAAATAGCAAGACTTAAGGTATATTTCTTAGAGTCAGCTCATGGTGAACATCATGAGAAAAAAAGAGAAACATTTGAATAGAACACTAAGTACCTTAAGGGCAGTGGTAAGGCAGCAGCTACAAGTGTTGTTTATATAAAACAAAAAGTGTATGAAAGCGGAAGGAAGTGAAGAAGAAATAAAAGGCTATGAAGCTGGAAAGAAGAATGAAGGCAGAGAATGGCAATGGCGCGGAACGAGGTCGTCGCGCTACCACTGATGATAAAGGCAAGGGAAATACAATGCTGATGTGTGATGTGAGAACGGATGATGAGCGGGAGCAAAGTGGTTGTGAGTCGAGTGGATGAGCAGGGAAAAACTGGATCTGGGAACGACTGAGGAGAATGAAAAAGGGGGGACAATTCAGTCCCTTTTAAGGTCCTCTTGCAGCAGACAGGTAAGATCACTGTTGCTACGTACCAAGCATCTGGTCCTGTTTACATGAGGCCAGTCCAGGTGAACAGGGACTGTATTGCGGTGGCTTTGTCACGACTAGCCCGGGCAGAATCCTTGTCCATGCGCTTGTGGTCTGTATGACACGGTATGCAAGAAGGGTTAGTTTGCGACTGCTTCATCAGTGCTGGTTTTTATAAGCAACACCCTGGTTTGGTTGCAAAGGAAAAAGGCAGGGAAGGAAACTTACGCTCAGTGGCTTGGGTGATTCCAGGAGTGAAAGCAACACTGTAGTTTGAGCTGGGCAGAGCCAGATTGAGCTGAGGCGAATTCGTGCCCAGGCGGGTTGGGCCCGGGCCTGAAATCTGACAGTGAACAGCTCCTTTGTCAGCCTTAGAGTCAACTCAGCTGACCTAAAGTCTGCCTTTCTATACTTTCTACATATGAATTACTGCATATATTTTTCATCTTGTGAGATAACCTTTTTTTGTCTTCATATTCTGTTTCCTCATGCACTTTTAAACCTAGTTACAACTTACCAATTCTTTGTAACTACAATCCTTCCCTGAGATATTGAGTTGTGGCGCGCATGCGCAGTTGTGACGTGTCAGCGCCACCAGGCGTGCCAAACCACATGTACATATGTAAATTACATAAGCAAACTGTGATAATTTTTGCAGTCTGGATCCCCCTTGCCTGAGGCGGATACACAGACTTCAGCACACCAGAACCACACGCCAGATAACCCCAGGATCACCACCAAAGAGTTTACAACACTCCCAGTATACCTACCTTCACAGGAGCTATAGAGCTCTGTCCGGTGCTAGGCCAGCGGCAGCGCTGGGAGGGGAAAAGCTGTCGTGAGACTGCCCTCTCGGATGGTCCAGAAATGAGTCGTGAGGATTCAAAGTGATAGCTGGGGGGAAGTGGTTTTGAGGTAACTTTGAGCTGTGGAGTCTCGACAGCGGGTGTTGGGTCATCAAAGGTACACAATGAATCTTCAGGGCCATCTGATCATTTTGGTACCAATATCATGGAAGAATTCCCATTCTGCGCTGAGATATAGTGGCAGAAACACTAAGGAACTACCAAATTAGTGATATTTGGCAACTGATCACATTGTGGCGGCTACATTCGGGGGTTGTGTGGTCATCCAAGGTACCAAATGGATTTTTGAGGGCATGTGATCATTTTGGTACCAATTCCATGAAAGAACTCCCATGCTGCGCTGAGATATAGTGGCAGAAACACCAAGAAACTACCAAATTAGAACATTTGCCAACTGATCACATTGTGGCTGCTACATTTGGGGGTTTTGTGGTCATCCAAGGTCCACAAGGAATCTTCAGGGGTGATTCATCATTTTGGTAGCAATATCATGGGAGAACTCCCACACTGTGCTGAGATATAGTGGCGGAAACACCAAGAAACTAGCAAATTAGTGATATTTGGCAACCAATCACATTGTGGCTGCTACATTTGGGGGTTTTGTGGTCATCCAAGGTACTCCATG
Organism: Puccinia triticina; assembly: GCF_026914185.1. Taxonomy (NCBI): domain Eukaryota; kingdom Fungi; phylum Basidiomycota; class Pucciniomycetes; order Pucciniales; family Pucciniaceae; genus Puccinia; species Puccinia triticina. The sequence continues at coordinate 1,915,767 of NC_070559.1, read as the reverse complement.
AATCCTTGAGGGCATGTGATCATTTTGGTCCAAATATAATGGAAGAACTCCCACGCTGTGCTGAGATATAGTGGCAGAAACATCAAGAGCCTACCAAATTAGTGATATTCGTCGACTGATCACATTGTGGCTGCTACATTTGGGGGTTTTGTGGTCATCCAAGGTACTCAATAAATATGTGAGGGCATGTGATCATTTTGGTACTATTATCATGGAAGAACTCCCATGCTACGCTGAGATATAGTGGCAGAAACACGAAAGAACTACCAAATTAGTGATATTTGGCAACTGATCACCTTGTGGCTGCTAGATATGGGGGTTTTGTGGTCATTCTAGGTAAAAAATGAATCTTCAGGGGCATGTGATCATTTCGGTACCAATATCATGGAAAAACTCCCATGCTACGCTGAGATATAGTGGCAGAAACACCAAAGAACTACCAAATTAGTGATATTTGGCAATTGATCACATGGTGGCCGCTACATTTGGGGGTTTTGTGGTCATCCAAGGTACTCAATGAATGTTTGAGGGCATGTGATCATTTTGGTACCAATGAAGGAATAAATCCCAAGCTGTGCTGAGATATAGTGGCAGAAACATCAAGAAACTACCAAATTAGTGATATTTGGCAACTGATCACATTGTGGCTGCTACATTTGGGGGTTTTGTGGTCATTCAAGGTACCCAATGAATTTTTGAGGGCATAAGATCATTTTGCTACCAATATAATGGAAGAACTCCAGCACTGTGCTGAGATATAGTGGCAGAAACACCAAGAAACTACCAACTTAGTGATATTTGGCAACTGATCACATCTTGCCTGCTACACTTGGGGGTTTTGTGGTCATTCAAGGTACTCAATCAATCTTTGAGGGCATTTGATCATCTTGGTGCCAATATCATGGAAGAACTCCCACGCTGTGCTGAGATATAGTGGCGGAAACACCAAGAAACTACCAAATTAATGATATTTGTCAACTGATCACATTGTGGCTGCTACATTTGGGGGTTTTGTGGTCATCCAAGGTACCCAATGAATTTTTGAGGGCATAAGATCATTTTGCTACCAATATCATGGATGAACTCCCACACTGTGCTGAGATATGGTGGCAGAAACATCAAGAAACTACCAAATTAGTGATATTTGGCAACTGATCACATTGTGGCTGCTACATCTGGGGTTTTGTGGTCATCCAAGGAAAACAATGAATCTTCAGGGGTGATTAATTATTTTGGTGCCAATATCACGGAAGAACTCCCATGCTGTGCCGAGATATAGTTGCAAAACCACCAACAAACTACCAAATTAGTGATATTTGGCAACCAATCACATTGTGGCTGTTACATTTGGGGGTTTTGTGGTCATCCAAGCTACTCAATCAATGTTTGAGGGCATGTGATCATTTTGGTACCAATATCATGGAAGAACTCCCGTGCTGCACTGAGATATAGTGGCGGAAACACCAAGAAACTACCAAATTAGTGATATTTGGCAACTGATCACAGTGTGGCTGCTACATTTGGGGGTTTTGTGGTCATCCAAGATACTCAATCGATGTTTGAGGGCATGTGATCATTTTGGTACTATTATCATGGAAGAAATCTCATGCCACGCTGAGATATAGTGGCAGAAACACCAAAGAACTACCAAATTAGTGATATTTGGCAACTGATCACCTTGTGGCTGCTACATATGGGCGTTTTGTGGTCATTCTAGGCACAAGATGAAGCTTCAGGGGCATGTGATCATTTTGGTACCAATATCATGGAAGAACTCCCATGCTGCACTGAGATATAGTGGCAGAAACACCAAGAAACTTCCAAATTAGTGATATTTGGCAACTGATCACATTGTGGCTGCTACATTTGGGGGTTTTGTGGTCATCCAAGGTACGCAATGAATCTTCAGGGCCATTTGATCATTTTGGTACCAATATCATGGAAGAACTCCCATGCTGGCCTGAGATATAGTGGCAGAAACACCAAGAAACTTCCAAATTAGTGATATTTGGCAACTGATCACATTGTGGCTGCTACATTTGGGGGTTTTGTGGTCATCCAAGGTACGCAATGAATCTTCAGGGCCATTTGATCATTTTGGTACCAATATCATTGAAGAACTCCCATGCTGGCCTGAGATATAGTGGCAGAAACACCAAGAAACTACCAAATTAGTGATATTTGGCAACTGACCACATCTTGGCTGCTACACTTGGGGGTTTTGTGGTCATTCAAGGTACACAATAAATCTTCAGGGGTGAATAATCATTTTGGTACCAATATCATGCAAGAACTCTCATGCTGCGCTGAGATATAGTGGCAAAACCACCAAGAAACTACCAAATTAGTGATATTTGGCAACCAATCACATTGTAGCTGCTACATTTGGGGGTTTTGTGGTCATTCAAGGTACACAATGAATTTTTGAGGGCATTTGATTATTTTGGTTACAATATCATGGAAGAACTCCCACACTGTGCTGAGATATGGTGGCAGAAACATCAAGAAACTACCAAAGTAGTGATATTTGGCAACTGATCACATTGTGGCTGCTAGATTTGGGGGTTTTGTGGTCATCCAAGGTGATCAATGAATGTTTTAGGGCAGGCGATCATTTTGATATACCTATATCATGGAAGAACTCCCATGCTGGGCGGAGATATAGTGGCAGAAACACCAACAAACTACCAAATTAGTGATATTTGGCAACCAATCACTTTGTCGCTGCTACATGTGGGGGTTTTGTGGTCATTCAAGGTACACAATGAATCTTTGGAGGCATTTGATCACATTGGTACCAATATCATGGAAGAACTCTCATGCTGCGCTGAGATATAGTGGCAGAAACACCGAGAAACTACCAAATTAGTGATATTTGGCAACTGATCACATTGTGGCTACTACATCTGGGGTTTTGTGGTCATCCAAGGTACTCAATGAATGTTTGAGGGCATGTGATCATTTTGGTACCAATGAAGGAATAAATCCCAAGCTGTGCTGAGATATAGTGGCAGAAACATCAAGAAACTACCAAATTAGTGATATTTGGCAACTGATCACATTGTGGCTGCTACATTTGGGGGTTTTGTGGTCATTCAAGGTACCCAATGAATTTTTGAGGGCATAAGATCATTTTGCTACCAATATAATGGAAGAACTCCAGCACTGTGCTGAGATATAGTGGCAGAAACACCAAGAAACTACCAACTTAGTGATATTTGGCAACTGATCACATCTTGCCTGCTACACTTGGGGGTTTTGTGGTCATTCAAGGTACTCAATCAATCTTTGAGGGCATTTGATCATCTTGGTGCCAATATCATGGAAGAACTCCCACGCTGGGCTGAGATATAGTGGTAGAAACACCAAGAACCTACCAAATTAGTGATATTTGGCAACTGATCACATTGTGGCTGCTACATTTGGGAGTTTCGTGGTCATCCAAGATACTCAATCAATGTTTGAGGGCATGTGATCATTTTGGTCCCAATATCATGGAAGAAATCCCATGCTGCACTGAGATATAGTGGCAGAAACACCAAGAAACTTCCAAATTAGTGATATTTGGCAACTGATCACATTGTGGCTGCTACATTTGGGGGTTTTGTGGTCATCCAAGGTACGCAATGAATCTTCAGGGCCATTTGATCATTTTGGTACCAATATCATGGAAGAACTCCCATGCTGGCCTGAGATATAGTGGCAGAAACACCAAGAAACTTCCAAATTAGTGATATTTGGCAACTGATCACATTGTGGCTGCTACATTTGGGGGGTTTGTGGTCATCCAAGGTACGCAATGAATCTTCAGGGCCATTTGATCATTTTGGTACCAATATCATTGAAGAACTCCCATGCTGGCCTGAGATATAGTGGCAGAAACACCAAGAAACTACCAAATTAGTGATATTTGGCAACTGACCACATCTTGGCTGCTACACTTGGGGGTTTTGTGGTCATTCAAGGTACTCAATCAGTCTTTGAGGGCATTTGATCATCTTGGTTCCAATATCTTGGAATAAATCCCATGCTGCGCTGAGATATAGTGGCAGAAACACCAAGAAACTACCAAATTAGTGATATTTGGCAACTGATCACATTGTAGCTGCTACATTTGGGGTTTTTGTGGTCATTCAAGGTACACATGGAATTCTTGAGGGCATATGATCATTATGGTACCAATATCATGGAAGAACTCCCATGCTGCGCTGAGATACAGTGGCAAAAACACCAAGAAACTACCAAATTAGTGATATTCTGCAACTGATCAGATTGTAGGGGCTACATTAGGGGGTTTTGTGGTCATTTAAGGTACACAATGAATCCTTGGGGGCTATTAATCATTTGGATCGCAATATCGTGGAAGAATTACCAGGCTGTGTTGAGATATAGTGGCAGCAACACCAAGAAACTACCAAATTAGTGACATTTGGCAACTGATCAGATTGTAGCTGCTACATTTGGGTTATGTGGTAATTTAAGGTACAAAATGAATCCTTGGGGGCTATTGATCATTTTGATACCAATATCATGGAAGAACTCCCAGGCTTTGTTGAGATATAGTGGCAGAAAGGGCCAGAAACTACCAAATTAGTGATATTTGGGAACTGATCACATTGTTGCTGCTGCATAATGGATGCAACCCCAAATAAATTATATTTTAAAATATTTCTGGGTTTTATATGCAGAAAAATTGTCCAATGAAATTTTATGTGGAAATATTCCTCATTAATCTGTGGTTGATAACAAAAGTAGATAAAAAAAAGAACCTGACAAAAATATGCTAAACCATGGTAAACTAATTTCAAAAAGGCCTTCTATGCATGTAGCACTTCAAGTATGATATGCAATATCTTGAGCAAGTTCAACCAACCAAATTAAAAAGTGTGCAGGATGGTATCATGAGAGAGGTCAGGGGTCAATGTTTTTCCTCTTTTGAAAAAAAGTCGAACTGGAGACTTCTGATAACATCAATTGTTGAAGTAAAAAAAAAAAGAAAAGAAATTTGAGACCCCTCAGCTACCCTGCATTAATCCTCAAGCTTGCAACGTCTTCTTTTCAGGAAGAATTGAGTGGTGTATGTAGAAATTTATGAATCTTATCAGGCAAAAGAAAAAAAAAATTCCTGTGGCTTGAAGCTAACACAGGCAGAAGGAGAGAGATTATAGAATAGTATCAAGGAGACATGGAAAACAGACAAAGGTATCAAGAGGAATAATAAAAAAACAAAATGATCAATATAAATTGATCAATATACGCTATATTGATCAATATAAAACATCACAAATTCATCCATCTTGGTAGTGCTTGTACGTCACATCTGCTGTCCCTTTTCCCCACATTGCTTTTCCCTGTCAATGCTTCTCCATTTTTCCGCTTCACTAACCTTCTCCAACCTTTGCAGAAAATCTCGGATGCACTCACGCCGTCCCGACCTGCAGTGCCACAGCCATGCTTTCAGCTACAAACCTGAGCGGGCACTCATCTGGCCACCAGAAGTATCAGATCAACCAGTCGCCCCAGCTCTCCTTGCTTGCATTCACCATCTCCATCCCTGAATTAGCAGGTTGCTCAAAGACATTGTCAGGTAAGTGCTTTCTCAGCTGATTAGCTTGATATTTTGTGAGGCTGACCAATGAATCTTGCTCCTGCAAACAGAATTTTGGTGGCTGTTACTGATACCGGCCTGGGTATCCCCGAAGCTCAACTTGAGAACATCTTCTGTGCGTTTGAACAAGTTGGCTCTGGCAAATCACATGATGAAGCGATGTGTGAGTCGATTGCTCTCGAGCTTGCCATTTTCGGACGAGTTGTGCACAACATGGGTGGCCAGTTGCGGGTAGATTCAACTGTGGGACAGGGCTCAAAGTTTAGTATCACCTTACCTTTTGTGGTCCCGAAGAACAACAAATCTTGTGGCGCAACTTCTGATGATTCCAGCAACGTGAAGTCAATCAGCTCGGGCTCGCTGCTAAGCAAACACACCACCAAGATCTCATCCAGTTGAGGGAGTACCGGAAGCAACGGTGAAACAAATACAATACATGTATCTGTATCTGCCTGTATTTGTATCTGTTTTGCACCCAATACTATTTATTTGTATTGTATTCAGAGACCAATACTATACAAATGTATTCAAACTTTGGTATCTTGTTGCAAATACAGCCCAATACAAGATACTGTATTTTTATGTTTTTTGATAGTTTTTCTGTATACAGTCCACAGTGGCAAAAAACAAGAAAATCAAGTTTTAACAATTTATTGATACAATACTATGGTATTGTATCTTCAGGCAGATACAATACATTTGTATTTACAATTTTGTATTTTTCAACAGATACAATACACAAGTATCTGAAGATACTGTATTGTATAGTATCTGTTTCACCGTTGCCGGAAGCAACCACGGCTCTGGATCAATGGGTACATCAAGCAGCGGGATTGATGAGATCGTGGACGCGATAACTGGCGAAAGTAGCAGTTGAAATTCCTCTGAAGCTCCATATTTGCCCCGCTTGACCAGCTCCTTCAAAAACCAAAACCAAAGCGGGCCGCGCAAGTCAATCAGCTTTGGCTTGACCAAAGGGTCCAAGGGTAGCGTAAGTTCGCATTCCCTTGGTAGTAACATGAGTGGCGAGATGGCTTGTCGTCGGATCAGCTCGCCATTGAATCAGAGCCTCTCTAGCAGAGGGCTGCACAAGACACAGATGAGGATGTCTCAAGCTACCCCCTCTTCGCCGAGGCAGATGACGACGGATTGGACAATCAAACCGCCTAAATTGCCGGCCCAAGAGGGCAGTTCAAATATGGAGTCCGCGAAGTCTGAACCCCTCAAGCCCTCTCACCCGCCCTCCCAGACATCTCCTCCAAAGCCACCAAAGGAGAAAAAGAAGTTGTCCCCAAAGACCGAACGGCTCTCCATCAACACCCTCACCGACCCCAGCGAATCCGGCTCAACTACGCTCACTCCCGCTGAAATTATACAACTTTCTATTCCTAAGATGATCTCAGGCATTTTCGAGTTGATCATTTAGATCAAGGGATCTTGTCCTAATAATAAGTTATCAATAGCTTGACTTTTTGGTGCAATCAACACAACAGCACAAGAACAAATGTGCTGACCAATATGGGTTGACTGCAAGCAAAACTTGTGCAACTGATGCCAGTCAGCATGCAAGATACCCCGGTGTAACCGCTGTTGTAGCGTTGACCAAAGACTTGACCATTTCTTTTTGCACAGTCACTGCGCAGCATGCACAGTGACTGTGTATTGAAGCTTGATGAACAGAAGCATTGAACAAAGGCTTGCATAGCACCAGTGCAAGGTTCTTCAGAGCTCTTGCATATTAACTGGCATCAGTTGAACATGTTTTTCTTGTACTGGTTTGAGGCTTCAACTCAATTGCAGCTGTGACTCAAATCTATAAGTCAAGAAAGCAAGCTTTGTTGGGGAAGGATTTGAATTTAAAGTTTCCCAAAATGTTTGACATGAATAAAGCAACAGCAGAAAAATGAACATGCAGCAAGCAGAGAAGGCAACTTAGGGATTAGAAGATTTGGCAGAAGTAAATTGACTGTGGAGGGGGAGGACTCAAGGAGGGTTAATATCTGATATTACAACCAGTGTGACAAACTCCACCTGTTAGCTCTACTGGGAAGAATGAAGTCAAGGTTGAAAAGAAAATATGGGATAATTGATGAACCAATCATAATGCATTTATTGTGCCATAACAATTTTGAGTCTAACAGCACATTTGATCTATGTTGAGCAAGAGATAGGATGATCCACCTGTGGTAAAATACATGAAAGCTATGAGGATAAAGAGGCCTGATTGAAATTAGATCTTCAGCCAAATATTTTATGGTTTGTTTGCTTTAATTTGAAAACATGATCATTAATAATGTAAAATTATAGATAACAAGGCATGCCAAAAGTTTGGTGATGCTAAAATGAGTTTTTTGTTTTAACTAGAGGCCAAGGCGGCTGCGCCGCTGCATGTTCAGTCACACAAGCATATCAAAACACCGGTATGAAAAAGTGATCAATGGATATTTCAGTTTGAGCCTTTTCCTGGCAAGATTTTGTACATTATTCTTCTTACTTTGAAATAAATCAATAAAACAGTTTACCAGTATGCACCGCTGTAGCTTCCAGGCAAAAATATATACCACAAGCCAGCAAGAAAACATTGTATTCATTAGCTCAAATGCAGACCTTTTTTGATCACATGATGTGGTAGCTTTATCTTCACCCTGAGAAGAGTATAAGCAATGGTGGGTGAACTGCAAAAAAAAACTGGATCAACTTTTTGCAGTTGAAATGTAGGATACTCAAGCCAAGCTGCCATTTTAGCTCCACCTGAATGCACATATGCCTTTGTTGGAACAGTCACTCTGCATTGAATCTTGGTTTGAGTCAAACTTTCAATAAGGCTGACGTAACTGTCTGTAACACCAGAGGCTTCCTCAAAGTTACCACATGCCAACTGCTCACGGTCGACACAATTTTTTCTGCAGTGGTCTTTATTGCTATGGTAATACTTGAAGTAACAAGAACATAATGTATTTGGCTGTCACCATTTTTTTTACTGGTAATGGTGGTCCAACACTGATATCACTTCACACCAAGAGGAGTCTGAGGAGAGCTTATCTTTCATTAAGTCATCATTCAGGGTTCTCAAAGTTGAAAACATACAAATGTGACATACTGCCATACACACCATTTTTGCAGGGAAGCATTTGACAGTCCCCGCAAATAAGGTTGTATGTTTTCATGACATATGCCACTATGTCGCAACTTTGAGAACCCCCATCATATCTGTGACTGGAGCATCATATGTACATTTAGGCTTCTCAAATTTGGGTGACATGCAATCTTTTCATCATTTACTCTGTAACTAAGAGTAATATGTTCACTATATATGTTTGTGTAATGTGAGCTTCTCTTTTCCCCCCGCTACCCCCAGGAACAAATTTCATATACATTTCTCAACAGGGAAGTTGCACTCATAAGGCTCAAAATTTGTACATTTTTAAATCTGAGAACCCTCATTGTCATTCTTTAAGACAAAAAGGAATAAAAGAGATGATTTGGCATTTTATTGGTCCAATTTGCCCTTTTGTTTTCTTTGTTGGTGATGATTGGGTCAACAGTAGTTCAGGGTATACTTATATTTAAAGATTAGCAGGGACGTATAGGATTGACACCACGGAGCACTGAATAATGGCGAGCTTTACTGGTGCCAACGGCCTGCCAGACGGCCTCGGGCTGGGTGGGCGGCAGATGGTTGATCGCACAGGCATCGAAGACCTGGGCGGTTCACGCTGGATCTCGTGAGTTCGTGTCGGTCTAGGGCTCAGCCTTGATTGGCTCGGACTGAACGTTGACAGCATTCTGATCATCATTGGCTTGAGGGGGAGACGTCTCTGGGCCCTCGGTTTCATTGAGAAGTTTCTGCGGAGAGTCAAACGAAATGATCGACCAGCTCTCCGAAGCCGGGTTCAGATTTAGCGTCGGTCGATGCCAGACGTTTAGTTGGCGAAGAGTCATCGAGTCGTCATTAAGGCTGTCAAAAAAATTGGCTGTTGTGAACGAATCCATTCGAAGATTTAGTGATTGGACACAAGGGGAAAACTAATTTGAAAAAAAAAAGAAGAGTAGGCAAAATGCGAAGACGGTATCGGATGGTTGTGGTAGGGGGGGGCGAGAGAAGCTATCAGCATTCGGTCAAGATCAGTCCAAGCAAACAGCTTACTCTGAGGACCTCATTTGACGATGCCCATCCTAGCGACCCATGTCGACTGGGCAGATTGCGTTGAGCAATAAAGGTCAGATGAGTTAGTCGAGGAAGCATCCCAAGGAGTTCGCTCATCGACCAGGCTAGGGAGCTATCTGTCGATTTATCTTCCAGTTTGCACCCCGCATTGATGTGCAACCTGTCAGCGCACATACATATGTAGTGCCCATGTGTCAGCTAGTGGGTATGGATTGATTAGGTGGTTGAGGGTACTATTTTGACAAACTGTTGTAAATCGGGTGCTACATGAGGTAATAGTCTAACGAGCTGGAGGTCGATTACAGAATTGAGACCGATGTGTAACATCTTGAGTCCTATCAATTGTCCGGTGCGCAGAGGTGAGGGCAACAATGCGATCGCGAGTTGGCGCGTAAGAGGGCTGAGAGCAGGTTTGCGCCGGCCTCGTCGATCTGCAATCCGCGACAGGAGAGGTAGGAGATGTGCGGATGATGGTTCAAGATTCCGATGAAGACTTCCTGGGAGATGAACTGGTTCAGGCCGGCCATGAGCGTCGGCGTCTCCACAAAATCTGCCGGGTGGTCCTGCCCTGCTGTCCAGAGCTCTGAGGACGCCGCCAAGTCGATTCCGGTGATCGAGACCAGCCGAGGAAAGCGGATAGCCGGACTCAGTAACCTCGGCATGTGGCTCAGACTGAGACCTCCGAGTGCGGTGAGATTGGGAAGCAAGGAATGGATCGTTTCGAGTAACTGGCATACCAATCTCGGCGGGATTGTTCGATTGGAAAAAATTAGCTGTCGGACATGGTGGCCGTAGGGTACTTGAGACCCTAGATGTTGCCGGATCGCCGGCTGTTCTTTCCCGGTGACAGATGCGTGGGCCGGGGTGGCACCCAAGAGTTTGCTGAGCCTCAGGATCAGGTCCAACGGACGATGGCCCCAGTTCGCATCCCAGATCACCAGGCGTTTCAAGAACAGTGGTGTTGCCAGACGGAAAAACCACCAGCAGACCTGACGAAGCGTTCCCATCGAAGACCTAAAGCCGACCGCATCCCTATAAATACAGATTGACAACTGCTGGGTCAGCTCAAGTAAAAGCCATGATAAATTATTTTGGAGGGGCAAGCCGGTACTGGAACCTACTGAATCACTTCCTCTTCGTCCTTCCAGCCCGCCTCGTAAGGGTCCATGTTGATTGCGGCCGAGGTGCCGTTTGTCATCCCAGCAAAGTTCATGATGCGTTCGAGCAACTCGTTAGGCAGGCAGTCGAAGTGATTCGGACCGGTCGCCTTGAAGGGTGAGCGCTGAGCAGTGGATTGCGTGGGTTCTGTGGATTGCTTCACAAAGATTTCTATGATTTTTATCACTCGAGTTGGCTGGCCATCTTCTGTAAGGCCCTCACATATTTCGACATGCGAGACCATGCTCATTTCCTGTTGCAGTCTGCCGGTGAAGAAAAAAGTTCAGACCGCTGAAGGGGATATTTTAAGCTCTCTATAAATTATCGCAGTTGGTCGTGGGCTGGACAAATGTCGTCAATGTGATTCTTCCTAGGTAAGTGTGCCGGAGGTGTCTGTTATCAAACGACAACCAATAATATCCTCCTACCACCAAAACTTATGGGTTCTTTCAAAACTTGAGGGGATAACAACAACAAAAATAATACCAATAGTAATAATTGGAATGATGATTTATCTCACGTGAGACAGCTCAAACGAGGAAAAGGAACGGCTAGGTTTGGCAGCGTAGATAAATGTGTGTGTGTGTGTGTGGAAGTGAGTGGAGTTGTATTTTCTTGAATTTGTTGATAATAAGGAGGGTGCTGTGCTGTGCGACAAATTGGGTTGGAAAACAGGAGAGGGCCGAAAAAAAACAGCCGGACGACAATCTGGCAGCCAACGAAGAGTATGATTAGCGGAAAAGTAAAATAAAAGAGCACAAAAACAGTCTCGCAGGCTGGTTGATGGCTTGGTTAAGCCCGTTGCTGGGTTTGATGGTTCAGACCGGTGGAAAATCAGGGTGGTTGGCGAGGCAATGGCCAGGGGGGTGGCCAGGCAAAGTGTGATTTTTGGGTTTACACATTTGATTTGGGAACGGATTGCGGAATACCGTGGTGGGGAGGGCGCAGGGTTTGATATTTTGTCAGCGTGCGATCAGGGGAGGGGATTGTTTGAGCAGGAGGCGGCGGGTTGCGAGGGAGTGGCGTAGTGATGGATTGGCAAAGTGATTGTAAGCGACAGGTGGGGTCCAAGGCGCCTGGATGCGCTATAAAAGGAGAACCGGAGCAGGATTTGCTTCCTCAGACAACTCGAAGGCTGTGTTTTCCAGCTGAAAGGTCGTCTCACCCCCGTCCGCTGTAGCATTTGCGCAGTCTGGCGGGGGATATTCGGGGGCCCCCCTGTGCTTTCGGGCTGGGAGTCCTCTTCCCAACGCTTTTTAACCCTGCTAGACAGGGATGGGCGTTGGGCCACGGTGCGTCAGCTTGCTGCGCTAGGTGGCTGGGTGCGGCATATGTGGATTAGTAGAATTGTGTGGGATTTTTTTGTAATTGGTCTGTTTGTATGATAATTGCGGCTTGTGGGGTCTCTGTTTTGATATAAGGGGAACCTGTGACCTTTTTTTTTTATTTTGGCAGATTGTAGGGGGAACCCTTGAATTTTTTTTCTACAAACCTGAGACTTTAATATACTTGGATTATACTAGAGGCCAAGGCGGCTTCGCCGCTGCAAGGTTAAATTCATGTGTTTGAACAAAAAAAGCTCAATTTGGACCAGTGCAGTGCTTGTCTGATAAAACACCACATCAGTTATCAGAAAGTCTAGTTGTCAGGAATTGACATAGAACTAAAAGACCTAAAACCCTGATGTTTCTGGCAAGCCAAAGTTTGAAGCAGATTTGTGCTAACACTGCACTAAATGTGCTATCATGCTGTGCAAAACCCCTGCATACATTACCATTATGGTCTGTTTTGTAGTGGAAAAAAACTCCTGCATTATTTTGTAGTGCAAAATTGTAACAGTCCAATACATGTTTTGGAATTGGATTGTTTTTTAGCACAATACAAGGTAATGGTAGCATATTGGAATAGCTTACATCAGAGCAACAATACAATCCAATACCAGATGTATTGCTGGGATGAGTGATTGGATTTTCTCCACATCACCCAGAAAAGACATATTTTTTACCAATACAATACCACTGTATTTTATTGGCTTTCCAATACAGTATGTGATACTGCTTTTGTTGGGTATTGGAAGAACAATTTGATATGCAGCACCACCCAATAAATACCTTGGATCATATTGGCGACAGCTTTGCTCTTTCATTCAACAGGTTGTGAGCTTGTGAACAACAACAAATTCCAGTTAATGAAGTGTGCTTGATTGAATCCCTTCTCCACTATTATGTAAGTGGGAGGGGATTCCTAACAGTCAAAGCCCTCGACATTGTCAATGACTTGTGAAGCCCTCAATCTCTAAGGGTGCGTACCATAGCGGAAAACAAATAGATTCTCAAGCGAGTTTCAACTTTTTTTTGCGAGAATCTATTTTGAATCAGAATTGCGTACCATAGCACACAAATTCTGGGTAGATTCCAGAATTTATTCTCATCAAAAAACAAGCGTTTCCAGAAACAGGTGTCCCCCTATTTCTCCAGCTTTGAGAAACCATTTCTCTTCGCTGGGGATGGTGTGAACTCCACTCATCCCGGCCATCGGGACCCTCCAATTGCTGACCACTCACCCCGGCCATCAATCGGAGGGTATACATTCCACTCAATGACCGGGATGACTGGTCATACCCGCCACTCGAGGACATCTCATCCCGGCCATCGAGTGGAGTACACACCCTCCGATCAATGACTGGGATGACTGGTCAGACCCTCCACTCAATGACCACTCATCCCGGCCATCAGGTGGAGCACCCTCTGATTGATGACAACTCACCCCGGCCATCAATTGGAGGGTATACATACACTACACTCAATGACCGGGATGACTGGTCAAGTCCTCCACTCGATGACCGCCCATACTGGCCATCGGGTGGAGTACACCCCCCAATTGATGACCACTCATCCCGGTCATCGATCGGAAGGTGTGCGCTCCACTCAATGACCATGATGACTGGTCATACCCTCCGCTCGATGACCTCTCATCCGGCCATCGGGTAGAGTACTTCCTCCAATTGATGACCGCTCATCCCGGTCATCGATTGGAGGGTGTACTCCACTCGATGACCGATTTTGACCGGTCATTGATTGGAGGGTATAGTCCACTTGGTGACCGAACACTGGTCATCGAGTGGAGCATAGCATACCCTCCAATCAACGACCGGTCAACATCGGTCATCCATTGGAGGGTATACATATTCCACTCAATGGCCAGTGTTGACCGGTCATCAAGTGGAGTATGTACCCCCTCCAATCAATGACGGGTGTTGAACGGTCATCGAGCGGAGGGTGTACTCCACTTGATGATCTGTCTTCCCGGTCATTGAGTGGAGTAGACTCCGATTGATGACCGGTTTTGAACGGTCATTGAGCGGAGTATGTATACCCTCAACTCAATGACCGGTGTTGAACGGTCATCAAGCGGATTATGTATAGCTTCAACTCAATGACCGGTGTTGAACGGTCATTGAGCGGAGTATGTATACCCTCCACTCGATGACCGGTCAACACCGGCCATTGAGTGGAATATGTATACCCTCCAATGGATGACCGATGTTGACCGGTTGTTGATTGGAGGGTATGCTATGCTCCACTCAATGACCAATGTTCGGTCACCGAGTGGAGTAGTTTGCTGGGAAGTGACATCAATGGGAGGGACTGCTGGGTTAATGTGTTGATGTACATAAATATGTACAAGAAACTGGTTCCTGTGGTACACCAATTTAGGTGAACCTGTTTCTCAGAAGTCAAAAAAAAAATGGCAAAGTGCTTTTTTGATCCGCGCGGGAATCCATTCCAAAAAAAACCTGAAACGTATGGTACACACCCTAAAACTACCCACTCATTTCTTGTACTCATCTTCTTGTGAACCTTGTTGCTTTCCCTGTCTTTGGCTCATTGGCTTAAAAATGATGATATTCAAATCAGATAAATTGTTTTTTGTACTTTTTTATATCTCATAGAAAAGTGATTTTTATTTATTTATTTGACAATTGAAAGCAACAAGTTATAAGCCATAACCAAAAAGGAGAAAAGTCAGATAAACACTCAGAGAAAGCTAGGGATGGCATTGCTATTCTAAATATGTCGGCATGATTCAGAAACAAGGTGAAGCGATTGGGGAAAAATGACAGACAGAACGTTGAGGTTTGTATGAAAGCGAGCAGAATAAGAAACAACAAAATTCCCTGAGAAAAGCAACAGGATGTGATCATAGCACTGTGTCGTAATGTCGAGATATGTGACATCTGCTTTTGATGTCGGAGAATAACATCTGGTGGAAGTCCTGACATAAGATGTGATTGTTGTCCCAAACTGACTGGTGAGCCGTTGCTGTTTGGTTGATCCCAACCAATTGGCATTGGAGCTGATGAAGGCGGCAAACAACTTGCAGAATGTCTGCTCGATATTGATGATTGCCTGCTGGCAGCGGCATTTTCAATCAAGCAAATGAGCCTTGAATGGATCTCATTCCCCACTCAGCTGCCTGGCGTGCGGATACAAGCTGTTCGTTGAGGAGCTGGAGCCAAGCATATTCTTGTGAGTTGGTTGGAAGACGATCGCCACGCTTGACTGGGGCAAGGATCCGCTGTTGGAGCCTTTCTTACTTGCGGGGAAAGGCCGTGTCACTGATTATGTGATAGCCAGGTGGTGTTTGTTCAAGAAGCTGCTCATACAATGGCTCAGCTATGGTGTAATCATGCCAAGATCCCAGCGCATTGAGTATGGCATACATAATCGTTCCAGTGGGCGCAAAGGCAAGGATACAGCTACAGTAGTGCGAGCATGTCTAGCCGTTGGAGTATGCATTTTCAATACTAAAGGCAAAGTCAGTAAAGAATTTATTGTACGATATGTGATGTAAACCCACGCTTCATCTTCAGAAACTAAGACTGGCAGGTTCAGTCCATCCAAGAAGCCAAAACAGTTTGCCAACAGGGGGAACTTCTTCATAATTGAGGCACTGTAGTGTTGTGCCCTTCGTGCAGTGGTTGGCCATTAAACTCAAGCTTGTGGGTGATTGTTTAGAGCAGCAAGCAGGTGTTGAATCCCAGAATCCAGGTATTGCAAACAGACAGCCGGTAGCGTCCTGAGAAAAAAAAACGGCACGTCTGAAGGCCGTTTGTTCAGCTTGCTGTTCTTTGTGGGTGATCTGTAGTGTTTGTTGATGCTCCAAGAGAAGTAGGAGTTGCTGTGCGGTGATCATTGTGGTAGTTCTTGGATTCTGGGTTGGTTGGTCGAGGGTATGGATTGGTGATGTTGAGGTTTGGATGGTTGTTCAGGTGGTCTTGGATGCAAGCTTGGTCAGGGTCTTTTAGGGTGTTGGCACGGATTCAGTGGGCATGGCGCTGGCAAGGATGCGGGTGGCGTGGCACTGGACCGAGGCAAGGCTGGTGCACGTGATGCCAGATGTTCGGATATTTAAAGGGGGTGGGGTTTGTGTCCGCTGTCCCCCAGGGGTTCTGGTTTTGTTCCACCCCCTCCCTGGAGGCGCCCTAATTGCTTGATTAGGCCCCTCCTTGATGGCTCCTCACAGAGTCCTTCACAACTGGCCCTTTTTTGCTTGTTGCTTTGGCACGGCTGGAGGGTCAATCCAAGGTGCCTATTTAAGGTGTTTGGGGATTCTTTCAACTTGTCTATTGTGTATGTGATATTTAAATTGTGGTATTTTGCAATAAAACACGCCAAAACTTAGATCTAAGTTTCCACATTTGTGTGGATTTAATAAACTTGGATGTATGGTTTTAAACTTGTGGCCCATAATGAAACACTTTTATAAGTTTAACAGGGAATACCTTGTGAGTTCCATATTGATCAGTCATGTGCATTGGAAGATGGGGAATAAATCATCCTAGATATATTCTTTCTGGACCCCTGATATTGCAGTGGCGAAGCCGCCTTGGCCTCTAGTACATCATAAATGGTTGAATTTATGACGCCGCAACCCAAAGTTTGCCCCCCGTTGCCATCAAAACGTTGAAACACCCAGGGGTTGCGCGTCATAAATTCAACCATTTATGACGTATAACGCGGCAGCCAAACGGAGCCTAAGTGTTCCCCCCCAACAGATGTCAACTTTCACGCATACTGGCTACTATACTAATAATATGTTCAAGAGGATACTCTGTTTTATCTTAAGATGGTACTTTTGGCACCCATGAACTGTGGAACTATTTTAAGGCAACCACACTCCTAAATCAATAATCAATAATATGCTTATATATAAGATTAGAATTAGCTATGACAGTTATGTCATGTAATGTGAGGGTTAAAAGCTCGGGAGATGTGACATGTGCAAGATTTAGGAAATGGGAATTGAACACACAACAGAGGCAAAGCTGGGCTCATAACCTGTAAAAACCCCGGGGAAGGAAGAAAAGGTACCACCCAACTACAGGATTGTAGTGGGCATCAACTTTCCCCCAGAGAGGTATAACACCAGGCCATAATTACAATAGCCGCCTTGGACATGCTGGGAGGAAAAGAATCCAATCTATGCTCAACTTTGAAATCCCTACCAATGTGGTAAGAGCATGTGATGCCTGTATGAAGGGCAAGATTGAACATTTGCCTTTTAGCAGCCACTTCAAGCCGGTTTCAAAGCCACCAGAAGTTGTACATGCAGATCTTGTGGGTCCAATAATGCCTGCAACAAATTCTGCTGCGAGATATTTTCTTACTCTGGTGGATCAACATACTGGCTACATCCAAACGGTAATTCTCAAGCTCAAGAGCAATGCAAAAGTGGCTACAGAAGAATGCTGGATTTTCTTTGAAAAGCAAACAAGTCATGTACTCAAGAAGCTAATAAGCAATGGCGGAGGCGAATTTGTCAACAGAACACTCTCTGAAACCCTCAAGGAAGCCAGTATTAACCACAAGGTTTCTCCACCGTACACGCCTCAACATAGCAGTTTCACAGAAAGGGCAAATCACACAATTATTGAAATGACCAGAACACAAATTATGCAGGCAAACCTGGCACAGGAGTGGTGGGCCAAAGCCATCAGAAAAGACACAGCTATCACCAATTTCCTTCTGTCCTTAGCCAAGTCAAAGGCGTCCCCCATTGAGCTGATGTTTAAGATCAAGCCTAAAATATATTTTTCAGGGCTTTTGGATGTGGAGCATGGATAGTGAAGCCAAAAGCAAATTGAGTAAGCTTTGATGCAATTTCATGTGACGGAGTACTACTTGGATATGAAAATGACTTTTCAGCCTATTGTGTCTATTGACAAGAAGACAAGTCAATTGTAACAACCAAGCAGTCCCAGTTTGATGAGGCCAGCTTCCCAGTCTGCTCATCAATAAAAAAAAGCTACAATCACCTTGGTATCAACAATCTTCCATCTTTCACAGACCAGGAACCGTTGCCATATGCAAAGGAGGACGGCTTGGAGGAGCACCTTTGCAACAGCCTGCAAGAAGAATGTGAAAGGCGCGAAATGCAGGACATTCTTGATTTTTGCTCGGAGCCACGGTCACAAAACAATCAGCAGGGCCTAACTGAAATTCCTTGGTACTCAAATTTAATCTCAAGTGACATTGATCTGCAGAACATTTGACCGGATAAGCGTTGACAGGTGTTCCTAGCAGCGGTAAAACCACTGCGCTGCAAACAGCGCAGAGGTTTTTTTTGGGAGCGCCCTGCTGCGCTGAAATTCAGCGGGGAAAGCGCTGCGCTAAAAGCTGATTAAGTTCAAGAGAAAAAACTGATGATTTCAGCGCCGCTAAATCAGCGGTCATACGTTGACCTCTGACAGCCGCTGACTGCTTTTTCAGCGTCAGAGCGCTGATTTTGAGGCGCTCCAACATGGTCATAAGGACCAATTGAGGTCCAATGGTGGGCAAATGGGTGGTGGGGAGGTTGATTGTGTGGATGAAACTCTGTAGTGAGCGCGCTGGCAGCGCCGCTGTCACTGCAGCCATGTTCAGTTCCCAATAGGGCGCAAAAAAAATCAGCGCGCTGACGCTGAAAAAGCAGTCAGCGGCTGTTCAGCAGTCATTCTGCTGTGCTGCGCTGATATTAATTGTTAGCGCCCTTCAGCGGCGCTGTGCTAATGCTGATCAACAGCAGGCATCCACAGCGAACCGCTGAATTCAGAGTTGTAAGACTCAAAAGGGGCTGTGAAACACTTTTGCTGAATGGAGAAGGGGATGATGGAGGTGAAAACTCTGACCTTCTATAATACCAGCTACAAGACCCACCAAGGGCAAGTTTTAACAAGGTGATAGGAGTTGAATGCTCAAGATGAGTTTGTTCAAGACATAGTATAATGATATATTGCTATGTAAGGGTTGTTATGAGTGTAGTAGTAGGTTGGAAGTATTGTGAGTACAAGCAGTGAGTAAATCACTGATGAGTAGTAGACTGGGGAACAAAAATGGGGGGGGGGAGAGAGCTCCTTATATAGACAAATGTGAGTGATTTTTGCTCCAGGGGGGGCTGTGCAAATACAGGAGTGGCTGTGTACAATTTATGCAAGGAGTGCGTGGATGAGTGAGACTGTGCTTAATTTATGCAAGGAGGTGCATGAATGAGGCAGGGAACAATGGGGTTGCGGGGCACAGCCTGCAGGGGCAGTGCTACATGATGTAATGCAGATGGCGAACAAATACAAACTAATATATGCACTGGAGCTAGAGTGGAGCGGAGAACATATGGGAGTGTATGTGTAAGTGCGGTAAAATGTGGCTTGAGATGCATGACAGGGGTTTGACAGGATGCTACAGGTTGTCCAAAAGGGCTAACTTCCAGTGTAGTAGCTCTGGTTATGCTTCCAGTGGTGAATAGGGGTAAGTTTGGCCGTAGATTCCATTTCTGGGCTCCATATGGCTGTACTGTGAGGCAATCTATGACTAATTACGCAAATGAGAGAAAAACTTTTGATTTTTCTCATTTTCATCTACCACACCTGGGGGGGGAAAATATGTTAGCGGTAAATCTGCTAAAATACTGAGGGGAAATAATCTGTTAGCGGTGTGGAACTACTCAAATGGGAGAATAGAGCTGGGAAGGGAAATGTATAACTACACTAGTACTAATGTAAGCTATGCCAAGGATGCTGATATAAGAGCTGCCTTCCTGACTAATACTGCTGGGGATGAGTGTAACACTAAGAAAAAAAGAAGAAAGGTGTGGCTTTTCTACTATGATCTTAGACTGACTAATACTATGAGCTGACTACATGTACCTGTAGGGTATGAGGAGGAGAGGAGGAGTATTGGGGAAAAAGATGAAAGGTGGTGTGCAAATGTGAATGATATATGCAGGGGGATATATTTCTGGTATGTGTGAAAGTGTATAAGATGTGTGAATGGCAATGTTATCTAATGGTGTGGTGAAATGTGTACTGATGAAGGTGTATCTAATGGTGTGGTGAAAAGGTCATACAGGGTGTATGGAGTAGAAATTCAATAATGGGGATACAACATATAGAGGGGAGTATATATGTGAGGAAATACAACAAGGGGAAATCATGATGAGCACAATGTGACAATGTCTGAAGATGAGCAATGATAAAGTGAAGTAATGATGAGCACTATGAAATGTAATGATGAAGTGAAGTAATGATGAGCACTATGAACTGTAATGATGAGCACTATGAACTGTAATGATGAAGTGATGTAATGATGAGCACTATGAAATGTGTAATGATGAAGTGAAGTAATGATGAGCACTATGAAATGTGTAATATATGTAGCTATGGTGATGATGACTGAAATATGTAATGTAGATGAAATGTAAGAAGCAGGAAAGTACCAATGAAACTGTATATGCTAATAACTTCTGATCCAAAGGGAATTTCAGGGTGGTATGAGTGAGTGACTAGGGGTAAAATGAGGTGTAGAATCTGAATCTGGAATAATAATGATGGATATGTGATGGATATGTATGATATGAGAATGGTGATATGAGTGGGAACAGGGTTACCACAGCGGTGAATCAGCTATGCTAACAGTTAGTGTTGCAATTTTTTTTCTGTGCTAACGCTGAAAAAGTGTTAGCACGGAAACAACAAGTTACACTACGTGATTAGTTTAGCAGTGTAGAATCCCACTAATGCTGCAAGTTTTTGCTCAAAAAGAATTGCTCTACGCTAAAGCATAGCGGCCCTGTAGCGTAGTGGCCCACCCTTGCCATATGAATAAAATATGGGGATCCTGATTTTTACATGCTATGTTTTACATGGCATCCACCCTGAAAAAAGGAGAACATGTAAAATTGTGTAACGGTTGCAATTGGCCCAATTTTACATTCCATCACAAAAATTCCACCCCATGACGTAAAGCAGCACCATGTAAAATCATACCTGTACTTTCTACCATACAATTTTACAGTCTATTTTCCACATCCTGTGGACTATGCAAAAATCATGCAATGTGAAACTGAAGCTTCATCCTAAACTCTTGAAATTAACACAATTCTTTACAGCCATGTAAAATGGATACCATGCAAAATTATAACTTCCAACACCCAATATGCAATTTTACATGCGGTGGAAAAAATAGGCAAAATTCAGCAGATAAAATTTACAATTCATCTTAGGAGAAAAAGAGTGCGTAATGCAATAAATTGCACATAAGAAAAGAACAAAAACCAAATAAACTATCCAAGAAATGCAGCATGGAACAAACAGGAAACAAAAATATAGAAGAAACAATGACTACAACCCCAAAGCCCCCCAGCCCTTTGACTCCCTGTTTCCTTTGGCTTCCAAGTTGTGATGGTGCGCCAGAATACAATCCCAGTTGATGTGCTCCAATGGCCAAGGCTGAAAATTTGTTGAGGAAACCACATTGTGGCCAAGTCAATGGCAGCCCCTTGTCCTGGTCCTGTTTGCAAGCAGCCCTCTAAGCTGGCTGTACATGCTTTCTTCCAGCGACAGGGGCCCCTCCAGGAATGGCGCTGCGAGCTTAGTAGTGGTCAATCCAGGGGCATTACCATTGTCTGTGTTTTTCTTCTAGCGGGGCTTCCTCCCCGCCGCCTCAATTTCCTTGATGACAGTGACTTTCAACTGCACAAAAGAGGAACAAAACGCGGCAGACAAAAGTGAGAACTAAAGTAAGAAGAGAGAAAAAAGGAGAAGGTCAGAAGACAGACCAGGCGGGCCCTCCATAGGACCGTTCTACGTTGCTTGTCCCTCCACCTCAGTTCAATCAGAGCGGCTTTGTGGAGCCACTTATGCGCAATGGGGGGCGCGTTTGGGGACAGGTTTGCGGATCTTGTTGTCTCTGCAGGCGCCCCAGATTGTCGAATTTGTGTGTAGGCCCGTGCATGTGATGAAAGATCAGAGATGGAGAGGAATAATCACAAGCTTTGACAGTCTTCCCTTGAGTCCGCCGTTGTTGCTGGCTTTGCAATTTTGGTCATGGTCAGGTAAAGTCAGGTGAGTTGATGGAGAGGACTAAGAAAAGGGGAAATAAGGATGAGTTATCTGTGGGATGTTTGGGAAGAGACACTGAGAAGCCGTAAAAATGAAATGGATGGCAAAAGTCAAATGAGGGAAGTGGGAGGTAGTTGTACATACATAGTTGTCTGTCAGGTTGTGTTGGTCCCAATTCCAATGTCTGTGGCCCACTTTGCAATGAATGCAGGATTTGTCAAATTGAAGACTTTTAAATGAGTTCAAGGATGGTTGGCGGCTTGAGGAACAAGGTGATGACTGTGCGTGGGTTGGTTGGTGCCGAAAGAGTCCGGTTTGGAGAGGATGTACCATGTGATTGCCGTTGCAAGGTTGCAAAATTACACATCTTGAGGTTTGGATGGAGATTTGCACCCTCTTGGAACAAGGTTTTGAGCCAACAGCGTGTGAAACTACCGGATGCGGGTGCGCAGGGGTGTTTTTACATTCTACCCTTTACAAGCTCAGACTTTACGTTGGGTGATTTTAGGCAAAGTAAGTGTAAAATTCTATCCAAGGGGAATTTTCTGTAGTTTTACATGTGGTGGGCTTTACATGCTTGTGTCACTGTAAAGAGGCCCATGTCAAATTCTCCCACCCCATAAAATACTCATCATACAGGATCAAATTGGACTGAGCTAGTAGAAGCAGTTGGTGGCTCAAACTGATCAGTTCATCTTCTTCCCGGCCCAAGACTGAATAAAATTCAAACTTTGTGTAAGCCCCCACCCCTTGTGGGGTTTCAAAAGTCCTGTAACCCGCTTACATCATTCCCAACTTGCCACAAGTACTTAGACTCGTCTCCTCCCGCGTCTTCCTAGTCAAGCAGAGAGCTCTCCCTCTCTCCGCTCAAGGTAAGCCAGTCACCCTTTCCCTTTTTCTTTCCTCCTTTCTAGTTGTACTTACAGAGAGATCTCTCCCTCTCTCCACTCTGGAAACTTGCAATGAAGCCCCCCGACTAGAGAATAATGATTTGGACCCGTTGCTAGGTAGCCAGCACCACCGGCACCCACCAGGCGGTGCCGGGTGCCTGTTTTTTTTGTGAAAAGTGGGGGGGTACCCGGTTACTGCTTGAGGTACTCGCTCAAGTGCCTCCTGATGCGGCAGGGGCTGGAGCCCGTGCCTAATACATCGCACCCGGCGAGCCGGACTTTGACCATCTCGCCAAGAGAAATTCACACCTCTCGGCGAGATGAATTTGTACCAGCTCGCCGAGAGGAATGCATCCCTCCCGGCGAGCTGGACTTTGACCAGCTCGCCAAGAGAAATCTACACCTCTCGGCGAGAAATCCATCTCGCCAAGGGGTGTGTCTCTTGGCGAGCTGGTCAAAGTGCTGCTTGCCGAGAGGAATATACACCTCCTGGCGAGCTGAATTTTTACACCAGCTCGCGAAGAGTGTTAGTCCCGGTGAGCTGGTAAAATCCCAGTCCGCCGAGAGGTGTGTATTCATCTAGGCAAGCTGGACTTGACCAGCTCGCCAAGAGATATACCTCTTGGCAAGCTGGACTTTGGGGAATTGGTGTCCCCAGTCCCGTACGCCAATTATGTGAAAAAAGGCACAAAGTACCGCCGGTACCCGCCTCAAGAACCGCTGGTACCCGCCAGGCAGTGCTGGGTGTGGTACTTGGTCCCTGCTTTGGGAAAAAAATGTACCCGGTACCTGGGTCCAAATTGTTATTTTCTACCCCCAACGTTGGAACTAGAACATTTCATGGCCCTTGTGCCCCTTTGACAACGCTCAGTGAAGGACTCAATAGAGTCCTTAAACTTTGAGTCTGGTTTGAATAGGGGGTTTCATTGGTGGTACAAAAGCCAGGCACGCAGGAGGGTACACTGCCAGCATATTTGGCTGGGATGAAGTCATCCCAGTTTCACTGGGATGCAGTCAACCAGTTTAAAATGGGTTGATCTCATCCAATGAAATATAAAACCAAGGGGGGTACCTTGGATTTATATTCCATCAGTTGAGATCAACCAAGTTTAAATTGGTTGAGTGCATCCCAGTTTAATTGGGATAACCTCAACCCAGCCAATTATGCTGGCAGTGGTACCAAGATCCATGTGCAGTGATTGAAGGGCGGAGTTCCCAGCCAGGTGCTCAGACCAAGCCTGAGCACCTGGCAGGAACCAACGGTGGGCCAGCTACAAAAACTGTGGTGTAACAGGGTGAAAAAAAGCGCCCGCTACGCTGCGCTACAGTGCTTTTGAGCGGGTTTTTGGCCTATTTTGCGGCTAAAAGCGCTGTGGCGTAGCGGCGTTAGCCCGGCGCTAACACTACAGGAAAATAGGGCTACTTTCTTTACCGCTACACTAACAATAAGAGGCCTTGAAGCGTAGTGTAGTGGAGCGGCCCACCATTGCAAGAAACTATTCAATGGGTTGTTATAGTTCTCAGGACTGAGGATCTCTCTTCCCCCATCTGCTCTCACTGTCCATCACTTTCAGCACTTCCTTCTCCTCAACAACAAAAGCAAAAAAAAAAAATCCTGACCACCCACCCATTGAATATTATTAGTTTACATTGAATTAGAAATCATGAATGAGGGGGAAATGTGTTTGCAATTCCAAAAAAAAAAAGGGGGGGGGGGGGGGAGAAGAGAGGTTGAAATGATGGTTTTCTTGCCCTAAAACTTTTAGTTTTCATATCTTTTTATTCCTCCTCTCTCAATAGGGAGAAAAAACACTCTAGTCTGATTGAGGTTTTGTGTTCTCCCCCAGGCGACACGCTACCAGTGGGAAAAAGAGAACAAACAATGTCAGTCTCTTCCTGCACTTGGGTAGTTTCCCTACCTATCATAGAGATGTCTCATTGCATTCATAAAACACGCTTGTCAGCGGTACAGTTCACAAAGCGCAGCAAGGCATCTTGACACAAGTACTAGAGTACAACATTAGTATCTGTCTAATGGACAATAAGAATTTTTTCTTCTTGCGGAACAAAATTTGGTTCCTCCTGGGTGACATGATAGCTGTAAGAAATCCCCCCAAGAAAATTTGTGGCAATATTTGGGTTCCCTCAAACCCTTTCCAGGGTATCTTATGTTGAGGGTGACAGGAGATGAACAATTAAGTTCACAGACTGAAAGTCTTGTGACACTCAGGAGTTAAGAAAGAAAATGGTTCTGATTCACTAAGGAGAGAAACACCTGTGTCAACCTAGTATAGACTATATACAAGGTTGCTAGTGTTATTTTTGAAGCATACTACATAATGCATATAAGCATAATTCAACATCTTACAGGTGAAACCCCCTCAGAACTGTTGTGAATTTTCCGGGAATTTTGGGGAATTTGCCAGGCAATTCCAGGCATTTTCCAGACATTTCTGGGTACTGCAGCACATTTGCATAGAGTTGCCAGCATTTCTGGCATGAACCGCTCAAACACAGTGGTATGCAATCATTTTTTGTGTCACTGCCCTCTGCGGCTGTCAGGTCTCAATCAAAAAAAACAGCAAAGTTGGTCAGTTCAAAAGTCATTTCCCCACCTGCCAAGCTCTCACCAGTGGATTACTGAGACCCCCTCCCCTCCTTTGCCGTTCTTGGAAGACCAACCATGTCTGATCAAAACCCTTCAATCCAAAATTCCAATTCCTGGAAGCACTGAGGGCATTTGCCAGGCATTTTCAGGCATTTGTCAGGCATTTGCCAGGCATTTGCCAGGCATTTTCCAGTAATTGCCAGGCATTTTCCAGGCATTGCCAGAAACAGTGTATCCACTGCGCTGTGTTTAGTGCAGCACAGTGATTTTGTGGGTTGATGCTGTAGGGGTTTGCACAACAAGTCATGTATATAGTTACGAGTTGTAGGGGGATTTGAAGCCCATGGGGGAATTAGAAATTCTGATTATCAATTACTATCTTGCTCTACAGGTTATGAGCTTTTGCAAATATGATCTCAAGACTCTACAAAAATTCTCCCTTAGAACCCAATTCCAACCCTATTTGCTACATGCAGCAGACAGATCACTGCGCTACCCACTTTTTGATTTCCCAGGAAAAAAAACGTGAATTGTAGCGCGCTAAATCAGTGGTCATGAAAACTAGCAATGTACCACTGATTTTTAGCGTTAGCACAGCGTAATTCCGCGAAAAAAGCGGTCAGCGTGGTGGTTTACTGCTGCTTTTCTACTTACAAGGAGAAACCACACTGGGAAAAAAGTGGATAGGCGGAAGATTTGAGCAGACAGCAAGCATGCTGCGCACCCACAACGTGGTTGCTATCAGCTGATTTAGCGGGTAGCAACCACATGGCAGGCAATGCTGCGGACCTGCTACATGGTTTCTACCCGGTGATTTGGCGGTTAGCAACCATGTAGTGGGCATGTAGCTGCGTGTAGTGGGTTTTGATATTGCTTTGCTTTTATCCAGTGAAAGCGGAAATTTTCTGCTGTGCATTTGCTCAATGCCCTGGGAGGGTAGTGGTCAATTGCTGAGTGTAGAGAGTAGGGCAGCTGGGACACCGCTGCGCTATCACTTTTTTGGTCTGGCCATGTAGGCGTCAACCGCTATGCTAAGCTAAATGTCCACTTATTTTTAGCTTAGCGCGGCGGATACACTGTTGTTGCCAGGCATTTCCAGGCATTTGCCAGGCATTGCCAGGCAGTGACAGGCATTTCCAGTCATTTGCCAGGCAGTGTGTCAGCTAGCTACTGTACCAGAGCTAGCTGGACAATAAATGAAATATTAAAAGCGCTTCCTTTTTTAGCGTACAAAAAATCTAAGTATAAAAAGAAAAATACATAAATAAACAGCGCCTCCTTAAAATAAGAAAGGAGGCGCAGAAATACAAATAATACCAAAGGAACGTTTTGAGACTAAGATAGCTCAAGAAAGAGGCTACACTCGCAACGGGAGACATGCGACTAATTGCTAAAACAAGAAAGCATGAGCAAGAAACATTACAAAAAGACTCGCGGTAGCATAGAAAATGCTCATCTTAGCTTCCCCTAAAAGAGAAGGGCTCATCTCCGTAACAAGAAGTCATGACAAAGAGATGAGCTCCCGCGGAAAAAAGCAAAGGATCCCTAGAGACCTGGATCTCTACGAGAGATCCATAGAAAACTCTATATAAAGAGACCCTCCTCCGCCGAAGGGGAAAGGACATCTTCATCCTCCCTGACATTGACCATAGCGCCTTCCATCGAAACACACCTTCAACCAAAAGATTCTCTGCTCCGTTGTCCGATTTCTTTGAAGTTCGAAAAGAAAAACTTCTTCAGCGCTACTCTACGAAGCGCTCGCGGTTCTTTCCTAGGAAACTCAGCCCGGACTCTTTGTAGGTGAAAGTATTGCCTACTAATCAGTGAGTCTCCCTAGTTTCTCTCTCATAGAAACCCTTCCTCTGAAGGTTTCTACCGGGGTATCCCAGCGAACCAAACCTGAATTCCAGGCCCCCGCTGCTTCAGGCATTCCACCACCCCTGTCTTACAGGCCCTGAATAGTTACGGAGGGCACTTAAATACCCTTAACTCTTTGAGTTAAGCCCCTCCGTGCTTAAATATAATTCTTTCTTTAAGTTGCCGGAATTCTACCCTCTGAATCCGAGCTCGTCATCCTTCCGCTATAACTATAGCGCCTAAAGTTGCAGCCGGCGTAGCTAGAAGACAGTAGTCTTGGTATCGCCGCCGCTGACACAGTGCCAGGCATTTGCCAGGCATTTGCCAGGCATTTGCCAGGCATTTGCCAGGCATTTGCCAGGCATTTGCCAGGCATTTGCCAGGCATTTGCCAGGCATTTGCCAGGCATTTGCCAGGCATTTGCCAGGCATTTGCCAGGCATTTGCCAGGCATTTGCCAGGCATTTGCCAGGCATTTTCCAGGCATTTGCCAGGCATTTGCCAGGCATTTGCCAGGCATTTGCCAAGCATTTGCCAGGCATTTGCCAGGCATTTGCCGGGCATTGCCATGAACAGAGCCAGAATTTCATCAAGGCCACCTTGTGTGATGTGACGTTGAGACTCTTTGTTGTAAATCTTTTACTTTATTTTCAACCAGTAGTAATAGAAAAACTAAACAAGTAAAATGATCATGAATCAACAATGAGACATAAAACAAAACAACCAAGAGTAAAAGAGAAACACAATGAACTGAATAGAGATAATATCCTATACACAACAACTGAACACGATGACAACGAAAATGATAAGAACTCAAACTAAAGAACAATTTACTAGAAACAACATGGATTTAGTAAGAGAAACAAGATTATTAAACATTAGAAATATAAGAACCAACACGTTTTGCTCCTAATGTGTTTACTTGAAGTTACTCCTCCTAAACCGACTTGATGTTTTCTTGACTTGAACAAGCTGAGTTTATTCAAAGGATGTACGACGTTAATGTTTAGTTGAATACTTGATGTGATAGTTTATTTGTACCTGTATCGCTGGTTCTCAAATCACTAGGGCTTTTGGAGTCTTGATCTTCTTGTACTTGATTCCAATTGACTTGAGTGGTTGTAAGCGAGAAAGCCGAGAGAAAAAGAAGCTTTCGAGCTTGCAAGTTCAGGAAACACCCAGCCTCCACGATTGCATTTACATAATGCATATCCAAAATGCATAAGTGCTTGAATTACCCTCAACACCTTGATCATTGATCACCGGAGCCGGACAGTCATTAAGGCATAGAGAATGTCAAAATGGACCTGGGTACCGGTTAGACTGCCTGTCAGCTGGTGTACCCGCGTAGGGAACAGGCTGGACAAGGAGTTAGTAACTCTATATATATAATTACTATAAAAATCTAGATACAACAGTAATAGAGAGGAAGAGAATATAAGAGAAGAATGAGGAAATTTATTTTAGCATCTATAGCGCTTATACTCGTCTTGTCCTTATGGACTGTTTAAGCTGCTTATAGCTAGCCTCTCCAATAGAAGTCTATCAGAGGTTAGATAAAAGATATTTCTAAGATATTTTGGTTTCTTTCTGGCTATGATTGCACGGTTGGGTTATTACCAAAAAACCCAAGAGTAAATTTTTATAGTATTTGTGTTTGTAGGAATATTCATTATGGATAGTAAAAATGGAAAGTGATTTGGAAAGGATATTTATAAGAGGGTACTATCCTATAACCTTTTGTAAGGTTAGAGAGTTTAAACTTACAGAGGAAGTACTTGGCAGAAATATCTCTATTGAGTACAATGGCTTCACAAGTTCTAACGGATCTGAGAAAAGGGTCACAAGATATTCATCTCAATAATTCTCCTGTTCTGATTGCTAACGTAGAGTAAAGAAGATACTAGATAAAAGATTCTGATACTTGAGCACTAAAATTTAGCAGTCTAGTACAGACTCATCCTGAGTAGTATGTTACTTTTTGTTTACAATTTTGGGTAGGAAGTTGAGTAAAATTATTGATTTGTTTTTTATCTGAGGGGGAGAAGAGAATCTCTCCAACTATTTCAAAGAGAAAAATATTCTCTCTTCTCTGGCTTTTAGAGATCACCGAGTGGACCTGGGTACCCGTGGCGGGTGCGGGTGCCTGTGGTCATTTTGGGCATATTTAGATACCCGGACTCAGACCCAGCACCCGTAGGGCAGGTACCGGCGGTACCTGTGGCGTCGAGGATGGTGTAACCTCTTCATGACCAACACAGACCGGTCATCAAGGGTGTATATACCCTCTCAATGCCTGACCTGGGCTGGGTATTGAGAGGGTGTATGTATACCCTCTCAATGTCCGGTCTGTGCT
The DNA here is from genome assembly GCF_026914185.1 of Puccinia triticina. Taxonomy (NCBI): domain Eukaryota; kingdom Fungi; phylum Basidiomycota; class Pucciniomycetes; order Pucciniales; family Pucciniaceae; genus Puccinia; species Puccinia triticina. The sequence goes on along the minus strand of NC_070559.1, from coordinate 1,885,746 downwards.
GGACACCAAGAGGGCATACAGTCTTGATGACCGGCACAGACCGGACATTGAGAGGGTGTGTGTATACCCTCCCAATGTCCGGTCTGCGCCGGTCATCAAGAGTTTACACCACCCTTGAAACCAGAATAGACCGTCATCAAGGGTGTATATACCCTCTTGGTGCCCGGTCTGGGCCGGACATTGAGAGGGTATGTCTGCGTGTGAATTCTCGATGTCAGGTCTGGGCCGGACATCAAGAGTGTATGCCCTCTTGGTGTCCAGCACATACCGGACATCAAGAGGGCATACATACACCCTCCCGATGTCCGCTCTGTGCTGGACATCAAGAGTGTATGCCCCCTTGGTGTCCAGCACATACCGGACATCAAGAGGGCATACATACACCCTCCCAATGTCCGCTCTGTGCCAGACATCAAGAGTGTATGCCCCCTTGGTGTCCAGCACATACTGAACATTGATAGGGCATACATACACCCTCCCAATGTCCGCTCTGTGCCGGACATCAAGAGTGTATGCCCTCTTGGCGTCCAGCATGTGCTGGACACCAAAAGGGTTAGGTTAGCGGGGGCCATGATTGCGCTGCAAAAGGCCGTCAGCGACTGCTTGTCTCCAGACCTTTTGCAGCGGGTACCTGGACGGGTACCCGCCATCCAAAATTTACCTACCCGGACCCGCACACAGCACCCGCGGGCGGGTACCCACCCACGGATAACGGGCACCCACAGGCGATCTCTACTGGCTTTGTTTGTGATCTTCTCATCGACATGCATGTCAAAGTTTTTCTTCACTATTTGCTTTCTTTGTTTGTTAATTCTTGATTATCATTTCTACAGCTTTTGGTTGTTCTTACCTTAAGCATGTATGCATTATTCTGTTTTCTTGCGCGCAGCTCTTGCGCTCCATAGCATTGATCTATCACATAGCTTGTCATTACACATTCTTTAGCTCTACACTCTGTGCTCTGCGTTTACATTTAATTAGAACAGTTTAATCTCTGCGCCTGCACATCTGATACAATTTTATATTATATTAGTAGTTATGATATTTTGCAACTCTCTTGGATGTTCTAAATGTCTCAAGGGTTGACACCGCCATTACCCCGAACTTATCAAAGTCCCTCCGAGGGGGGCCCGAAGGGCCCTCCGCAGGAGGGACTTACACCTAAGCGGTGAAAGCTGGGGTGGCAGGAACAGAAAATCTGCCTCGATGCCAGGTCTTTATTTTTAAATCAGTTTTAAACCCCCACCTCAAAGGTTTCCTGCATGGTGTGTTGGATCAAATGATACCTAAGAAGCATGGCTTCATTCCTATCCTTTCCCCATTCCTTCATTCCTACATTCTTACTTGTCCGGGCGCTTCAAAGGCAAAAATGATTGAGGAATGCACTGGAAACCTGAGAGACCATAAACTCACACGCTCACTGACAGTTGAATGAGGTCAACCTACAAAGCAAGATTAGCTAAGAAAACTGAACATGATGTGTCACCAATCTGTCTAACCTTGAAGGTAAAAAAAGTATTCAAGCCTATCCGAGGGCGCTTTATAGATTTACTCAACCCTCCACCTAAGAAGGGAGTTGGATGATTTACTGCTCTGATTACAGGTTGAAGAAATTGGATAATGAATTCTTTGAAAATGTGGTCCTCTCCGCAACATGGAGATCTTTCATTTGGTCAAAGAAAAGGAATGAATTTGCTAAGTTGAGGGAGGGACTAGCAGATTACTGAAAATTTTGGGAATTTGGCAAAAAATCAAGTTCCTCCTGTGCCAACATTCACCGCTTGCGGGCAAGTCCCTCCTGCGGATGTTGCGCTGCGCGCGACCTCCTCGGAGGGACTGCGTTAAGTTCGCCAGTACCCGCGTCTTTTTTACCAAAATCAGGTACCCGGCACCGCCGGGCGGGTACCAGCGGTACCCGCCAGGGTTTTTTCAATCAAACCTCACTCTCACATTGGTTTCACCGTTGCTGCTCAGCGAGCAGCACATGACTGTACCTGCTCGGCAAGCAGCACATGCCTGTACCTGCTCGGCAAGCAGGTACTTGTTCCCGCTTCAAAGCGGCTACAGGTATCTGCTTGAAGAGCAGGTCAACCTGCTTACCAAGCAGGTAAAAGCACCTGCTTGGCGAGCAGGTCATCATGATGGCTGTCAGCCGGGCTACTATAATAAGTTAGAGCCCGGCTAACTAATCTAGCTGTGCCATTAAATTTACATACTAAACTGCGGCGCAGAGCACCAAGCAGTCGCTAAAACTACCCGGCCTTAGCGACTACAACCTAAGGAGCGAGTGACAGAACTCCCGCCGAAGGAATTGGCCGGAGGAAAAAAGCATTGAACAGGTTAAAAAACCCGTTCTCAGGCCAAGAGAACAGGTCGCAAGATATTCTCCAGTTCGATCGAACTAGGAGAAACATCAACCAAAGAATTGATGTGAAAACGGCCGGAGGAGTGTAGTAATAAAGTGAACTACTGTACATCTCCGGCCGCAGATGAACAGGAAAACATCCCTTGGTTTGAGGAGAGAATCCGTCATCTCCAATAGATGACTGACAGGAGCGAATTGGATCATAGAATCCTTGGAAGCTCCTGTCAACGCGCTATTCCTCTGGCCAAAGAGCCAAAGGAAGCGTAACCACATAGAGCTACAACCCTACCGGTTGTAGCTCGTCTATATAAATGGGGGCCTTTGGGTGATTAAAGGTCCCCCAGATACATTTATAACCACTTCGAAGCTTTGCCTGTCTTGCCCTTGTCTAATTGACCTGTGCGCTAGCCGGACCTTGCCTCGACCTTGGTTTACTTGAATTGGTAGTCTTTTTTACCGCAGACCCTTGCTGAGAGTAAGTCTGCGTTTTTTCCCTTTTCTATCGGGATTTTATCCCAAACTATCTCCTGGGTGCGAGTAATCGCGCAACTACCCCTTTCCAAGGGCCCCAGAAGTCACAGGACACAAAAACCCCTGCGCATTTCGTGCGCAGGCCCTGTAAGAACCGCGGAGGGCACTAAACCACCCCAGGCGCCCCTGGCCCCTCCGTTAACCTCTTTTTTTGTTTCATTAGAAGTAGCTTTTCCTAAGCTACTTCGCACTTCTACCGCGCATTTGCTGCGCGCTACATCGCACTGTGCTCTGTCGACGGCTTAGCTAGAGGAGTATTCATACTCTTGGCATCACCCAGCCTGACAATGGCCGAGCAGGTAGAGGTACCTGCTCGGCAAGCTTTTACCTTCTTGGCTAGTAGGTCAACCTGCTGGCCGAGCCGGAGCAGCATTGTACCTGCTCGGCGACCAGGTCATCCTGATGGCCAAGCAGGTAAAAGTATCCTCTTGGTGAGCTTTTACCTGCTTGGCCAGCAGGATGACCTGCCGGCCGAGCCGGAGCAGGTACCTGTAACTGTAGCTGCTTGGAAAGCAGGTCATCCTGATGGCCGAGCAGGTAAAAGTAGCCTCTTGGCGAGCTTTTACCTGCTTGGCGAGTCGGTCAACCTGCTCCGAGCAGGTACTGCTACCTGCTTGGCCAGCAGGATGACCTGCCGGCCGAGCCGGAGCAGGTACCTGTAACTGTACCTGCTCGGCAAGCAGGTCATCCTGATGGCCGAGCAGGTAAGTGTACCCTCTCGGCGATATTTTACCTGCTTGGCCAGCAGGATGACCTGCCGGCCGAGCCGGAGCACAGGTACCTGCTCCAGCTCGGCCGGCAGGTCATCCTGCTGGCCGAGCAGGTAAAAGTACCCTCTTGGCGAGCTTTTACCTGCTCGGCGAGTAGGTCAACCTGCTCGCCGAGCAGGTGCTCAGGTGCCTGGCAACAAGGTACTGTTACCTGCCTGGCCAGCAGGTTGACCTGCTCGCTGACCAGGTACCTGAACCTGCTCGGCCAGCAGCTTGGCAGGTTGACCTACTGGCGAAGCAGGTATAAGTACCTGCTTGGCAAGCAGGCTGACCTGCTCGCCAAGGAGGTGCCTCTAAGTGATTGGCCAGCACTGCTCGCCAGTCTGAGCAGTCTGCTTGGACCGGCAAGTCGACGTCTTGGACCAGCAAGCAGGCTCCGGCCACTGTGGTTCAACGTGCTAACTGCCGGAGGGCTCCTCCCCGGGAAAGTTATCCAGGGAGGGTAACTTCTCCCCGGAGAGGTTCTCTTGACCAGTTTGATTTTGTTGGATGAGCTAACAACCGATGATTCAAAATCATCGGCTGTTGACCCACCGATGATTCGAAATCATTGGTGAGTTAACAGCCAATATTCATTTTGCTCGGTGGGTCCGCAACCAAGCTTTCATATGATTGGTTATGAATGACCAATCATATGAAAGCTTGGTTGAACTGTCAACCGAGCTTCCATTGCTCGATTGGTGGCGGCCAAGGTTAACTCGGCTGGCCACTGATCGAGGAATTCAATTCCTCGGCCAGACAGCCTGCCAATTTTGGCTCGGCCGCGGAGCAGCCAAGTTTGAATTGGGTGGCAAAACCCTTGGGTTACTGTCCCCCAATGTCAATTCGGATGCGGATTGCATTGGATGCGCGCAACCAATGTTAAATCGGCTGTGTGCATCCCAGACTAACAGGGATGCACGCATCCGAGGCTTATATGCTGGCAGTGGCACGCTCCACTCACGGTTCCATCACGACGTTGTTTGGTTCACTGATTCTTTGGGCTAGCAAGAGGCAACCTTCTGTGGCAACATCAACATGTCATGCTGGATTCATGGCGCTAGGCTGGGCGGCGCGACATGCAGTGAGCAACCTGGTTGCCCGCGGGGCATTTCCAGATGGCTGATTGAAATGAGCGTAAAGTCTGCGGGGGTGTCCGTTGCGCGGGTGGCGACCTTGGCAGCTGGGCTTGGGCCTTGGGCCGGCGGCGGGCTGTGGAGTTGACGCCCTGGGGGTGCGGCGGCGTAGCCGCCTTGTACTCTAGTTTCCCATATTTCTCTCTTGTTTCTATTTTATATATGACTAGTGCCCAAGGCAGTTTTGCCACTGAAAATCTCATGCATAATCATTTGACTCATTCAGCCCTGGATAGTGTTGGAGTGAACCACCTGGAACAGCAGAACACAATGCAGGGAGTTGGTGAAAGTATGAGGAATAGCCTTACACTTCTTCTGCTCCAGATGACTGAGACATGAGATGTCACAGAAAGTGGAATTTACCACACATGTGGTTCAAGGAAAGAAAAGAAAGAAAATAAGGAAACAAAACAACTCAACTCAACAGATAGTATAGTTGTGCAACACAATAAGCATAATTTTTGAGGACCAGATTACACCTGCTACCAGTTCAGCCAGAGTAGACCATATCAATGGTATAGGTTGGGTTGTATTTCTCATATTAGCCTCAAAACAGATGAACATAACTCTTCATGATGTTTCATAGTTTTCCAGATCATCATCTGTCAATATAGCTTGGCTTTAACTAATTCTCTTGGTTTTTGGGTTTAAACATTCAAAATTTCTCTCTCAGACTTTCCAAAATGATTCAGAAGATTTTTACTGCACAAACTGTTTTATGCAGCACCCCTAGACCCTCCTCTTGAGTGGATTTGACTTCCAAAAGTGATGGTTGCTTGATTTTTACTTTTTTTTTTGCTCTTTTCTTTTTGCAAGTCTCACAGGTCCACTTGGCAATCTCTACTCCCCTTCCCACCCACCTCAAACCAAAGCCTCAGTGCTACATGACAGTGGTCATCCCAAACGGCCACATAGAATACTGTAAGCCTGGTAATAATCCCAATAAAGTTCATAAACCTTCTTTGGTATTATTACTGCATATGACACTAGGCCTTGCCAAATGGGGCCTAAGATATCAAGCCACCCATCCACTCCCAGCATGTGCTCTTGGTCAGAAACATCCCCAAAGATGCCTCCCATAAGGAACTCTGGAAGTTATTCTTTGCCCAGAAACAGCAACAGTCCCCTCTTCCTAGTGCTTGAGTTGAGAAAATTCCTATGATTGCCTGATCCAACTCTGCCTTTGTGAAGTACCTTTCCCAGGTGATTTACTGCTTCAATGGAAAACCACTCTGATCCCTCAACCCCTACTGCAAGCCCCTCTTCTGTTGGATCCACAAGCCCAAGGAAAACATGAAGAGCGGTATGTCTGAAGTCTGTGGATCCTCCTGCTGCATGGGGACTCCTGAATTCAAGAATTTCAAGTTTGGCTGACATAATCACATATGTACATGCGGTTGTGGAGCTGGGTTTCACTGTGCAGCAAAATTCCAAGTCAAACCAGGAAACACAGAAAACCATGAAGGAGTGGAGCTATTGAAAAGGAGTCAGTGAATAATAAGGTTGAAATTTCATGAGAAAACAGAATCTGATGTCAAATCAAGCTTAAATCTTGATCTTAAAAAGTTATGAGACAATTCATATAGAAATAACTGATAAAGCCAGACTTTAGGTCAGCTACATTGACTCTAAGGCTGAAAAGCTATATTGACAGATGATGATCTGGAAAACTATGAAACATCATGAAGAGTTATGTTCATCTGTTTTGAGGCTAATATGAGAAATACAACCCAACCTATACCATTGATATGGTCTACTCTGGCTGAACTGGTAGCAGGTGTAATCTGGTCCTCAAAAATTATGCTTATTGTGTTGCACAACTATACTATCTGTTGAGTTGAGTTGTTTTGTTTCCTTATTTTCTTTCTTTTCTTTCCTTGAACCACATGTGTGGTAAATTCCACTTTCTGTGACATCTCATGTCTCAGTCATCTGGAGCAGAAGAAGTGTAAGGCTATTCCTCATACTTTCACCAACTCCCTGCATTGTGTTCTGCTGTTCCAGGTGGTTCACTCCAACACTATCCAGGGCTGAATGAGTCAAATGATTATGCATGAGATTTTCAGTGGCAAAACTGCCTTGGGCACTAGTCATATATAAAATAGAAACAAGAGAGAAATATGGGAAACTAGAGTACAAGGCGGCTACGCCGCCGCACCCCCAGGGCGTCAACTCCACAGCCCGCCGCCGGCCCAAGGCCCAAGCCCAGCTGCCAAGGTCGCCACCCGCGCAACGGACACCCCCGCAGACTTTACGCTCATTTCAATCAGCCATCTGGAAATGCCCCGCGGGCAACCAGGTTGCTCACTGCATGTCGCGCCGCCCAGCCTAGCGCCATGAATCCAGCATGACATGTTGATGTTGCCACAGAAGGTTGCCTCTTGCTAGCCCAAAGAATCAGTGAACCAAACAACGTCGTGATGGAACCGTGAGTGGAGCGTGCCACTGCCAGCATATAAGCCTCGGATGCGTGCATCCCTGTTAGTCTGGGATGCACACAGCCGATTTAACATTGGTTGCGCGCATCCAATGCAATCCGCATCCGAATTGACATTGGGGGACAGTAACCCAAGGGTTTTGCCACCCAATTCAAACTTGGCTGCTCCGCGGCCGAGCCAAAATTGGCAGGCTGTCTGGCCGAGGAATTGAATTCCTCGATCAGTGGCCAGCCGAGTTAACCTTGGCCGCCACCAATCGAGCAATGGAAGCTCGGTTGACAGTTCAACCAAGCTTTCATATGATTGGTCATTCATAACCAATCATATGAAAGCTTGGTTGCGGACCCACCGAGCAAAATGAATATTGGCTGTTAACTCACCAATGATTTCGAATCATCGGTGGGTCAACAGCCGATGATTTTGAATCATCGGTTGTTAGCTCATCCAACAAAATCAAACTGGTCAAGAGAACCTCTCCGGGGAGAAGTTACCCTCCCTGGATAACTTTCCCGGGGAGGAGCCCTCCGGCAGTTAGCACGTTGAACCACAGTGGCCGGAGCCTGCTTGCTGGTCCAAGACGTCGACTTGCCGGTCCAAGCAGACTGCTCAGACTGGCGAGCAGTGCTGGCCAATCACTTAGAGGCACCTCCTTGGCGAGCAGGTCAGCCTGCTTGCCAAGCAGGTACTTATACCTGCTTCGCCAGTAGGTCAACCTGCCAAGCTGCTGGCCGAGCAGGTTCAGGTACCTGGTCAGCGAGCAGGTCAACCTGCTGGCCAGGCAGGTAACAGTACCTTGTTGCCAGGCACCTGAGCACCTGCTCGGCGAGCAGGTTGACCTACTCGCCGAGCAGGTAAAAGCTCGCCAAGAGGGTACTTTTACCTGCTCGGCCAGCAGGATGACCTGCCGGCCGAGCTGGAGCAGGTACCTGTGCTCCGGCTCGGCCGGCAGGTCATCCTGCTGGCCAAGCAGGTAAAATATCGCCGAGAGGGTACACTTACCTGCTCGGCCATCAGGATGACCTGTTTGCCGAGCAGGTACAGTTACAGGTACCTGCTCCGGCTCGGCCGGCAGGTCATCCTGCTGGCCAAGCAGGTAGCAGTACCTGCTCGGAGCAGGTTGACCGACTCGCCAAGCAGGTAAAAGCTCGCCAAGAGGCTACTTTTACCTGCTCGGCCATCAGGATGACCTGCTTTCCAAGCAGCTACAGTTACAGGTACCTGCTCCGGCTCGGCCGGCAGGTCATCCTGCTGGCCAAGCAGGTAAAAGCTCACCAAGAGGATACTTTTACCTGCTTGGCCATCAGGATGACCTGGTCGCCGAGCAGGTACAATGCTGCTCCGGCTCGGCCAGCAGGTTGACCTACTAGCCAAGAAGGTAAAAGCTCGCCGAGCAGGTACCTCTACCTGCTCGGCCATTGTCAGGCTGGGTGATGCCAAGAGTATGAATACTCCTCTAGCTAAGCGTTGGCACACAACATTACATTACTCCTGGATCAAGCACTCCAACCCCTCCCACAATAATTTACTGACACTGATTCTTGCAGTTGAAGTTTCCTTTTTTTGGTTCTTTATTCAATCAACCTTGTTTTGTGTGGTAAAGGTTTAGGGTAACCCACAGGCACCAGGAAAATAAAATAGTCAGTTGATGACAAGTGACATCACACCAGCTCCAGCCAGCTACCCAACATCTATCCAATATCTATCCACTATCTACCCCAATCTCCCAACTGTCTCCTCAACTTCCAAAATTTACCAAGGAGGTCCTATTCAGTTTTTGATGAGCCCAAATGATCCTCAGTTTTGTCCAGCTAATACTCAGCTTTGGTACCCAGCTCATACTCAGCTTTTTTGCTCAGCTCATACTCAGCTTTTTCACGCAGCTCAATCTCAGAATTGTAATAAAACATTTTTACTAGTCCTTGCCCAGCTGATGCTCAGCTTTGTACTAGTCCTGGTACAGCTGATGATCAGCTTTGTACCAGTCCTTGCTCAGCCTTTTCCTAGTTCTGTCCCAGCTGATGCTCAGCTTTGATCCAGTCCTGGGCCAGCTGGCCAGCTGATGCTCAGCTTGCTGAGTGTCAGCTGAGCCAGGCCAGGGAAAAACATTGGGATTAGCTTGGACAGGACCAGAGCTGAAAATCAGCTAGGCTAGGGCCAAAGCTGAGCATCAGCTGAGCCACATCCAAGGCTGAGCATCAGCTGTGCCAGGGTCAAAGATGATCATCAGGTGGCCGGTGCCAAAGCTGAGCATCAGCTGGGCCAGGGTAAAAACTGAGCATCAGCTGAGCCAGGGTAAAAGCTGAGCATCAGCTGGGCTAGGGCCAAAGCTGAGCATCATCTGGTTTTGTCCCATTGAATGCTTTGATCCTGAAACCTGTCATGCAAGCCCTAGATGTGCTGTTGGATAGGAGCAGCATTGGAGCAGTGTTGGAGCTGAAAACAAAGCTGTGTCATGTCACTTGCCATCAAGTGACTACTTTTTTTTCCTGGTGAGGTACCCTCCTCCCGCATTTCCGGGTGCCATGCCAGGTGTTGGGTTTGGGTGAAAATTGATGCAGTACCAAAGTGCCAACAGGTACCTGTGTCCACTTTTCAGCCTTAGAGTCAATGTAGCTGACCTAAAGTCTGGCTTTATCAGTTATTTCTATATGAATTGTCTCATAACTTTTTAAGATCAAGATTTAAGCTTGATTTGACATCAGATTCTGTTTTCTCATGAAATTTCAACCCTATTATTCACTGACTCCTTTTCAATAGCTCCACTCCTTCATGGTTTTCTGTGTTTCCTGGTGTGACTTGGAATTTTGCTGCACAGTGAAACCCAGCTCCACAACCGCATGTACATATGTGATTATGTCAGCCAAACTTGAAATTCTTGAATTCAGGAGTCCCCATGCAGAAGGAGGATCCACAGACTTCAGACATGTTGAGTTGTATGTTAGTCTGCTACCATGATGTATCACCACAGTATGGAGGGCTGTTGGATTGACCCATGAGCACTACCAACCAACCACCCAGTGTGAAGCCCCCCCTCATCAATGGGGCTCCACACGAAGGGTCACAGGATTACGTGACCCCCGCGCATCGAATTACTTAGTCCGAGCTGCTCGCTTCCCTAGTCCGGCAGAGAGTTCCTCCTCTCTCCCGGCTAGGTAAGCTCGACCCCGTTTCTTCTCTCCTCGATTTCCTTCTTCATGATTTGCCTGTATTTAGACTAACAGAGAGAGTTCCTCCTCTCTCCCGGCTAGCCTGAAATCCAGTCCCCCACAGTTTGGACCTAGAAACCTCCCAGACGGCTTCTAGCCCGCTCCCCGCGCCCTTTCTACCCATCTCATCAGTGAGGGTCTACTGGACCCTTACACTTTTTTTTTCTTGTTCCAAACAAACCGACCATCGTGGTCCTATCACCGACTTCGCACAGACTCGTCGACCTCGCCAGTTTTGGTCCATCACCCAGCTCCAGCACCCTCTGACCTCGCCTTCGCCCTCGCTATCGTCTTCTGTCCTCGCCTTCGCCCTCGCTCTTTGGAGCCTCGATCTCTGCCTTCGACCTCGCCATCCTTTGGTACCTTTGTACTCGATTGTGCGACCTGACGCCTTCGATCTTATCTGATTCTCGTCGTCGTCGTCTTCGCCCTCTGCCCTCGGACCCATACGCCCCACCCCTTGATCCTGCGCCAACACCCTTAGCCCCTCTCCTCCCCGACAACCGATCGTCTGCGCACTCGTGCTTGGTTAATGACCACGAGGAGAGCTAACGAGCCCCTCCTTCCACCAACAGATCCAGAAGAGATCCTTCGAGCGGCCCGTCGACGCGCTCGACTTGAAGCTCTCCACACCAGTCCAAACCCTATCTCAGGCCCTCTTCCACCATCGCCCACACGTGGCACTAGCCCTCAGACCGCTCCACGAGCACCCTCTCCTCCGTCTCTGTTTCTTCAGCGAACTACAATGGCCGAGCCAAACCCTCCACCCCAAGAGAGGGACGATATCTCGATTGCTGGTTGCCTCAAGACCATGATGGCGATCCAGAAGACGACAGCCCTACAGCTGCAGATGGCACAACAGCAAGCCGAGCAGGCCCAGATTAGAGCAGAGGAGCAGCGCCGTTCGGATCGCGAACGAATCAAGGCTTTGGAGAAGGTTGCGTTGTCATCTTCGATCAAGAAAGAGACACCGTCGGACACATCAAACCCTGCTGACGATTGCATTGACCTCGCTAAGTTCCGAACATCCGACGGCCCACGTTTTAAAGGTCCGATACAAGATGCAGAACTCTTCTTAACCTGGATGCGCAGCGTGAAGATATTCTTCTCAACAAAAGGAGTCAAACACTCCGACGATAAAATTCTCGTTCTTGGCTCTCTCATTGACGACACCAATTTACTGGCGTTCTATGAAAATGAATCCCATAAGTTCCTCGGCAAGACCTGGAACGACTTTAAGAACCGACTTTTTGGGTTCTGTCTACCCGAGGACTGGCGCGCTGATATACGACAATCAATTGTCCGCCTCGAAATGACAGTGAATGAAAGCTTTCAAGACTTCAGTAATCAAGCCCGAACGCTTCAAAACCTGATCAATTACGACATGATCATCTTCGACGACTACTCTTTAGCCGAATTCGTCGTCCTTGGCCTGCCACAGGCACTCCGTGTGAAGGTCAAAGACTTTCAACTTCTTCGACAAAAACCTTTCGTTTATGGCGACTTCGAACAAAGAACAAACGGATTCTACGCTGAGCTCCCCAGACCCCGCGCGACCTCTTCTCGCCCTCCTGGTCCTGGTTCCCAACCAGGCCAGAACCGTTTAGACCCCGACCTGTATTTATGGCGGATGCACGCTTATCTCGACTCGGTAGGGAAGTGCCATTTTTGCAAGAAGCACTGCGGCAACCCCGCGGGGGCTTGTCCTGGCCCCCCCGATCGATCTAGAGTTTACATTCCGCCGGCGTTTCAAGTCCCACCGAAGCCGCCAAACTATGTGGCCCCACGGGCCTGGTCAAGCGCACACCAAAAGCAGCCCGGCCCCGCAGCTGCGGGCAGACCCACTGGCAAACCGGCAGGGGTAGCGGGCATGGATGAAGCCCCCCCATTTGAACAGTCCCAAGTGTCCCTGATCTTGGCGATCGACGGCCAACTCGAAGCAACAACACTGTTGTATGGTGATGATCCGCTCAGTGAAATCAAAAAAGAAGAGCAAGTAGCCCCAAAATCTGACGACGACTCGCATCTACTCCCGGAAGAACCCACCGACACGTCCGATCTCATGGACGTACACGCAGTCGACAACCAAGTGGAATCAATCCTCGACAAGTGGTTCCCGGTTGACAACCACGGGACCACGGAGTACGTGAACCCTTCCACTGCTCCTTCTCCTCCTCCCGCTTCTCGAGGCCTTCATGAGTTTCATGCTGGGCGACGCTTACGCGTCCTCACCCCCACAGGCCTTTGGACACTGCCAAAGATTTTTCGATTGACTCGACCGATACCTCCTCCACGACCCAAGATCCCTGATCTCTTATTCATTCCCCTCCACTCATCAGTTCCCACCTTTCTAATTTGTCCTACTACCATCGACCCCGTTCCCCGTTCAACAAGAGTCCCCGACAAATGCCAGACCAACATCGCATCTGATACACGACACATTCAAGATCGACCGCGCAAACTGACAACAATGGTGGCAACGTCGCGCCGCCACGGTCCCAATGCCACAAACCCCCAATCATTTTGTCACCGTCGCCTATACTCCTTTTTTCCTTCTATCAAAACGGCCCTTCCTGATTTTCACGGTTATCAATTTCCTCCCACTTTTCACTCGCCCCGACTCAGTCCCCGCCAATGTTCTTCCCACTCTGCCTCCTATTTTCATCTTCATATAGGAGGGGAGACTGTGAAGCCCCCCCTCATCAATGGGGCTCCACACAAAGGGTCACGGGATTACGTGACCCCCGCGCATCGAATTACTTAGTCCGAGCTGCTCGCTTCCCTAGTCCGGCAGAGAGTTCCTCCTCTCTCCCGGCTAGGTAAGCTCAACCCCGTTTCTTCTCTCCTCGATTTCCTTCTTCATGATTTGCCTGTATTTAGACTAACAGAGAGAGTTCCTCCTCTCTCCCGGCTAGCCTGAAATCCAGTCCCCCACAGTTTGGACCTAGAAACCTCCCAGACGGCTTCTAGCCCGCTCCCCGCGCCCTTTCTACTCATCTCATCAGTGAGGGTCTACTGGACCCTTACACCCAGCTGGCAGCCACAAGCGTCTGTAGCCTAGTTGGTAAAGGCAGCACTCTAGTATGTGTCTCAGCATAGCTGAGGTCGTGAGTTCGACTCTCACCAGACACATCTTCATTTTACAGTCTCTACAAGACACCTAGAACTAGGGTTGAGAATTGGGCCATCCCAAACAAGCCCACTTGGTTTTTATTTAGCCCAACAGGGGTCTGAACACAATTGGATGGGCCAAGGTCTGTGGGACTCTTGGAATGGCCCAACTCAAAGCGGGTTGGGTTGGGCAGACTGATTTCATTGGGTTGGACTTGGGTCAGACTTGGGTCAGACCCACAAACAAGCACTTGAAGTGCCAGTGTGGGAGCTCAGCAAAGATCCAAGATTCCGACTTCAACTCCGGCCACACTGAAATTCAATGGGTGCCCACAGGCTGCCCAAAACCCGCTATCCAAACTCAGGTTCCCATTTAGTCGTGGGACCTAAAAAATCACAACCCACACCAACCCAAGAGCGCTTGTGTGGGTTCCCCATGGGCTAACCCGGCCCAATTCTCAACCCTACCCAGAACCACACCCCCAGATAACCCAGGATCAGCAACCAAAGGCCACTATACTCAGTACACCTTCTGTGACAGGCGTCAAGTATATTGAAAGTTAGTACCCTTTTTCACTGACCCTTGAGTGTCTTTGAGGTAAACCTCTCTGGCTCTTGATTGTTTTCCCTACCTCTTTGCTTTTTCTCTTCTCTATTGATCACAGGTCATCATATATCCAGACCTCTTGTCCCAAGGATCCCTTGTAAGGGTCGGGAGACCCTTCACTGAGCGGAGGCTGGAGAGGCACGGTGGGACGGGCTCAAAGGCCTAGCGGTTCTAGAACCAATGGTCGGGGAGCTTTGATTGCGTGGCTAGCCCAAGCAGAGAGAGAGTGGGGTCCGGGGTCTCTTGTTAGTTTATGTACAAGAGGGGGAGAGTGGAAGGAGAAAGAGAGGGAGAGAGATAAAGGGAAATCCTTACCTAGCCCGAGCAGAGAGAGAGTGGGGTCCAGAGTCTCTGCCGGACTAGATGGGGCAAGGGGAACAGGGTGAACTACAGTCACTGTCATGTGACATGGCCCGTGAGGCCTTGTGAAACCCCAGTGGAGCTGGGGGTTTCACATCCCTCTGATTGCATATCCTCCTTTTTCTGTGGGTTTTGTCCGTAAAAAACCACATAGGTTTCCCTTTAAAGAACCTTGACTATCCACAGAGAAGTGTAAAAAATTGTGGCTGATTAGACTTGTCTAATTCAGATACCTTACACATTTCCATTGTGAGAAGAGGCTGTTGCAATCTCTGGCACAGCTTGGGAGCACTCCCTCAAAGAGTAGCATTGCTAGTGTAAGTGGATGTTAGTTCTCACCTACAGGTCAACAAAACCTTGATTATAATCTCTCAGATCATCTCTTTCTTTCTCTCTCTTTTTCTCTTAATGTTTGTTATTTCTTTATCCCAAGAAATCCAAGCAGTGCCCACCCATTTTTCTTGTTTCCTGCTGTCACATAAGAGACACAGGCTCACACCACTGGGGCATTCCTTAGCACTGCAAAAAAAACTTGGTCAACTGCTTGCAGTTGACATGCAGGATACTCAAGCCAAGCTACCATTGTAACTCCACCTGAATGCACAAGTGCCTTTGTTGGCACAGTCACTGTGTAAGGTGCACAGTGACTGTGCATTGAAGCTTTGGTTGAGTCAAACCTTGGGTAAGGCTGGTGTAACACCACAAGCTTCCTCAGAGTTACCACATGTCAACTGCTCACAGTTGACACAGTTTTTTTTGCAGTGTAGGCCATAGTGATTGCCAGGGGCACAGCTAATTTTGATTCTACATATATAAATATCTGTTGATAATGGGTGGCTTGGTCAGAGGTGATCAGTGTGTTAGTGTTGAGTCGTCAAGACGGGCAAAAAACTGGTGGATGATTTGATGAAACTGGATATTAAAGCAGGCCAGTTTTTCAAGCTGAGTTCTCCCACAGGTGATCAGATTTTGTCCTATCCCCTACCTGGAGGCCCCCTACATGGCTTAATTTGACCCAATGACTAGCCCTGTTTACTTGTTGCTCACAGAAGCTGGAGGGCCTGAAGAACCTAAGAATGGATTGCTTTATAGAAAAAAAGACCAGATTTGAAAGAACAAAAGAATTAGAAATGATGAAATAAAGAAACACAATAGACAAGATCATAGGAAAAGAATTCATACCAAATTAGAAGTTTTGAAGTTCTAACAGACAACTAGATAATAAGGATAGAGAGGAAAATGGAAAGGAGCAAGGACTAAAAGGACAAGTTTTAGTAACAGAAATGTAGTCCAATAAAAAAGATCCAAGAAGAAGAGCCATGTGCACACTCCTCACCAAGTTGGGAGTAGGACAAGACATCCACACTAGATTATATGAGCTCAATGTGAGATGCTGATCAAGAGAGGCAATGTTTGATTGCAACAGAAGCTTGAGGATTTAAGTTTATGAGTTTTTGGAAGGGAGAGGAAGGTAATAGAGAAAGGGATAAATGTTGGCGGGAAGTGAAGAAGAAGGGGATCAAATTTGGTGGATAAAACAGACTGAGTACAAAGATTGAGAGAAGCAGGCCTGCCCCTTGATCTTGAGCCTGAGATCAATTGATGTGCTGCAGATTCAGATGTCATTGGCCATTTCACGTTTGAGGTACTGCAAAAGACGCACAGAGTACAGTGAGTTTCAACAGGGCCAATCCAAGGTGCCTTTTGGGGCTGCTTTTTCAATGTGTTTTTGGAGATGGGGGGTTTGTTCATAAAAAAACATGCCAAAACGTAGAGCTCAGTTGCTATGTTTTTGTTGATTTATTGATCCAAGCTTGTAATTGATGTTTGGGTGGGGAAATAGCTTATTTCTGTCTCCAACAGCAAAGTTTGGGGCACAACAAATATCAAATGGTGCCAATGTTGGGGAGGTGTTCCGGTAAGTTTGTTGTAGCAATACTCTCAGGGAATAAAGCTGTGAGAGGGATGAATGCTTGAAGGGCTGCCCCCCAGGAAGAGAGAGTAATATGAAACAAGAATAAGAGTATAGAATTTGAAAGAGAAGTATGGCTGATGAAGTCTTCAGAATATTTCTTTCTACACAAAATGATGGGAAAATGAGTAGAGTCAGACCCGTTATTGCAACAATGCAACTGTCAGCTAGCTACTGTATCAGAGCTAACTGAACAATAAAAACATAAAAAGCGCTTCATTTTAAAGCATACAAAGAATCTAAGCATAAAAGAGAATAATAAATAAAAGAAGCGCCTCCTTAGAGCAAGAAAGTAATAAGGAGGCGCAAAATACAAAGAATCCATAAAAAGACTAAAGAAAAGTCTGCAACTATTATCGCACGTCACACAGCGACTAAGACCACAAAAAGCTGCCATACTTGTGACTGAAGACATGTGACTATGACCGCTAAAGACATGAGCAAAACATTGCGAATAGATTTGCTGTAACATGAGCGCTCATCCCAATATACAGAGCTCATCTTAGTACCTAATAAAGCCTCCGTCAGAGAAGAGCTCATCTTTGTGACAAGAAGAAAGATGAGCTCCCGCAAAAGTAGAGGACTAGCCCTAGATACCTGGATCCCTACGGTGAAGAAGATCCAGAAGGAAAGCTATATAAAGAACAAAACCTTTCCGCTAAAGAAGAAACTAGCATCTTCACCTGACCCAACAAAACCTTCACAGTAACCACTTGACTTCAAATTTGTCCTGATTACTCCAATAACTTGTCAGATTAGCCTGAAATCTCAGAGTCTTCATTGTGGTGCGCTTCTTGTCGCTCCATTGCTCAATACCGTTGTCCATTGCAGAGGAACCTTCAGTCAACATCTCAGTAAGTATCCTTGACACCCAAGGCCCTTAGTGAGTCCGTCTAAGTGTCTCTCATTTTTTTTGGATCCCTTTTTAGAAAAGATCTGTTTAGGGGTAATCCTAGCAAACCAAACCTGAATTCATGGCCCCGCTGCTTCAGGCATTCCACCAACCCTGTTCTACAGGCCCTGAATAGTTACGGAGGGCACTTAAATACCCTTGGCTCTTTGAGTTAAGCCCCTCCACTTAAAAACATAAAAACATGATCTCCTTTGTGCCGGTATTCTACTTTAGAATCCAAGCTATTATCTTGTCCTCAAAGTACTATACCATACTTTTTGCAGCTGGTGTAGCTAGAAGACCTTAGTCTTGGTATTACCACTGCTGACAGCAACTGTTACGCAACGGTTAGCATGTAATACACTAATTTAGTGGTGGTTTTGGGCGCCAGAATATTACATTTAACGCTAACTGATACCTAGAGAAAAATCCAAAGTTTCAATTGCTAGAAAGCAGTGATTTTTAGCGTCTGATCGCTACGCTTCAGCTATATTTAGTGTCTCTGCGCTAATATAGCAATATATTAGCATTCCTTATTGATACAGTAATTTATTAAATAATTAGCGGTAATTATTGAATAATTAGGGGTGATTATTGCATAATTGGTGGTAATTATCTAATCTGGGAAAAAACTAGACCTTCAGCTCCATAATCTATAAGCTATTGGTGGCCTAATGTTTGGGCTAAGTAAAGATTTAGCAGGATGCACATTAGCCCATCATTTATGCGCTAATTACTGCACTAATTTGTGCTAATTTGATTTTTTAGCGTTCATCCCGCTAAACTGGAATGTAGCAATGTTTGAGCGGGTGTAGCGGCTTTGGCACTAAAATACAGCTATTTTTAGTGTTAGCGCCTTCAAAAAGCTAAGGGTCTTGCTACGCTACACACTATATGTAGCGCTGGACTGCTACCCCTATTGTTAACTGCCCAGATTATTGGGGGCCAGCGCTACACTATGTTTTAGTGCCTCTCATTCCTTTTAGCGTAATAGTTGCATTGTTGGTTATTGGTATTCCACTATACAGGTGATTGTTTGAAGTTAAGTATATTTCTGATGATATCTAACTTTAAGCTGTGACCAGAGATAATGAAGATCTGATGGGGAAAAAACAGAATGGGCCAAGAGGCTCTACATTCATAGTGAGGGGACAACAGGTGGCTCTGAGGCAAACAGAAGGATGAGAAAAGCAGTGCAAAATCCTCCAACAAGGGGAAAAGGCAACCAGGCAACAAGGCATCTACTCCATGGCTTGGGATGACATAAGAGGAAACAATAACCATGGGGCTAAAAGTGTGTATGATCTGCAAGAGATTTACGCCATGGTAATATGAGAAATGCTTTGTATAATAATTACAGCACTGTACTATGGCTTGGAAGCTCTGTATGTACAAGGCATCATTTCGTTGTTGGACGCAGCAACACTGGAAGTATGGGACTTTTTACTACATGGCCAGCGCTTTAAATACAACACTGCTTCTGGACACTGCAGTCCTGCAGTTACAGCGCATTATTATGCTAGCGCTGCAAATACAATGCTGCTTCTGAAAACTACGGTTCTGTAGGTACATGTCAGCCTTAGAGATACATCAAGTATCCAAAAGACTGCAATAACTTAGTAAATAATAATAATTATTAAATCATTATTGCAGAATCAGATTCCTCATCATAAATTAAGGGGGGTCACCCACTTAAAGTACCCCCTTATTCCTATTCCTTCATGTACTAATTGTATAAATAAGAATTGGCCCCAGAAAGCGCCCAAAAATAATATTACATACATAAATTTAGTAAAACAAACAATGTACATAAAATTCAACTGTTGTACATTAATATGTAATATTACTCGTGTAAAAATACCCCGTGAAATTATTATGTAGACTTCTACTGAAGCTCTTTCACATGACAATTGGTTATAAACATGTCATGTGACAGAGTCAGGGAAATTGGTCTATTACAATACAATTAAATTACCCACAGCCAAGCCCTTTTCACGGCTACACCCCTGGATACTCCCATAGGGAGAAAAGGACTCAGTGTTTACGCCCACTGAAGTCCCCTCTATAAATAGAGGCCTATTTGGCCCTCAGGAAAAGATCCCCCAGACCATTCACCACCAATAAACTGTAAGTTGCCGTGAATATTCTCCTCTGCTAATATTGTAGCCCCTTTTCCCTTTAAAACCATTCCCAGCACGTAAAATCCACTGGATTAAACCTTTAAATATCAAAAATCCCTTATTAGCATATTTACAAGCTTTATCCTTAAAAGTAGTTGCCGTAAGACCTCTGCCTCTGACAAGCAGCCAATCAGCTTAAGCGCTTACCACCTACTTTTACTCCAAATTTATTCCCTGTATCCAAATTTATTCCCTGTAATTAATAATTATATATTATTAATTACATGGTAAATCTTCCTCTTTTTAAAGAGTGTTTAAAACCCTTGTAGTGGCCAAATTACCCCGTAACAAGTTTAGTAACTTACATTACTAGTGTTTACATCAGCACAGTTGTAGTGCTAGGGCCCAAAAACCCTTATTTTGACGGGTTTTTTGCCCTAAGCTTCATAAACAGAGCTGTCAGTACAGGAATTTATTACACTCACTGCAAAAAAACTGTATCAACTGTGAGCAGTTGACATGCGGTAACTCTGAGGAAGCTTGTGGTGTTACACCAGCCTTACCCAAGGTTTGACTCAACCAAAGCTTCAATGCACAGTCACTGTGCACCTTGCACAGTGACTGTGCCAACAGAGGCACTTGTGCATTCAGGTGGAGTTACAATGTTAGCTTGGCTTGAGTATCCTGCATGTCAACTGCAAGCAGTTGACCAAGTTTTTTTTGCAGTGACTACTTTCTTATTTACTGAAGTGTGCTCTGGTCTTTTAGTTATAGTGGGTGTGCTACTATCTAAAGGTGTGCCTGCTTACAATATATATTTTTAGTTTTATGCTCAATTTTTTTGTATATTTTCTACGGGGCACACTACTGTTTCAAGGTGCACCCGCGATGACCTAATATATTTTGTTTTGTACTAATATTTTTTATTTTTACTATTTTTACTTGTCTAGCCAGCTCCTACTGGGTAGCTGGCTGACAGAATAACTCTTTTTTTTTGCAGCATTCACTGATCCTACAGTGGGGAAATGCTGCACAAAAAAATGAGTTTTTGACACTGTTAATGATTTTTGATCCACTGGCAATAATTTTTTTTATGGAGCACCAGCACTTCATCCAAGAAATTCAAATGGTGAGCCTGCCAAAGTGGTATACCAACAATAATTCCCTTCTTTCTTTCTTTCTGACCACACAGTTATTATGAACACAAAGTACCAAGCGCTTTTGAAAGAGACTCAACCACTTCATCTCTACTTGGAATTGAGCCTCCACCTTTGGAAGTACAGGCGTGAGTACTTTGATTTCTTATAGGATTTCAAGGGTGTTTCCTTTCTTGATTTGAGATTTAACTTTCCAACATTGAAAACCAATTCATGCAGCGCTAGCAACTCATTTACCTATCACACCGCTATAACCTACACTGGCTGTATGAACAACCAGGGTAGTAAGCTTCTTTGGAGAGAGATAAATAATGATTTGGAAAATCTTTTCTAATTCAGCAATCACTCTTATTTCCAACTTTGAACCAATATTCACAGATTCCAACTGGCAACAACCGTGATTACTGATCTCCCTCTAGTAATTAATTCACTTATCAAATTGATGAATTGGAAATTAATCATGATTTCCCAACTTCAAGCAGTATTCCATACACCACTGATGGTACCTGGTTGCTAGGACCAGCATTTCATTCAGACTATCCACAGGGTTAGCCTCTTCAAGCGGCCTTCTGAGTAATCACTTTTGTCAACACTAACTCCTGCATCCCTTTCTCTTGATCACCAGAATGGGTTTTTGGCTTTAAAGCACCAACAAAGTATGAAAAATTTGCATAAATGTCTAGCTCATACAGCAATGGGCCTTCACATTTGTGAGTACTTAAGAGAAATTACTTCCTTGACATGAAATACTACCTAACAAATCATTCAGCTATAGCAGCGCATTGGCATACACAAACGCTGTACCATACAGCCCTAACAACCAGGATGGCAAGGCTCTTTGTAAGGAGTTCTTAACTGGTGAAGAAACTTTGGCTAATTCACCAATCAACTTTATCCACAACTTTCAATTTATTACAGGTGTGCATTCAGAACAATTGTCAGTCATGATCTCCTTTTGGTAACTGTGTCATATTTTAAATCAAGGGAATTGGATATTAATCATGATTTTTCAACTTTCAGTGTTCCTTTCCCCGCCAATAATCAGTTTTATGCTGCATCAGCACTTCATTCAAAAAACTCAAGCGGTGAGCCTGTCCAAGCGGCATACCAATCAATCACCCCAATTAACACTCAATCATTCCCTTTGCTCTTGCTTTCCCATACACCACTGATGGTACCTGGTTACCGGGACCAGAATTGCATTCAAACTATCCACAGGGCAAGCCTCTTCATGCAGCCTTCTGAGTAATCAGTTTTGTCAACACTAAATCATTCACCGCTTTTGCTCAATCAACGGATTTTTTTTTGGCTGTAAAGCAACAACAATATATGAAACATTTGCATCAACATCTAGCTCATACAACAATGAGCCTTCACATTTGTGAGTACTTTAGTTCCTCTTGGAACAATAAGGGTAATTCTTGTAAGGGTCTGTCCTCGGGGTGGGGAGGCGCTGGTCCATCAAGTCTAGCTAGAATGTAAATTGCTAGATGGGGAAAGAGAATGGATCTTCCCCCGGCTCCTCCTTATGGTGAGGAGCGTGACATGTGTGTGTAGCTACAAGACATGTCCAGGGATGAGCCTGGCGCGCGGGCGCAGCTCATAACATCATCCCGCCTTTAACGCCCAAGCCCCCGGCTCTGCGTCCTCTCCCCGGGCAGCAATAAAAAACCCCATAGGGAAAAAGCTTCATCCTCATTTCATCCTCCTCCTCCTGGCGTGTCTTTCCGTCGCGTCGGGAAATCTTGAGTCGAAATTTTGCACGAGTTCCTGGCAGTTCGCCAAATTTTCAGCCGGCTCCCATGAATCTTCCTCGGGTCCGAATCCTTTCCACGAGACCAAATATTGTTTCTTCTTCCTCATTCGCCTGCTGTCCAAGATCTCCGCCACCTCCCATTCTTCTTCCCCGTTGATTCTTACCGGCGCCGGTCTATCTGTCCCTCTTCCGTTGATTGTATCTGTAGAGTGTTTTCTCAAAACTGACACATGAAATACAGAATGTACCCCTTTCATTGAGAGGGGGAGTGTCAGTTTATAAACGGATTGAGAAATTTTAGCGCAGATTGGGAAGGGCCCCAGCCACTTGTGACCTAGCTTGGGGCATGGCCTGGTCGTCGAGATATTCCTGCTGTTGAGCCATACCTCGTCGCCGATCTTCCAATCCGGCGTCGGTCGCGCGTGTCTGTCGAATTGAGTTTTCATCCGGTCCTGTGCCTCTTCCAGGGCTGCTTTCAGCTCCTCTTGTACCGAGTTCAGCGTTCGTAGTCTGTCCTCTACCGTAGGTAAACATTGCGTCGAAGAAGGTATTCCCCCTAGTGTCAATTCAAAACCGTAGTTCGCTTTGAATGGCGACATTCCTGTCGACGTGTGCGTGCTGTTGTTGTGCGAAAATTCCGCCATGGCTAGCAGAGGTTCCCAGTTGTCCTGCCTGTAGCTTGTGAAATGCCGGAGGTACTGTTCTACGGCTTTGTTCGTGATCTCAGACTGGCTGTCTGTCCGAGGGTGGTACGCCGTCGATGGACAGAGCCTAATTCCCAGCCGGCCGCTTAACTCTTTTGTAATCCGCGAAATAAAGATGCTTCCCCGGTCCGACACTATTGTCTTAGGCGTCCCATGCAGCCGCCATACGTTCCTCAGCATCAGATCGGCTAGTTCTTCTGAAGATGAGTCCTTGCGACACGCTACGAAGTGGGCCATTTTCGAAAACCGGTCCACTACCGTGAGAATACTGTCCTTCCCGTGTGACTCCGGCAGGTCCGTGATCAGATCGTAAGAAATGTCTGTCCACGGGCCCGCAGGCACCGGCAGGGGCTCGAGGGCGCCAAATGGCTTCTGGGTTGTTGCCTTAACCCTCTGGCACAAGTCGCACCCATCGACATATCGGTTGACGAACTTCTTAAGCGATGGCCAGTTGAAGCATCGCCGGACTAGTGCGAGTGTCTTGGCCCTGCCCGGGTGTCCCGTCATACGGCAGTCGTGGCGGCTCTTCAAGATGGCTGTCTTGATTCTATTGTTGGCCGGTACTTCCACCCATCCGTCGCGGTACAGTACTCCATCGTTGAGGCTCCACCCGTTTCTCGTCGCATTCCCTTTCCCACAGTCGGTCATCAAACTGGTCAGTCTCTCGTCATCCCCTGAAGCTGTCCTAATATAACTCATCAGCTCCGTGTCCGAAGGGATAAGATCCTCTTCCTCTTCTAGCGATTGCCTGTTCTCCTCAGCCCCCATAACGTCTACTTCGAACCAATAGTCCGCATCGAGTAGGTCAATTGACTCGTCGACAAAGAACTCATCGATTTCTGCTATCGCCGCGAAAGATTCGGAGGTGATGTTCTCCGGCCGTAGAATTTGTCCAAACGTCAGCTTTTCCTCTCCCTTTGGGGCTAGGTCCGGGCGTCTGGAAAGGGCGTCCGGCTTTGTAGACTGGCGACCTGGGCGAAACACGATTTCAAAGTCGAAGTTGCCTAGCGTCTCAGCCCACCTCACCTGTCGACGCGTAAGGCTTTTTGTTGTCATGAAGGTTTCAAGGTTTCGGTGATCAGTGTACACTATTGCCTTCAGGCGGTTCGGGTTCCCTTCGAGATCATGGCGCCATTCTTTAAACGCCGCCACGATCGCCAACAACTCCTTATCAAAGATCTCATAGTTCCTTTCAGCTTGGATGAGGGATCGCGATAGGAACGCCACCAGATGTAGCTCCCCATCCCTGCTGCATATCTGCGACAACACGGCTCCTAACGCAAAATCCGAGCAATCACACTCCAATAAGAATGGCTTGTAGGGGTCGGCTATCTTCAGGATAGGTGCGGTGGTGAACGCCGTCTTCAGCTCGTCGAAAGCCGCCTGGCATCGCTTGTCCCACACGAATTGAGTGTTTGCGCGAGTAAGGTCGTGTAGCGGTCGGGTGGTCTTGGAGAAGCTCCCTATGAACCTGCGATAGAAGTTTGCGAATCTGACAAACCGTTGTAGTTCTGTTACTGAAGCTGGTGCTGGCCAATCCGTCACGGCTTTCACTTTATTCGGATCCATCCTCACCCTGTTGCAGGAGATCAGGAGCCCTAGGTATTCTACCTCTCCTCGGGAAAACTCGCACTTTTCCGGCTTCAACCAAAGCTGTTGCTTGCTCAGCGTTTCAAGTACGCTTAGCACGGCCTCTTCATGGTTAGATCCTCGCTGAGTGTATATCATGATATCATCCAGATACGCCGCAACGTCTTTTTTGATCCGTCCCAATAGGATGTCTTGCATAAAAAACTGGAAGAATCCTGGGGCCCCCGTGGGCCCAAAAGGCATCGTCAATGGCGCAAACTGTCCCGCCCAGCAGACAAACGCTAATTTTTCTTCGTCTCCCTCGGCCACTCTCAGGTTTCTGTACGCGTTTCGCAAGTCCAGCTTGGTGAACCGGTTGGCATCTAGTAAGCTATCTACTAAATCGATTGTCAACGGGAGGGGGTACTTATTCTTTACTGTGACAGCATTCAGTTTACGGTAGTCGAAGCACGGCCGTAAGTTACCGTCCTTCTTTCCCGTAAACAGTACTGGCGCCGCCCAAGGTGACGTGGTCCTTCTGATAGTGCCTTGATCCAATCCTTCTCTAAGTAATTTGTCCAGGGCGTCGTTTTCTGCCGGTGACAGTGGGATTATGCGACTGGCCTGCGGGAGGGTTCCGGGAAGCAGGTCGACGCGGAAGTCGTATTTTCTTTGGGGGGGTAGCTTCTGGGCCTCCGACTTGTAGAACATCCGTAAGTATTGGTGGTACACCGCCGGGACTAGTTCTTCTGGTGATCGTTGCGGCTCCGCCAACTTGGCATTGGCCGCTAGTTTTGCCGACGTGGACCAGACCGTCTTCGCCGCACCCAATTGACCGGTATTCGCGTCGGGTTCCTGCTGAAGGCTTTCTAAAGGAGGTACCCGCTTGCCAGTTGTCCCTACACTGACTGAGACATTGGGCCCTAGGGAGATAGAAATGTACTCACATTGCGGAGGTGTTAGTCGGCACAAAGCGCGCACCCCCTTGTCAGTTGTCCTCGCGTGCCTCAACCCGGGCTCCTCCCCGTCTGTTGAGGTTTTTTTCGGACCTGACGACACCGCTGAAACGGTGGCAATTCCTGTTTGATCGGACTCCGGGAATTTGGTTGTCGTCCGCGGGGCCTGTGGTGTAAGTCCTAAAGGGTGTACCTGCTTGCCAGATATTCTCATACTCTCTGTCTGGTAGGGATGGGGTAAGATAGAACCAGACTCACATTGCGGGGGTGTTACTCGGCATAAAGCGCGCACCCCCTCGTCAGTTTTCCTCGCATGCCTCAACCCGGGCTCCTCCCCGTCTATTGAGGTTGTTTTCGGAACTGACGACACTGTCTCGGCAGTGGCGATCTCCTGGATGGTGGGCTTAAATCTGCGCTCCTTCCAATCAATGTGGTGCCCGTGGGCTCTGACCCACGGCATCCCCAGTATCCCGTCGTAGGTGTCCTTGAGGCGTGTGACTATGAATGTTGTCGGTTTTGTGTCGGCATCAAGGAACAGCTGCACCTCGGCTGATGATGTGTTTTTTGAACCGTCAAAGCCCGAGATTGTCCTCTCAGCTGGTGACGGTATGAGCTTTAATCTCTCTCTGTTCGCGTACGTCTCACTGATGACGTCGTGGGTTGCCCCCGAGTCTATGAGGAACGTGGCAAGTGGGGCGGTGGTTGTGGCTCTGGGATGGTAGTAAGAAGAAACGGGGGTGCTGACGAACAGCCTATTATTGATTGCATTGAGGTGAACAATATTACAAGCCCCTAACTTTGCTACTACAATCCCTCCGCTTGGGTGAGGCACAACCCTCACACCCGAGCCTCGCCATTTTTTGAGTCGTCCGCCATGCCTGCCCCGCCGCTGGTCCCCTCTCCCGTGGTGAGACGTCGTACTTGGTCCTCCAGTTCGGCAATCCTCGCATCCACGTTGCTCTTCCCCTTTCCTTTCTTTGGGCAGCTCCTCGCAATGTGACCCTTCTCGCCGCAAAAGAAACAAAGTCCGGCTTGCATCATGCTGGCCTTGTCCGCGCTCGTGAGCGGGCCTCTCATCGCCAAGACGTCCATGGCGTTAGGGTTGGCCGCTGTAGCTGTGAGGTCTGTCGCGTACTGGTCTGCTCCGTTGATCTCGTTGTCGATTTTCAGGGCGAGGTTGCTGAGGTCGGTCAGTGCGGTGAATTGGGTCCTAGCCAGGACTAGGGCCAACCGGATGTCTTTCTTGAGTCCCTGCTGGTATTGACTCATGAGCGTTGTCATTTCCCAACCCGTGTTCGAGGCGTGCTGGTTGAACTGGAAGGTATAGTGCGCCACCGACTTGGTTTGTTTCAGCAGTCTCAGCGCCTTCTCAGCTTGGGACTTCCGCTCGGTGTCGTAGTACATCATCTGGAAGGCCGTGGCGAATTCGAGGTACGATACCGGGTGTCCGGCGAACAGCTTCGTCGTGATTGGCTGAGCCCATTCGCTGGCTTGGCCGGTGAGGTATGAGATCGAGAAAATGATCCTGCTACGGTCGTTGGGGAACATCCGGGGGTTAGAGAGGACGTATAAACCAATTTGCGTGACGTATACCTCGGCCTTCGGCCCTCGCGTGCCATTGTACTTGTCTGGCAGGCCGATTTTGGGCCCCTTCGCCGTGGTATCGTCTAGGATTTGGGGCGCGTTTGGAGGCTGTCCTTGGACAATGGGTACTACGGCCGGCGCAACCATGCCTGCCCGAGCTGCCGCTAGTTCAGCCTCGGCTCGCTGGCGAAGTCCGCGTTCTTCTTGGATGGATGCCGCCAATTCGTCCACCCGGGCACGGAGTGCTGCTGCGTCGTCGGCCATTCGAGTGGTTGGTTCAGGGTTGTCGGTGGTTCGGTCTGGTTCTGGTCTGTGCGGTCTTTTTGAGGATCGTCGATTCTCTCTTTAGCTCTGATCGTTTGGTTCTGGTTCTTCTTATCGTTTGGTTCTGGTTCTTCTTGTTCGGTCTTTGGTTCTTTCTGATTCTGGTTTCGGCCTCGTCCCCCGTGTTGAGATCTAGCAATATGTAAGGGTCTGTCCTCAGGGTGGGGAGGCGCTGGTCCGTCAAGTCTAGCTAGAATGTAAATTGCTAGATGGGGAAAGAGAATGGATCTTCCCCCGGCTCCTCCTTATGGTGAGGAGCGTGACATGTGTGTGTAGCTACAAGACATGTCCAGGGATGAGCCTGGCGCGCGGGCGCAGCTCATAACAATTCTGGCAGCAAAAACCCTGCTGATCTTATTACCAGCAACATCCTCAAGCATGCATTTAAGTTTGTTTTTGAGGAACACATAATCAGTCAGGAACTTTTGGCCAATTCATAAGGAATTTCAATCTATCACAGCTACCAACTTGGGAACTATTATTCACACCAATCGTCCAACAGAGAAAATTCTCAAAACGATGTGTGAGCTGATTCAGGGAATATTTTCTGGGTGCTTTGTTGATTGAAAATTGAAGCTTATTGTTCCTCTGTTAATTAAATTCAAAATAGTAATTCCCCGCGACAAACCGGAACAGTACCGGAAAGCCCAGCTATAGTATCGAATCCTGAACCGGAATCTCAGCTTTCAGGTCACGGCCCTAGCGAGCGCCGAGGTGCGCTATATTCGATTGACAGTCAAACAGGGAAGTTTGTATGCACATTCCCTGGTTGCGGGAAGCAGATCTCCAGGAAGGACAATGTCAAAGGGCACTGGGTCACACACTCCCCGAATCAACTTTGTAAGTTTTTTTTTTTTCCCTCCAATTATCTCGCGTAAAGCTTTTACTTTTCACCAAATTTGTCTCATCACATTGGAGAAAATGCTGACTACTTTCAACGAAACACAAAAACAGTCGCCTGCAGTTACCATGCCGTGAGAACGGTGCCTGCCGGAAAGACATCTTGCACTAAGAAGTTCAAGAGGTTGGCCGACCTCAGGAAGCATGTGAACAATGTGCACAGTGCACCGTGGGACATGACATCTCTTCGAAAACAACCAAGATGATTATCTGATGGAATATTAAGGGGCCCGATTCCTAGCTCAAGCACTTCTTGACACAAAATGATTGAGTTTAACTCGAAATATAGCGTGGTCTACTAGCACGGTAAGCTTGTTTCTCAGGAGACGTGAAACACCGTCAAGGGCCAGTATGACCGGAGGGAAACATCACCCAAACACCATCGATGAAATAGCGGAGCGGTTAGTCTACATCGAAAAAGCACCCAAGTAAAGCGATAGGTTTGCGGAGTCACAGCAGGCGTTGAGTTGCCGAGCGCATATCATATCGGCACACCAGTGGCGCTCGGAATGCTGACAAGAGCAGCAAAAAATACTCCTAGATCAGATGATAGCTGATTGGGCAAGAGCTGGATCTGACGAAGTTTCGGCCGAATGGATGAGATGGATTAAAGATAATGAGAATGTCGGAAGCGAAGATGAGTTGATGGTGTGGGTTTCGAAATGGTTTGAGGTCGGGCGGGACTTTAAGGAGCTGGAGAACCGATGGCGTTCATTGCTTGTGTGTTTGAAGCTTACATATGCATCATCTTCGATGACAAACCGTCTTAAGGAGGGGAGATCATTCGATAATGAATCAGAGAAGAGTGGGACAAGAATTGAATAAGAATCAAGATAGGCTATTCCGCATAGGACTCTATTTATCTCACAAGAGTACACCCTTACATAAAACGTTATGAATAAAAGTAAAGAATGGCAGGCTAAATCAAAGCATAGTGAAAGAAAGGAAGTCAATGAGAATTCGAACAGCGACTGTGTGTTGTCGAGAAGCTTCTCTCGACAAGGGGGAGGCCCCGCAGCCATCTCTCGGACAGAGAGGGGGCTCGCGCTGCGCGTGATGGGCGCCTCTATCTCATCAATTATGACTTCACAAGATCACCCTTTCAACTTCTTTCGCGATTGTCCAATCATTCGTCCTCGTCCTCTTCGACCCCTCCAGACCATATTGGATCGGGCTCACTTAAATACGTTTTTTTTTTCTACTTAGACGGGCGACCCCGATCACTTGACCAACGAAGCCAGGTCGACTGGGAGAGCTCATCTCCGGAAGAAAAGTAGCTGAATGTAGAATCGTTGGCCCCTGGGGCTGATGCGCCATATAAGATCTGATTGGTTTTGGTTCTGCTGTCACGGGTGATTGCAGTCATGGATGTCTGGATGGAAAGCTCGGCGATGTGTCCTATCGGCATCTAGCCCTAACTTACAGTACAGTCCCTCGCAGCTGCTGGGCCCGATGGCTTCCCGGAGGCCCGGCCTAGTATTCAAGCATCGACAGGTCGATGGTCGTTCAACCTGGTCCGCCTTCGCTGCCCTGAACCCAACTCGGTCCTCCCAACACTGACCAAGCTGATACCGAAGCTGAACTTCCAAGTCCTGCTCCTCTTGCTCTCATCGTATTCGTGCCTACCAACATGTCCGATACTCGCAATACTCGCCCGCAGCATGCGGTTCGCCACGCCACCACCTCCGCCGATGTGGTGCCGATCATCGTTTCCAATTTCACCCCACCAGTCTCGTCGGCCGCCCAAGCCTGGCTGGCCACATTGGCGTGTGTCCATCCCAGCTGGTCCCAACCGGTCTGTCTCGCCCTCCGCCAACATCCCATCATCTCCTCGATCCAGCAGCTATTGAGCTTCCAGGATTCGCTAAGCAGGGTCCAGCCCGACCACCAAGGACCCGCCCTCGACGACCGATCAACGAGATACCGCCGCACCGCCGCCCCCTCCGCCTGTGCGGTCCGCACCTTGCTCCTAAACCTCTACCCCAATGTTGATCGCTCTAAATCAGATGCAATGTCCCAGACAGCTTACCAAGAGACTCTGACGCGCCAACTCCAACTGTCGAAGGAACTCTACCTCGACCCGGGATTCTTCAGCTCATTATCCAATCTCAGGTCAATTCATCTCGCCATGATCAAACTCTCG
This sequence comes from Puccinia triticina, assembly GCF_026914185.1. NCBI lineage: Eukaryota > Fungi > Basidiomycota > Pucciniomycetes > Pucciniales > Pucciniaceae > Puccinia > Puccinia triticina. The sequence goes on along the minus strand of NC_070559.1, from coordinate 1,855,166 downwards.
ATCAGCAGCTTCACCTTCCTACTGTCCAGCCTTGCTCCTTCCCTCAGCGAACTTGGTCTACACGACGTTTACTTCATCGGTGCAGAAGATACGGTTCCTATCTTCCGGGCGATCTTCAAGCTTCCCCATCTCCATTCCTTGAGCCTCACCGGGCGGCTTGTAAGTGGCCGTTGCATCATCCCCATGCTCTTATATCCTTCCAACTATTTCGACTCCGGAAAGTCACTAGAGACCCTGTCCCTTTGCGATGAAGGCTTGACGTCGGCTGGAGAACTCATGCTCACACCTTGGGATCTTGTGCAATGTCTGGAGAATCTTCTCCCAGATGGCCGAAGCCACACAGATGATCATCACGACGTCAGTCCCCTCCCTTTTCATACTCGGAGAACTAGAGCACCCAGTCCATCTGCTAAAACAGTTTTGGTCCTCAAAACTTCTGACCTTCTCGCTCGACTGGGACTCAGAGTTCGCAGGCGAAGTACCCCAGCCCTCTCAAAATCGCCAACTACAGGTTTTGCATGAGTGATCCGGAATGGCACCAGCCCTTCCGGGCGCTCTATGTGAGCGCAAGAGCAGAGCTGCTTGGGATTCGAGTTGAAGTCGCACATCACACTGATCCCCTTCAACGGATCAAGTGGATGTCAAGCACTTCGTAAGGGGCCATGAAGCCATTGTATATGTACGCTTACCCATGCTGAAAAAAAAAAAAGAAAAAAACAACACAACTTCAGAAAGTATCAAGGCCGCTAGACCTGTACCCTTCTTTTGTAATAATACATCACTTGAGTGCTTAATCACACTTGCCTTCTTTATCGGTACTTGTTGCCTCTTCAATTTCTGAGAGGCATTGGGCATTCAGCTCCTCCAATAAGACTTCATGTCTGCCTATGTACTCAAGACTCCAGTATTTCTGTCGCTCAATCGAACCTCGATGATCTGGTGGCATTACGTCCCTCAAACTACAGAGCTTGAAGCAGCGAACATAGCTTGGAGCATCGCAGAGAGTTTGTAGCGTCGCATCGAGCAGCTCAGTCTCATCTCACCGAGTGATTCACACTACTCGCAGCGACCCAAGGCGCGACTTGAAGTAGTGCTTGGCATTAAACCTGGAAGACTTTCAATATCTTTCCTTAGCTCAGGCTGGGCTGATTGCTGACGAGTACCACCATAAAAATAGCTAGTTCAAGACATTGTGTCAAAATGCTCTTGAATTCTTATTCTCTCGCACAGCATGTGCTTGGGTACTTGATTTGCAAAGCTACCTTGGCTTCTTCGAGACTTCCGGATTCAGCAACAAATTGGGGGTGCACATCTAGTCTTCGCGCAGGCCAAGAAGATATCTGGTACGAAGTACCAAACCAAGAAAGACTAATCAACGGGAAGCGTCAGTGGGAAAATCAACCGAGCATCTTCCAACCAGACTTCTCGTCGGTTGGAGCGCATCATCCGCAGCTGTCCGACCCCAAACATAGCTATTACGGTAAGCCCAATCGTGTTTATAGTGCTAGGCTAGGGTGAAGGTATCAAGGTCGTTCATCAGCTGCTGTTCTTTGCCTCCTTTTTTCAAGCAGCGAATCTCCAAACCCATCTGATTTCGAATCCCAGAAAGAGACAAAAGACTACACAACACGATCTTGATGAGACGAGTTCACAGCCAAGTTTTGAACCACATTTTGCATATACTGGTAGGAGCAGTGGTCATGTTCCGATGCCCCAGAAAATTCAATGTGAAGGTAAGGACGAAAAATTATGCTTGAGAAAGATCCGCCAAGCTTGTGATTCATTCCTCTGAGTTGTCCGAAGTATTAATAACCACTTTTTCGAATTGGAACCAGGGACACAAAATGTTGCGATTGACCACTTCAATGACCAATTTTCTATCAGTCCGTCCCCGCCAACGCGCGTATCACACATTCCTATGGTGCCATCATTATCTCATGGTGATTATGTGCACCCTGAAAGCCTACCTAGGGGAGAACTTTCAGCTTTCTTACCATCAGAACCAGCATCCAGCTCTAAAGAAATGAATGGGAATGATGCATACAGATATTGGCTATCAGATCCACATATTGTGTTTGGAGATCTTAATGATCCCAAATGGCCCTCATTTTTAGATCTATTGGCGGAAGACTTGGATTTGAATGAAACAGGCTCTCCAAATGTTGAAAATTCCAGTGAAATCCAGGATTGCCATCAGGTTGAGCACCCTTGCACAGCTGAAGATCAGACTCAAAATGAAAGTAAGTAAGAACCGCAGAATAATGTTTTTCTATAAGGATACAACTAATTATAATTACAAATTCTTTCTCTGTTGGTTTTCAGGACTATCTGTGCCTGTGCAAAGCTCTCAAGATTTTTTTCAAGGCCTCCAGAGAGAAAATTCTGATGAAACAAATAGATTTGATTTTAAGGAAACCAGCCCTGATGGTGTGGAGAATGGAGATGTTGCTCAATTGCACCAGGAATTTGTTTCCCAAAATAGTGCCATCAAGGCTGGTGTGGATTCACAAGTCTCAACAGAAAGCACTGCTGAGCCTTTCCATTGTATAAGTATTGCCAAAATTGATATCAGTGATGGATATTTGGCAGAATTTACCAAGCAATTCCAAGAAAAAATCTTTGAAATACATGAGAAAAGGCCAACTGGGAAGATAATGGAAATCCCTTGGTTAGAAGGATATCCAGTCAAGATAACTAGAAGAAAAGTGGATTGGTTGTACACAATCAGGCCTACACGGGACATAAATACCAATCAAGATGAAGACCAACCATACGCTCATGAATTCCGAACTCGGACACACGTATTCAGAAGATTCAAGGAATTGATTATGTGGTCCATTTTCATCAACACATCCAGTTTGATAGAATTTGGATCAAGTGAGAGGGATTTCCAAGAGGAATACAAATCACATGTCAAATTAGTTGATTTCATTTTTCAAGAAGCTTTTAATCCCAGAGGAAATCATCTTCCTGTCATTGGGAATTTGGAAAGTATAGGGGATAGAAGTTTTGGGCCAGTTCAGAAGATTTTGTTGGAGGAGTTGACCCAAAAGGTAAAACATCACTCAAGAATAATGAATATGAATGAAGTACTGCGGAGAGCATTATTGATAAACAAAATTTATTATGAAAAATTTCAACCAGAACTATTTACCCAGCTGAAGAGTTGTGGGGGGAGGAATGAATTGCAGGCATTGGAAAGCTTAACACACAAAGGAATTATCAGAAATATCAAAATTGAAGAAAACATGGAAGATGGTAAAATCAATGAAGAGCTTGCAGTTAGAAAACTGGGTGACTTCAAGGTTGCACTAGGCAATGGGTTTCCAGATGAATTGAAGCCCAGATCGTTCAGGGTAAACCAGAAAATAGAATTTGAGAAGGACAAACAAGATATTTTGGATAAATTTATCAAGATAATGGACGAAAAGGCAAAGGAAAAAAAGGCAATAAAAAATGAGGCAGGAGGAATTCCAATTGGGCTTGCATGCCTTAAGGAAAATGAACAAGAGAAATCTGTCCAAGGGTTTAGTTGGATTGTGATGAATACAGGAGATATCCCTGACAACAGGCACATGTATCTCAAACTCCATTCCCTGATGATCAACTTGGAAGCATGTTACATTGCCTTAAAAAGCAGTGATATGTGGAAGGAAATCATACTGAAATCAGAGTCCCAAGGACAACCCTTCTTCAAATGTATCCAAAGCAATCTCCTCATGAAACAAACGAACAGCGGATTACCAATCTTTGGAGAATTCACACTGTATAATAGGGATCTTCTCAAAGATCCTCCTTGTTCTTCAGACTTTACTGATGTTCAACACTTGTTCATTGATTACTTTAGTGATTCAAGATCATACTCCAAAATGGTTGAACTTTCCCTCTTGTTGATTGGTTATTGGTGCAAAGATAAATTGAATAATATATTCACAAAGATAACCTGGGATGACCAATATCTTTGGGACACAGGTGTCAGATTATTGCAGGAGAAACTTAGCACTGCTGGTAAATACAGTCCAAAAAGTGCTTGTTCCCTCATTTCTTTAAATACAAATAGGATAGTTTGAAGTTCAAGTTTATTTGGCCAATTTATTTTCTGGATCCTAATCTTTGCAATTAAAACATACTGGAGTTCTATGGGCTGAAGCCTGAGGTTGAAGTTTTGCACAATTAAAAGAACTCAAGACACAAATTTTTGTGCATTGGTGGGAATTCAAAATTCAAGAGCCTTATCTTCGGGTGCTTGGGAGCCAAGCTAAGACCAATATCTGCACCGCGGAGTCACGGCATACCAATCACGGCATACCAAAGTGGTTATGGTGTCATGTTGGGATTGCGCAGTCGTGAAGCGGGCATGATGTCCGGGTGTGCTTTGCTGCGGCTCTTGCGCCCGTCCGCTGAACTCAGCCTGGCGGCCCGACCCCGACACAAGGAGACATAACCGATATTACGCAGTGATCCGATTCCCAATCATCGGCTGGGGATTGCGACTGAAAAACTTCATAAAGCTCCTCAAACAAGCACCCAGTCCCAGATACTCATTCTAGTCCCGGTGTACCTCCCCCATGGGACTATGCATTCTCTGGCCCATTTCGCACTAACAACCATCCAGTATCGAACATTCAGTGAGGGAATATCCTCTGTGACATGCACAAAAAACTCAGCAAAGCAACAAACGCAGCTGTTCTTATCAGCAGGGGTTGCTTACTGACTTTATGTATATGTTTCTACTTCTCTAGCCGGAATGTAATCGTGGGTGGTATGTCAATCGGGTTCGAATGCTGAGCCTCTGGACGGTCGGCGGAGGCCCGTTGGGTTGGCTGTTCTTGGTTATATCCTCGAGAGAAGTGAGAGACCACAACTTCGGCGAATGCAGTCCACGATTTATATCCAGTGTTTGCTGGGGACCCTAATACGTCAGGGCTCCATGGCCCACAAAAGAATAGGGAATGGTGATTACATGTAAGCCAGTCAAAGTAGATTAAGCACACCTTGCCTTCAGCCCTTCGCAGGTCACGAATTTTTCTCTCGCTTCCTCACGAATTCCTGTGCAAACAGAGCGCCTTGACGCTATCGCAGTATTCAAGTGAGTTTAAGAATAGCTCCAGAGCACTGCCAAAAGTAACTGTTCGGGCAGTCCGAGCAGTTGTCGGACAAACTTTGCCCAACGAGTTCTGCAGGGTGGTGGGTCCAGATTGCCGAACTCATCGGACAAACTCTGTACGATAACTGCTCGGACAGTCTTGCCCAAGCAGTTAGCTCACGCAGCAAAAGACGTACCCAACTAAAACCACGCGGACTCTGGTAAGAAAATCCACTGGTAAACTAGAACCAATGGTTGCGTCAAAAGAAATGAACCTTCGTAGATAATTGGTTTGCTTATTCTGGAGAGAAATTCCAAGCTTTATAACTTAGCTGCTTCAAAGTCGGATGAGGTGCCCAAAACCATCCTATCATCATGGTCCGGAATTTAGGCAAACTTGCAATCGCTGAGAGCCGTGGCCGTGAGTTCCAGCGTAAAGCTTCCGGTGGGCTTAGCCTGCCAACTCGCCCTGCATTGTCGACCAGAGCTGTACTCCATCACTTTTCCAAACCTCGGGTCCGCTTCTGTGCTGTATCATCATCATGTCCCATCTCGCACCATCATGGTCTGCATTCTTGATAAAGTGGGGTTTGGGACTGTGGATGCTTCACGTCTGCACGAATGGGAAGAGCAGAAATCAAGCCAGAAATCGCTAAGGGTCGTGACCTTGATTATCGGCGTGAAACTACTGACGGGCTCAGCCTGCCGACTTGACCCGCCTGATCGACCAGATCTTGACTGCATCATTTTCGAAAGCTCTGGTCCCGTTTGGTTTTCATCCACAAATCTCAACGGCCGAAAACCACAAGACCTCCGTGCAATTAACCTGATCAGAGGAAATGTGAAGAGGTAAACGCACAGTTGAACTATCCCGATGGCAGCTGGATAGGAACACAAATTCAACTCGCCACTAAATAAGAAGCGCATGATATATTTTCGTCACCGACGCTCAAATGAACGTGAGTTAACTAGGGGGGATGACACAACTGGCATTAGTTAAGAAATCCCAAGATTGAGAAATGAACAAGACTTGCGCTTACCAGATAGAGTATTCTACAAAAGCGCGAGAAAAGCCCATCCATTCCCATTCAACGATTATCAGCTGTTACCATACTTGAGCTGATAGGACACATTTATGCCTTTGTTCGGGCGCCAGAAGCTGCTTCATTGGTTGAATCGCTCACCTCGCCTAATGTAGATGCACTGCTTCTATTAACCCAGTCCTGTTTCTTAAGTTTAAGACGAAAACAGACTATGCTGAAGCATCAACACCGGGTGGGCATCTTTTCTCGCCTCTATTGATAAAGCAGTCTATATGAGCGCGAGGAAACTCCATCCACTTAATCCGATGATTCAGGGAGGTCGGTTGTTGAAAGACTGGAGTTGCTGCTTCGTATGTATGCCTTTGATAGATCCCTAGAGCCCGCTTCTTTGGGTGGATGGCTCACCTTGCCGGACGCAGACGCAGTGGTTTTATGAACCTAGCCATGTTTCCTAAATCCAAGATGAAACACGAGGGGTAAGCACCTTTTCGGTCCTTCATCATACCCCCCAAGTAATCCTAACATCGAGCGAAAGACCCCCTCGTCTAGGAGCCATGCATAATGCATTCCTTTTCTTTTCCTCTTTCCCTCCTAGTCGAAAAAAAATGCATAGGGATTTGAGCAGCCTGGTTGAGATTGTTGTGGTAATACGGTGGTGGGAGACGTCCTGTTGACCACAAAGAAGCTCTCAAGCAAGCTACTCTTGCTAAACAATGACTTTGGGGCCCGCCTCATAAGTGGATATCCCAAATACATACTTCCCTTTGATTCAACCGAGTTGGCGAGTTTGCAGTGTTGCGGGAGGTGCTTAAAAGTCGCTACCACCTCTAAAAACATTTTCCCCACCCACCATCCAATCCATCACGTCGATCACATCCTCCCATCTGTCCCACCTATCTGCCAAAAAAAACCTTATAGAACTCTTCAACGCTTTGCAGGTAAGATCTTCAATTGCAATTTTTCATCTAGCTTCTCAATATCACATTTTCAGACAGATAGCACAACCCAAATCAAACAGTAGTCCGTTGAATCAAATCATTATCAATTGATTGGCAACATTTCGTGACCGTTCTCTAGTCTATCCTCCACACATCCATCTTTGTCTGTCTTGATTGATACTCTCACCTCAGACCGGCCTCTTTATCATAGATCACATGGCTTTGTATGCTTACTTTCGTTGCCCTCATTCTACCTCGCGTTAAAATGGATTTAGGAACAGAAAATCATGGCACAAGCATCCTCCTCGAACACAAATGTATTCGGAAACCGGAACACTTCTGATGACGCATTCAATGCTGGGTAGGTGTTGTCTGCGTGTTCTATCTCGAGAGAATTGAAAATTAAACATGATCACCTACCTTCCAGGCCTTCATCTACCAACATGGCTTCCTTGTCCGCAGGAACAGCATTGACTGCAAACTATCTAAGCGGTGAGCCAGTCTATGCGGCATACGGATCAATTACTTCAAGTAACACTAAATGATTCCCCCCTTCTCCTCTCTCGCCGCGAAATTCTTCTGGATGCAAAGTACCAAGCGCCAATCCAAACCCCCCGATCCCCTTCTCCTACTACAACGGGCCTCAGCCTTGGGGGGCACAGACGTGAGTACTTTGTTTTCTCATGGAATATCAAGGGTGTTCCTTTTCTTAACTTGAGAACTTGTTTCCTTGATACGAAATAATGTCTAAATAATCATTCAGCTATAGCAGCGCATTGCCATACACAAACGCTGCACCATATAGACCTAACAACCAGGATGGTAAGGTTCTTTGTAAGGAATACTTATCTGCTGAAGAAACTTCGGCTAATTTACCAATCAACTTTACCTACAACTTTCAATCTATTACAGGTGTGCATTCGGAACAATTGTCAGTCATGATCTCCTTTTGGCAACTGTGTCATATTTTAAATGATTTTTCAAATTTCAGGGTTCCTTTCACCACCGATAATCATTCTTATGCAGCACCAGCACTTCATTCGAAAAACTCAACCGGTGAGCCTCTTCATGCAGCCTTATGAGTAATCACTTTTGTTAACACTAACTCATTTACCCCTTTCTCTCGATCACCGGAATGTCTTTTTTTGCCCGTAAAGCACCAGCGACGTATGCAACATTTGCATCAACGTCTAGCTCATACGACAATGGGCCTTCAAATTCGTGAGCACTTTAGTTCCGCTTGGAACAATAAGGGTACTTCCTTTCTTAACTTGAGTGCTTGATGTTGCAATTTTGCTCCTTTCTTGATACGAAACAATCACAACCAAATCATGCAACTTCTGGCAGCCAAACCCCGCTGACCTTATCATCAGGAACACCCTCAAGCGGGTACAATCATCCATGTAAGTTCTTTTTTTGAGGAACACACAATTAGTCAGCAACTTTTGGCTAATTCATAAATCAATCTTATTCACAAATTTCAAACTATTGCAGCTACCAACTCGGGAGGACGGTGAGTGGTGATTCCTTGTATTGGTAATCGCTTGAATTGACGACTGAGAAGTGTTTCAATATTCTATTTCAACTATTACTCACACCAATCGTCCAACAGAGAAAATGGTCAAAGTGATGTGTGAGTTGATTCAGGACATATTTTCGGGGTGCTTCATTGATTGAAAATTGAAGCTTATTGTTCCTCTGTTAAATAAATTCAAAATAGTAATTCCCCGCGGCAAACCGGAACAGTACCGGAAAGCCCAGCTATGGTATCAAATCCTGAACCGGAATCTCAGCTTCCAGGTCACGGCCCTAGCAAGCGCCGAGGTGCGCTATATTCGATTGACAGTCAAACAGGGAAGTTTGTATGCACATTCCCTGATTGCGGGAAGCAGATCTCCAGGAAGGACAATGTCAAAGGGCACTGGGTCACACACTCCCCGAATCAACTTTGTGAGTTTTTTTTTCCCTCCAATTATCTTGCGTAAAGCCTTCACTTTTCACCAAATTTGTCTCATTATATCGGAGAAAATGCTGACTACTTTCACAAAAAAAAAAAAAAACAGTTGCCTGTAATTACCATGCCGTAAGAGCGGTGCCAGCTGGGAAGACCTTTTGCACTAAGAAGTTCAAGAGGTTGGCCGACCTCAGGAAGCATGTGAACAATGTGCACAGTGCACCGTGGGACATGGCATTTCTTCGACAACAAACCAGATCAGAAATGGCCCACCAGAATGCTCTCCGGCTTAGGTAGGAACGGTGACGCAGTGAAAGATCACCACAGGAAAGCAACGGTAGCGGAGAAAGAAATCTTATAACCCCTTCCTAACAAAACAACCTATGTATAATTGTTAATAATAATCACATTGGACATCTGTCTTATCACATTTATTTTTTTATTTTGTGTGGATGTACTTATTAGATGACAGAAATGAAGTGTCTATGCTCTTGTATTATAATCTGAAATGTATATACTTTTTGAGAACACTTCAAGTTCCAGCAACAATATACCCCTGCACCTCCGGAGAGCACATCAAGCGCAGCCACTGTTGCAAGTTACGTAAGCAGCCCCGCCCAAAGAGAATCGCATTACAGCACCATCACCCGGTATGTACCTTGGCAAGGTCGTGTGGTATCGAACTACCAGTCACACAGAATGTTGAGTGCAGCATCAAGAAATATTCTTTGATTAATGAACAGTTGACTGATTGAGACTTGTATCTGGCTGTGGCAGCTCGCGACTTAAGAAACGACCATATTTAGCTAGAAGTGCCACCGCGCTTGATGTTGCCCGATCAGAAGCAGTGGAGTGTGAAGGAAACATTTTGAGAAATACATCTTTAGGTGTCTTCACTGATCTTGATTGATCGATAGGTCCATCATATCGTCGCATGATCGCTGCGTAATGGATCTCCCAAATGTAGGGTATTGAGCGATTGGCATCCTAATCGTTGCTTCCGGTCTCCAAAACCAAATCGACAGTCAATTAACCACCCAACGGATCACCCCGCTGAGGCCACGATGAGAACCACCCGATAGACGGCGAGAAGGATTAATGCCAGGCACCTTGCCTCTTGAGTCGAACAGAGCAGTCGAAAAGGTATAAACGCAAGGCCTTCCCGGGCGGTTTGTAGATCACTCAGCTCACTCAGCCATCAGCATTGCAGCCGACAAGCACCCAGCCAACCTCTCCAGCTTTGCGACGTTACCCACACAAAAGCAACATGTCGGCCCGAGAGACCTTGTTCGCTTTCATCTTAGTTGTCTCGGCGCTCGCTGGACTTGCGTCGGCCGCCCCAACCTCCGACACTCCCAACGATCCAGATGTAATCCCTCTTAACAGGCCAGACGGTGTCGCTTCCTTCATGAAGATCCAAGACTGACCGGAATGACTTCTTGGCAGTCTACAAGCAATCCCATGCCGTGAATCAGCTCGCTTGCGACCAAGAATAGCCACCTCCCAAAAAGCGAAGTGAGGAAACTGCTCCTGATGGAAGCCCTCTTTCCAATTGCACCCTAGGAGTCGCCGCCCATCCTGACAAGTCCCTCATGCAAATCTGTCAGCCTTAGAGATACAACAAGTATCCTAAAGTCTGCAAAAACTAGTAAACCATTTACAAATCCTGAAATATTATTGAATATTCAGAATCCTCGTGTTAAATTAAGGGGGGTCACCCACTCAAAATCACCCCTCATTCCTACTCCTTCATACATTTTTTCATATATGTACATATAGCCATAAAGCGCTCCAAAGAGCAGGAAAACTACATAAAAAATCTTTACATAAATTAAAATACATAAAATTATATTAATTAGTAAAGTACCTTTCCCCCGTGAAACAAGAACCACGGGTGAGAGTAACACTTAGTACAAATTGATATTACACTTCATATTAAGCTATTTCACATGACAATTGGTTATACAAATGTCACGTGTGGGAGTAAGGGAAGTTGTGTAATATTGTACAAACAAAATACCCATAGCCAAGGCAGATTACACGTCTACCCTTGGCATTTACCCATAGCCAAAACTAATGGGAACATTTCAGCGCCCTCAGAGACCTCTCCAGTATTTAAGGAGGTAACTGAGTCACTGGAATTGTCCCCCCAGACATTTCACCACAAATTAACCTGTAAGTTAACTCGTGAAAATTCTCCTCTGGCTTATTAAAGCCACCCTTTCCTTTATTTCTGCCCTTTTGGCACAAAACCCACTAGATCTTAACTCTAGAATTGCCAATATCCCTTATAAGCATTTATTACAGTTAAATCTTTATAAATAGTTGCTGTAAGACTCCCGCCTCTGACGCGCAGCCAATCAGTTTAAGCGCTTACCAGCTATTTCTACGTCAAAACCTTATATATCCCTGTTATTAATAAGTAAACCTTATTAATTACAAATATCCTCCTCTTATATAAGAGTGTTTAAACCCTTGTAGTGGCTAAATACCACGTAACAAGTTTGGCACATTATTGCCAGTGTTTTATTTCAGTACAGTTATAGTACTAGGGCAAAAAACCCTTATTTGACGGGTTTTTACCCTAAGTTTCATAAACATAACTGACAAAATCCGAGACTGACCAGATTTTTCGATTTTCAGGTTAAGCCTCATGCCGTGAATCAGCTCGCCTGTGACCAGGAAAAGCCACCTCCCAAAACGCGAGGTGAAGAAACTATTGAACAAGTGAAAAGAAAGGTCCGAGTGAAGTGGGTGTTGAACCCACAACCTCGTGTACTGTGAGAGTCAAACTCACATACTCAGCATTCATGAGTGATGCTCTAACCATTGAGCTAAGTACACATTGCTATGTTGCAGTTGAATACAGTAGATGTATGCTTATGATGATGTGTGGTGTTGCCCCAATGGTGATTGGATGTGTAAGCAACAATGTGTTAAGCAGTGCTAGATTGACACTTCAACAGAAACAACTCCTGATGTAAGCCCTTTTCTCAATTGCATGCTAGACGTCGCCGCGCATATCTTCCCTCCGAGACTGACCACAATTCCTCATTTTCAGGCAAAGCCCCATGCCGTGAATCAGCTTGCCTGCGGCGGCGCCGGGGATGCCAAAACTGACAGCGCCACTAGTGGCACCACCGCCAACCCTTAGACCCCTGTGATCCCTAGCAGTCTCCAAGAGAGTGTTCCTCACATCCCACAATCCAGTCTCAGAAAAAGTCAATGTTATGTACAGTTGTCCACAATGTACCAAAATCTTTCCTCTTTATCTACTTCTCTCTTTATATGTTTCTCAAGATTTGTCCCGGATGAAGAACTTGTATTAAATTGGTTTCAGCACATGAGTTATCAATTTATCCTTCAGAAGATATATCTTATTTTACTTGAGAAGTTGAGTCGGTCAAGGGCCCCTGAGAGAAAAAAATATAATGGACGGTGCTTGAGGAAGCTAGAGATCGCCAAGTGGACCCGGGTACCCGCCGCGTGTCCGGGTGCCCACAGTGTTTTTCGTGATATTCAGACACCACCTAGGGCTGGCCCCCGTTCCCGGCCTCTCCGGGTATACCCGCGGTCTGCCCCGCGGGTATAGGGCTCCGGGACGCCTCTTCGCCTGGACCGTACCCGGCCTACCCGGCGGGTACGGTCCACGGGTAGCCTCAGAAATACCCGCGGGGATATTGGGTATTAGGAAGCTCATGTTTAGGTGCGCTGCGGCTACCAATCTGCACCTGCGTGGAGGAAGTGAGCAAAAGAATGCACATATCAAAAGTACAGAGGTCCCTCAGCCCGGACTGGGGCCCTCATGGCTCATGGGCGCAAAGTGGGTGCAGTAGCTCTGGGCCTTTACGGGCCTTACCCGCGGGAATTGGGAACGGGTTGCGGGTATACCCGCGGGCTGGCGGGTATACCTGTAGCCCGGCCGCCCCGCGGGTACCCTGTTCCTGTTCCCAATACCCGCGGGTAAGGCTTGGGCTGCTTGATTTTGGTACCCAAGTGACGGGTATACCCGCGGGACGGGCGCCGGGCTAGCTCAAAGTGGCTGGCTACCCCGCGGGATCCAGCCCTACCCGTACCCGTACACGGCACCCGCGGGTACTTGTGCTTTTTTTTTATCCAACACCCCCACTCGATGACAGCTACAGACTGTTCATCCGGAGTGATGGTTCCTCTTGATGACCGGGGTCTGTCCCAGTCAGCAGGAGGGTTGTTTCCTCTCGATGAGTGGGACAGATCCTGGTCATTGGGAGTAATCAACCCTCCCAATTGTCAGATTACAGTACCTGCAGCGCAAGGCGCAAAGAGGCGCAGGGAAGATTCTAGCTTCAATGCATTGCCTTGTAAGCCCCAGAGTTTCATCTCTTTAGAAACAGGCACCAGTTGCTGACCCCGTCGTCTCATTGCCTTTACAACAGGTGAAACAAGTGACAAGACTCCTAGGGTGCAATACAAGACCAAAAACTCCAGCAACATCAGGGCAGACACAGATTCCAATTCTTCCAATCTGTGAGTATTTAAGATACAGCTATGAGCTGGAAGGCAAAGACAACTAATCATTTGTCACATGCCTTCATAGATCTCTCTCACAAAGAATATCAGATAGCCCAAGAAACTAATTAAGTACTTGCATAAGTTCACCAAACTACAAGTAAGTCATTTAGCAATAACTAACTGGCACTGCCAGCATAATTGGCTGGGTTGAAATTATCCCAGTTTAGCTGGGACACATACAACCAATTTGAACTTGATTGATCTCAACTGATGAAATATAAATCCAAGGTACCCCCCTTGGAATCATATTCCATGGGTTGAAATCAACCCAGTTTAAATTGGTTGATTGCATCCCAGTTAAACTGGGATAAAGTCAACCCAGCCAATTATGCTGGCAGTGCGGCAACAGCAGCAACAGTGGGCCAATGCGTTACGTTACAATATTTAGGCCTAAACGCGTAACACATTGACTGTTATTTTTAGGGAGTTGAAGAATCGACTCCCAAGAATTAATAAATCGACTCCCAAAAGTCGTTTACGTCAGGCAGACCGCCTCTGGACGTCCGTCCCCGGTCCGCAGGACCAAAGTTTGACCTGCGCGCATTTTGGGAGTCGGAAAATTAATTCTACTCTCCAGAATGGGAGTCGGAATTTTAATTTCACAAAAAATGACAGAAAATAAAGAAAAATTTATACCTCCGCACTGGGGCACCTAAAGCCCCCCAAAGTTTTACAGCGGCCATCAAGCACTCTGAATAACACCTGATGAGCTTCACGGCATTTTTACACCCCAGGAAAGGGGTGTGCTACTGTGGGTCTAATTTGGTGGATTTCCTTAGTAGGAAATCCCCAAAGCCTTAGCTAAAGTGCGCGAAAGCCCCCCAAAATTTTACAGTGGTCATAAAAGCCTCTGAATGGCACATGGTGAGATTCTTGGCAGTAGGAAACCCCAGGAAAGGGGTGTGTTACTGTGGGTCTAATTGAAATCCGCCAAAGCCTTTGCCACAGTGCCCCAAAGTGCACCAAACTTTTGGATCATGAAATAAAATACTCTGTAACCAAATGGTTAGCTGCAAGGCAGTAACACACCAGCATAAAATAATTTTGAGGCAGCAGGGGATTTTGGTTATATCTGCTACTAATTGCCTCCGCAACAGATAATAGTGCCTCCGCAACAGTTGATAGCGCCTCTGCAAGAGTTAATAGTGCCCCGCCACAGTTAATAGTGCATCCGCCACATTTAATAGTGCCTCTGCCACAGTTAATAGTTCCTCCGCAACAGTTAATAGTGCCTCCTGCATAGTTAATAGTGTATCTGCCACAGTTAATAGTGCCTCTTTCAAAGTTAATAGTGTGCCCGGCACAATCAATAGTGTGTCCGAATAATGCTTCCGCAACATAACTGTGGCGGAGGCACTATTAACAGTGGCAGAGGCACTATTAACTGTGGCAGAGGCACTATTAACTGTGGCGGAGGCACTATTAACTGTGGTGGAGGCACTATTAGCTGTGGCGGGGGCACTATTAACTCTTGCGGAGGCGTTATCAACTGTTGCGGAGGCACTATTATCTGTTGTGGAGGCAATTAGTAGCAGATATAACCAAAAGCCCCTGCTGCCTCAAAATATTTTATGCTGGTGTGTTACTGCCTTGCAGCTAACCATTTGGTTACAGAGTATTTTATTTCATGATCTAAAAGTTTGGTGCTTTGGGGCACTGTGGAAAAGGCTTTGGCGGATTTCCTTAGTAGGAAATCTGCCAAATTAGACCCACAGTAGCACACTCCTTTCCTGGGATTTACTACTGCCAAGAATTTCACCATGTGCCGTTCAGAGGCTATTATGCCCAGTGCCACTTTAAAATCTTGGGGGGCTTTGGGGCACTTTAGCTAAGGCTTTGGGGCACTTTAGCTAAGGCTTTGGCGGATTTCCTACTAAGGAAATCCACCAAGTTAGACCCACAGTAGCACACCCCTTTCCTGGGGTGTGCAAATTCCGTGAAGCTCATCAGGTGTTATTCAGAGTGCTTGATGGCCGCTGTAAAATTTTGGGGGGCTGTAGGTGCCCCAGTGCGGAGGTATAAATTTTTCTTTATTTTCTGTCATTTTTTGTGAAATTAAAGTTCCGACTCCCATTCTGGAGAGTAGAATTAATTTTCCGACTCCCAAAATGTGCGCGGGTCAAACTTTGGTCCCGCGGACCGGGGATGGATGTCCAGAGGCGGTCCGCGCGACGTAAATGACTTTTGGGAGTCGATTAATTAATTCATGGGAGTCGATTTTTCAACTCCCTATTTTTAAGAAAAAGGTGTTAATTTTATTAAAAAAATATTGAATTTTCAATACTTTACAATAAATTACAATACATAATCTTTGGCTGTATCTATGAAAAATGGCCAATATTTGCTGTTATTTAGGGTATTTTTGCGTATTTTTGCACCCGTGGATGTTATAGTTAACTTATTTTATACACTCGATAATCTTAATTTTCTGTATTGTAACTTATTTTTTGATACTTTACAATACTTTACGGTTATGGTTAACTGTAACAGCCCACCGTTGATAGCAGGTGCTAGTAATAGTAGCTAATCCAGATTTTGTACATTACTCAGATCTGACAGGATTGACTCTTTGCTTTCATAGCTTCAGGACATTAGCACCAGCGTGCAGAATAGAAGAGGTACTCCCTCTTAGCATAGCCACATATTTAATCATAAGCAACAAGCTAACGTGTTGCAACAGACATTTGTCATTCTTCTCTCTCTCAAATCTTGCCAATCCCTTCTCCTTCACAGACCTCACAGTCCACTCTCATAACCTCAGACATAAAAGATAGCATGGCAAGTTTGCCTGCTCTTAGGTGATTACAATTTCCACAGATTCATTTCTATCCAGATTGTTTTTCCAATCATACTCCATCTTCTCCAATGTCAGCCAGGCTACTACAATAAGTTAGAGCCCGGCTAACTATTTGAATTATATGTAGCAATACTAAAAAGAATAAAAAACAAAAACAATATACAATACTTTTTGTATCATTAGTAGCGGCACAGAGCGCCGTGCATAAAGGAGAAAAATACACTTATTATTGAATATTAAGTGCGGCGCAGAGCCCTGCTCAAAAGAATATTCATTATGCATCCCCTCGACTGCGGAATTGAGTCGAGGAGACATTGACAGAAATTCTGCCAAAAGAATCAGCCGGAGAAGGAACGTATCTATGTTCAAAACCCGTTCTCAGGCCAAGAGAACGGGTTTGCAATTCTTGAACTAAACAAAACAACAATAGAAAGTTCTATTGGAAATGGCCGGAGGAGAGTAGTAAAGAAGTAAACTACTGCTTCTCCCCCAGCCAAATATGGACAACCAAAAAACAACACAAAGAGTAGAACTCTTCCTCGGACCAAGGAAGAGCTCCACTCGTCGTTAAACAAGATGAACAGGAGTGATGCGAGTAACAGAACACTCAATCACTCCTGTCAGAACTAGTCTTTCCCGCGGCCAAGAAGCCTCGAGGGATCTGCAAAACAAAAGGCGACCCCACCGGTCGCGGCAAGATCTTATAAAGGGAGGCTTTTGAGTGAGTAAAAGCCTCCCCGGATTCATACCAACCATTTCGCAGTACCTCCAGCCTCGCCCTCGTCTACCCGACTTGTTCGCCAGCCTGCCCATCCTTTGAGTCATATGTTGTTTTTTTTGTTGCGGACTCTCTCTACGACTCTACGAGTAAGTCCGCTATTTCTATCTTATATAGGGATTTTTATCCCAAGCCATCTCCTGGGAACGTTCTATACGTTCGAAATAGCCCCTTAACTGGGCCCCAGACGTCACAGGCTTTAAAAAAACCTCTGTGCACCCGTGCACAGACCCTGTAAGACTTTTGGAGGGCACTTAAACACCCCAGGTGCTCCTGGCCCCTCCGTTAAACCCCTTTTTGGGTTCATTACAAATAACTTTAAAGTTATTTGGCATTTTCTACCGCGCTTTTGCCGCGCGCACTACTGCACCGCTGCGAAGTCACTGGTGTAGCTAGAAGAGTACATATACTCTTGGCATCACCGCGCCTGAAATTTGATGTACATAGCTTCCCATTATCAAGTCATTTTCTAATCACAGAAATATATCTCTTATTTTTCCAAATTCTTACATCAATGACCGGGATAAACCCCGCTCATCAAGGGGCTTGTTTCCTCTTGATGACCAGGGTCTGTCCCAGTCATTGAGAGGAAGCAACCCTTTCAATAAGCGGGGTCTATCCCGGTCATCAAGAGGGTTGTTTCCTCTTGATGACCGGGTTCTGTCCTGGTCATCAAGACGGTTGTTTCCTCTTGATGACCAGGTCCTGTCCCAGTCACCTAGAATAGGGTTGAATTCCTCTCAATGACCGGGGTCTGTCCCGGTCATTGTGAGGGCTCATTCCTCCCTATGACCAGGATTTGTCCTGGTCATCAAGAGGGTTGATTCCTCCCAATGAACGGGATCTATCCCGCTCATCAAGAAGAGATGACCGGGGTCTATCCCAGTCATTGAGAGGGCTGATTCCCCTTGATGACCAGGATCTGCCCCGGTCATCTCAAGGCGGTGACCGTAACAGCAGGTACCCGGGTACCTGGAAGACCCGCCTGCCGCGGGTGTAGGGCTGGCCCCCATTCTCAGCCTCTCCGGGTATAACCGTGGTCCGCCCCGCGGGTATAGGGCTCCGGGACGCCTCTTTGCCTGGACCGTACTTGGCCTACCTGGCAGGTACGGTCCACGGGCGCCCTCAGAGATACCCAAGGGTATATTGGGTATCACACATTGGTCAGGAGGGTACTATCACTTATCAGCACAAAAGAAATAAACAAAGGGTGGTTCTAAATTTAAATTTCAGGTGTTCAAAATAGCATGTTGTAACTAGTAGCAACGAAGGGTAGTTAGGTTACGTTGCGTTATCCGCGCAATTTTGGTAACGTAACTACCCCCGTTATCCGGGGCCCCCCGTTAATTTACTAGTAACGGGTTCATTTCAGGCCCCGCGCGTAACGTAACAGGCCTCAAAAATGAGGCCTGTTATCGCGTTATCCCCCGGATAACGCGATAACGGACCATTCAAGGCTTTTTAGCCTCATTTTTTGCCCGTTATCAAGGGCTCTGCGCGCCCGGATAACGCAACAAGCATAAAAAAAACCAGCTCAACGTGTTGCAATAACGTAATCGCACTGCCGTTACGCGTAACACGTAGATAACGACAAATATTTCGTTACGTTACCGTTATCTACGCGTTACGCGTAGCGTAACTACCCTTTGTTGCTAGTAGGAGGTGAATGATATTTTATAATAATGCAATAATAATTAGGGAGGTCAATCATCCTCACTGTTGTTGTCATTGATTCCATCTTCATCATTGCCGTTGTCAGCGTTGTTGCCATTGGAATTATGCAAAGCTGTGTTGTCTTCTGGGTGGAGGGTAACAGTAGAGGAGTCCATCATTTTATCAAACTTCTGGTACCATTCCTTCCAACAGAGAAGGTTCTTGATTGAAGAGCTGCAAAGACTATGTCTTTGGGAACTGATGATCATCTTTGATCACAAAAAGGCTTGTTCCAAAGGTGCACTTGTCGCCGGGATACCAAGGAAACAGGTGGCCATCAAAGCCAAGGAAGGGTAGTTTTTTTGTTTCGGGACCAATAGGCAAGGATGTCGCAGCTTGGCCTTTCATTTACCTCAGAAATGTACTGATTGATCTCTGTGTTCAAGTTGTTTGCAACCAACGCAAACCCAAAGATGTTGGCCTCAATCACGCTCAGTTTTGGGGTCTTGACCAACTTGGCTGATTTTCTGGCACCGGTAGCATTGTCTTTAGCAGTAACAGTTTGACTAGGACTTCTATCAAAGGATTTTGCCTTCGCTCCAAAGATTTTCACCGCTCCTTCCGGCGTAATGTCCAATATGTTATGAGCAGCAAAGAAATTTTTGTTTTTTTCAAAATAGCTTAGTTTGATTTGAGGATCAAGAATCATCACACAGATTGGGGCAGGTTTATCTAAGGCCAGGATGATGTATTTTGATAGATTTCCCACCATGTCATCAGCAGCTGGAATGAGCTGTTCCGAGTTATATGTCAATCGTACTTGATAGATGTTTTTGATCAGTGAAATGTAAATAGGAAGGGCCATTGTTGATGTTGGGTACTTTGGGCAACAGAGTATATTGGTAACCTTGTGGAGTGGTGGCAAGAACTCGGTCATTTTCTTAAGTTTTTCCCATTCAACCTTGAGGAGTGCGAATTTGGCTACCTCACCCCTTGAACCGCAGAATGTTGTGCAGACTGATCTTAGTTTGAGCGCGCGTTCAAGCATCAAGTAGGTGGAGTTCCAACGAGTGCAAACATCCAACACCAAAGTCATGTTCTTGATGGGGCGAGCTTGTTGAGATTGGCTGTTTACAAAATCTATGACAGCTTGAAGCCCTTCACGACGTTGCGGTGATCCTTGGACATAGGTTGCTAGTCCATGAATTCGAGAGATGATTGTCTGAAGCTTAATGCTAGATCCATCCGGGCAATCCATAATTGCATTGAGATCCATCTTATTCAAGGTAAATTCCTGTTCAGCATTGTTTTTGCTAGGTGCATTCCCGAAAGCTTTGAGCCCATTGTGGGCGGCAAGGTTGATGACATAGGCCATACAACCTAACAACTGAGTATTTGCAAAGAAAACCCCACCCAATCAATGTTCAACTTGCGTTGCTAGTGTTGAATTGTTTGATGCATTGTCAGCGGTGATGCAGTTCAAAGCATCAGAGATTTCCATGTCAAAAAGGCAATCAACAAAAGTATCACCAAAATTTTGGCCAGTGTGACGACCTAGTTTGCATTCACATACACATCAATTTGAATTTTTTATTATTATTTGTAAATAAAATACTCACCATTCACTGGTGGCATTCCAACAAGAACATCCAAAATCTTCCAATCCAAGGTAATTACATGTGCTGTGATGGCCATGAAATCCTTTGCATTTGGCGAGGTCCACGCATCAACGGTGTAGGAGAGATACTTCATCTGTTGGAGCTGGTCCTGGAGATGGTTCCGGTGGGCAACATAGAGCATGTGGACCTCTCTGGAGATACATTTCCTTCCAAATTCCATGTTCAATGTTGCTGGATTGAGCAACTCCCTGAGATGCTTGAATGATTTGCAATCAACAATTGAGTGCGGTAAGTCAGCCTTGGCAACAAGGTATGCAATGGCTTGTTTGAGCAGATTGCCTGTAAGTACAGGCTATAAGAGAGAGTCAAGTTTCAACAGCCCAAAAAAAGGCTCAAGTGCGTTAAAAATAAAACTTACACGCTGCTCAACTTGTTGATTTTTCAATAAGTTGGGGAGCAACAGCTGATTTGTCTTTTCCTGGGTAGGTGGTAATATTTGGTGAAGTTGTCTAAGGTGCTCACTCATCGACTTTGTACTTCCAGTTGGGTCTCATCATAGAATCTGATTGCACGGGGTGCTTTTCTACTTAGTAGTTACTTGGCATTGTACCTTTTTGCTGTCCTCAGTAACCTTGGAGTGCGCCCA
Source organism: Puccinia triticina (assembly GCF_026914185.1). NCBI lineage: Eukaryota > Fungi > Basidiomycota > Pucciniomycetes > Pucciniales > Pucciniaceae > Puccinia > Puccinia triticina. The sequence continues at coordinate 1,834,101 of NC_070559.1, read as the reverse complement.
AACCCAACTTCTCTGCAAGGGAGCGGTTTACAATTCAGCCTTTTGGTTTTTGGGGTGGTCTTGCTTAGGTGTTCCTATCACATTGATTTCTTCATTGTCTTGAGTATTGCGAGTCATGTTGCTGTGGACTGTGAAGTTCGGGAAGATGGTCATACAAGTGGTGCAACAGCTCTGGCCCCTGGGCCTCTACAGGCCGTACCCGCAGGAATTGGGAACGGGCCACGGGTATACCCGCGGGACGGCGGGTATACCCGTGGCCTGTCAATCCCGCAGGTACCCTGTTCCCGTTCCCGATTCCCGCGGGGATGGCTTGGGCGACTTGATTGTGGTACCTGAGTGACGTGTATACCCGCCGGACAGGCACCGGGCTAGCTCAAATTGGCTGGGTACCCCGCAGGATCCAGCCCTAACCTGGTGCTTTTTTGCCCAAATTCCGCACCCGGACCTGTTGTAAAGCTCAAAATTGTTCCTGAGAACATTTTTCTGAGTGCGGAAAGGGATGTTTGAGGTTACCTCTGCCTTTCCTGGGTCACTAGACACTAAAACAAGCCCCCCAATCTACGATTGGAATTTTTAATGTAGTGATAGTGGAGGTGTATCAAAAGATAGCCTACTTTGAGCAGGTGGCTTAAGGGTATGGTGGTGTAGCTGATGTGTAAGTGTTGTAATGAGGTTGTAATTTATATGTAAGGGTGTAAAACCACAATATAGAGTGGGGCTAATACTGTAGAGTGAGCAAGTATTGTACTGTTATGGGGTAAGCTGAGTGCAAGTAGTTTGCTGAGAGAAATTACAACTGGGGGGAGGAGAGCCTCCTTAAATAGAAAAGAGTGAGACATTTTAGCTCCAGGGGAACAAGAGAATGAGGGGTTTTAGCTGCCCTGAAAGCTACAATGAAGTATTTTGGCTGGTGGTTGATAGGTCACATGAGGTCATGATGTCATATGAGGGAATTTAGCTAGTGAGAAATAGGTAGTGAGATGTTTTAGCTGGACTGGCCTCTCAACTGATGTCATCTGCAAGCTGCATGAGGGGTTTTTGCTATCTTGATACCTGCATGATGTCATCTGTCAACTGTCAGACTGCAGCTCCTATTACACTAGTCTGCATGCACCTGCATAAGACTGCACAAGCCTGCATCAAATGTGCATAAAACTGCATGACACTGCATGACATGGGCATAGCACAATGTAATGAGTGCAGCTGATGAGGTAAAGTAAATGTAAAGGGTAGACAAGCTGTCAGGGTGGTCCATGTAACTGATTACATGTCCTGGGTAAGTGCAGTTCATGTAATAGATTACATGACCTGAGTATGGTGTTTTGTGTGTATGTAACTGAATGATGGTGTCTTGAAGGGGTTGTAACTTGTGATCCAGAGGGGTTTTAAGTTGTGTTGTCCATGGTTTCCTGTGTAGTTTTGGCCGTAGAATCCAGTGGTGTTGCCGTATGGGGTAATTTGTGAGTGTACATATGAGAAAAAAGGAAATTTTGAAATGGGCTAGATGGGTAACCATAAAGAATACAACACCGTACAGGGCACCCGCGCGCGGGTACTCAACACCATGTGGTGGGTACCAGCACGGGGGTGCCAGGTACCTGCCCGCGGGTCCACTTGGCAATCTCTAGACAACTAGTTATTAAAAAACCTTTTCAGTGTTGTGTTTATATTGACAGCCCATATACCAACTCTACGCCCCAATCCGCCTCAGTTAGGTCGATTTCACCTTGGTTTGATGTGCCACAAATTTTTGGTGAAATTGGTTGGTAAATATATAGGCTCATTGACTGAAGGCGCCTTTTCTTGCAGCCGTGCAGCTACGGGCCGAGAAACGGCCATCAACATTGCCTTTGTAAAATCCTAGGCTCACAAGAACTTGGCTCTGCCGGGGATCTCATTGATGCGGTCCTCAGTGGCTTCAATGCCACTGTCATTGCATACAGGGTCAGCATAAAATAAACTCTAAGTTAGGTTAGGCTTGTTGTACTGATCTTTGAGGGCAGAAGGCAATAAAGTTCAGGACTGAGGACAAAAAATCAACAATTATGTTGACTAAATAATCCTGAACTGCGCCAGGGAGCTTGAGTTTGTGTGTCATGTGCATGGTCCTATGCAAAGTGCAGTGAAGACTAGAGTTCAAGTGCGCGGCCCACAAGTGAAAAACTCAGACTTGAGAAGAACCAGCAAGTACTAACCGCTTTTGAACTTGTATCCCACAATGCACTGTTGAATTCAACCAAACTGCTCAACACTAGTTCTGTTACACTTGCTTGCTTGGACCAAGGAAACTCAGGAGGAGCACGGATCTAACTCAAGTGGAGGTAGACCACATTCTCATTTGGATTTCATTTCTTTTCTCAACTTGTGTTGATCTTTTTGAATGTTGTTCTAATCTCTTTCTTCTGTTCTCAGGCTTGCGGTTATTTTCATTTATCTCCTATAATATTCCCAGTGTCTATTTCAGAGTCGTAGCTAGGACTAGTGACGCAGAGCTTCATACAAGTAATGACAAGAGATGAGCCAGAGGCTTGAGAAAAGGGCAGCGAGGATGGTGATCTCTTCGGATGCGGCTCAAATGGGGCACGGAAAAAGAAGGAGAGAACCAATGAGTTGATTGCAGTGGACTAGGCTATTTACATGTAAACAACTTGTGGGTGAGAGCAATAATGAATATAGAAAAGAAATGAATAGAATAATCTAGAACTCTGAGACATATTTCACAAGTTAAAATACCTGTCACCAGTAAAGAACCCGCACACAATGATATAAGCAGTAACAAGAGGAAAGTGGAACACTAATCTAATCAGGGATCAAAGTCAACAAGATAGTATGTGGGACACATGACCAATGATAAAAGCAGAAACAATGTGAGGGGGTTCATGAGTGTATGACTTTACTGATCAAGGAAACAAAGATCAGAGAAGAAGATGCGAGAGGAAGCAGAAGGAAGATGAAAATCCAACAACTAGTTTATCAAAAGGTACAAGATGATTTCATTCTTTCATATCATTGTCTATCTTGCTTATTTCTTTTTTTTCTTTTTTCTTTGTTCTTTTTTCTTTCAGTTATCTACTACTATTAGCTTTTGATGTCTGCTGCAATAAAGTACTTGACCTATAATTCCTACAGATTAGGCAGTGGCCACTCTCAGCATGATTGATATGGCAGGCTCAGAATGCACTTCAGTGACCAAAAATAAGGCCAAAAGATTGTTAGAAGGGGCAAACATTAACAAATACAGTTCCTGGATTTGTTGATGCTAGCACCCTTTAATAATCTCCCTTATTTTTGGTGACTGAAGCACATTCTGAGCCTACCACATCAATCATGATCAGAGTGACCACTGTCCAATCATCTAAGTGCAATAATTTTCTCTGCAACCCCAAGAGTTGTTATATTCCATTCCTGCTCTAAGCATTCTGAAACCCACTCTTTGTTAGACTTGATGGTCCTGATATAGTGGTAAGCAATGTCAATAAGACTTTTCATCCCAGGATTAAATACAAGCATAACGGCGGATAATTTCTAGACTAAATGAGCCCAGCATGCATCAGCGCACTTAGCTTAGTGGTTAAAGAAAGACTCATGAAGTTTTGATTCTTTGGTTGAATTTCCATAGTGCACATCTTTTTTGGTTTCTGACAAGAGTAGGGGTAGTCATGTGTCCCATCAAAACTCCAAACCAACTCAACTGCTGAAGCATTCACTCAAGTCTCAAGTATGTTCAACTGATCAGAGCAAGGCCAGCAAGGGGGATTGACTGCGGGAGGAGATCAGCTGCCGGCATGTCCAACTGGACTCAGCACTCTCAAACGCAAAGAGCTTTGGAAGAATTACATTCTGAAGGTCAAACCAGCAAGCCATGTGACCGGTTGAATCTTGCAAACACAGTTTGTCCAAGGTATGTTGAGGGGCACAAGGGTTGCAGGACTGAAGACACCGGACTGTCTTGTGACAGTTGGACTGGACACAGAGATAAAGGTGGTTTGTATTCAGTTAGGAAAAGACTCAAGGATCTGAGCTGAGACAACACTAAATACAAGACCAAGCTGACATACTATAGTAGAAGCATAAATGAAATATAAGCATTCTAAAAAGGTAAGCAATCTAATATTCATCTTCAATTATTGGTACTTATACCTAGCTTTCTTTCATCCGCAGATTTGTGTGATTGCCAAAAAGCTGAGGTTCTCTGCAAATTTCAAAGCCAAGTTCCTTGAAATTTGTCAAGAAAAAAAAAGCAAGACACCAGACAACATTAAAATAGATGTGTGTACACAATGGATTTCCACTAATGCTCAACTTCAAAGCATAATAAGATGTGAGAGAGATCAAATAGGCCAGTGAGTCTAGATACAAGGTGAAAGATCAGTCTGAGATTTCCTCTAACAAGCTAAGGAGGGGGAGGATCTAATCAATCCAGTCAAAATTGAGATTATGTAATCAATCACAATTGTTATGAAAAAGAGGCAAGTTTGCCACAATACTATTCTGAGTTACACCATTGGAAAATTGATTTTATGTATACTTCATCTCTCAATTTGTTTAGCCTAGTTTGAAGTAATTCCACCCTGGATTTTACTCTATAGTGATCACAGTATCTATTCTCTTGCTCACCTCCAACTATCTTGTGAATGGCTAGGTTATGTTCTGAGAAAATTGTTTGGATATATTTTGAGATTTGATCCAATTCATCCAGTTGTTGCATTAATGATCCTTTTCTGCTAGTTTGGATAAATTCAACACTCAAGGGAGATGGATTGCTTTGACCAAAATTTATCTCTGTGTATATTTTAATGTTATCTAATTTTCCATGGAATTGACTGGTTTCATCCATCAGAGCATATTTCTGGTCAAATTCTGGGTCAACATGTACATCCCTTAACTCTGGATAGTTTTCCCTGAGAAATCTGATCAATTGAAACAGAACTGATATCTCATTTTGAAATTCTCCATTTGGATCTGCATCTTCAATCAGCTCAAAAACATGATACATTTGCAGCAATGATGCCTTGAGGTCTTTGAATAAGTTTTTGTGGTCAGACCTTGAGAGAAATCTTAATTTTTCAAAAAGTTTGAAAAGGCTATCCTTTTGAAAAAAGTCTTTTTCAATACCTTTAATTGCAACTTCCCAAAGTGGATGCTTCTGGCTTGGAGGTAGCTTATGGTATTTCCTGAATATCTGTTTTACTGAATAGAATGAGAACAATCTTTGCGGTCTGGATTGAAGAACTTTGAAAGATTTGTGTGTTATTAGAATTAAATAATCAAACATGTCAGTTTAAAGAGAAATAATTGGCTGAAAGTGGAAAGTGGACTACCTGAAAACATCTCTCTCTCTTGTGAAGCATACCAGCCATTGAAAAAATTCTTGCAATCCTCTACATAGTTGGTGCCAAACAAATTTGGTTGATCATAGATCATGTATTTGTGAAACATGTTTTCCACAGCTTCATCTAAAGCCTCTTTTGTAAAGAGAGAGGCAAAATCATTTTGCTTAATCAAATGATTCCTGTACATGAAATAAAGTGCCTGGAATCCAAGCCTGTGGATGAGGAACTCTGTCTGCTTGGGAGGGTAGTCTTTGGGGCTGCTCTTCTTAATCAGATCTATTGTATCTTCAGCTACTTGTTTTGCAATCATTTTCATAACAGTCTGCTTATTATCTTCAGCTAAGGGCACTGGTTTTTTAAGACTCTCTTCTGGAGTACTGCTTTTTCTTTCTGTCTTTGTAAAATTTTCTTCATTTTTGGTAGTTGACATGACAGAAAAGGTAGCAATACCTCCAGGATCAACATTTTCCCTAGATAAAAATTCAGATTCAGAAATAGCATCAAATTTCAGATTTTTTTTCCAGTATTAAACATAATTCTCCTGAGATACGTGGTTTTGATTCAACATACTTTTCCATTTGACCAAAAAGTAGTTTTGCATCCCTGTTTTCAGCACTTTTGGGCTCAGTTATGAGCTGAATGGGTGGGTAATATTCTGGGTTTATAACAAGAGTAGAGGATATTCCTTTCAAATTTGCCACTCGACTATCTTTCAGAATGGCTATTTTTCCATGGATGTGTTTCATCTCAAGAGCATCTGGAACAAATAATTTATTATGGATTTCCAACTCATCTGGTCCTGAATTATCAACCTTGGGAAAACTGGCCTCCACATTTTCTCCAAGAGACTTGAAATCCTTTTTAATCTGATTTATCAGAACTGACCCATTATAGTAGTTAGTAACAGTAGTAAGAGTAGATACTGTAGGCTAACAGAGATTCTTACTTTCTCTTTCTTTCTGAGATCCTGGAAGCTCTGGTACTATTTTGAAGTTTCAGAGGAAGGTTTCTATTCAGTTGGTAGGTTGGGAATTCCCTGAATGATTTGTGTCTCATTAGAACTTACATTTTCTTTTGAATTGAGTGCTCTTTATTGGGTTCAGGAATTTCTCAATATATTCTTCAGGTGAATCTTTATAATATTCAGGATTGAAGGCCTTGTGGACATGTAATATATCATTTTGGGAATCATTGAAGGTTGCTTCTACAGTATGTAAAAAATTAATAATCAACTAGAGGCAAAGGCGGCTGCGCCGCTGTACACCCTATATCAGGCACCAGTGTAGGCTACCACTACCCAGAACTGATTTATTTAACATTCCCTCAATTGTGTCCCCCCCCCCAATTGTTGGTATTTTCTCATCAATGCTAAATATGAAAAACAAATTGTCAAGCAGAATCAATAGGACACTCCCTTGAATTCTCAATGAAATCAAAATAATTCATTGAGGATTCCTCAATCAGGTATGTGAATGTTTCAAAGACTTGTTAAGTGCAAACATGTTTGCCTTGAAGAACTTGCCGTTATCATAGTTCCTGTACATGAATCGGTGTTTGAAGCCGTTCATCAACAGGACCTCAATCAGCAATGTCATCAGGGTGATCAGTTTCACCTTGGTGTTGCCCAAGTAAAATATCAAGAAATCTTTCTGCAGGGAGAAAATTTTCTGCTCATTATCCATGAACTTCAAAGATCCTGGCAGAGAACTGGGCCATACCCATATCAAATTATACAAGACCAGAGAGTACCTTTGACTTCTGAAATATACTGAGAATATCAAATGAAAGAATTGGTTTTGATAGATGTTTTATTTTAAACCAAGAAATTCTAAAACCACTAACAATAAGCATGGAATCACCTAATTAACACATTAGATCAACTGAGATATCCACAATAATTGAATTTATGAAAAAAAAAATCAACAAAACAGTGACTGTCTTGTCCACAATGTTTTTTTTTTTTTTTTTAGAAAGGAAGATGAAAAAGTTTAAATAACAGAATAATTCATTGAAACTGATTTACAGTTTTTAGTAGACTTCTAGAAGAAGATTAATCAAGAAGATCAGGAAATCATTGAGAAAGAAGACTTTATACAGGATTTACACAATTTATTGAAGTGCAATAAAAAAATTTCTATGATCAATACTTGGAAAAATCAGCGCGTGGGTTGTGGTCAATGGCCTGTCATCTGCTCAAATATTGGGCAGAACAAAGTGGAAGAGGTTTTTTTCCATCATCCTGCAAATAAAAGTCCTACTGGTTGAATCTGTAAAAAACAATTTGGCATAATAAACGGCTGCAGGGCAAGGAGTACTTACTTTGTCCCAAGAGTCCATACTCGCGCCCAGTAATAAGTGACCACTCTCTGGAAAGAGTCGGATGGGCGAGACAGCCTTGGTATGGCCCATCCAGGTGTTAATGTAACAAAGTTGGTGTCAGCTTCAGCATCAATAAATGTCTCCACACTATCGGGCTAGGCTCACGATGGCTGGGATGACGAGCGGGAACTCACCCAATCGCGCCCAAGCATTCATCGGGCAGTAAAATTCAAAATGTTCGCAATCGAAGTCAATTTGGCCTGCAAGAAGCGGTGGTCAAGCAACGTGAGTTCGGTCAAAGCGAACACCGCGGGAGAGTCTACATGAAGCATGGGATGTAGTCATGATACTGATCTAGTCGCGGAGAGGGCCAAGACGGGCACGTCAAGAGGATACGCCACAAGCGAGTCGCCATAGTCTGCCATGGTTGGAATTTGGGCGGGACTGTAGGGTCATTAGCGTGAGTTATCAGTTGGGCCTGCGCTGAATTCAAAGCAAGATTGGATATTTTAGTATGTACATGGGGGCCTCTTTCAGGCTGGTTAGAGTGCAAGGGTGCGGGTCTAGATGGTGGCGAGACGGGTAAGCTATGCTTACTGGGAAGGTTTGATTTGACCTTTTACTGCATGGTTGACTGAGCAAAGGTTGGTGTGAGGTCGCCGGAAAAACAGGGCATGCGGCTAAGTGAGATTACGCGGTGTGCCGCGGTTTGGATGAGACAAAAAAGGTTTACTGTTGTAGTTATGGTGCCAGTTGTTCTGGAGTAGACCGCGGTTGAGGGGGGCCGCGACTGGGTTGCGTGTACGTAAGGTGGAGAAAACTTGTTGCGAGGTGGTTTATGGTTCAACCGGCGGCGTGGCGTTTGCGTAGGACGAAGCGCGTTGGAAGAGGCGAAAGGAGGTCTTAGAAGGAGCGGAACGACGAGCTGTTGTGGTGGAGTCGGTTGGATGGTTGTGTTGTTGTGGATAAGTTGGGAATGTTGAGGCTGTTTGGTTGTGTGGGGAAACTGTAGTGGGGAAGGTTGGTTGAGAGGGTAAGGGGCCGTTGTCTTAGAGACAGGATACATTGGTCGGCGGTCGTGGCAAGGTGGGCATTGGGTGGAGTTGAGATGGAGCCTATAAAAGGGCAACATTGATGATTGTTTATATCGGCAGTCGACCGACTGAGCTGCAATTCCAGCCAGTTGGTTGACTCAACCCCTCCGCTGTTGCACTTGCTTAGTCCGAGGGTTAATTCTTGTGCTGCAATTCCAGCCAGAGTTGACTCAACCCCCTCCGCTGTTGCATTTGCGCAGTCTGAGGAATAATTCTTGGTGACCCCCCTTTGCAATTGCCTTAAATGCGGCGCGCTGGGGGTCATCTTCCCACTACTTTAACCCTCTCTAGGAGAGGATGGGTAGTGGGTCTAGTGTGGTGGTTGCGGAGTGTTTTTTTAAATGATCTGTAGGGGAAACCCTTGATTTTTGTTTTTGTGTTTGTCTGTCTTTAATAAACTTGGATGTTATTTATATTCATTGGTGAAATGAAAAGACAAGTATAAAATAATCACATCAACCAGGTTGTGATTTGTTCACCAACCTTTCTCTATCATCAAACCATGCACTGGCGTTGCTTTGGTGGCTTTCAAGCAGAACACTGCAAGTAAGAGAAGTTGGGGGTACCTTGGGTTAAAAATCATTGTAGATGGAAATTGATGCAAAATGTTCAAATGATGGTCATGGGTAAGCAATCTAAATTGACTGGTGAATTGAAGCAAGTTATTATCAGGGGGCTCTTTGATTATATCAAAGATACCCTGCACGCCTTAGTAAACGAATTCCTTATACATTTCCCCATGAAACTTGCCACAGATGAAGCTGATAAGAGTTGACCTCAAATGGTTGTCTGAAACATAAAATTAGGTTTTTTAAATTTCCGGCCCAGTTCATCTATATATACAACTTGTACTGTTTCAAGATGAAACCCCAAAATCAAAAACTATTTTAGGATTACATAATTCCAAGTCTATTGAAACCATATTTTTTTGGAAAACAAATCAAGGGTCCCTTCTACAGGAGACAAAAGTTACCAAAAAACAACAGGTTTTTCCCACAGCTTCAAGGAAACAAAGTACAAGAAATTGAAATTTTTTTCCCCACTAAATAAATACAGGAATCACCTGGCAAAATTTGAGATGGGCCAAATGCCTGAAGTTCTATCGAAAGAGTGTAGATTTCAAAGGATTTACTGAAGACTAGAGTTCAAAGTGGCTACGCTGCTGCAATTTCCAGGAACTAAAGTGACCCCTTACCATCAAGTATCAAAATCAACAAGGCAGATGTGCCAGCATGCCCCCTGTTGCATCACCAAAGGCAATTACCTGGATTATATCAGATTCAATTGGTGGCCACTAGCAAAATTCCCAGCCCTCATTTCAATCAAGATAAAAAAGATACACAGATTGTTAAAAAAATAAATCCTTTACATGTATTCCTGGAAAAGCCCCAGGCAAAGGAGAATTGGTTAGTTAGGGTATAATTTCCATGTCAATTTAACATTCGAGAAATTTCATCATGTTAGATTGAGATCAAAAGTTCTCACCAATCTTGTCAGAAATCAAGGTCAATACAAGCATCAGTGTTACATTGTTCAAAGTTTGGGATGTAAACTACTGCCCTAGATAAACAATTTTTGAGATGTGCCACAGCCACATTGTTCTTGTTGATCAAGACTTGCAGAAACCTAGCTTCATTATGCTCAGTGGAACCAGTTGCAATTCACATTGACTAAATATGCACAATCTCATAAGATTGAGCCTCTATGACAGTTAAAATCCTGTTGAGCTTGACTGATATAATTTTTCCATTTGTGGCTAATGATCCATTATTATTGGAAAAATTGATTGAGCTGAGTTACTTGACCTCCTTTTTAGTCAAAAAGTGACAAGCTACAGTTTTTTTTTTTTGAATTTAAACTTGAAGATTGACTCATGTCCAAGATTAAAAATGAAACTCCTCAGCAACAATTTCACAAACAACAAAATTTGATGTTTGGGACATGTGATAGGGTCACATCCAGTTGGTTGTGTGCACAAAATTTGGTATCTAAAAAAATCCCACCCTGCTTCAGGGTTTAGGCTTAAGACCTATCAAAAATCCATTTTTTGTGTGATTACAATATAAAATCATGATGATTGTCAAAATTTAAATTACATGTGTTCATAGCAATTGTCAAAGACTGTGATCTAATGCAAAGCCCTCGCCACCTCACCGGCTCAGGGTTCATGGAACAGTTTCTGATCCTTACTCAGCAACCAACACCGCGACCTTTCAAGCTTGACGCCTCCGCACCTGCCTAGATCAGTAGAGAAAAAGCTGATTCCTTCTACTGAGCTAGGTATGTCTCACAATTCCCCTTCTCAATCTTGTTCCATTCCCTTCCCTCATCATCCATTGTACATAGAGAGAAAAAGCTGATTCCTTCTACTGAGCTAGATTGTGCAATTTATACTGTTGGGTTCTAGAATTCTCTCCAAGACATAAGGTCTTGTCTAGTCCCAAATCCATTACTGGATCCTTCCGGATCATACTTCACTGGACTGTAGTGAAGGACCTAACAGAGGTCTTACGTCTAATGGTTGTCTAGACTTGGATTTAGGCCCAGAGCACAGGTTGCGCAAGGAACTGAACCCTAACCCCGTAAGGGGGATTGGTAAGTCCGCGCTTCCCTCAGGCACATGCATATGCATGATGCTCCCAGGCAGAAGGATTAAGCTAACGCTAATCCTCTGCTCCCAACTAGCCACGTCATCAAACAACAAAGTGCCCCAGCAATACCAGCAAACTCAACCATCAACAAGGTAAGAGAATTGCGGTATTGTCACAGCTAGGTCAAGCAGTGCTGACAGGATCTCTTCTCTGTTACAGCACGCTTGCTACTGACGCCAACCCAGACCTTAAAGGTTCCAGCCTCAGTGACAGAATAAACTAAACCCACCTTAGGTGGTAAGTACTTCGCTGCAGAGCCTATAAATAGACATAAGCAGAGAACTTACCGTGAGCTTAATGATGAAACAGATACCATCTGCTCCGGAAGTCTTGTGAGTCAAATCGGCCCGTGTTGAGCGCTCTGCCGTTTGATCTTAAGTAAGAGACTCATCTCTTACAAGGCTTCCATAAGGGAAGAACCCGTACTGACTGCTCATGCAGCTGAATTAACCAGACGCTTCCGTCCTAATAACAAATACGTGATCTCAGCTGCATTGCAGTCATCCCAGCAATCAAGTCCTCGTACTGTTGTCCATACCAGAGTCGGTCAAGATCCGCTCTTAGGTACCTATTGTTTTTTTTCTTTCTTTGTATTCCTTTCTCTAAGTCTCTGGATATGCCAGATAGACCTCTCTAATCAAGAAATACATCTTAGTTCTGTGAAATCTTACAATGGTGAGATGTAGTCTAATCAATATACAAATGATGTATACCTCTAGGGCTTGTTGCAGAAGTTATGTGTTTGGGCAGCATCTCTGTGGTCCCAATTTCCTTGTGTGGTGGCAAATTTGCCTAGTGATTGTTTAATGAGTCAGCCTATTGTGTTGGTTCCTGTCAAACCTCTGAGCTTACCTGTTGGGTTTCTATTAGCTATTCTTCTCCCTCAGGCGCCATGATTTGGCTTGGCTAATTTGAAGGCCATCTGCCATGCTAAACGGGGAGGAAGTGCTTGTAGCTGGAAAGAAATCAGATGTTTTCAAATGCCCTGCTCAAATATCAGCCAGCTCTTTAACCGCCCATCAGCTGGCAAATGCAGAGGACAAGGATGGCGAGCGGCCGGGGAGTCTACAAGAGTGGCAAGAGCGTCGGAAGCCATCTGATTGGTCCCAGAGTGCGGATGACCACCCAACGGTCTGTCAGGATTCTCGTACATCCCCGAACCAGAGGAAGCGCAAGGCGGTTAGACCTAACCCTACTGGGGATCGAGGTGAGCCGGTGCGACCTTCAGGCGCATGCAATATGCATGCCGCCCCCAGGCGAATGAAGTTGGCTAAAGCTAATTCATCCACTCCTAAACCTTTAGCCACGTCAGGAACCAACGAAGCGCCCAAGTGACCCAAACAGGACAAAACACCTACCAGGTATGTGAGTCTGTTTGGGGTAGCCTCAGCTAGGACAGATGGAGCTGATCAGAGCATCTTTACGATCTCGCAGCCCACTCGTATCCGACGCCGTAGACCGACAAGGTTCCAGCCTCAGCAATAGAATCTCTAACCCCAACAACGGAGGTAAGATTATTGCTGTAGTGCCATAGTCATAAATGACGCGCCCAAGCGACCCAAACAGGACAAAACACCTACCAGGTATGTGAGTCCGTTTGGGGTAGCCTCAGCTAGGACAGATGGAGCTGATCAGAGCATCTTTACGATCTCGCAGCCCACTTGTATCCAACGCCCTAGACCGACAAGGTTCCAGCCTCAGCAATAGAATCTCTAACCCCAACAACGGAGGTAAGATTATTGCTGTAGTGCCATAGTCATAAATGACTTTAGACTGACAGTTGTTCTTGTGCACAGCAACAGACAACCGCGGTCCCAGATCCCTCCTAGCTTGTATTGGTGAATCTTGAGGAACAAGACCCACGAGCCTAACTCTCAGAACCCAAAGGTTTCTTCAGCTACGCAGTAGCACTTTAGATTTATCAAATCTCATTCTCACCCAGTACCAAGCGGATCTGCTCTTAGTTGTGTGAAATTTAACACGGTCGCCCGGAAGTCATAAGCCAGGAAACCCCCCGGGGCGAGCAGCTCCGCCGTGGGTAAGACCGTGAACCATCACTCAATCGCGGCCACACCCAGCCGCACGCGTTGTTTTCGATCCGCGCTCGGGCCCAGAGGGGCAGGCGGCATGCGTGAAATGCACCCGGCGAACGCCTGGACCACGCTCAAAGAGCGTTGCTACGAGTCGCAGCGCCATCAGACTGGTCGCATCCGAGAGCAGGATTGCTTGCAGGATCTTGAGAAGGGTGTCGGATACAATGTGGAGGAGATTGGTCTGGATTCTCAGCCAGAAAAAAGGAGTGAGCTTGGGGAGCTGAGTGTTTGTGTACAGGAAGGGGGGGGGGGGGGGGGGAAATGAACCCAAGCCTGGAGAAATCGTTGAGAACGTTCTTTGTGTCACGGGTGTTAGAGTTCAGACAACTAGGATAACATTTCTGATGAGTTGGCTATAAACTAGGTACAATGATTGATGTAAGAATGTACCTAGGAGCAAGTTGCAATACAACTCGAGATATAAAGATAAAGATAAAGAAAGAGATTTAACAGCTGAAAAGCAGCTGGAGTTTTGATGGATATGGGGATCTGAAAACACTAAGAAATGGCAACAGAACTTGTTAGCCTTTGTCTTTCAGCTGAGCGTTTTCAGTTACTGCGCTATTGTTCTCACGTTTGGCTGCTTGCAATATTGCGCCTTCCGGTTAGACGATGCGCTGGGATAGGGAGTTGCTTGCGCTACGTTCTGTTTCACAACTTGCTGCAGAGTCAGCTTCCTCTATCTGATTAGGCTCTGCAGAGAGATCACTTACCTTCAGTCAATGCTGGGGTTATGCGTCCTCTGAGGCTGGAGCCGGATCGGCCTGGATGCTCTTTGCGTCCTTTTTGCTGTAGGATTAATCAAACTATCAGCCGTTGGACCGTTGCTGCATCAGGGATCAGCCAACACTCACCTTGAAGGTTGTGCGCTGAGCTTGATCTGAGGGGGCTTTGCGTTGGTTATTGATGAGGCTGTTTGGAGCGGAGAAGTCAGCCTACACCACGGCTCCACTTGTAAAGTGAGTTGCGCAGCGGGCGGATCCTCCGTCAGATTTGGGTCGGGCTGTCCTGGCAGGACGTCGAGCAGCCCGACCCTGCCCAACCACCCGTTGGCTGTTCCTCCCAACAGGGAGGGCAGGCCGACCTTGTCCGACCGTGCCGACCCGCAAGGCAGCATGGTCGGCTTGTCTGATAGGTCCGGCCAACCCATCTGCCTGGCGGGTCAGCATGGTTGGCCGGCCCTTGAGGTTTTCAACAGGTCAGCTGCCCCCAGAAATGAGCCGACCTTCCCAACGAGTCACCGGACTAGTCGACCTGTCCGTCAGCCCAAGGTCAGAAGCTCACTTGAAAAAGTGAGTTTCCTGAGACCACCAGTATGATCTGCCGAGCGTGCTCGCGGATCGTACATAGAAGAGAAAAAAAAAAGAAAAAAAATTGTTGGACTTCGCAATGTTTGCTTGTCATGATAAGTAGAGACGGCGGTATACAATGTTGACTAAGGTGAGCACAGATATCAAGATTGTTGTTAGTGCAGCAGTCGTAAGTGATCGCACTGATGAGTGAGCACTTCCAGGATCCATGGTGCGGTCGCTGGATCGACCGTCCGGGGGCAGTTTTTGCTGCTTGGATCTCTTCACGACCCTGGGCCCCGCAGCCGACGTCTGGGTAATCCCAGCTCAAAGCCCAACGTCCGGGTAGGATTTGTGGCCTAGCCGCCGTCAGGGGCAGCCCAACCTTCCCGAAATACACTCCTCCCAACGTCCGCCGTGCAACATTTTACTGCAGGGGTGGAGAGGGGGTGGCCAATGTCGGGCCGCACGTCCGCCCGCCGTCCAACTGCACCCGTGGTGTAAAGCTTATTCTTCCTCCTGGGACATATGCACATGCATAGTCTAGAGGAGCGGTTGACTGACCTTTCTCCCTGGATGGGTTAGGTTTAAACCTAGACCCTCTTTGCCTTTTTGGTGCGGGGTCAGGACTCAAATCCTCACAACAAAAGCCATGAAGATTAGATTGACTCGTTTCACCAAATTTTCAGCTTTGGCTTTTCCATTGGCCCTTTGATCACAATGGCAAAGTTTCGACTGCAATGTTCCATGAATCTTTGAGCAACCCAAAGACTTTCAGGGCCAATAGCCCCGTTACCTGTGTATTGGAGCTTCAATTTAGAATATGCTATGTAGGACATATTAATCAAAGGAGTGGACAAAATTTTTTGGGGGTTGCTTGGGATGAGCGTTGTGAACGGAGAACCCCATCCACACAGAAAGGGGTGTTGGCTTGCCCTAGTGACTGTGCAAAATTGTACCTGTATCTGTTTGCATACGCTTGGAAAGAGGCACCTGATTTCCCAAAGGTACTCAATTAGATCTGTAGGTTGAGGAGATGGGGGAGGGGGTCCTCACATGTGTTGAGTATGACTTTGGAGTATCATAGCGGTACTCAGTCAAAACATATGGTGTGATCAGAAACGCACCCTCAATGCTATTGTGCTTGCAATGATGACTCAAGAAGACCCGGCCTGAGAGCACCTTTTAGCCACTCCGTATGCATCCGTACCCAGTAGCAGTTGGGGCTGGGACCCGTCCCCAAGAGCTTATCCCCAGCCAATTGGAGGGGTAAGAAGAGCGGGCTGAGGAAAAAATAGGAGGTTTTTTTGTAGGTGTTGGGTTGAATGAGCGCCCTGGAATGAAGGGTACGAGCTGGTGGTTCTGTCAGCCTTAGAGTCAGCACAGCTGACCTAAAGTCTGCCTTTGTAATTTTTTCTACCTCAACTCTCTTACATCTTGTTAAGTTTAAGGTTTAACCTTGTTTTGACTTCAGATTCTGTTTTCCCATGCAATTTTAACCCTGGTGTCCACTGGCCACTTTCCAATAGCTCAACTCCTTCATAGAGTTCCTTGTTTGTGATGAGCATGCACAGCAGCGCCATGTAGGCGCATCAGAGCACTCCAACCACATGTACATATGTGATTATGTCAGCCAACCTTGAAAATTTTCTCCCCATGCAGCTGGAGGATCCACAGACTTTAGACACCAGACTTCAGCACACCAGAACCACACCCCAGATAACCCCAGGATCACCACCAAAGAGATTACCACTCCCAGTATCCCTACCATCACAGGCGCCTGGGATATTGACAGTAAGTAACCTCTTTCACTGAACCTTGGTTATCTCAGAGGTACAACTCTGTGTCTGCTTGATTGCTCTTCTTTTGCTGGCCTTTGCCCTATCTTTGATCACAGGTCTGCACCTGTCTTAACTTCATCAATCAAAAAATTCTGCTTCATTACATCCTTCTTTTGCTGTGGTTTTTGTAAGAAACAAACCACATAGGTTTCCATTTAAAGAACTGTGACTATCCAGAAGGAAGCTAAAAAATTGTGGCTGGATTAAACTTGTCTAATCCAGGAGCCCTCCACGTTTATTTGGTGAGAGGAGGCTGTTGCACTCTCTAGCAAAGCTTGGCAGCACTCCCTTAAGGAGGTAGCATTGCCAGTGGAAGTTAGTACCCACTAGAATAACCTTGAATATTTGCTTATCTTGAATCTGCTCAGTTTCTCTCTCTCCTTCTCTCTCTCTCTTATATTTGTATTTTCTTTATCCAAAGAAATCCAAATATTGCCCCCCATTACCTTGTGTCCCGCCGCCACTATAGAGACTCAGGCTCACAGGTTCTGTGGCAGTGGTTTTGTTGCCTTGGCGGTGTGGTACTTGAAAATGTGAAAAATCAAAAGTTTTTCTCATGTACATATAAAAGGCCTCAAGATTGTTATGAGCTGCGCCCGCGCGCCATAGCCTCCTTAGGGACATGTTACAGTTGTACTTACATGTCACAGTTCCCATGCACATAGGGGAACCGGGGAGAGATCATCATACTCTCCCCATCCAGCAATCTACCTACTTTACCAAGAGACCCAGACCCAAGCCCCCTCCCCTAGACCAACCCTTACATATTGCTGGATCTCATACAGGGGACAAGGCCAGAATCGAAATAACTCGAACCGAACCAGAAACAAGAACCAGAATTGAACCGAACCAGAACCAAGAACCAGAAACTAAGACAGAAATCAAAAGCTAACAACTACAATCCGATGGCTGACAAAGCGGCAGCGTTGCGCAAACGATTGGACGAACTCTCCGCCACGATCCAAGAGGAACGCGGGCTCTGTCAACGAGCCGAGGCCAATCTTGCAGCTGCTCGAGCCGGGATGGTTGCCCCAGCGGTCGTACCTGTTGTCCTAGACCAACACCAGGATCAGCAACAACCACAGGCGGAAGCACTGGCGAAGGGCCCCAAGATAGGGACTCCGGACAAGTACAATGGAACCCGGGGAGCGAAGGCGGAGGCGTATGTCAACCAAATAGGCCTTTACGTTATCTCAAACCCCAGATTATTCCCGGACAGCCGCACCAAGGTCATATTCCCGATTTTGTATCTGACAGGACAGGCGAGTGCTTGGGCTCAACCATACACAGCAAAGCTGTTCGCCGGCCATCCAGTTTCTTACATCAAATTTTCAACATTGTTCCAAATGATGTTTTACGACACGGAGAAGAAGTCTCGGGCCCAGAAAGCGCTGCGTCAATTGAAACAAACAAAGACTGTGTCGCACTACACCTTCCTTTTCAACCAGTACGCCGCCGACGCCGGGTGGGAAACGACGACCCTCATGAGTCAATATCAACAAGGCTTGAAGAAAGACATTCGGTTGGCCCTGGTCCTTGCGCGGGTTCATTTCAATCAGCTTGCCGATCTCAGAAACCTAGCGTTGAAATTGACAATGAAATCAACGGTACCAATATGACCACCGTCGACCCTAACGCCATAGACCTGTCGGCGATGCGCGGGCAACTCTCAGCCAAAGAAAAGGCCAACATGATGAGATCCGGACTTTGTTTTTTTTTGCGGCGACAAAGGTCACATTGCAAGGGAGTGCCCAAAGGAGTTTAAGGGAAAAGGAAAGGCGGCAATCCGGATCGCCGAGTTGGAAGAGCAAGTTCGACGTTTGACCACGGGCCAGGGGACGAGCGAGAGCGCTGGGCGGGCGGAAGAGTCAAAAAATGGTGATGCTTGGGAGTGAAGGTTGTGCCTCCCCCGAGCATCAGAGATCCTGTAGTAGCAGAACTTGGAACGAGTAGTATTACCCCTTTTAATACCTCAGATCCCCAAATGCTCCTCTCCTTAGCAATCAATACTACACATTCTCTCAGAGCCACAACCCATCGCACCTTATTCCTCATTGACTCGGGTGCCACCCACAGTGTCATGAGTGACAACTTCATTGACAAACACGGTCTGCGGTGCAGACCAATGCTGAGTGAGAGAATCATCTCAGATTTCAACGGATCAAGGAACAGGACCTCTAGAGAGATCGACTTAAGGCTCGACAACGACCAAGCTCCAACAACTTTTATTGTCACGAGGCTGAAGGACTCCTATGACGGAATCCTGGGCATGCCTTGGATCCGCCAATACGGACACCTGATCAATTGGAAGGAGCACCGCTTCCGGGAGCACCCAGAACACTCCAACTTAGATCACGTCGCGGCCGTCGAAGCGGTTGCGTCTTGCCCGACAACAACCTCCAGCGACGGGGTGGAGCCCGTAGGGAGGCAAGCAAGGGTATTTGACGAGGGGGTGCGCACTACGTGCGGTGAAACACTCCCGCGATGTGAGTTCCCCATTCCCCACACCCAACCAGATTGTTTAGGAACCGCTGGCAAGCGGATACACTCTTTGGATCATCAAACAGCACAGGCGAAGGCGACGGCCAAGCAACGGGACAGCATCGCAGCCGCCGAAGCGGTTTCGTTGTGCCCGATATGGACTCCTGTCGGGTCTGAGCCGTGGCAGTCGGTTGAGGGGATGGTGCTGAGTGCTGCCCTCGTCGGTGGTCCTGCGAGAAGTATCGGATACGGGTTGAAAGGTGTGATAGCTGTTGGGGGGGGGGGGGGGGATTTATTGAGAGGAAACGAGGGGGTTGGAATACCCTCGGCGGGTTTGGTTGGGTAAAAAAGCTCAGATAAGGATAGAAGGAAGCCGGCGCGGTCGTCGGGATTATCGGGAGGTGATCAGATAAAAGAAACTCGGAAGTCTCGGGTACTCAAAACTCAGAAGTATGCGGGGAAGGATCTACATGGCCCGGGATCAATAAGCTCAAGAACTCAAAAAGGTGATGATATTCCTCGTGGTTCAGAGGTGGATACCATGCGGATCCTTCCTCCAAGTTTGGCTGACTTGGATTCAGGCCCGCAACATGCCGCGCGACGAGCCCTTGTGCCCGCCGCGCCCGTACAACTAGGATGAGAGGATGAGAAAAAAGAAAAGAACAAAACCAAACAAAACTCAAAACAAAAACCAACCCACTCCACTGATACCTAGGAAAAAATGTCTAAGACAACAAGAAAAAGAAAACAACCAAAGTAATAAAGAAAACCAACACAGGTGAGGAAGAGAAGGGGGAATAATAGGAGAGAAAGAAAGAAGGAAGGAAGGAAAGGAAAAGAAAAGAGACAGGACGGAGAGTTAGGGAGACTTAGGGAAGGGGGAAGGATAGACCATGAAGAAAAGAAAATCCTGATACGTCTTGAGGATGCAGCGCCCGCCGCGCGGTTGAGCCTTGAGATCTTGCCCGTGCATTTTCATCCTGAGTGCGCCCCAGAACTCCACATCTTCCCCCAGTTTGCAGTCTGTCCCTAGACTGCACGCTGCTCTTGGTTACGTGCTGCCGGACAGGAAAAAAAAAAAAAAAAAAGAAAACCGCGACGGTATGGCTCACAGAGTGGCATGTGATGCTTTGACGACGTGTAGAGTTACCCTAGGAGGTGCACTATTGGATGGAACTTACTTTTGTTCCTCCAAAACCTTGCGCGAAAAATACTTCTTGACTTGATCGGCCGCGAAGCGCCTCTTGAGCTCGGTGCCGTCCAGCTCAGCCAAGATGTAAGAGCCTCCCTCGACTTGGCGGACGACGCGGTAAGGCCCATTCCACCGATGAGCGAATAACTGACCCCACTGCGTTTCTAGTGACCGGTTATACGCCATGACCATTTCCCCCGGCGCAAGGGCTCCGCGGAGCCGGCCGGAACGCTTGTTGGTCCAATATTGGACTGACTCGCGGCGTGCCTCCATCATTTTGCGATGGGCTATGCCCCGCGTCTCTTCGCTTCTCTCCAGCTGAATCGACCTAGCCGCCAGAAGATCCGAGGTTGTTCGTACCGATTCCCAGTCCACGCCGAGATAGGACTCCATTTCCAGGTCGATGGGCAATACTGCCCGTTGTCCGAAAAGCAACTCATATGGGGAGTACCCTGTGGTGCGCTTGGTCGAGATTCAATCCGCAAACAGCACTAACGGAAGAAACTTGCGGCAGTGCTTGCCGCTCTCACCCGCTAACTTGACTAGAGCAGCCTTCAACGGTGCGTGTCCCCGCTCGACCATGCCCTGCCCCTCCGGGTAGTAGGGTGTCGATACTCGGTGCTGTCCTGGTAAAGCGCGCAGCATGTCAGCCAACGCGCCGCAGAACTCTGAGCCGCCGTTGGTGGAATAAGATTGAGCCGGCCCGTAACGCATTGTCCAATGTTCTTGGAGGAAAGAGGCCACCGCCTCTGAAGTGAGATTATTTAAGATCTTAGCCTCCACCCAGCCGGAGAAATCATCCCGTGCAACTATGAGATACTTAGCTCCGCCTGCCTTCAAGTGCACAGCATCCATCGCCACTCGTCCAAACACCGTAGACTCTCCTGTTGGGTACCGCTGCTCCAAGGGCCGCCGGAGACTGCGCCTCTGACAGGCGTCGCAGCTTTGACACCAGCGCGCCACGGATTGCTTCAAGGAGGGCCACCAGAAACGCTCCGAGACCCGTCGATAGGTTTCCGTCACTCCCCTATGGCCCAAATTCTCGTGTAACTGTTGAAGAACTTCCTCCTGTTTAGCGGGGATAGTGATGACAATCCTGGGAAGCGGGCTGCCCCTCTTCATAAGCCTGCCATGCTGAAGAAAGAAATCTGTGGATCTTCTCTTTAAGGCGCGAAATTTCTCGGCTTCCATTCCCTGAGGTTTAATCAACGACGATAGGAACAGCTCCATTTGACGCCAATACCCTTCTTGGTAGCCCGAGTATTCTCCTGCCTCCGCCGCGAATGAATACACCGGACGGATCAAAGGAGATTCTTCGTCAAAATCGGATGGGGGATCTGATTCGTCGTCTCCCTGCGGGCGGCGGGAAAGGCCATTGGGCATGGTGAAAGACTTGCCAGGACGGTGTACTATCTCGAAAGAAAACAACTGAATGAACGCTACCCAGCGCGTCATTGGCGCGTTCGGTAGACTAGGGGCGTTGATCATCTGAATCAATGACTGGGCGTCTACCTGCAGTTCGAAGTACTGGCCCCACAGAACCGTCTGGAGCTTCTTCAGGATTCTGGCTACACCACATAGTTCTAACTTAGACTGGGAATAGCGCGATTCTACCTCGGAGAAAAGGAGGGATTCGTAGAGGGCCGGGCGATCGAGGCCATTGTCATCAGCCTGAGTGAGAACGGCGCCAGCAGCGTGAAAGCTGGAGTCAACAGCGAGCTTAAGCTTTCCGGCATTGGGCCCATAATCAATTTTGACGAGCACAATATCTTTGCCCACCAGCTCCTTGAGCTCCTGAAAAGCTTGCTCGCAGTCTTCGGTCCAATTCCATTCCGAGTCCTTGCGTGTCAAACGCCTTAAGGGCAGGCAAATCTGAGATAATGAGGGAATAAAAATCCGGACATAGACGACGACCCCGAGGAAACCCCGAACTTCGGTAGCGTTGACGGGAGTTGGCCAGGATGTGATCTTGTTGACTTTACTAGCGGCCATCTTGCGGCCTGCCTTACAGACCACATGGCCTACAATCTCTAGAGCGGGTACGCAGGCAGCAAGCTTCGAAGCCGAAACCGTCAAGCCCGACTCCTCAATCTGGAACAGGATGCGCTCCAGAACTTCAGCGTATTCCCAAATGAAACGTTGGATTCTGCAATTCCAAGATAACGTCTCGTTGCCATAGTCGGATTTTGGGCCTTTGATACCCCCATCATTGATGAAGATGCCGGCGTGCTCAGGGATCTCATCCTGCAATATCCAGACCATTTGCGCCTGGTAGACTGCCACGGAATTCGTGGCTCCTTGAGGGAGCCGGGTCAACTGGAACCGACCTAGAGGCGTGTTGAAAGTAGTCAAGGGCCGGGAAATGGGATGTAACGCTCGCTCGTTGTAGCCGCCCATAATATCACCAAGACCATAACACGCTCGGCCTGAGAAAGACTCAACAAATTCCTCTGTAGCGGGCGGGACCCCTGCGTCCCGGATCGTAACTTTATTCAACGGTTGGAGATCGTGTACCACCCGAAGTTTACCGTTTCCCTTGAGTACGCAGAAGACCGGGCTCGAATAGCTCGACGTTGACTGCTCGTACAAGCCATTTCGAACTCTTTCCCGGATGATGCGGATATACTCTTCAGCCTTGGCGGCCGGAATCGGAATCTTTCTCTTCTGCCACGGTTTGTGTTCAACGACGGGTATGATGTAGGGAAGTCCGTAGGTCTCCTTCAGCAGTCCACGCTCATCCTTGGTGAAGGCAATGGCGAGGTTGCGCTCCGCCAGGACGTTCTTAATCAAAGACAATTCGTCCGGGTAGAGCCAGCCCTCCGGGCCAAAGTTAACCACCAAAAGGCGCTCCTCAGTTACTCGACCCTTGGGTACAAACGGTCCGGCTAGAGAGTGAGATAAGCCTTTATACGGGTCACGTGAAAGAGGCGGGCGGCGAAGCGGTGGGTTCAATTCCTGTGGCATCGGCTGATTCACCGGTTTGACCTTCTTGGCGACCGGTTTGTACTTGGCCGCCAACGCCAAGTAGACGCCCTCCTTCCATGATCGCGCCAAATCCACCTGCGCGTTGTACCGGAGCCCAGAATCCATAAGAAGACGCGTCCGATGCTCCGCCCAGCTTCCGAATGCCGCCTTATCTGAAAAGGAGAGTCCTTCCAGGAAGTCTTTGCTCACGTATGTGGCACGCGGCAGGGTTTTCGACGACGGGGGAGCATCACGCCTCGGAGGTGCATATTGGTGGGAACTTACTTTCACGCCATATGCCCTCCACGACGGCCCGAACATTACAAATCCTCCTTCACACTCCATTCCAAGAGAGCATAGTTTAAGCTCGTTGCGGAGCTCCGCTCCGCACGCCGCGCTTCCTGTCGCGCCAGATCCTGAAGGAAAAGCACCAAAATCTGGGTTGTGGCTCACCAGAGTGGCACAGGGCAGGGTTTTCGACGACGGAGAAGCATCATGCCTCGGAGGTGCATATTGGGAGGAACTTACTTTGCTACTCCCAATCCTCCGTGGTATCTCCGAATCCTGTTTACGTGCTTGGGCCTCTGTTTCCGAGGAAAATAGTTTACCCTCGTCACGGAGGCCGTCATAAGACGTAATTAGTTTAGCCTCTTCGCGGAGGAGAAGTAGTTTATTCTCTTCGCAGAGACAATCACATTTTGAATCTTGAGACTTCTCCTGAAACGAGAATTTAGGACTTGAGGAGGGTTCCCGTGATGGGGCTGAGGCCTCCTTGTGACAAATCGAGGATAGTTTATTCTCTTCTCGGAGACTATGATCTGGATTTGAAGGGTTGACGGTACTGGAAAAGAAGGAGGGCAAACAGGGGCGGCTCACAGCGTGGCATGTAATGTTTTCGACGCGCGTAGAGATGCCCGGAGGTGCACAATGAATGGGACTTACTTCTGTCCCGCTAATGCCCCACGAAATACCCTTTTTCTCCTCTCCCGCACCTCTTCTAATGTACAATTGAGACTTGAAACTGGGATGAAACTGAGAACCGATCTTCTGTTTGCTTTTTTTGATTATCTGTGAATGTTTTTCGGGTTTGATGATTTGGTGACTGAAAGAAGAAGTGAAAAGAAAACCGGGCCAATGATACTCTGAGAGATGAGTCGATTCGACGGCGAGAGTTCGAGCATCTAGATTAAAACTGCCGAGTACCGAACCAACTGTGTTCATAAAAAAGGACGATCCTCCGAAAAATCGTCGGGGAGCCGCGCCACATGAGTGAGCACCGCCTTACGACCCTGACCTGGGAAATCACGCTCCCATCGACCTGACCCAGTCAAACACAAAGAAACCTCGATGTTTCTTCCAGTAGCGTCCGGTATGATAAGCTTCTCGCCCGATTGGGGTGAGAACGCCAATGTAGCAGCAATATCCATTAAGAAAGGCCGACCTAAGATCAGCGGCCCGTCCATCTTTGTGATCCAAAAGTGACACGTCTTCACCAACAACTTGCCGATCCGGACCTGCACGTCTTCAGCTACACCCATCAATTCACAGGCCTGGTTATTAATACCGTAGACCGCCGATGCAAAGTTAACACAAGGGCTCAGATTAAACTTGTTGGCCATGGCGTCTGAGATCAGATTCAATTGAGAGCCCGAGTCAATAAGGGGAGACGCTGAAGTCTCATCGTCCCCAATGAGACACGGCAAATATCCCAGGGGGCAGGAGTAAAGGTTTGGGTCGGTTCCCAGATCCCTGTCAGAGACCTCAGCCAACGTCCCGGAGTTCACCTTCAGCTCTTCGGTTCCAACCTCCACGCGCCGTCTAGATACCCATTTCTTCATGCCTTCGGCTATAGAGGGAGAGATCGCCATGAGTTCCGATACCGTGATGCCGGGCACCTTCAACGCGGCGATCTTTCGCAATACGCCGTCAACCGCATTCGGGTGTTCGCGCGAGACCTCTCTTTCAAAGCGCACTTTCGGACCAGCAGCCTTTGTAGGCGTCGGCGGAGTCGTGGGGCGATCGGGAGACAGCTCGTGCGTTGGGTCGCCTCCAGGACTGCGCTCGAAAAGCTCCGCCTCCTCGTCCATTGCACTTCTTTCTTCGGGAACAGGCGGGGTTGGTGCCCGGCGGATAGGGCGCTTCACGGCACTGAGAGGGACGGCTGGGGCCTTATAAGGCTTCGAGTCTTCATGCCGCTTCCTTCCCGCCGGGTTGGCCTCATAAACTCCTGAGAATGACTGAGACGACACTGCTGGCGGGTACCAAGGTTGAAGAGAACCACAACCAACTTTAAATCCTGCAACAGGCTCCGTCGTCGCCTGACTTGCGGCAGCTCGAGTAGGTTGAAACGACGCTACCACGTGACGAATCGGCCTGGTAGAGTCCCAAGGTATCAACGCTCCGTTCGGCAAGAAAAAATTCGTGCCCTTCTGCTCTACGAGGTTGTCGTCCTTATCCTTCTGGAGCTCGAAACAACGCGCGGTCCCGTGTCCCTCCCGGTGACAGTAAAAGCACACCATCGGACCCCTCGGATTCTGCGACTGTGATGGTTTGGCGGGTACCGAGGCTAGCTTCTGGTCGAGCTTCTGTTCGAACGCCTCAAACATTTTTGACAGCTCGTCCAAAGTTGGGATGGGCTTTGGTGGGGCCGCTACCGCCTTCGGGCGCTTCTCCTCTCCCATCCTCTGCATGATACCATTTGCCTCGGCCAAAGTCGCGGGTGCCACTGGTTTCGACGCCTTCGAATCCTCAAAAATCAGTGCTGTCTGCCTTCTCATTACTTCGGTGATTGCCGCCTTGAGAACCTCAAATTTTGGTAACTTGAAGCAGTTGTCGGCTGTCGTGATCATCGTGTTGTCTTTAAGAAGCTGATCTCGGATTCGATCCTGAACGGCTAACGAGAATGACTGATAGTAGTTGTTACGAATCTCCTCCACGGACTCGATATGATCCTTGGCGAGAAGATAGGCTTGGATGGGCTCCCAATGCTTCCTAAAGGCCTGATAGTCCTCAACAGAGGAAAATCCTCCGCGCGCGACCCATCCCTCCGTCAAAACTTTGATGTCTCGCGCCGTAAATTTTGCCAAGTCAATCTCTCCCCAGTACGACAGCATCGATGCCTTCAGCTTAGGCCAGTTCGGCGGCTCGTAGCCTTCCAGGGTCTCCAGAACATCGAGAAGAGAGTCGTCCACAAAGAAAAACAGCTGCTCGGCCATATCTTGCCCGGACGCCTTGTCCAAACGAGCGGCGACTTGATACTGGTGTAAAAAGCGTTCAACGTTCGTCCCATCGAACTTCAGGCTCTTTCCGTGCGGCGGCTTGATCTTCACAGCTTCCACGGCGGCAGGTTCGGCCATCTTGCTCCTGAAAATCTTCACGCTGACCTAACAGGGAAGGCGGAATGACGGGGAGGCTCACAGAGTGGCAGGTAATGCTTTCAACGGCGCGTAGAGATGCCCGGAGGTGCACAATGGATGGGACTTACTTTTATCCCTCCTATGCCCCGCGGCTGACGTCCTACAACAACAATGAAATAAAATTATTCCAGTCTTGATCCTGAAACGAGGAAACTGGACCGGCTTTAGATGATTCTCGAATCGCCCTCAAAGAAAAGCTCCAAAAAAAAAAAAAAACAAATATCCAGCCTAAGACCGCCAGTCCGTCTTGAAATCCTGAGGCGAGACTGTAAATCTTGAGGTCGCTGGTTCGATCCCGGCTCGGGGGACCAAATATGGACTCCTGTCGGGTCTTAGCCGTGGCAGTCGGTTGAGGGGATGGTGCTGAGTGCTGCCCTCGT
This sequence comes from Puccinia triticina, assembly GCF_026914185.1. NCBI lineage: Eukaryota > Fungi > Basidiomycota > Pucciniomycetes > Pucciniales > Pucciniaceae > Puccinia > Puccinia triticina. The sequence continues at coordinate 1,807,048 of NC_070559.1, read as the reverse complement.
CGGTGGTCCTGCGAGAAGTATTGGATACGGGTCAAAAGGTGTGATAGCTGTTGGGGGGGGGGGGGGATTTATTGAGAGGAAACGAGGGGGTTGGAATACCCTCGGCGGGTTTGGTTGGGTAGAAAAGCTCAGATAAGGATAGAAGGAAGCCGGCGGGGTCGTCGGGATTATCGGGAGGTGATCAGATAAAAGAAACTCGGAAGTCTCGGGTACTCAAAACTCAGAAGTATGCGGGGAAGGATCTACACGGTCCGGGATCAATAAGCTCAAGAACTCAAAAAGGTGATGATATTCCTCGTGGTTCAGAGGTGGATACCATGCGGATCCTTCCTCCAAGTTTGGCTGACTTGGATTCAGGCCCGCAACATGCCGTGCGACGAGCCCTTGTGCCCGCCGCGCCCGTACAACTAGGATGAGAGGATGAGAAAAAAGAAAAGAACAAAACCAAACAAAACTCAAAACAAAAACCAACCCACTCCACTGATACCTAGGACAAAATGTCTAAGACAACAAGAAAAAGAAAACAACCAAAGTAATAAAGAAAACCAACACAGGTGAGGAAGAGAAGGGGGAATAATAGGAGAGAAAGAAAGAAAGAAGGAAGGAAAGGAAAAGAAAAGAGACAGGACGGAGAGTTAGGGAGACTTAGGGAAGGGGGAAGGATAGACCATGAAGAAAAGAAAATCCTGATACGTCTTGAGGATGCGGCGCCCGCCGTGCGGTTGAGCCTTGAGATCTTGCCCGTGCATTTTCATCCTGAGTGCGCCCCAGAACTCCACACCGACAAAAACCTCCAGCGACGGGGTGGAGCCCGTAGGGAGGCAAGCAAGGGTATTTGACGGGGGGGGTGCGCACTACGTGCGGTAAAACGCCCCCGCAATGTGAGTTCCCCAGTTCCCATTCTGAACCCAATTGGTTGAGAACCGCGGGCAAGCGGATACACTATTTAGAACATGATGTAGGGACAACACCGGTGGTGGTCAAACCGAGAGACGGCATTGCAACCGTTGAGACGGTGTCGTCTTACCCGAAAAAATCCTCCAGCGACGGGGTGGAGCCCGTAGGGAGGCAAGCAAGGGTATTTGACGAGGGGATGCGCACTACGTGCGGTAAAACACCCCCGCGATGTGAGTCCGCCGCGCACTTCTCTCCTCCCCAAGTGTTAGGAATATCTCGCGAGCGGACTTCCCTTTCAGAACTTTCCAACCAGCCCTGCATCGCCGCGGCGAAGACGTCTTGGTCGACCTCAGCACACCTAGCGGCCCAAACAAAAAGGACGGATCCGCAACGGACGGCGGAGGAGCTGGTCCCAAGAAAATACTACCAATACCTGGGGATGTTCCGCAAGTCAGAATCGCAACAAATCCCGCCCCGCTGCAAGTATGACTTCCGAGTGGACCTGATCCCAGGTGCAACCCCTCAGGCTAGCCGCATCATCCCGCTGTCATCCGCGGAGAACGAGGCGCTAGACACCTTGGTTAAGGAGGGTCTAAATAACGGCACCATAAGGCGTACTACATCTCCTTGGGCGGTGCCGGTGCTATTTACCGGAAAGAAGGACGGCAATCTGCGGCCCTGCTTTGATTACAGGAAGTTGAACGCCGTCACAATCAAGAACAAGTATCCACTCCCCCTTACAATGGATCTAGTCGATAGCCTCTTAGATGCGGACACATTCACAAATTTAGATCTCAGGAATGTATACGGCAATCTTCGGGTGGCCGAAGGGGATGAAGACAAGCTCGCATTCATCTGTTGTGCGGGCCAGTTTGCACCGCTGACGATGCCATTTGGGCCAACGGGCGCGCCAGGGTTCTTCCAATATTTCATGCAAGATATACTCTTAGGTCAAATCAGCAAGGACACCGCGGCTTATCTAGACGACATTATGATCTACACCCAAAAGAGATCCAACCACGAAGCAGCGGTTAGTGGTATACTAGAAATACTGAGCAAGCACAATTTATGGCTAAAACCCAAAAAATGCAAATTCTCAAGAGGAGAAGTCGAATATCTAGGCCTACTAATATCTTGCAACAGGTTGAGGATGGACCCAACAAAGGTCAAGGCTGTGACTGAGTGGCCGGCGCCCGCGAATGTGACCAAACTACAACGGTTCATTGGTTTCGCCAATTTTTACCCACGTTTCATAGATCACTTTTCAGGAATGACACGACCACTGCATGATCTAACCAAGCTGGGCACAAGATTCGTATGGGACGGGCGCTGTCAAGCCGCGTTTGATGCGCTAAAGATGGCTTTTACCACAGCCCCTATCTTGAAAATAGCCGACCCGTACCAACCGTTTGTACTGGAGTGCGACTGCTCTGACTTCGCCCTTGGCGCGGTCCTGTCGCAAGTCTGTACCAAAGACAACCTCCTTTATCCGGTCGCTTACCTGTCGTGGTCTTTGATACAGGCGGAGCGGAATTACGAAATGTTTGACAAGGAGTTGCTGGCAATAGTGGCGTCTTTCAAAGAATGGCGCCATTACCTGGAAGGCAACCCTAACAGACTGAAGGCTATTGTCTACACAGACCACCGCAACCTCAAAAGTTTCATGACCACCAAACAATTGACTCGACGCCAGGCAAGATGGGCGGAGACATTAGGGTGCTTTGATTTTGACATTGTATTCCGTCCGGGGCGGCAGGCAGAAAAACCCAATGCGCTGTCCAGACGACCCGATTTGGCGCCGTCAAAGGCGGAAAAGCTAAGTTTTGGACAGCTGCTACAACCGGAAAATATCACACCCGAGACGTTTGCGGAAGTGGCGGCGTTCAACACATGGTTTGAGGACAAATTGGTGGAGTTAGATGACGCGGGACATTGGTTTGAGGTGGATGTTCTGGGACTCGGAGACGAAACGGTGGACAGCGAGCGGGACACACCAGAGGTTCTGACGGACTGCTGTCCTCAGGCAGGATCGTTCACACCACGAACTCGGGGCCAAAGCTGCATAGCAGTCAAAGTTCTTATTTGTTTTCTTTATACCAGATTCCGCTCTCAGGTACATATTTCTTGTTCTCTTATTCTTCTATGTCTCTGAGATTGTCAGATAGACCTTTACCTAACAAGAAATATCATCTCAGTATTCTGAAATTTATCAGCACCGAACTTATCTAAGTCTCTCCTGGGCGCGAAGCGCCCGCCTCGCCCAGGAGGGACTTAGTTAAGTTTGGTGTTGCGCCAATGATGCAGAATGGCACGAACCCTTCTGGGTGCTGTACTTTTGAGTGCATTCGCCGGGCTGCTTGTGATTTGACTGGAAGTCACATCATTCTGGTCTCATTCAACGGACCAAGTGAATTTTAAGCGCTCAATATTGGGCGAGGCGCCAGGTGGACACAGTGGCGCTAGCTGGAAAAGGGAAAGTAGAGCCTTGCTGAAAGGAGTTAGCCTGCTAGGTGCGCAGACACCATTTTTCATAATTCAGCAACCTCTATCAGTGAATTACACTTGGCCTCTTTCTTTATTGTGCACTTTTCCTCTCTTCTATATCTGAGAAATGTTGAACATTTTAGCGCTCAAATCCACCAAACATCCATGCTGGACGTAACTTGCCTAATTCCCTCTCCCGGACCGGAGGGAGGTGATGCGACAAGTGTAAAGCTAAGACATCACTACTCCTGAACTCAAATCTGTCTACTCCAGTACATATGTATAAATATGTTTTGGAAACAAACCCCAAAATCCAATCATATTACAGGCCCTCAAACGACAATGTACATCCTTTGCAGCGTCACGTCAAGAAGCTCAGCCCTATGGAAGCATTTCACCGACTTCACACTACTTGTCGAAACCCAGACCGGGATCTCGCTGGACGGGCAAGCCTGGAAGATTTGCCATTTTCTTTCTTAATTGGGCTAATTGCTGAACCTTCAAAAATTCATTTAATTCAAGATACTGTGTCAAGATGCTCTTCAATTATTATCCTCTTGCACAATATGTGCTCGTGTACTTGGCTTACATAGCTACTTCCGCTTATTCAAGATTTCCGGATTCAGAAACAAATTGGGGGTACTCATCTAGTCTTCTAGCAGGCCAAGGCAACATTTGGCACAAAGTATCAAACCAAGAAAATAAAATCAATGGGAAGCGTCCTTTGGAAACTCAACTGAGCACTTTCCAAGCGTTTGACGTGCATCACCCACAGTTTTGCAATCCCAAACATTGCTATTACGGTAAGAAAATCTGGTCTATATTTCTTTGTTTTGGTGAAGGTATTTGGATGATTCTCAGCTTTTCTCCTTTGTCTCTTTTTTCAAGTAGAGAATCCCCAAACGCATTTGATTTGGAATGTTGGAAAAAGGCAAAAGACTATACATGATTGGAAGAGTGCACAGCCAAGTCATGAACCACATTTTGCCTGTGCTGGTACTGGTAGCGGCAGTGATCATGTTCTGATGTCCCCAACAACTCATGATGAAGGTGAGAAAGGTAGAATGTTGTTGTAAAAGATCCACCTACCAAGCATGTATTCCTCTGAGTTGTCTGAAGTATTACTAAACCCCTTGTCAAATTGGAACCAGGGACGCAAAATACTGAAAGTGACCACTTCAATGGCAAATTTTCTATCAATCCATTCCCGCCAACACTCATATCACACATTCCTATTGTGCCATCATTATCTTATGGTGATTATATGTACCCTGAAAGCTTACCTAGGAGAGAACCTTCAGCTGTTATCCTATCAAAATCAGCATCCAGCCTTCAAGAAATGAATGGGGATGATGCAGACACATATTGGCTATCAGACCCACATTTACTATTTGGAGATATTCAGCCGCAATGGCTATCTTTATTACAATATCCCTTGACACAAGACACAAATTTGAATGAAACATGTTCTATGCCATTAAAAAATTGCCCTGAAAATCAGAATCCTACTGGCCCTCAGGTTCAGTGCCCTAATACAACTCAAGATCTGGATCAAAATGAAAGTGAGTAGGAATCACAAAATAATGCTTTTCTGTAATGATGCACCTATTTATATTTACAAACTCATTTGCTATTTCTTTTCAGGACTAATCATGCCAATGGAAAGCTCTCAGTGCTTTCCTCATGGCCTTCAAAGTGAAGAATCTGATTACATGAATAGATTTGATTCCAAGGAAACAGCTCACAATGATGTTGACAATGGGGATCTGAGGCCATCTCACCATCAAACTTTCTCTGGAGAGAGTGTCTTCAAGGCCAGCATGGATTCAAATGTCTCAAAAGAAGGCCTTGAAAATCTTTTCAATTGCAGAAATCTTGCCAAAATTAATATCAGTGATGAATTTTTGGCAGGATTTACCAAGAAATTCCAAGAAAAAATCTTTGAAATACATCAGAGAAGGCCAAATGGAGAAAAAATTGAAATTCCTTCATTAAAAATATACCCAGTCAAGATAACTAAAAGAGGTGTGGAAAGATTGTATGCAATCAGGCCTACAAGGGATGGACAAAAATATCAAGATAAAAGCCAACTATACAATCAGGAATTCCGAACTCCCTCACAAACATTCAGCAAGTTCAAGCAATTGATTAGATGGGCTATTTTCATCAACACATCCATTTTCATAGAATTTGGACCAGGTAAAAGGGATTTCCAAGAGGAATATATATCTCATGGAAAACTTGTTGATTTCATTTTTCAAGAAGCTTTCAACCCTGCGGGAAATCATCTTCCTATCCTGGGAAATTTAGAAGACATTTGGGATAAGGGTTTTGGGCCTGTTCAGTTAATTTTGTTGGAGTACTTGACCCAAAAAGTGATGCATAAATCAAAAATGATGAATCCAATTGAAGTACTACAGAAGTCCTTATTGATAAGCAAAATTTATTATGGAAATTTTCAACCCAAGATATTAAGCCAGCTGAAGAGTGTTGGGGGGAGGGATGAACTACAGGCATTAGAAATCATAGTGCGTAAAAGAATTCAAAAAAATGTCAAAATTCATGAAAATCTCAAAGATGGTAATTTGAATGAAGATCTGGCAGTTAGAAAACTGGGTAACTTCAAGATTTGGCTGAAGAGTGGGTTTCCCAAGCAATTGAAGCCCAAATCTTTCCGGATAAAACAGGAAGTCAAATTTGACCAGCAGGAACAAGATATTTTAGATAAATTTATAGAGCTTTCAGATGAAAAATCAGCCTACCAAAAGATGATAAAGAAACAGGCAGGAGAGATTCCAATTGGGCTTGCATGCCTCAAGAGAAATGAAAAGAAGCAATTGGTTCAGGGATTCAGCTGGCCAATTCTGATGAATACAGGAGATTTTCCTGATAACAGACATCTTTATGCCAAATTGCGCTCTTTGATTATCAACTTGAAAGCATCCTATGTTGCCTTGAAAAGGAGTGATGCATTGAAGGAAATCATAATGGAAGCAGAGTCTCAAGACAAAACATTCTTCACATTCATCAAAGTTAATCTCCTTGCAAAACAAACTGACAGAGGATTACCAATATTTGGAGAATTCACACTTGATAATCGGGATATTGTCAAAGAACCACCTTCTTCTTCAGACTATACTGAAGTTCAACTCCTGTTCATTAATTACTTTAGTGATTCAAAATCACACTCCAGAATGGTTGACTTGTCTCTCTTGTTGATTAGTTATTGGTGTAAAGATCAATTGAAGTATAGTCCTACAATCATGCTTTGGGATGACCAATCTTTTTGGGATACAGGGGTTAGAATATTGGAGAAGAAACTTAGCTATTCTGGTAGATATTATTTGGGAAGTGCATGTGCACTTATTTCTCCACATGCAAACAGCATAGTTTAATCTCAAGTTTTTTGGTTCTTTTTCTGGATCTTTACCTTTGCAATACAAAAAACCTTGGTTTTCATAGCCAAGTTCCAACATCAGACAAAAAAATTCACACTTGAATGAATTGAGACTGCAGGAGGTGCCCTGCAGTCAGCTGCACTCCCTATCTGAGGATATACAGCTATATCAGAAAAGCTTGCTGCTTCCCCCACTTCTTTCATCTTTTTTTCCTTCCCTCCTCCCCAAAAATCTTTCTCACCCACTGAAGATCAGCAGGGAACCATCAATGACCTCAAAGTCTCCCTCACCGCCTGCGAGTAACTCTTCATTTTGCTTCAACGTTGAAATGGCTGGTACAATGTTGTATTGATGGGTGCTTTGCTCGTGTGGGACTCACTGCAAAAATAAATTGGTCAACTGCTTGCAGTTGACATGCAGGATACTCAAGCCAAGCTGCCATTGTAACTCCACCTGAATGCACAAGTGTCTTTGTTGGCACAGTCACTGTGCAAGGTGCACAGTCACCAGGGGAGATATGTTCCCACTCCCCAGGGAGTGCCAGAGGTGAATTTTATGTGAGTTTTGGTTGGATGTGGGCCTGATGTGGATTATTAACTCATCACTAAATGAATTGTAAAGTGGATGGAGAACTGATTCAGAAGTCAGTTAGAATTGATTTGGGACTCAACAAAATGTTGTGTGGAATTCTCTTGTTTTCTAGGTACAACTGGAGGAAAAAATATGATAAAATGATATTTCACCCAAATCCAACTCATCAATTGCTCCTGTTTTCTGATGTTGAAGGATAGAAAAGCAAAATTGACATTCTAAAATGTAATTCCTCTGAAAAAATGGGTTTCTTGTAATTCACATCATATGCCCTGATGTACAAAATTAAAGTAAAATTCAACTTGGTATTATTGGTTTAGAATTTTGGAATGTGGTTATAATGTTGCAGTAAAATTAGTGAAACCCATTTTCTTGGAAATGCGGGAATTAATTTGAACATGGCTAAAAACAAATGGTGAAAAACTTTTTCAATAGGGTGAAACTCTGAGTTAAGTCAAGGTTGGACTGCAGTGCCACTCCAGTTTGGCCAGATATCCTTGCCTCCTCACAAAAATGATCTGGTGAATTTTGCTTTTTTTTGCTTTTCAAAATTCACATGTGCACATGCAAGTGAACTTTTTTTTCACTTTGCCAATAGTCACCCTGATGTACGCACGTAAATTGATGTGGAAATATCACAGGATGGGCCTTTCACAGCCACATGAAAAGTAAAAGCTTTGGGTTGAGACACCAATTGTCCCCCTGATGTACGCGAGTACATGAGGGGGACAATATCAGAGGCTGGGCCTCTCACATCTCCATGAAAAGGACACACTGGTCACAGAGCCAAGAAAGGCCTGTATTCTGGATGAGTTCTGAATGATTTCTTGGCAAGTTCTGGTTTATTTCAGGATGATTTACAGCTGATTTCCATAGCTGACTTCCAGTCTTTTTCATACCTATCCAATTTAGAGATAGTCATTTGGTACCCGCGGCGGGTACCTAGTACCGCTTGGCGGGTACCCCCTTGCACCCGCCTCGCACCCGCGCAGCGGTGCCGGGTGCGGTACTAGGTATCGGGTTTTGGCTGGAAAGCGGTGGGGTACCCGGGTACCGCCTACAAGTACCTCCCACCCCCCGGGGGATTGAGAGCCTGGACTTGGTAGATCCAGCTCGGCGAAGGCCTCCCAGAAAGCTGGGAGGATTCCTCTCGGCGTATCCAGCTTGCCAAGGGGACTCCTCCCGCGAAGCTGGATACATATATTTTATCCAGCTCGCGGACGCCAAAGAACCTCTTAATGAGCTGGAGAGGAGTCCCCTCGCCAAGCGGGATACATATGTATCCAGCTCGCCGAGAGGAATCTTCCAAGGGAGCTGGATGTGTCCAGCTCGCCATGAGACCTCCCTAGCCGAGCTGGATATTGTGTATCCATCTCAATGAGGGATGAGCCATCTCGGAAAGCTGGATACATATTACGTATCCAGCTTGGCGAGGGATGTCCACCGGGTGAGCTGTACGCATATCCAGCTTGCTGGGTGGACTTGCCTCTTTGACCGGAGCCATTCATCCGGTCAAAGAGGTGTACATGCCTCCAATCGGATGGATCAATTCCTCCGGTCAGAGGTGTGTATTCCTCCTCAACCCAAGGGATTCCTCCGGTCAAAGAGGAGAGCCAGTGCTTGCCGGGAGGAGTCCCTCCCGGCAAACAGTAGCCTGTTTGCCCTCCAGCTTGTCGCAAAGGACGGCAACAAACTGGATGGAGCAAGCAGGACAGCAGGACGCTGCCACACCAAAAAATATCACGGGTGGTACCCGCGGTACCCGCCAGCGGTACCCGTGGTACCTCCCAGGCGGTGCCGGGTGCGGTACTAGGTACCTGAAATTGGCCAAAAAGCGGTGCGGTACCCGGGTACCGCTTGGTACCTGGGTCCCAAATGACTATCTCTAATCCAATTATTATTTACCAAAGGCCTCCAGCACAGTTATGGAAAAAATTTATGGTAGGGCACTCCCTGGGGAGTGGGAACATATCTACCCTAGTGAGTGACTGTGCATTAAAGCTTGGGTTGATTCAAACCTTGAGTAAGGCTGGTGTAACACCACAAGCTTCCTCAGAGTTACCGCATGTCAACTGCTCACAGTTGACACAGTTTTTTTTGCAGTGACTCTAGGGGTTTGTTTGCCAACTACAGCCCATCCTTGAGTTCATTGGACAACCTCTAGGCACAGGCCTGACTTGTCTGAGTAAGCATTAAAGGAGGTTTAGTGTATATTATTAAATTATATTGAATAAGTAGTTGTTGGTCCAGAAGCTCACCAGTAAACTCCAGACAAGAGGCTGGCACCGCTCCAACCTGGTAGATGTAATGGGCCCTCTTGGTTTTGTCTTGTTTGGGATGGAAGGTCCGCATTGTCTTTTTTGACATGCTCAACCGGCCATGCAGGGTGTTTAAGATAGTCAATACTGATACAGTGATCCCATGTTCTTTGGTCAAGCTGTGTTGGATCTCATCTGCGTAAATCAATGGCTTATCAGTAACAAGCTCTTTGATAAACTTCAAGTACTCATCATTCAAATCCAATGGACGCCCTCTCTGGAGATAAGTGCTGGGGTTGCAAACAACGGCACGGGTCCTCTTATACAAGCTAGACCATTGGTAAAGTGAATCGCGGCTGATTGAAGCCCCCAGAATTTCGTTGATCTTGGCTAGATGCTTCCCCTTAATGGCGTGACTGACAGCCGCATTTTTAAGGTCTGGTGAATATTTCCGGAAACCCATGATTGATATGGGGTTTCTTGAGCGTTACAAAGATCAAAAAGGGATGGCTTAATGCTCATTACTGGCTGGGCCAATCGGATATAGCAGGCGGGGGGACCGGCCGTTCCCTGCTGATCTTTGGCGGGCAAGAAAGATTTTTGGGGAGGGGGGAAGGCAAAAAAGATGAAAAAAGTGGGGGAAGCAGCAAGCTTTTCTCAAACTTAACACAAGTCCCAGGCTCCGTTGCGGGCTGTGCAGCATTTGGCTGGTTGCGAAGCGAACCTGACCGGAGGGAGGTACTTGCATGCTAATGCACATTCCTGGCGTGAGCAGATTCTCAGGATTGGCTGGGAGCGGCCTTGTGTGCATCACCACACCTTGAATACTCAACAGATTATTTCTAGGTTTTGCTATGTCATACATCTACATCTTCTGGATTTTTCTGTATTTTTTTACTACAAGATTGTTTTTGTAACTAGTGAAAAAAAATATATCCAAAGTCAAGATTTTGAACTTTGGGTCTCAAGGCTTGTATGACAAGGCCCAATCGCACTCACACTACAAGGATATTTATGCTTAAAGGGGAAATCAGTGATGGAACAACCAAGAGGCTCATATCACACAGCAAAATCTGTAAATCCGCATACCATCCAATCACTCAATCAGAATACGGACAGCTCAACCAGACCCAAGCCTGACCTAGCCAGACCTGAGCCTGAACTAGCCGGACAATCCTGCCCACCCACATCTGTAAACCCACCCCCCCAAAAGAAAAACAGGAAAGAAAAACAGACAAGTGAGTGGACTTCTCTTCAGCTCACACGTGCCGTCGCCCATCCATTTGGTTTTTGTATCATTTTGTTCATTTGTTTGGGACCTGACCCAGATGATTGATTTTTTTTCACAGTCTTGCTAGTCTGACTCCGCTCTGCAATACTCAGTATTCCAAAGTTTAAGATGCACCCTCCCCCCGACTGAACTGCCGACCTGACAACCCAGGCATCAAAGGTTTCATACATCTGTCAGGTGATGAACTCGGTTGACATGACCCCAAAAAAGTTTTTCCTTGCTTTTGTGGAGCAAGACAACATTAACATAGTCAGCTTGCTTTGGCGCCTGGGGTCTGTAAACTTTTTCCAATCGTTTCTCTAACATTTCAATTTGTTGGCCTCAAGTCATTTTGGTTATATCCAATTTTATTAAAATCACAGAAACACAGAAGGCAAGATCAAAATTTTTGCCTGTGCTCATTAGCAAAAATCCCATAACCATTGAAATTAATCCCCAAACACCCTGGAGGGCACCTCAGATTGACCCTCCAGCCCGTGCCGGATCAACAGGCAAAAGAAGGTCGGTCAAAAATGTAATCAAGGAGGCCCTAATCAAATGATTAGTGGGCTCCAGGGAGGGGGGTGGGACAAAAACACATCCCCTGGGGGGACAAACAGCTTCCCCCACACCCTTTAAGTATCCAACCAGCTGCACACAACCTGGGCCCTAATGCTTTGCACCCTGAAGGTTGCCAGGGCCCTGCGCCTGGGCAGGCATAATACTGGCCTGTACACACTCATCTGGGTGGTTACAGGTCAGCTCGAGGGCCTAAAGAGGGGGCTATTTCTACTCACATCTCTTCTTGATGACCGGTCCGACCGGTCATCGAGGGGACTCACCTCAATGACTGGCAAAGACCGCTGATTGGGAGGACTGACAGCTGTCAATGACCAGTCTGTACCGGTCATTGAGGGGACTCACATCTCCTCTTGATGACCAGTCTTTTCCGGTAATTGAGGGGACTCGCATCACCTCTCAATGACCGGTCTGACCATTCATTGAGGGGAATCACCTCCTGATGACCGGTTAGACCGGTCATCAAGGACTCACCACCTCTTGATGGCCGGTTAGACCGGTCATCAAGGGGACTCACCACCTCTCGATGACCGGCACAGACCAGTCATTGAAAGGACTCGCAGCTCTTGATGACTGGCTTGTGCCAGTCATTGTGGGGACTCACATCTCCTCTCGATGACCGGTCTTTGCCGGTCATCGAGGGGACTCACCACCTCTCAATGGCCGGTCAGACCGGTCATCAAGGGGACTCACCACCTCTCAAGACCGGCACAGACCGGTAATTGAGAGGACTCACAGCTCTCAATTACCGGTTTGTGATGGTCATTGTGGGGACTAACAGCTGTCAATGACCGGTCTTTGCCGGTCATTGAGGGGACTCACATCTCCTCTCGATGACCAGTCAGACCAGTCATCAAGAGTAGATGTGAGAATGTGACTCCCCCACCCATCACTTCAGATCGCATGGTCGCTTCCCCTGCTGTACCGCTTGCGAGTCAAAGGCCTAACTTAACTAAGTCCCTCTATTGGGGGTGGGGCGCCGTCCTGCAGGGACTCTCCGAAGGAAGGACTTGTACACTAAGTGGACCCCGCGGCTTGGCAGCTTGGCCTTTTTTGAGCCTGTGTAGCTTCATCACATCACATTATGTGATTGAGTTGTAGGGGAACAAAAGATGCACAACATCTAGGAGAATCTTCCCACCTATTGTGCTATTTTTAGGGATATGTAATGACAGTGAAATGTCTTTTTTTGCAACTTCATTAGTTGGCTATATCCCGTATCACACATGTTGCACTGTACAGAATCTGAAATCCATGAAGTTACAACTCTGATTGCAGCTCACCAAGAGGTGTTGAGGATGGGAAAAAATAGCAGAAAGATAGCAACAGCTTGCACCGCCCCAGAAATGTAAACAATATCAAAAATGGTGCAGAGGCTCATGAGTGAGATTGATTCTAAAAAAGTCCCCACCAAAAGTCATCATTCTCTCAGGCTGCGGGGTCCACATAGCGCATAAGTCCCTTCTTCAGAGGTTGCTTTGCTTCAAGGAGGAGGGAATTAGCTAAGCTAGGTTGAAGGCCCCCTCCCAAACTGACAGACATCCCACAGGTACCCTGAAACTATGAAGTGAATACAGTTCCTTTGAGGCAAAAAGTGACACATCAGTCTGCTTTTTTTGCATAGCTCTGACAGGTGTATGTACAGAGGATGAAAATCAAAGGCAACTTTGCTTTTTTTGATGATGATTGCAATCTGTGAGATAATGCCCCTAGGGACCCACATCTTACCCATTATGAGGCCTTCTTGCTAGCTGATTTCTTGACCATTAAGGTGGCGTGATATATAACAAGAAAAATACTGATAGATGTGCAGGCTTCTTGCCTGTTCATGTACATTGAGCAAACCTGATCAGAGGCGGGCACTTTGCGCCCAGGAGGGACTGAGTTAAGTCCAGCCCCCTCTGACCAAACACCCTTGCCCCTGCACAGAGCAACTGGAAAGTGTCAATGGCAATCCCTGCCGCACCCACTCCAGATGCTTCTCCCTGTGTTAAGGTCTGTTCTGTGGAGAGGAAGATGGGGTCTGGGTTCTGGGGTTCTGGGAGTTCTGGATCCAATATGGTAGATTGCAGGATGAGGAAGAGGCTTGGATCTCCAGCCTCTTGAACCTTGAGTATGGTCCGTGACATGTACGTGTAGTCTATGTACATGTGAGTCTGCGCTGCGGAGCCCGCGCTACGGCTCATAACATTATCCCCCCTTTAATGCCCAAGCCGCCCCCTTTTCTGGTTGGTCAATGAGAAAAAAATCCTCCTCTTTTGGCTCTGCATTCTGTCCCCGGGCAGCATTAAAAAACCCAGTGGGAAAAAGCTTGCCCTCTCACTTTCTTCTCCGCGTCCTCCAATGCCTGGCCGCCGCCTCCGGAAATTTTGAGTTAAACTCCGCCAATAGGTCTCTGCTGTTCTTCAAGTTCGCCTCTGGCTCCCAAGAATTTTCCGCCAGTCCAAATCCGCGCCAGCTGACAAGGTATTGAGTTGTCCGCCCTCTCCACCGGCTGTCCAGTATTCCGTCAACCTCCCACTCGTCTCCGCCGTTGACTGTTACTGGCTCCGGGGTCCGCCGCTGTCAGTGGGCGATCTTGTCGGGCTTGTGTTTGCGGAGTACTGACACGTGGAAAACTGGGTGGACTCCCTGCATGGAAAGCGGAAGGGTCAGTTTGTAAGCGGAGGTTGAAATTCTGCTAGCTATTGGGAATGGTCCAAGCCAGCGGTGTTCCAATTTGGGGCTGGGGCGTGTTGTCGAGATATTGCGCCCATCTAGCCAAACCTCGTCTCCACTGTTCCATTCCTGTGTTTTCCGCACTCCGCGGTCAAACTGGCTTTTCATGGCCTCCTGCGCCGCTTCTAGACAGTGCTTCAGTTCGTCCTGTACCTCCGCAAGCTGGCGGAGTCGCTCCGCCACTGCTGGTACACACTGTCCCGCTGATGGAATTCCGCTGTACAATGGGTTGAAACCGTAATTTGCCTTGAATGGTGGCACCCCTGTTGACGTGTGATTGTTGTTGTTGTAAGCAAATTCCGCCGTTGCCAGGAACGGAGCCCAATCGTCCTGTCAATAGTTACAAAATGGCGGAGATATTGCTCCACCGCTTTGTTTGTGATTTCCAACTGTCCGTCTGTCCTTGGATGGTACGCCGTAGATGGTTGGAGGCGGATGCCAAGTCTGTTGTCCAATTCCCGGGTGATTTGGGATACAAAAATGCTCCCTTGGTTGGAAACAATAGTCTTCGGAGTGCCGTGGAGTTTCCAAACGTGCTCCGCCATCAGGTCCGCTAAATGCTCTGCATTCATGGACTTCCTGCAGGGGATAAAGTGTGCCATCTTTGTCAGACGGTCAACAACAGTCAGTATGCTGTCGTGGGAGCGGGATTTAGGTAGGTCTGTGATGAGGTCATAGCTGATGTCCGGCCACGGCCCCGCCGGAATTGGCAGCGGCTCCAGTGTCCCAAATGGCTGTTGCGTCGAGGCTTTAAATCTTTGACAAGAATCACATCCATCCACGTATTGGTAGACGAACTTCTTCTGGCCGTTCCACACAAAACTCTGTCAGACCAGGGCGAGAGTGCGGGATCGGCCTGGGTGGCCCGCCGCTTTGGTGTTGTGTCGGCTCTTCAGGATCTTGGTCCGCAGTGCTGGGTCCGCCGGTACCACCATCCGCTCTTTGTCGTACAAGATGCCATCAGTCTCCGTGTATCTGTTCCGGTTACCTGTGGGGGTTTTCAAGGATTCTATCCATCCGGTCAGTTGGCCATTGAGTGGGGTCAATTCTCTGATTCTTGCAATGATCTCCGCATCAGCCATTGCCAGTTCATTTTCCGCTCCGTGCTCCGGGTCTATCCCCAGTACGTCTACCTCAAACCAGTGCTCCGCCTCCGCCAAGTCAATTGATTCGTCCTCAAACCAGGATTCAAACTCCGATATCTCCGCTCTGTGATGTTATTGGGCTTCAGCAGCTGTCCAAAGGTCAGTTTTTCACCAGGGGCGGGGGCTAGGTCCGGTCTTCTTGATAGGGCATCGGGTTTGGTGGCTTGGCGGCCCGGGCGGAAGATGATTTCAAAATCAAAGCAACCCATGGTCTCCGCCCACCGCGCCTGTCTCCGAGTGAGCTCCTTGGTGGTCATGAAGCTTTCTAGGTTCCGGTGGTCCGTGTAAACAATGGCGGTCAGGCGGTGCGGGTTTCCTTCCAGGTACTGCCGCCACTCTTTGAAAGCGGCAACAATGGCCAATAGTTCCTTGTCAAAGATCTCGTAGTTCTTCTCCGCCTGTACCAATGACCGGGATGAGTAAGAAACAGGGTGGAGTTCTTTGTCTTTGTTGCAGACTTGAGACAAGACTGCTCCAAGCGCGAAGTCGGAGCAGTCACATTCCAGGATAAACGGCTTGTACAGGTCCGCAATCTTAAGTATCAGAGCGGAGGTGAATGCGGTCTTTAGGCATTCAAAAGTGGAGTTACATTTGTCATCCCAGACAAAGGGGGTTTTTGCTTTGGTCAGGTTGTGTAGAGGTCTGGTCTTCCCCGAGAAGTGGTCAATGAACCGGCGGTAAAAGTTGGAGAATCCAATGAACCGCTGAAGTTCCGTAACGTTCCGCGGTGCGGGCCACTCCGTCACCGCCTTCACTTTTGCGGGGTCCATTCTAATCCGGTTACACGCAATTAAGAGTCCAAGAAATTCCACCTCCGGTTTTGAAAATTCACATTTCTCCGGTTTCAGCCATAATTGATGCTTGCTCAGGGTCTCCAGGATTCCGTTGACCGCCGCCGTGTGATCGGAGCCTTTCTGTGTGTATACCATAATGTCATCCAGGTATGCGGCGGTGTCCTTTCCAATTTGTCCAAGGAGAATGTCCTGCATAAAGTATTGAAAGTATCCCGGCGCTCCTGTGGGTCCAAACGGCATGGTGAGCGGAGCAAATTGCCCCGCCTTGCAGATGAACGCTAGCTTATCCTCATCTCCCTCCGCCACTCGGAGGTTTCCGTAGGCGTTGCGGAGGTCCAGCTTTGTGAAGGTGTCGGCGTCTAGCAGGCTGTCAACCAGGTCCATGGTCAGCGGAAGGGGGTAGCGGTTCTTCACTGTCAGTGCGTTGAGTTTTTGGTAGTCAAAACAGGGGCAAAGGTTTCCGTCCTTCTTTCCGGTGAATAGAACTGGGGCCGCCCATGGTGACGTGGTCCGCCGGATTGTTCCGCTGGCCAGTCCTTCCGCAATCAGTGTGTTGAGTGCCTGGTTCTCCGCTGGTGACAGCGGAATGATCCGGCTTGCTTGCGGTGTGGCTCCAGGGACTAGGTCAACACGGAAGTCATACTTTCTTTGTGGCGGTAGGCTCTTAGCGCTGGATTTCCGGAACATGTCGATGAATCAATGGTAGCACTGCAGGACAAGTTCCTCGACGGTCCGTGTGGCAATAGCGGCCTTTCCCGCCGCTGCTAGCCGGGTGGAGGTCAACCACGATGTCTTGGCGGCGCTAATCTCTGCAGTGTACAGTTCTAGGAGAGAAAGGGGCTTGCCAGCTGCTTCGAAAAATGATTGCAGAGAAACTTTATCGGACTCACATTGCGGGGGCGGTAAAATACGCACCCCCTCGTCACAAATCCTAGCTTTCCCCATCATGGGCCCTTGGCCCTCTGTTGAGGATGTTTGCGGAGTGGACGATACCGCCAAAGCGGCAGCAAAATTGTCGGCGGGGTTGGCGGGGTTCCATTCCAGCTGCGGGGGGGCGGGATTCCAGTCGGGGTGCGGAGTACTATCTACGGGGAGAAAAAGCTTGCCAGCCGTTTCAGGGAGTATGGAAGAGGGTAGTCTATCGAACTCACATTGCGGGGGCGGTAAAACACACACCCCCTCGTCACAAATCCTAGCTTTCCCCATCATGGGCCCTTGGCCCTCTGTTGAGGATGTTTTTGGAGTGGACGAAGCTGCGGAGGCAGCTGCAATGTTGGAGTGGTTGGAGCAGAGTGTGCGGGTGGTCCAGTCAATTTGGTGTCTGTGTTTGCGGATCCATGGCATCCCAAGGATGCCGTCGTACATGTCTTTCAGTCGGGTGATGATGAATTTTGAAGGGCGGGGTTCTTCATTCAGGGTCAGGTCAATCTCATATGCCGCTTGGGATGTGGATCCATCAAATCCCGACACTGTCCGCCTTGAGGCGGTGGCGTTGCGGATTAATCCCGCTGCGGCGGCATAGGACTCGCTCAACACATCATGGGTCGCTCCGGAATCAATCAAAAAGGAGGCAGGGGGTAAGGGGTTCTGGGGTGTGGCTCTGGGAGTTGTGATGGTGCGAGAGATGAAACATCTGGGGTCAATTTCATTTCTGGTTAAAGATTGACTAGCACCAATACGACAAGACAACTCCGCCGTGCTCAGGAAAGGCACAACCTTCATTCCTGAGCGCCTCCATTTTTTGACGAGTTGGCCTGGCCTTTTCCGCCTTTATCCGCTGGTCCGCCTCCGCCTATTGCCACCATCCCTTCCACTAATTGTCGGATCTGATCCTCCATCGCCGCAATCCTGGCGCTTCCGCGGCCTTTTCCCTTCTTGGTTGGACAGTCGCGGGAGATGTGGCACTGCGCTCCGCATTGGAAACAGAGTCCTTCCCGCATCATCCGGGCCTTCTCGGAGTCGGATAGTCGTCCCTTTAACGCTGATAGGTCCATGGCGTCGGGGTTGATCTTCTGTTTAGCTGGCGCTGTTCCGGCCTCTGCTCTGCTCATCGCCGTGTCAAGCTCCAGGGCCAAGGTAGCAACCTCATTAATGGTTGTGAATGCGGTGCGGGAAACAATGAGCGCCATCTGGATGTCCCGCTTTAGACCTTGGCGGTACTGGCTGAGGAGAGTGGGGATTTCCCATCCCGCTGTGGAGGCGTGCTGGACAAAGGTGTGGGTGTAGTCCGCCACAGAACCGGTCTGCTTCAGCGCTTGGAGGGCTTGTTCCGCCTTTGCCTTCTTTTCCGGGTTGAAAAACATGCCCCGGAAGGCCGCCGTGAACTCCGTGTAGGTCAGGGTGGGTGGTTCCACTGCTGCCTGGTCAAGGAACAGGGCTGCCCACACGCCCGCGGGTCCGGTCATGTATGAGGACACAAAAAGAATTCGTGTCGTGTCGGTTGGGAACAAGTGCTTGTTCACAGTCATATAGATGCCAACCTGGCGGGCAACCGTCTCCGCCACCGCTCCGCGTTCTCCATTTAACTTGTCGGGTTGAGCGATCTTGGGGGTCTTGGTTGCGGTTGGGGAAGGGGGTGGATTTGGAGTGCAGAGTGCGTCCTCCAACTTGGCCTTGGCCTGGCGGCGTTTTTCATCCTCGTCGTTGGCCTTCTTAGTAATGTCCGCCAGTTGTTGTTGGAGTTTGGCGGCTTCGGAGGCATCCATCGTATTGCTGTGTGATGTCGGAGCGGGATATTCAAGGTTTCTAGGAGTTGATTGCGGGATATTCAAGGTTTCAAAGTCGGGATGTTCAAGGTTTCGGAGTCGGAGCGATCTGGTTCTTGGTCTTCGTCTCTGTTAAGTAGATCCTGCAATATGTTAAGGTCTGTTCTGTGGAGAGGAAGATGGGGTCTGGGTTCTGGGGTTCTGGGAGTTCTGGATCCAATATGGTAGATTGCAGGATGAGGAAGAGGCTTGATTCTCCAGCCTCTCGAACCTTGAGTATGGTCGATGACATGTACGTGTAGTCTATGTACATGTGAGTCTGCGCTGCGGAGCCCGCGCTACGGCTCATAACACCCTGGGGCCCTCCTCCCGGCAACGTTGATCAAACTCCAGACGGACTGGGTCACACAACCAGACAGCGGGGATCATGGAGAGAGATTGCTTGGATATGGAAGAGTATGAAGTGATTAGATGAATCATAATCAAATTGTCCTTGGATTCTTTAATCATTTTTGCTATAAATTAATCAGTCCCACAAAAACATTGTGGCTTGACTTATTCAGATTAAGACTTGTGCAATCCATTTTTTGTTGCATGAAATTGATTTGAATGAGAAATTTGAATTTTTTGCATGCATGGGATGCAATGGAGTGTGTGTTCCTTAGCAGTGAATGGGGGATACTTCACAACAGCCTACTTAGCCAGATTTAAAATCATTTTTGCCAATCTAATATGTTTGCAGCGGCAAAGCCGCCTTGGCCTCTAGTTCTTATTAAAGGTCAGTTGGAATTTGTTCTTGAGCACTTGTCCAGACCTTCCCAACAATAACTCTTTGGTGTGGTTTTTGGATACATTTTCAAAGGTTAAGGGGTCTTCTGTGCTACCGATTGCATCTAACGGCAACATTGGTGGGAGCGTGTCTGGCTGATTATCGCCACCATTGATCTGTGTATCCACCATTGGAATCATGAGTCTTAGGTTGTTGGGATCTGTTTTCAAAAATGATGGAATGTGAATACAACAATAAAAAAAATATGAAAAAATAACTGACATGGCAAACAGTCAGAAAAACAAAACAAAAAACAAAAAATTGGGGTGAGTGGCATAGACGCGAGAAGAGAAACTGTTAAAACAGGGCTCTACATCACGCTTGGCTCACGCAAGCTTTGTGATTTTGCACGTAAGCCTCTCTGGTGAGACTGGGCTGCCTCCCAGACCCGCTCACCACAAGTGTTGGCTTAGGCCCCAATTACAAACGTTATTTTGAGATTATTTTGAAATTATTTTGAAATCAAAACCAACTTTGTTTTGATTTCTTTTCATTTCAAAATTGGTTCAAAACTCTTCAAACACACCCGGGAGGGGTGTTTGAGATTTCAGAAATCCAACATTTGAGGAATTGAACTTTTGAAATGGCAGTACGCCTGTATGGTTGCCAGGCCACTAACTTAGCTAATTTCCCTCCTCGGGGGAGCAAAGCGACCTCCAAAGGAGGGACTTACGCGCTATGTCTACCCTGGGGCCTGAGAGAATTTCAACTTTTGGCGGGCACTTTTTTATAATCAACATAGCACATGGGTCTTTGGACCAAATTCCTTCTAGTTTTCATTTCTATTTCTGGGACCACCCAAGCTGTCCCCATCTATGTAATATTTCCATCCCCCCCCCCCCCCCCCATCCCTTTTCTTTGATCTACAATACCCTTTGTAATATCATTAGTTTTGGATCCTGTAGAGATGGCAAACGGGTACTTGTTGCCGGGTACCCGGTACCCGTTTGGCCCTACAGGTACCCGCCGGCGGGTGCCGGGTGCGGGTGCGGGTGTCCAGAATTCTGGTGGGAAGGACGGCGGGTACCTGGACGGGTACCCGCCGGTCAGCTGGTCATTGAAGAGGATACCTCTTGATGACCAACTGAACCGGTCATCAAAGAGGATAAAAGCTCACAAAGACCGTTCAGCCGCTCATTGAAGAGCCTACTCTAGCGAGGGCAGATAGGCACGAGGTGCTTGGATGAAAGGGAGTACACAGTACTGAAAGGGAGTGTGACTCGCGGAGTCAGTGACTGTTGAAGTGTATGTAAATGGTCTTAAATTTTGACAAGCCTGAGAAGCAAAAAGGTACAAACAGAGCACTATTTATATACAAGAGGTTGGAGGCGGTCAGAGTGAGAGATAAAGGAAATAGGAAATGAGCATGTTGATCGTACAAAGACTGTTGAGAGACAAAACTAGAATGGGAAAATAACTGAGTATTTTAGACAACATTCAGTGTTTCAGTTTGATCTGTTCAGGTGAGTGTTGTTGAGCGTGAGTGATGAGTGGTGAGTATAATTTCTGAGCATTCAATCGGTAACCAGGTTTAGGGTTACAACAGCCCCCCCTGCTCGGAATTATTCGGGTAATTCTTGGATAGCGATGTTGTTGAATATTTTTCGGCATCAATTAATGACAATCACCCCAGCGTTTTTGGTTAACATATCGGCGGGCATGGACTTGGTGTCAATGTGTTTGGTTTCAATTTTCTTCATTTTGACTAAGTCGCGGATGATGTGGTATCGGATGTTGATGTGTTTAGATCTTTGATTGATTGCCGATTCTTGAGATAGAAATACTGCTCCGTTGTTGTCATTGAAAAGGTCCATTTCGGTGATGACATCGGCTGGATCCATGGGGGCTTGTATTATGTACGATATCATACGACGCATCCATAGGAGATGTTTAGCGGCATCGGATATCGCCATGTATTCGGCCTCTGTGGTTGATAGCGCAACCGTGCGTTGTCGTTTACTCTTCCAGGAGATAAGACATCCACGCCACATGATAGCATGTCCGGTGGTGGATCGGCGAGTGATGATACATGAGTCGTAGTCGGCATCCGTATAGGCGGTAATCTTGGATTTTGGTGAATCTTCCGTCTTGCAAAAAATGATGCCTCGGTCCAGAGTGACTTTGACATAACGGAGGAGGTGCTTTACTGCAGTCCAATGAGACCGGTCGTAGCAAGAGGAAAACCTAGCCAGGTAGTTGACAGCATATAGGATATCAGGCCGGGTGCAGATTGCTGCGTAGGTAAGACAACCAATCGCTTGTTGATAAGGTATAGAGTTGTCTACTGCGTTGGCTTTTACTAAAGCTATGTTATTCGGGAGAGGGGTCGAGTTGGGGTTACAGTCGGACATTTCGAAACGTTTGAGAACCTCCTTGAGGTAATGCTCTTGGGATATAGCTAAGGTATTGTTTTGTTGATCGCGTGTTATCTTGATTCCGAGGTGGAGTGATGGATTCTCATTCCATTTCAGGGAGTAGCACTTCTTGAATTCCTCCTTGAATTTAGCCAGCAATCCTTTAGAATTGGAGAAAGCTAGACTGTCGTCGACATGCATGTGGATGATTACAAAGTTGGGTCCCTCGCGGTGTACGTATAAGGAGTCATCGTCAAAAGAGCTGCTGAATTCAAGATTCGTAAGTTTTTCCTTTAGATCAGCGTTGAATTGCCTATGTGCCTGTCGGGTACCGTAGAGAGACTGGTCAAGACGAATAACACGACGTGGGTATGCAGAGTCTTTAAATCCTGTTACCTGCTGTATGTATACCGAGTGTTCCATTTGGCCATTAAGGAATGCTGTGGATATGTCGAATTGCTCCATTTTGAGGTTCTCATTAACGGTCAGGGTGAAAAGAATTCAAAGCGTGTCCGGAATTCCAACTGATGCAAAGGTCTGGTCGAAATCAATCCCCGGGATTTGATGGTTTCCAAACGCTACCCATCGAGCTTTGTACTTGATAATTTCGCCAAATTGATCGCGTTTGATCTTCAGGCGCCACATACCACCGATTTGGTGAGCGTCAGGAGGTAGATCCACTAATTGCCCGATGTTGTGTTGGACGAGAGAATTGAATTTGTCTTGCATAGCCGCAATCCATTTATCTCTATCTGCTGACGCCATTGCTTGTCAGTATGTGGGTTCGTCCAAATTGGTTTGCGACATATGAGCTACTGGGTTACCGTAGTAGTTGGGTTTTCCGCAGGATCTGGATGGTCGGGAAAAAGCGATGGGAATATCAGTGGGATCAGGGCAAAAACCAGATGGGATTTTTTCGTGTCTTTCTTCGGGAGAAGGAGAGTTCTGGTCCTGAGTGCGCTTGTCACCGTTTCTTTGTTCCTCGTGGTCATGTGTCGAGTCTGCCGCGGCGGGTTGCACAGCATTTGAGGAGTTAAGTAGGCTATCACTAACATCAACGCTGCATATCTCCTTCGGTATTATGTTCTTTTCCAAGGCAAAGGGGAATTTGTTTTCATTAAAAACAACATTCCTGGATACTGTGACTTTCTTTGTTTCAGGGTCTAGGAGCCAATATGCCTTTGAGATAGCATCATATCCAATCAGTACAAGATCGGCAGCCTTGGGTGAGAGCTTATCTCGTTTCTCCTTTTTGATTTGTGTGTATGCACGACACCCAATTGTTTGGAGGAAAGAGTAGTCGAATTTGTGGTGTGATCCAGTGGAATCACTGTAGGAATGCCAAAGGCGGTATGGAGTGTCAGATTTGATAGCACTGGAAGGTGCGATGTTTATGAGTAAGGATGCCGCCATAGCGATTTCCCCCCAAAGCCATTTGGGGAGCTTACCAGCACTCATTATGGCTAGCACCTTCTGCATTAATGTTTTGTTGAAACGCTCTGCAACTCCATTCTGTTGCGGAGTGTTAGCAGGGGCCTGCTCAGTAGATATGCCTTTTGTTTTCAGGAAGTCAATAAAAGAGGCTGAGTTGTATTCCCCTCCTCGGTCCGTATGAAGTATAGATACACGATGTTGGGAGTTAGACATGAGGTTTTCAACGCTAGCAACATATTCTTTGAAGCAGGAAAATGTGTCAGACTTGTTTTTGAGGAGGAAGATTTTATTGTATCGTGTGTGAAAATCGATGAAAGTGAGGATGTAGCGATAACTAGAGTTGGTGGGAACAGGCATAGGTCCTAGGATATCGGAATAGATACGGTACAATGGACGAGAGGAAATGGGTAGTAGGGATTTGAAAGGAGACCTCTGGAGCTTTCCCTTTACGCAATGTTCACAAAGATCGGGGCGGTTGGGGAGTTTACCTCCATCCACAGGGTACCTTCGATGGGTACCTGTTGAAGGATGACCAAATCAAGCGTGCCATATGTTAGCACACAAACCGACAAAATTGGAAGGGGGTGGGTTGATAGCACTGACGGTCCACAGATCGTTTCCTCGAGTTACTGATTTGATGTGTACGTCCTCGTTTTTGAATTCGATGATCATGGTGTTGTCCACAAATTGCACATCCGCTCCGGAATTTATGATTTGTTTGATTGATAGAAGGTTGGCGGTTAGATCCGGGCAGTAGAAGACATTTGGAAGATCTATGTAAACTCGTTGGTCAAAGTTGTTGGTGGCCATGACACGTACGCTGCCTTTGATGTTGACTTTGACACGGGTTTTCGATTTTGCTGTGTTGATCATTTTTGGCTCGCATTTGACAGGATTGATTAACATGTTATAGTTGTTTACCAAGTGTATACTGGCCCCCAAGTCTGCTATGAATTCGCCGGCAAAAGAGTAGTAATCAATTTCCGGATTGTGAATGACCACGTACGCGTTCTCAACCATGCATGAGGCTACTTCCAAGGTATCTTTGGCAGCAATAGGTTCATTGATGGTGGCTGCGTAGGCTGATGGCAGTCTGGGCTTTGAAGTGGATGCTCCGCTTGTTGAGGTGGATGCTCCGTTCGCCTTTCTCTTTTGAGTGTTGCATTCAGCATTCGTGTGGGAGCTAAACTTGTGGATGGAACATCGATCGTTGTTGCAAAGTCGCCCGGTGGGTTTGTATCTGGCCCCAAACATAGCGGTTTCCTTCGCGTTTGAGCTTTTGACTAGAGCTGCTTCAGAGTTTAGATGGCTGACAACCTGCTTCACGCTGACAGATTTATTGGAGAATAGGGATTGTATGATGTGTCGGAATTTGTCCATGGTAAGGTTGATTACCATGAAGATTGCTAGAACATTATCCGGTAGTTGGAAAGCTTCATTCTCTTTGGTCATGTCGTTGAGTCGGTTGTGAAGAGATCGAATCTGCGAGACATAATCGTCCAACGAAGCCGTGTCTTCAAATCTGAGGTGCACAATGTCTGCGATGGTGCTGGCGATCATGAAAGCGTCATTTGAGCCGTGCTTTTCTTCGAGAGCCTTAAATGCCCAGTACGGATCGTCGAAATGGATAATTGTGGAACGGTTCTCTTTGTTGATCGTTAATCGGATGGCCTGGAGGACCTGCGCGCGTTCTTGGATAAAGATCTTGGCTTCGGCTTCAGCTTCGGGTCGGGCAACTTCCTTTTCAATGAATTTTTGTTTCCCCATGGCGGTGAGATGACCGGTTATCGTCTTCTTCCACTCGAAGAAGTTGGTGTCCTCGAGTTTTGGGATGAGGTTGATGGACGGTGTGGTGCTCCATTGGCGTGACAATGCCAAAAGCACATTGCAGAGGTATTGAGACAGCATAGATACAGCTATCATTCATTATAAGAGGAGGAAGTTATATATAATTCAAGCAGTGTATGTGTTGATGGGAGGAATGGATTCATTACAGATACAGACAGATGGATGAGGGATAGTGTTAGCACGGACGGAACGGCAGACTAGGATCATGTAGGATGGACGGCGTGATCAGGGATGGAATGGAGGACCATGACTAGGTAGGATGGCAGGGAGGTGGAAGGATGTTATCAATAGAAGAGGTGGAAGGTATTGGGAGCACATGTCTCAACCAGGAATGGAAGGGAGGATGGTGTGGTGTATCAAGTAAGGCAGTGTTATAAGGGTATATTACTTGTGTAAGGGTATATTATCTTTATAAGGGTGGTATATTACTTTATAAGGGTCTAGGATTCAGTATGATGGGATATGGATGTAAGTATTAATTAGGGAGGAGGAAGAAGGAAGGATGGAGCAAGGTGGGAGGAGAGGCTTTGACCCCCAATATTCTGGATGGAAGAAGGCAACAGCTGGACATGCAGGCATATGGTAGGTTACGGAAGGTTGTTTGGGTCACCTAACAACACATGATATCATGCAGTGCAGCATATGCAGGCAGATAAGGTGTTCAAGGAGCCTGCCTGCAGAATCAATTACATCATTCTTTGGCAGGCAGTGTGCAACACATGCATATATTGCTGTGCAACTGATATCCCCTCCTGCAGAATCCATTACCTAATTGTTTGGCAGGCAGTGCAACACATGCATATCTTGCTGTGCAACTGATATCCCCTGCAGAAAATAGCCCTCACAAGGAGTTCCCCTGGAGCTAAATTCCCTCACCCTTCAATATATAAGGAGGCCTCTTTCCCCCCCTCATCAGATCTTTTCCCCATCAGCCTACAGAGGTTTGGTCACAGTGGTTAGTTTAGTTACAGTGGTAGTTTAGTGGTATTTTAGTGGTAGTGGTAGTGGTAGTGGTAGTGTTAAGTTTGAGTCAGTAGTAGTAGTAGTAGTCAGGAGCTCTAGTAGTAATTAAAGTGCCTTATCAAGAGATTGTTAAGGAAGAGATTATTACCAACTTCATCAACAACAATTATAACAAGTAGTAGTAGTGTAGTAGCAACCAGGAGCTCTAGTATTGATTAAAGTGCCTTATCAAGAGATTGCTTAAGGAAGAGATCATTACCAACCTTCTCATCAACAACCCAACATCAACAACAATTGTATTTTACATAATTGATCCCACTGGATTACATTATCCCTCCAGCATCAGAAGTTGTAACAGATCTGCAAGAATAGTGATTTGAGGAATCTAGGTCTGATAGAGATTACTATACAAAAGTAAGATCTATCTTGGAATCAGCCACATCTTTATAAATATTGATTACAAGACTCTTAGTTATTTGCATAGTACCATTAGAGGGGCAGGTCTTTCAAACCACCCGTAAGTTGTAATAGCCTTTCAACCTATTAGCAATTTATTTCCCCCTCAGAGGATATTTTCACCAAATAAACATTTAGTGTCCCACAAGAGTCCCTACATCTGGTGTCCCAACAGTGGCCGATTACCTTTGGAAAGATCATCAAGTCATCAAACAATTTAAGAAGATCATCAGTAACTTCAACTAACGGAGGATCAAGATAGTCAAGTGGACGGCGGCGAGGACAGGATTTCAGGAACGGATAACGGCAAGAACAGGATCTCAGGAGTGGACGGCGAGGATCAGGACGAGGATAGGATATCATCAGCAAGTGAAAGACGGGATAGGATTTGGCGTACGTGGTGGGGTTTGGATTTAAGTCTCGATTACAACACCAGGGAGTGGGAATACGGGGATTTGACGGAGCAAGAGAGAGAATTTCTTAGTGAATATTGTGATCAAGTCACCAGGAAGAAGTCAGAAGATTTGGAAGAGCAACTGATTGGATATCAGCGATTACCCATCATGGATCCACCAGGGCAAGATCAGTCAGAAATCATTCAGGAACAGCAAGTAAGGATTACTGGGTTGACTGAAGAAGTGAAGGGGCTAAAGGAAATGATGGCAGCATGGCTAGCAGAGAAGAAGGCACCACAAAATGTACCAATACCTGAAACTCCAGTTCAACAAGGAGCATCACTTCGATTTACAACTTCAACTCAAAATGTACCAATACCTGAAACTCCAGTTCAACAAGGACCATCACTTCAATTTACAACATCAACTCCATTTACACCAGGGGCAGTGGGTTTGGACACCACCATTCAAGGAATTACAGATAGCGTGGGGGAAACACCTGGATCAACACCAAACTCTAGTCAGTTCAAATCACGAGCTGAGATCAAGTTAGTGGACGAGGAAAAGGGTGTTTTACTAGATACTAAGAAGATGAACTTACATTTTGATGGGACTGAAGTGGAGTTGTTCATTCAGCGTGTGGAAAAGATAGCTCCAATGCAAAAAGCTGGTGGACAAGATGTGGCTTTACAATTGCCATTCTTGGTGAAGGACCGGAAGATTAGTGAATGTATTGAGAACATGGAGGGCCATGAGAACCGGGATTGGGAGTTGCTGAAGAGGGAACTCATTCGAAAATGGGGAAGGGCAACACCAAAAAGGTGATTCAATGAGGGCTCAATAGGCACCTTGGTTGAAAAGTATGCAGACAAGGGTGGCATCCAAACAAAGGAGGAGTACCGGTTGTTTATAGGTGATCTTGAGGAAATACTGGCATACTTGAAGAAGATGGGATACGAGGACGTTAACACGGAGAGTGGGGAACCACTTTGGAAGGCAATTTCAACGGAGATACGGCGAGACGTGGCACGTGATATGGCGCATAATAAGAAATTACGCAAGACCAAGGACGGAAAGGCACTGGTACCTAAGCTGGAACAGTTGAAGGAGTACGTGGAGGCATCATTGGCGGTATTGGATATGGATGTGGGTACTACAAAAGGTAAGAATGTCAGCAAGGATCCAGAAAACAACAAGGAAGGTCAAGCAAAACCCCAGCCAGAGGCGGGGAATGATAAGGTAAAGGCATTGGAGGAGGAAATTAAGAAATTACGTACGGATTTGAATACTAACCCAAATTCTAGACCTTTCCCACCTCATTTAGCAGCACCAAGACAGTCAGCACCAGGATTTAGACCGGCAGGACCAGGAGGACCACTGTTCTCACGGCCACCAATTCAGTGTTTTTATTGTGAGGAGATGGACCATACAGTCATGTTTTGCTCACATCTGAGTGAAGACATAACCAAGCGGGCAGTATTCAAGTCAGGTCCAAACTATTACTATCCCAACAAGGAACCAATTCCATCGGACACAGGGGATTCTATTCGGGAACTGGTACGGCGATACGCGGAGCGGGTTGAGTTAAGCAGCAAAGGAGCGGAAATACGAGCTAATATGGCGGCAGGAAACACGGGATTGGAGAAATCGCATGAGCCAACAGCAACCATGATTTTGACTAACCAATGGGAGATGTGGAGTCCACCAGAGATGCATTACGGCGAGGAGGATGAGGAAATTCAGATTGGGTTTGGCTTGAGAAGATCACCTAGAAATGCAGAAAAGGAGAAAGAAACAGAAAGTCAGCCAACTCAATCCAAACCGGAGAAAGTGGAAAAACCCAAAGAAGCTATACCTAAGCCCCCAGCGCCAAATCAAGAAGCCAACAAAAAGCCAGTAGCAGGACGTAAGAGGAGGTCAAGTTATCCAGGAGCATGGGTGGAAGGAACATCGGAGGACGGAAGCAGCAAAGGCGAGGAGAACCAGGAACAGGAGCGGCTACCGGAGAAAGAAGCGGAAAGCAAAGAGGAGGAATCAGCAAAAGAATCAACAGAGAAGAATGTGGATAGAGTCAAAGTTGGGGGGGGATTAAGGAAGAAAATACTGAAGCAAAGTTTCACACTCACCTTGGAGGAACTCTTGCTAATTGCACCAAAGTTTCTCCAAGACTTGAATAATCTGCCGGCAGGAGAGGTCAAGATGGCAAATCGACAACAGAATTCAGGAAGATGCAACCGGAATGACTTTGAGGAAGAATTTGACTGTAGAGGACGTCCAATTCACCCAACAGCACCTTTGACTTACGCATGCCCGTTGGGATTTGTGAACATAACTATTCAAGGACGAAAAATTAAGGCATTAGTGGATAGTGGAGCTGAACTGAATATTATGCCGGAAACGGTTGCGCTGCAGTTAAAACTGCCCACCAGGGAAATCAGTATGAATATTACGGGTATTGGCGGTCATTCTTCACCCATTGTTGGCTTAGCAGAATCTATTCCATTTCATATAGACCTGGAGGACAACAAGGCGGCTAATTTCTTCATTGTTCGAGGCAAAGTGTATACAGTGTTGGGAAGACCATTTTTGGCGGATCACAAAGTACGTCTGAAGTTGTCCAAGTCACGAGGAGAAATCCTGAGTTATGAGTTGTGGGATGGAGAGAGGTTGTGTATACCCATCTGTGCTCCAGAAGTTCCAGGATGGGAGATGGGACCGCCTAGAAGGATTGCTGATAAATGTTCTCATAGTATTCAAGTGGGCCGGTATCAGACTTCAGGAACGGACAGACGAGCGGATAGCGGAACGGACGGACAAGCGGATAGCGGAACGGACGGACAAGCGGGTAGCGTAACAGACAGAGGAACGGATAGTTTAATCAATGGTGGACTGGCGAGCGGGACAGGCAACGGAGAAGAGGGCATAACCAACAATGGAGCGGATAGCGTAACCTATAATGGAGCGGATAAGGGGATAAATGGTGGAGAGAATAATCAATTGTGTACCACCTGGTCTATTAGAAAAGAGCCAAAAGAGGATTTACAACAAACAATTTGCCCTCCAAACACCCCTTCAGATGATATTTCATATTCTTTTGGTACGCCGGTGGAAATGGTAGAGCTGAAAAATACCTGGGACCTTGAACCTAGCAGTACTACGGCACCTCCAGCAGGCGAGCTTAAGGGGGAACCTGAGGATGGATGGATAACAGAAAACTTGGACCAAGTACTGAATTGGGATACCAGTTGGACAGACTGTCCCACATATACTTCATCAGGACGAATACGCAACTACAAGGTGAACAGTGCATTAGGATTGGATTATATAGATCAAGGGTTTCCCACCCAAGACTTTTTACAAATATACCCAGAAACACTTCCGTCAATGGCAAAGGGGTATTGGGCGGAGCTTCCAGGGTATACGGCCGGGCGAATTGGTTTCATGATGTTGTTGAATGGTGATGGGGTGGAAGGGTATCTGAAGAACGAGTTGATTTGTCCAGGCCATTGGTGGATCCATGAAGAGGACAGGAAAAATTTGTATTCAGGGGGTGACATTGGTTACAAGTATCTGAGTAATCAAAGATTATGGGATTCATGTAGAGACAGAGAAAAAGAGGAGGAAGAATTCTTGGCCAGAGCAATAGCAAGGATGGTTGGTGCCTGCGGAAAATTTAGCTTGGAAGGATTTAGTTGGGCCGTACGGGAGGAGCAAAAACTGCTAGGAGAAGCTTATGCCACCTTTTGGGAGGAATGGGAGGATTTAGGTTTTAGCTGTTGAGATCTTTTCCATGAATAGCAATAATGTACAAAGAGATGGTGGAAGACAATGTATTTTTGATGGGTCCGCTTTTGACTAGAAGAAATGTATAAGTAGGAAACCTTAGGTTGGTTGTGCTTTTAGTTTCATTTTTTGGTGGTGTTTATCTTATGTGTTTTGTCAGTTATTTTGGCTTCTTTCAGAGTAGTTTTTCGCGTGGGCACTTTGTTCATGGGTTTTTTTTGGTACAGTCCATGTATTTCAAACTAGAAGCAAGAAAGAGGATGTTAAAGGTGATAGGTTGAATACACAATTCATAGATTGTTATGTTTGTTTCT
Source organism: Puccinia triticina (assembly GCF_026914185.1). Classification (NCBI taxonomy): domain Eukaryota; kingdom Fungi; phylum Basidiomycota; class Pucciniomycetes; order Pucciniales; family Pucciniaceae; genus Puccinia; species Puccinia triticina. Next base: position 1,775,833 of record NC_070559.1, on the reverse strand, counting down.
ATTTGCTTGACATGAGGGTACATAAGTAGGATAACGGTACAAGCAGAATATAGTTTTAGCTTTTATGTCGGTCCAATCCTTTCTTTTGTTGGGCTCCAATTTTTTCATGTAAAATAGGCAGGTCGGCAATAGCTTAAGGAAGCGAGTAGATAGATCAGAGCGCGAGGTTGAATGGATTGTAGGCGTGATGGTGTCGGCTAGTAGGCGGAGGGACGACGAGAGCACCGCGGGCTAAGGAAGCAGCTGGATAAGAAAAGAAACGGTAAGAGGATTGGCGAGTAGAACGGCTGGGAGCGAGCTGCAAGGAAGATGGAGATATACGTACAATGATCGGGTTGGATAGCTGCATATCGAGTTTGTCAGAATAACGGCGATATTAGGATGGGGATGCTTTGCACCATCAGCGAAGCTAGCAAGCATAATAAACGGTCGGGCCGATTGAAGTTGGTGGGTTATTAAACAAGGAGATCGGCGAGCGGATAGCCGCGGAGGTGATTCATTCGCGAGATCAATAGCGGGACTGAGGTCTTGACAGGTAAAGTATGAAAAGATGCATTTCAGCAATGGCACATCATGCAAGAGAAGACGAGCATATCATGAGCGAGCAGTAGCAACCGATCCTGCTGATTGGAGTAGAAAAATGAGTGCAAGTGTGGTCTATAATGAAAGGAGAACGATGATCAGCAGCTAATATATTATATATGCAAAATCAGATAGAAATTGAGAAACAGAGAACAAACACCTTACCAGCAGCGAATGAACCTGAATGAACCCAACAAGGAAAGGGAGGCGATCGACAGGCAAGCTTGAAGCAGTCGGGCTGAGCCTTTGTTTTCAAGTCCGGCAAGGTCCGGTAACAATCAGACTTAGCTTCGGGAAGCGCACCAGGCGCAGCGGGGCAAGTTTCAATTATGTAATCAAGACATAATGGAAGCGACGCGCGAAGGCACGCAAGAAATATGTATCAGGACATCACCAATCTCAACAGGCAATAGTGGAGCATGGATTTCAACATTTATCTAGGCCTCCTTGGCAAGAGGTAAAACTGCCTAGGCCTCCTTGGCAAGAGGTAAAACTGCCTAGGCCTCCTTGGTAAGAGGTAAATCTGCCTACTCTCTCCTCAGCAAGAGACAAAACTGCTCATGTCTCCTCAGCAAGAGATAAAATTGCTATGTGTAAATGTATACTTGGCTCCTCAGCATGAAATTCAAACGGCTATGAACAGGAAATTCAACAACAAGCGCAATATGGAATTACAGATCAAAATTGGAGGACTACAGAATATTATGGACAGTTTTAGGCATAGGAATTCAAGCATTTTTATACTTCAAGACTTAGTATATAGAATATATTGGAAAGCATTTGGTAGGCAAACAGTTTCCCTTGTTTAGCTGAGGGAATAGGGTGGGCCAATTTGAAAACAAGTTACATTTTTTTTAGTATGAAGAGTAGTCAGTCATTAGAGGTTACAATCATTGGGATATTCAAAGGATAGGAAAATGGACGGACGGACGTTTGGAACCGGAAGATACTAGCGGGCAAAATGGATGGGGTGGAATAGGACTTGGAATTTTATAGCAAAACAACAGGGCAAAATAAGAGTATTTTGGATTAGCGGGGTTCATCGATTGCGGGCATCAGGACTGGAAAAATTTGTAGAATCATATTGAGCAGGTATCAGGAGGGAAGGATGAAATAGGCCGGATCTTATTAAATACTGCTTTTCAACAACCTTTTGCGGAATAAACTGGCTTTTTCCTTGGAACAATGTCATTGGTGTGGAGAGGAAGAAAGATAGGATTGGGATTTTTTTTTGTCTTATACTGGATCATGGATGGATGTCACAGAACAACAACAGGGATTACAGTTAAGATGTAGTGGTGAATTTAGACATTTGGAACTTGGAATTGGACTAGTTGTAGGAAGGGGAGATGAATCACTAATTTTAGAATACCTTATTTCAACTGGCGCTTTGGTATAGGAGGAAAATAACTATTGGACACGGCAAAAATGGGACTCGAAATATTAGATTGGGAAGAACGGAAATCACGACTGTTGGACAATTCTTTTGGTGAATAATTGAATATGGTTCTTTTGGCATTTGTCATGAATGCTGTGGACAGCATTAAGTTGGGGGGGGGATGTGGTGCTCCATTGGCGTGACAATGCCAAAAGCACATTGCAGAGGTATTGAGACAGCATAGATACAGCTATCATTCATTATAAGAGGAGGAAGTTATATATAATACAAGCAGTGTATGTGTTGATGGGAGGAATGGATTCATTACAGATACAGACAGATGGATGAGGGATAGTGTTAGCACGGACGGAACGGCAGACTAGGATCATGTAGGATGGACGGCGTGATCAGGGATGGAATGGAGGACCATGACTAGGTAGGATGGCAGGGAGGTGGAAGGATGTTATCAATAGAAGAGGTGGAAGGTATTGGGAGCACATGTCTCAACCAGGAATGGAAGGGAGGATGGTGTGGTGTATCAAGTAAGGCAGTGTTATAAGGGTATATTACTTGTGTAAGGGTATATTATCTTTATAAGGGTGGTATATTACTTTATAAGGGTCTAGGATTCAGTATGATGGGATATGGATGTAAGTATTAATTAGGGAGGAGGAAGAAGGAAGGATGGAGCAAGGTGGGAGGAGAGGCTTTGACCCCCAATATTCTGGATGGAAGAAGGCAACAGCTGGACATGCAGGCATATGGTAGGTTACGGAAGGTTGTTTGGGTCACCTAACAACACATGATATCATGCAGTGCAGCATATGCAGGCAGATAAGGTGTTCAAGGAGCCTGCCTGCAGAATCAATTACATCATTCTTTGGCAGGCAGTGCAACACATGCATATATTGCTGTGCAACTGATATCCCCTCCTGCAGAATCCATTACCTAATTGTTTGGCAGGCAGTGCAACACATGCATATCTTGCTGTGCAACTGATATCCCCTGCAGAAAATAGCCCTCACAAGGAGTTCCCCTGGAGCTAAATTCCCTCACCCTTCAATATATAAGGAGGCCTCTTTCCCCCCCTCATCAGATCTTTTCCCCATCAGCCTACAGAGGTTTGGTCACAGTGGTTAGTTTAGTTACAGTGGTAGTTTAGTGGTATTTTAGTGGTAGTGGTAGTGGTAGTGGTAGTGTTAAGTTTGAGTCAGTAGTAGTAGTAGTAGTCAGGAGCTCTAGTAGTAATTAAAGTGCCTTATCAAGAGATTGTTAAGGAAGAGATTATTACCAACTTCATCAACAACAATTATAACAAGTAGTAGTAGTGTAGTAGCAACCAGGAGCTCTAGTATTGATTAAAGTGCCTTATCAAGAGATTGCTTAAGGAAGAGATCATTACCAACCTTCTCATCAACAACCCAACATCAACAACAATTGTATTTTACATAATTGATCCCACTGGATTACATTATCCCTCCAGCATCAGAAGTTGTCACAGATCTGCAAGAATAGTGATTTGAGGAATCTAGGTCTGATAGAGATTACTATACAAAAGTAAGATCTATCTTGGAATCAGCCACATCTTTATAAATATTGATTACAAGACTCTTAGTTATTTGCATAGTACCATTAGAGGGGCAGGTCTTTCAAACCACCCGTAAGTTGTAATAGCCTTTCAACCTATTAGCAATTTATTTCCCCCTCAGAGGATATTTTCACCAAATAAACATTTAGTGTCCCACAAGAGTCCCTACAACGGGTTCAGAGGATTCAACGTGTTGTTGGCCATGGCGAAAAAAGCAGGTGAGATGTGGATTTAGTTTAGTTTGATGCAGGTGTCGAGGGCTTCCTTGCAGTTTCTGAGTTGTCTCTTGATGGTGTCGATTCTGACAGTGAGAGTGGTGAATAGATCTTTGAGTAGGAAATATAAGGTGAAGATAGCAATGGTGTAAAATAATCGTAGACTGTAATTGTAAATTGCAGCTGGGCTCATAACCTCTAGCGAGGGCAGATAGGCACGAGGTGCTTGGATGAAAGGGAGTACGCGGTACTGAAAGGGAGTGTGACTCGCGGAGTCAGTGACTGTGGAAGTGTATGTAAATGGTCTTAAATTTCGATAAGCCTGAGAAACAAACAGGTACAAACAGAGCACTATTTATATACAAGAGGTTGGAGGCGGTCAGAGTGAGAGATAAAGGAAATAGGAAATGAGCATGTTGATCGTACAAAGACTGTTGAGAGACAAAACTAGAATGGGAAAATAACTGAGTATTTTAGACAACGTTCAGTGTTTCAGTTTGATCTGTTCAGGTGAGTGTTGTTAAGCGTGAGTGATGAGTGGTGAGTATAATTTCTGAGCATTCAATCGGTAACCAGGTTTAGGGTTACAACACCTACAACCTCTCGATGACCGGTCAGCCGGTCATCGAAGAGTCTACACTCTTGATGACCGGCTGACCGGTCAGCCGGCCATCGAGGAGGATAAAACCTCTCAATGACCGTTCAGCCAGTCATTGAAGAGCCTACAACCTCTCGATGACCGGCTGACCGGTCATCGAAAGGGATACAACCTCTCAATGGCCGGCTGAGGTCATTAAACAGGATAAAAGCTTATGATGAACGTTCAGCCGATCATCAAAGAGCTTCCAACCTCTCAATGACCGGTCGGCCGGTCATTGAGGAGGCTACACTCTTGATGACCGGTTGGCCGGTCATTGAGGAGGCTACACTCTTGATGACCGGCTGACCGGTCATTGAAGAGGCTACACTCTTGATGACCGGCTGACCGGTCATTGAAGAGGCTACACTCTCAATGACCGGCTGACCGGTCATCGAAGAGGCTACACTCTCAATGACTGGCTGACTGGTCATCGAAAGGGATACAACCTCTTGATGACCGGCTGACCGGTCATCAAAAAGGATAAAGGCTCTTGATGACCAATCAGCCAGCCATCGAGGAGGATAAAATCTCTCAATGACCGGTCAGCCGGTCATTGAAGGCACTACAACACCTCTCAGCCAGCCACCAAAGGTGATACCCGGGTACCTGTGCCTGGCACCCGGGTAACTCCCCCTCTGCACCCGGGTACCTCTCATGGCGGGTGCCGGGTGCGGGTGCGGGTGTGAGGAATTTGTGAAAAAACAGGGGGGTACATACCCGCACCCGCCACAGGTACCCGGGTGCCATATGCCATCTCTAGGATCCTGTACAGTGCAAGATGTGTAATGAAGGATGAAGTAGACATGCACTACCAGCATAATTGGCTGGGTTGAGGTTATCCCAGTTAAAGTGGGATGCACTCAACCAATTTAAACTTGGTTGATCTCACCTGATGAAATATAAATCCAAGGTACCCCCCTTGGTTTTATATTTCATCGGATGAGATCAACTCATTTTAAATTGGTTGAGTGCATCCCAGTTAAACTGGGTTGACTTCATCCCAGTCAAATATGCTGACAGTGATGATGGTGGTCATAAGAAAGTAATTTGAGTGCCACTCAAGGCTTCAAAAAATTTGAAAAATGTTTAGGAATATTCTCCATGGTCTTCTGCATCTCTTGTTCCCCCAACACCTAATCACCCAATGAGAATTGGTGCTGCTACAAAACATCAAAAAACAGCATTTCTGTAATTCTCTCGGCCACAAGGTTAACATAGCGCATAATTCTCTCCTTTGGAGGGTCCCTGCAGGACGGTGTCCCCCCTCCACATAGAGAGGGACTTAGTTAAGGTAGGCCAGGCCACTACTCCCCATTCAAATTTCTGTACTGGGTTGGCAGAGGTTGCAAATGGGTACATTATATATACATACCACCAATTCTTGGACCGGCATGTCCAACAACTCCTCTAGCCAACCTAGTTCTGGGATATGGCGGTCCAACAAGAGGTTGGACTTGCCTGTCCAAGCAGATGGGCCGATTGGTGATGGTCATGTCCAAGAACTGCTTGCACAGGCCGCTCCGAGGACTTGTCAAACCTACCGGTCCAAACTGGTGCCAGTACATAGTCTGACCTGCTTGCTGAGGTCTTTGGCAAGCAAGGAACATTGTACTCACACAAGGAAACCTCCTGGGCCAGCGGAGCATCCGGTTCAAGTTCCGGTCCTGGAGCTGTATTCCAGCTGTCCTGGCCCGTGTCACAGATATCTTGCCCCTACCTACCCACTCCGGCAGGCTACTCGGTCAGGGATGCACAAATGTTTATATGTGCACCCTGTTGTTTGAAGCTTGCCCAAGAGATTTTTGAAATCAAAAATCGTTCATTTTGATTTTGTTTTTGTTTCAAAATTGTTTTTGAATACTTTCAAAATAAAACTCGAATATTTGTTTATAAATGGGGCCTTAGTTACACAAGCTTTTCTGATATAGCTGTATGAGATGCAAGACAAGAGCAGCTGTCCCGGTAACCGCGGGGTGTCGGGACTCGGGACACCAAAGCGCAGCGGATTGCGCAGCTGTGAGGCGACATTAAGCGCAGCAACACACCTGAGCAAGCTTAACTAAGCCTCTCAATCGGAGGGTCGGGGGGGCCCGACCCCGCGGCCCGAAGGGACGCTCTCCAAATAAGACACCTGAGCCCGGCTCACAAATACAAACAATCACAATTATGGTATTCAAAATTGCATAAGATTTTTTTACATAAAATCATAAACTGCAATTTTGGCTGGGAGATGTCACTCTGAGTTTTATGCACGCTGACATCTCCCAGCCAAAATGGGCTTTATGATTTTATGTAAACAGTGGCATATGCAATTTTGAATACCATAAATCAACCATTCACCTCCAAACAGAATATCCAGTGGACACCAAGATAATCGCCAAAGCAGTTGAAACAACTGGCGGAGGCTCAAGGTCAATTCATATCGTCCTACAGTCACACTTGGGATGTTGAGTACATACTACCCAGAAATGCTCTGAGATCATAGAACAGTTGACTGATCGAGAAAATATCTCAGCTCCAAGACGAATTGTTACTGCAACGTTCATACGCCCCAGTCGGCCCCAGGGCCAATTCCACTCACGAGGTGTGGTCGCCGCAAACGTTTGGTCCAAGCAGTTGCTCCCCTGACCCTCGACTTTCGCCGTTACTTGGGAAACACAAATTAGCTTACCCGATGTTCAAGTGGCCGTATAGGCTGTACAGCTATGGGCTGAGCACCAACCATTGACCTTGCTCTTTTGGACTCCTCATGAAAACTTATCAAGCTCTTTCACGTGTGTCCAATCATTCTTTCTAGTCCTCCTGACCCGCCCAAATGATATTGGGTCGAGCTAATATGTGTTCTTTTTTTTATCTAATAGGGCGACCCCTATCACTTGACCGATGAAGTACTGAGACTCCGCCCAACTAACATGCACGAGAGATAATTGCACATCATCAAATTCCTCCGTCGCGGGACTCCGAGGCACAACACTTGAGAAAAGTGACCGTCAAGGAAAGCAAAGCAAAGTAACGCTATTTTGCCCACGTCCGTTGAAATTATCCCGGGTAGCCAATTTGCCCAATAAACAAGTGACAAAAGTGAGTATGGAAAGCACACAGCAGTCTAATATATCCTTTCTGTATATTCACTGTTCCCTATGAACTCGGCAGGTATTCTTGAACAAAGCCCTTCGCAGCTATTGGGCCCGATGGCTTGCCGGAGGCCTGCAGGGACTTGTATCAAGTCGTCCAACCTGGTCCGCCTTGGTTACCCTCAACCCAACTTTTGATTCCCCTTATCAACCCTGACCCATGATACAGAATCCAGCGTTGTCGCCAACTTCACCCCGCCAGTCTAGTCGAAGAACCCCAAGCCTGGCTGGCCACATTCGCGTTTGTACATTCCAGCCCGTCTCAACCGATCTGTCTCCCCCTCCGCCAGCATCACATCATCTCCTCGATCTCGCAGCCATTGCGCTTTCAACGCCCGTTGACCACGGTCCAGTCTGACCATCTAAGAATCGCACTCTACGACCAACCAACGAAATACCGTCGCACGGCCGTCCCTTCGACATGTCAGTCCCCTCCTTGTTCATCAACCTCTACTCCAACATTGCTTGTATCGGTTCCAGTGAAATGCCCAAAAACGCTTAGCAAGAGACCCTGACGCGCCAACTTCAACTCTCCAAGGAGTCTTTTTCAGCTCATAATCTAATCTCAGGTCAATCGATCTCTCGATGATCAAACTCCTGATCAACAACTTCACTTTCCTGCTCTCGAGCCTTGCTCTTTCCCTCAGTAATCTGGGTTAGCACGACATTCACCTTATCAGCGCAGGAGATAAGGTTCCTCCACGTCTCAATTCGTCGAGTCTCGCCAGACTGCTTGCACATATCCATTCCACCCTACCAATACTCTCAAATTCTTCGCACCGTCCCGACCCGGAAAATCACTTAAGACCCTGTCCCTTTCTGATGAGTGCTTGACGTCGGCCGCAGAACCCGCCCTTAAGGCCTGGTATCTTTTATAATATTGGGTAAACCCCTAGCTGAAAACAGGATCAATATAACTTCACAGGAAGTATGAAGGCCGATGGATCCACGCTCGTCTTTGATCATAATCCAGTACCAGTACTTGTGATTTATTTTAAATCACAGTTGCCTTATTTATAGTGTACCTTCATGTCTTTTTGATTTCTGAGAAAACCATGGGCATTTTAGCACTCCACTCCATCAAAGCTGTTGGCAAGGTGCTGGCAAGTATAAGGTTGAGGTATTGGGAACTCTGTACTCCAATGTTTCCAAGATTGGTGGTGAGAATGATAAAATTTCTGATTCTTATTCAAAGGATTAATGAGCATGTAGAATAGTCCAGAACAAGACTGTTCATTTGGCATAGAAACTCAAAACAGCATCAGGTAAGATAAGAACTGATTCTGACAATTGCTCCAGTAAGCCTCAGTCTATGAGGTCCAACTAGACTAAAAGATGATCAATCAAGCTCTGTAACCATTGATGATGAATGTGTCAATTTGTGTCTCTGCCTATATATATCAAATTAGCTGCTAGCTTCTGCATTGATATCAACTATTGTTTCCACCATTCAGGGGAATATATCCAACAATAGAATACATTCAAGTTGCAGCCATTCAGGTCAAAGTGTTCTTGGTAATGTGGCAAGTGCACTTGAAATAGATGTAGGAGAGATTTTTTCTTTGCTAGTAGACACACGGACAGAAATTGTTTATGGTGTTAATTGTGCTGGTAGCATTTATAAGGGTATGGGATGTGCAAGAAGATTAAGCTATGCCTAATGAAATAGAATCCAATTGGGAACTAGAGATCTGTTGGAAAAACCTTGTAAAGGGAAATATTTGTGGGGCTGAAGACCTTCAAATAACATATCAAGTTCTATACCCCTATCTGTCAAGACAGAGTAAATGTCATTCTTTGAACTGTATTAATACTTTTCTCTCTATGCATGGTACACTAGCTGGAAAATGTAGTATGGAGTCCATTCAATCAGTTTGAAACACTTTAATTTTGAGTTCCAGAAAATGTCTACTCAATATGTTAAACCAACCTCTAATCCAAGATCTGGTAGCATTGCAGCCCCCCGACTTTGCAGTGTCAAATCAGGCAGCTGAGCCCCACACAAGGAGCTTACCAACATCAAATTCAATAGTATTCATTGGGATCTATCTAAGCCAGGGCTTGAATTCTTGCTTGACAGACAAACCTGGGAGACTTTTCATTTTCTTCCTTGACTCATATTGTGGAAATTGCTTGCACCTAAGAGTCACTAACTCCAAAGAACTCACTATTGCAGCAAACTAGTATTTCAAAATGATCCCAAATTGTCATCATCTTGCACAATTTTTGCTTGGTTACTGGGCTTTCAGAGCTACTTTCACTTATTCAAGACTTGCAGATTCAGCAACAAATCATAAGTTTCCATCTAGCCTTCCCTGCGGCCAAGAAGGTGTGTGGCACAATGTGTTAAACCAAGAAAGCCTGACCAACGGGAAGCACCCCATGGAAAATCAACTGAACACCCTCCAACCAGACTTCTTAGGGGTTGGAGCGCATCAGTCAGAACTGTACAACCCCAAACATAGCTATAATGGTAAGATTTGTTTTTCTAGTGCTCAAAATGTTGTTCTCAGCTGCTCTAATTTTCTTCTATTCTTAAGCAGGGAATCCAGAAACTTATTCAATTTCAAATGTTGGAAAAAGACAAAAGACTACACCACATGATCATGTTGGGACATGTTCACAGCCAAGCTTTGAGTCATATTTCACCTGTAATGATAGTAGCACTAGCAGCCATCATGGTCAGATGTCCCTTCCAACTCATAATGCAGGTAAGAGAGAAAGATTTTTCTTGGGCAATGACCCACCAAGCTTGTATTCCTCTGGAGTGGTCGCAGTATTGCTAACCAATTTGTCAAAGTTGAAGCAGAGCGACAAAACACTGAAAATCATCACTTGACTGATTGCCAATTTGCTTGCAATCCATGCCCTCCCCCAAAACCATCACCCATTCCTCTTGTCCCACCACTATCTCAAGGTGATGTGCTCCCTGAAAGCTTAGCTAAGGGGAAATCCTCTCTTTTATTCCCACCAAAATTGGCATCAAACCCTCAGGAAAAAAATAAGAATGCTGCATATGCAAATTGGCTATCAGAACCAGAATTGGTAATTGGAGATTTTGATCCAGCATGGCTATCGTTTTTAGATCTACCAGTGGAAAATATAGATTTGAATGGAACAGGTTCTACTTCTGTTAAAATTCACCTTCAAATCCAGGATCCCCCTCAGGTTGAGTACAATAATCATGAAAGTGAGTAGGAATCACAAAAAAACAGGTATCTGCTAGGAACTTTATGATATGTTCTCCTAATTTTTTGGACTCTTTTCTTTCAGGACTAATTCAAAGTTCTGAGGATTTTTCTCAAGTTCTACAAATAGAAACCAACAGATTTTATTCCAACAAAATGACCCATTATGAGATGGAAAATGAGAATGCAAATCCATCCCATCAAGAAATGTTCTCCCCAGAGAGCATCATCAAGGCTGGTGTTGATCTAAATTTGTCAAGAGAAGGCAATGGTGAGCTGGTAAATCAGAATAATCTTCAAAAAATAAATAAACTTAGTGATAGGTTCTTGGGAGGATTCACCAAGAAATTCCAAGAAAAACTCTTTGAAATATATCAGAAAAAGGCAAATGGAGTATTGATTGATACCCCTTTGTCAGAGAGGTATCAAGTGAAGATAACTAAAAGAGGCTCAGACAAATTGTACACAATCAGGCCCATCAGCAAAGGGGAAAAAAAGGAAGATCAGAGCCAAAGATACAATCAGGAATTTCGAACCCGCACACAAACATTGAGGAAGTTCAAAGAATTGATTAGATGGACCATCCTGATCAATACATCTATTTTGATAGAACTTGGACCAACTGAAAGGAATTTTGAAGATGAGTACAAATCTCATAGCAAGATAGTTGATTTTATTTTTGAAGAAGCTTTTAATCCCAGAGGAAATCAACTTCCTATCTTTGGAAATTTGGAGGATATTAAGGAGAAGAGTTTTGGACAAATTCAGTTGATTTTGCTGGAATACTTATCACAAAAATTGAGGCATCAATCAAAAATGATGAATCCAAATGAAGCAGTAAATAAATCTTTGTTGATAACCAAATTTTATTATGAAGAATTTGAGCCTGTATTATTTACCCAGTTGAGAAGTTATGGGGGGAGGGATGTGTTACACACGTTGGAAATCTTAATGCATGAAGGAATTCAGAAAAATATTGAAATTCCAGAAAATATCAAATATGGTAATTCCAATGAATATCTCAAATTCAGAAAGCTGTGTGACATGAATCTCTGGACAAGTGATGGATTTTCAAAAAAATTGAAACCCAGATCCTTCAGGGTAAGACTGGAAGTGAAATTTGACAAGGAAGAACAGGATATTCTAGATAATTTCCAAAATCTTTTATCTGGAAAAGTCAATCAAAGAAAGATGATAAAGAATGAGGCAGGGGATATTCCAATTGGGCTTGCATGGCTTTGGAAAAATGAAGAGAATGGTGTTGAAGGATTCAGCTGGATTATGATGAATACTGGAGAGGTTCCTGACAATAGACATCTTTATTGCAAATTATTTACATTGATAATCAACTTAAAAGCATGTTACATTGCCTTGAAAAGCAGTGATGAATTGGACAAAATCATACTCAAAGGAGAGTCCCAAGGACAGCCCTTCATCAAATGGATCCAAATGAATATCCTCACAAAACAAACCACCAACGGATTGCCAATATTTGGACATTTTGCATTAGATGATAGGGATGTTCTTGCACAGCCTCCTTGTACTGCTGATTTTACTAAAGTTCAGCTTTTGCTCATTGATTACTTCAGTGACTCAGAATCACACTCCAAAATGGTTGAATTATCTCTCTTGCTGATACGTTATTGGTGCAAAGATCAATTTGAAAATGTAAATAGCTCTACCCCCATATGGTGGCATGATCAACTCTTTTGGGATATAGGAATTAGAATATTGGAGGAAAAACTTAGCTCTAGAGGGAAATATTGTTTAAAAAATTGCTGTGACCTTATTTCATCAAATCACAACAGGATTGCTTAATTTCATTGACTTTATTTGCTGAGGCCTATTATTTGCAATTCAAAAACACCGGATTTTGATATGCTGAAGCCTGCACTGCAAGAAAAAGTCACACAACCACTGTCAGTTGAAACACAAGATGCTCCAGGATGATTTCTATTCAAACTCTCAAAGTCTACCAAACTGCATAATGATGTTTCTTTTTGTCAATGTGCATTGAAGCTTTCTTGAAGTTACCTATGACAGAGGTTCAGCTAAAAACCACCTGCTGCGCTTGAGTTTGCGCGGATGGCAGTTGCAACAATTTCTCTTGTAGTGCTGAGGTTGAAGGTTTTCACAAAAAATAAAATGCTGGTCACTGTTTGATTTGTTTGGATAGTTAAATACAAACAGTAGAGAGGAAAGAGAGAAAGAGAGAAAGGTCTTTGACTGATGATTGACCTGGGCAATGCTCATCCTTTAAAAGGTGGCTTCCAACTGTGCTATAAAGAGTGCAACATTCCCCACTCAAACCAAGAAAACAGTGGTGTGAATCAGAAGTACATAGTAAAACTACTCTGCTCTGGTTTTTATACTAAGTCTAGGTTATAACAAGATGTAAACTAGAGATTGCCAATTGTACCCTGGTACACACAGCATTTTTTGCAAATTTCAGACACCCGTACCCATACACAGCACCTGCGGGCGGGTAACAGCGGTACTTTTGGCGTGCACCACAGGTACCACCTATGATTGACCCTTCACAGCTTGTCTGTGCCGGCCTTCAAGGGGACTCACACCTCTTGATGACCGGCCTGTCCCGGTCATTGAGGGGACTCAAACCTTCTCTCAATGAAGGGCACAGACCGGTCATCTAGGTGAGTCACATCTCTCAATGACTGGTCTGTGCCTGTCATTGAGGGGAGTAACACCACCTCTCAATAACCAGACTGGTGTGGTAGAAATAGGTGGTCTCTGGTATGAAATGACCGGAGCAGACCCTTTTCACACAAGATAATCCCAAGTGCTCAAGGGAAGTCCGAACTCAGCGTAGCATAAGCGTGCAAATAACTCCGCAGAAGGAAAAGAATTCCGTAGAGCAAGAATAATTAATCCAAGTATATTAAAGTCAGTGAAAAATAGAATGAAAGATCAAGGGTTCCCCCTAGAAATGTACAAAATCAGAAAAAAATGTCATGGGTTTCCCCTTTACACAATCTAAAATCTACAAAAATTATAAGACACTCAGAAAAAATGAAAAAACTACAATCAGCCCGCTAGCATCAGCAAGCTGATGCACCCGGGCCCACCTTCCATCCCTGTCTAGCAGGGTTGAAAAAAGGTGGGTGGATGACCCCCAGCGCGCGCAGTAAAGGCATTATGCAAAGGGGGGCCAACAAATATTACCCCTCAGACTGCGCAAGCGCAACAGCGGAGGGTGTTGAGACTGACCCCCGGCTGGAATTACAGCATGGTGTAGACGGGCAGGCTACAGGTCTAAGAATGTGGGTCTGCGGCGTAGTAGGTGCAACACGCAGTAATGGATGTAACAGTAAGAAGTCTGAGATTTTGTCTGTATGAAGATGAATGATGAAAACAACGAGGGAAAGAGAGGCCCTTTTATAAGGGCCGACAACGAGAGAGGAAATCAAATGGAAACCCTGTTGAGTAAGTATCTCAACAGTAGGGACATAACACGTACAAATGGTGTTGTAACATAATATGAAATGGAAATACTCTAAGACAGATACTGCGCGCCTATTGCGCGTGACGTACATACGTCGGCTTCCCTAACTCCTGCGCTAGGCCGGAGTGGGAAGTACCTAGCGTGTACAGCACGCTCATAGTATGGGCGCGTGTCACTTGAACTCTTGTAGCCCTGCTACAATGGGGGACAGCCTGGGGATTAAAGCTTGAGGAGTGCCCCCATTTTATAGACAACCTTTACATACGCCGACTCCGCACACCCTTCCTTGTGCTCGGGAACCTGCCAAATTCAACTTGGCCAGGTCAACCATTGTCCAGACACCCGCTCAGCCCAGACCATTTGACTAACCGGTGCTGCCCAGTTGGGACACAGACACCAACCTGAGCTCTAGATTTGAGCAAAGATGGGAAAAGCTGGGAAAGCAACAACCCTCCAGACCTCGCCTGGACAACCCTAGCAGTCCCCACCTGCCAGTACGCCACACTTCCCCTTGCCAGTCTCCACCAAACAGCCATGTCACAGTCAGCGCCGCCAATCATCCAGCCCGCCAGGTTCTCTGCTCCCGCGGGTGAATCTGTGTTGCCTGTCCAGCGCAAGACTTACTGGATCACTGCTACCACCGTCCAGCCGCACACGCAACCCACGCCCTCACAACGTTGTCGGATTCCCTAGCGCCCCGCGGGTATCTAAACAGAGCCACACATTCTTTGACACTAACTCGCACAACTATCGTTTGCTTAACACGGCCATAGGCACGGAGCTGCTTGGCTTCCCCTCCTGTCCGCAGAAGAAGTCCAAGCTTGTCCCCCAGCTAGCAGCAGAAGAACACCGGGCCGCCAGATGGGCAGCTTAGCCAGGCTCGAAGCTAAATTTACGGGAGCCCTGTTTGAGGAAATCACCTTGTTCCTGCGCACCACAACTCAGCCAGGAAACCATGCCACATGAGGGGGGACCAGCGGTGTTGGAGAAGGAGGCCGATGACGGAAGGCCGACGGAGGCTGTCTCAGCCCCAGTCGCCTCTCTGTCCGGCTCCCCAACATCCACATGCGTCTCCCCCATGCCGCCCAAATAACCCTCCATCCGTCGTGCCCAACGTCGACAGACAACTAAGACACGTCTGTCGAGTCGCTCAAAGAGTCAAGCTAGTAGGAATAAGCTCTGGTCTTTGTCTTCGTCGTCGGCCACCCCCGCTGCTGTTGCTGCTGCTGACCCCGCCAACATCCCGCCCTTGCCCTCCGCCTCCAACCTCTCGCCCCGACTTCCCCTCCAGCAAAATCCTCTTCCCCCCGCCAATCCTCTTCCTCCCGCCACTCCTCTTCCTCCCGCCAATCCTCTCCACCACGCCTCCCCCCTCTGCTTCTTTGGCCCCCGACCTTTCGCCCGATCCCTCTCCTGCTAACTACCTTCCCCCGCTCGCTCCCAAGCCGCCGTTGACTCCTGCACGCCAAGGGTTTTTTTTTTTTTTTTCTAGCGTCCACTGATCTGCATCCTGTCCTCCTCACTCCTCTTTGCCAACTTGCTAATAAAAATTGATTTGTTCTACATACATACATTTTTCAAGAGGTATTGATGGCCATTTGAAGCTGGTGCCACAATATTTCATTGTTGATGGAGTATAAGGTGGTTGGAGCAAAAGCAGAAAATGGTCCATAGATGGAGATGACTTGGGTCCAAGATCCCAGACCAATAAACTACAAGAAAAATCAGTCTTAAATGGCTGTTTGAGGCTTCTTGTGAAAACAAACTCCCCACCAAAAGATCTACATACTCCAAGAGTGGCAGTGCAGCTCCAATAAAACCCCTGTAAATTGTTGGAAGTTTTTTCACAGTAGGTTTGAATTGTGGAATTGCCACCCTTGGGACAAGCTTAAATAAGTCTCCCAGGAGAGACTTGTGCTAAGTTTGCCGCTCTCAAACAAGAAGTACAGCAGTGAAGCAACACCAATTCTTCTAATCCTCAATTTGAAGGTTGGAAAAACATAAAAATTGTCATTAGTTATCATAGTAAGTTGAACCTGAATCTTAGGCATGTCCAGTTCAAATCTTGCCAAATCAGCTTGAGGATACTGATGCATGCACAATTGAAGTTTGGCTTGAGCAGGATTTTCTAGGGGCATCACATACAGCGGCGCAGCCACATTGGCCTCTAGTAATATTAATATGTCAGAAAAGTAAAGTAGACCACCGTAAAAAACTGCAAAAACCACAAGAAATAGCCATAAGTAAACTATAATAAGGAAACTCCGCAATCACAACCCGCAGAAAAAGATTAATAATCTGTAATAATAATAAAAAGTCCATAAAAGATAGCATGATGAGATCTCCCTCTGCAGGAAGGAACACCCCCCCCCCCCCCCCCCCCCCTCCCTCTATATAGACAAATCTCCACCGCCCCACTGTAGATAATGAAAAAAGAGAAAGCTCTGCCGCATGTCATAACCCAATAGAAAAAGAAATCCTCCTCCCATCCCACAAATGCTGCCTGCCTCCGCTCCCACGTTGTCATCTGAGCCTCCACTGCTTGCTGAAGACAGCCGCCAAACTCCTGATCATCCATCATTCACACCCCTGTCTAGCCTCCGATGTTGGGATCCCACTTGCTGCCTCCGCCCCAGCTATGTCCGCTGACAAAGCCCGCTTCAGCTGCCACAGCTTCCCCCAATCACCGCGCCGCTCTAGATAGTCCACGCTGGACTGCCTGGACTCAGCAAGTCCTCTCCGCTCCACTGCTTTTGACCGCACGCTCCCCTAGCATATGCGCTCTGCCGCTCCGCCTTTGCTGTTTGAAGATCCTGCACCGCCCCAGCTGCCTGCAGAACCCTTGTGCCTCGCAGCACCGCGAGCCCAAAACTTTGTTGGACAATTTGGCCCCCCGCGCCAGAATCAACCACCACACCGGTCATCAAGGGGAGTAACACAACCTCTTGATGACCAGACCAGTCATGAAGGGGAATAACATCACTCACACCTCTTGATGAGTGGTCTGTGCTAGTCATTGAGGGGAGTAACACCTCCTCCAAATGACCAGTCAGACCAATCATCAATGGGGATGCCAGGGTTCAGACCCATCTGATTGTGGGTACCTTGTGTCATTTTCCCCAAATTCTTGCACCTGGACCCGTACATGGCACCCGCGCGGTGTGGTGGTATAAATAGACAGACAGTCAGAGAATGCCCACAAAGCAGCATGGCCGGAAAGCCCGGGCGGCTGAGATCATTGGAAAGCTTGTGCATTCCTGAGAGAGGAGAAATAACGCGCGCTTATATGCTGCTGATGGAAACTTGAATGTACGACCAAACAAAAGCACATGGAAATTCAACGGACAGAGATGGGCGCGGACCCGGGGACCGGGGTCCAAGCCACGGTCTAGACGGAGATTTAGCTGAGAGTTGGATTAGGACTGCGGTGTTTCCATTGCACGATGTGGTGTTCCATATGCGTGACAATGCCAAAAGCCCATTGCAGAGGTATTATAGTGGAGGGAGTGTGTAATACAGTGTGGGGGAAGAAGGGAAGAAGGAGCAAGATGGGAGGAGAGGCCTTGACCCCCAACATTGGGAATGGAACAGGTTAGACAATGGATGCAGAGTGTGTGGAAGAGGATGGAAGATGGCTTGGTTGCATAGCAACACATGACATCATGCAGCGCAGTACATCCATGAAAGTGCTGTGTAGCTCAAGCGCCTCATGCAGTATATATCCCTCATTGTTTGTACGCATAGTACAGCATATGCAGGTAGATAAGCTGTACAGGAAGTGTCTCCCGCAGCATAAATCCCTCATTTTTTGTAAATTTAGCACAGCATATGCAGGCAGATAAGCTGTACAGGAAGTGTCTCCTGCAGCATAAATCCCTCATTGTTTGTAAGGCAGTGCAGCACACGCATGCAGATGCTGTGTAGTTGAGTGTCTCCTGCAGCATAAACCCCTCGTTGTTTGTACATGCAGCGCAGTACATGCATGAGAGGCTGTGTAGTTGAGATCCCCTGCAGCAATAATCCCTCATGAAGAGCTTCCCTGGAGCAAAAATCCCTCACCCTTCAATATATAAGGAGGCCCTTTCTTCCCTCATCAGATGTTTCCCCATCAGCATACAGAGGTTTGGTCACAACTGGTTAGTTAGTTTAGTTATCTTCAGCCTACAGAGGTTTGGTCACATACGGTAGTTTAGTCAGCAGTGTGGTTATTAGCGGTATTAGTGGTTAGTACAAGAAGTGTAGAAGTTTAGTAGCAGTATTAGTGTTTTGGCAGTAGTCGAACCAAGCATAACACAACAACAAGTTTGCATTAAACAGCATATTAGTAACGTGTAATACGGGTATAACAAAGTAAGTATATTGCCTGCAAGCAAAGAACTTATAACAGATTTGCTAGCCTGTTGAATCAAGTGATCTAGGTCTGATAGAGATTACTATATGAAAGTAAGATCTATCTTGGAATCAGCCATATTTTTATAAATATTGATTACAAGACTCTTAGATATTTGCATAGTATTATTAGAGGGGCAGGTCTTTCAAACCACCCGTAAGTTGTAATAGCCTTTCAACCTATTAAGGAATTTATTTCCCCCTCAGCGGATATTTCACCAAATTATATTTAGTGTCCCACACAAGTCCTACAACGGAGTGTGCTTTGGCACACTCCTACAAACGGAGTGGGCTTTGGCACACTCCTACAAACGGAGTGGGCTTTGGCACAATCCTACAAACGGAGTGGGCTTTGGCACACTCCTACAAACGCAGTGTGCTTTGGCACACTCCTACAAACAGAGTGTGCTTTGGCACACTCCTACAAACAGAGTGTGCTTTGGCACACTCCTACAAACAGAGTGTGCTTTGGCACACTCCTACAAACAGAGTGTGCTTTGGCACACTCCTACAAACAGAGTGTGCTTTGGCACACTCCTACAAACAGAGTGTGCTTTGGCACACTCCTACAAACAGAGTGTGCTTTGGCACACTCCTACAAACGGAGTGTGCTTTGGCACACTCAGAAAGGTATCCCTCCAAAGATCTGTCTATCATTCAAGGAAAAACCTGTCAGAATTGAAAGAAAATTACTTGTTGTGTGTGGTACAAAACCTATTCCCGCGTTCTTTGGGTGGACGCAATTTGGCAGAGATTAAACTGCATACCACTGAATACAAGGCTCTCAACTGAAAATTACGCCTTCAAGAAATTGCTGCAAAACTTTCCCCTGGCGGCAACCAGGAGCCTACTCTTATAGTGAAAGGTAAGCCTCCATGCTGTCTGTGTCAAAACTCTTGTGCTAGTAATACAAAGTCAAAGCTTGCTCCATGCTCACTCTCACTGCTTGATGTTTAAAAATCTTACTCTGTTATTATTTGTAAAACCACAGATTTCCCTGGTTGTGAAAGGTAAGCACACATCCTGTGCCCGTCAAAACTCTTTTGCCAGCAATACAGTCAAGCAGAAATTCCACAGGAAATCATAGAATTTTGGAAGTCTCTGCCAGAAGCCATGTTGTTTGATGTACCAAGTACCACCGTGGTTGCCAAAACATTTGCCACTTTGGATGCCAAACCAGATGCTGCGTTGAATGCCAAGCCAGACACCACTTTAGATGCCAAACCAGATGCTGCTTTGTTATCAACACAACAATGCAATATTTGCAGCTAAAAGAATCATATGTTCTTGGAGATAAAAGGCTTGGTGACAGCTTCCTTGTTTGCCCAATTTACAAAGAGATCTACAAGCTTTTTGATTCCCAGGGCTTTTGCAAATGGGTTGTCACCAACACTCCTGGGATTGGCAGAAACATTTTCTCCACCTACTGCATGTGGATTTCCGCTTGCAAGAAACAAACTGTGGTGTGGGAGCCTTGCCCGCCTTGAAAGGGTCTTATTGCAACCTATTTGATGACATCAGCTGGTGTTGAACTGGTAGATACAGATAGTCTTGAGTTTTATAACGTTATCCAGAATCCTGAAACAGTGTACATTGCGGATGGTCAAGCTCCACTTGTGTACAATGCCTGGATTCTCCTTTTCACCCCTCCACAAGGCAAGAGTTACAAACACTTTCTCAAGCAGCCCTTATGGTTCTTTGACTGGCGCTAGGCCGGCGACAGCACTGGGAGGGGAAAAATGTGCCTGACGGCTGCCCTCACGGATGGTCCAATGAAAGGGAGCGTAGGATTTGAGTGATAGCTTTGTAGTGGGGTGGTTTAGATCCTTGGCGGCGGTTTTGTTGCGTGTTGGAGGGATTCTTGAGATAAGGAAAGGTTCTTGACTCTCTTGATTTGATGGACTCTGTATTCAAGATGATCCCTAAAATTTTGATGTGCTCAGATCCCATGCTGCTCCCCTCCTCCAAGTTCTGCAAACTTTGACTTGGGGAGGCAACATTTCACATGCATTTCATCATATCACTTGCGCGCCACGCGCGCGCGCACAACACAACAGATCACAGGGAGACAAGAGGAGAAACAGAAAGAAAATAAAAGAGAAACAGAACCAAAGTAAAACAAGCCTCAGGATCAAACAAGACCAGCAGAGAAAGAAGAGAGGACCACCGCCTAAAAAAAGAAATAATAAAAAAAACAAAGGAAAAGAAAAGACAAAAGCCAGAGATCAAGGGAGGACAAAGGAAGCAGATCAAATCAAACAACAATAAAACCACAGCACAAGCTGTGTTAGGACCAAGAAAGGAAAGAAAAAAAAGGGGGAAAGGGGAAAGATAATGAGAAAAGTAGGAGTCAGAAGAGGAAGATAGGGAAATGGGGAAAGAGCCTAAGCGTCTTGAATCTTGAGATCTTGCTGACTACTGGGTTGGCCACCACACCATTTTCAACACTATTGTATGTGACACTTTGGAGTTGAAGGAATTGTGAGAATGGAAAGTCATTCCCTATCCTGATGAGCAAATAGTACCTATACCGCTTGTGGACCAGCTTTTTTAGTGGTAAGGCAGTGTGCCAAGATATTTTTTGGAAGCGGCCTCAGCTCAATTCAAAGCCCATGGTGGCAACAAGGAAGCTGACAGAGCTGTCTGTGCATCTAGCTGATTTCATTATAAACAGCAATTGGCTGAGTGATATTTTTCAAGCACAGCATGCCAGAAATCCCAACAGAGGCCATTGTGTGCTACATATTTGTTGACATCCTAGTGGAAATCTCAATCTGTACCACTTGGCCTGGGCATCACGCTATGTTGAGCGGAAAGTGACCAACAGATTTGCACATAAAATTTGCTTTGACCTGAAGCACTTGCTATGAATTTCTGACAACTACAACTGTGGCAATTTACGCAGATTGACTTTTGAGAGACACGCTCACAGCGTGTTGCAAGATGGCAGAAGTTTTAAAGTCTGACAACTGTGCAAAGGAGATCTGCCAAGCAACCAGAAAGTTGGAATTGAGGTCACGTTTTCCGCAACCAAGCTTTGATTCTTTGAAGCTTGCAACCAAATTGAACTGCACACCAACGCTTACTGGCAACCGGCCAAGAAGAGCCCATCATCAATTGACTCGTTACGTGGACCTGCAAATGTTTTCCAAATTTCATTTTTGAAAAAACACCCAATCAAGCATAAGGCCGGCATCAGCAATCCTCTAGCCGTGGTGGACAAGTCCAAACCTCACCCAAGGCTCTACTTTGCAGTCCCATCCAAGATTTATTCAACCTACAAATACCACATGTGAGTCTGCGCTGCGGAGCCCGCACTACAGCTCATAACATATTCAAGTCAGGGCTTGGCAAGGTTGGGAAAGTAGAAAAATGGGAATTGATGATTCTGACAGCCCACAGGGCATGAGGAGCCGGCAAGAGGATAATAATTGGAACACTGTGCTGGAAAAAAACGTAAGGCTGTCTCAACAATTGCACAGACCAAAAAAGAAACTTGTGCTGACACCCTCATCCCTGGGACTGCCAAGTTCTCTCTTCATGTGCATTATCTGAATCAAGTTGTGTCACATAGGCTCCGAGATCTATCTCACAAAGCTATTTTGACATCATTTTTCCCCAATTGCATTTATCCTAATCAATTGGGCAAAGGAATTGAAGGCGGCGGGGGCGGCCCTCTAACTTTTGCTGCACTCTCTTCTCCTGTCTCTACAAACCCTTGTCCCAAAGTTCTCCTCTCTTTCTCTTTTTATGCTTTTATTTTTGTTTGCAATGGAAATCATTGACCAGATGCCAAGTTAAGGCAGCTTCGCCACGCTACTGTAAGGGGTTCAGGGGAAATATTTTTAGGATAGGCCCTTTTCATCATTCTGCAACACAGCACAGCCGTACGTACATGCTACACCTATGAAAATAAGTTGGATTTCTACAATATGAATTCATGGTTTGCAAATTTTTGATGCTTGAAATCAATTAATGAACAAATTCTCAATTGAATAAATGACTCATACCAGCAACTGTGACTTGAGTGAAGTGAGTGACCTGGCTTCTAGGGTCTTCCCTAATTGCCATGAAGCCTTGTGTATCACCCTAATTCTCCATTATCCTGATTGATACCTATGATCTATAATATATTGACTTTCCCATCTATCTTCATTAATCCTTACTCCTAGTCTTTCTCCTATATATCACAATCTTGCCAAAGTTTTTATCACATTGGACAACTCAGATGAGGTGACCACCCTGACAATTGACTTACCATTCCATCATAAAGAGATCTCTGGCAAGGTAAGTCTTCATGATTGGGGACTCAAGTTGGCCATGAGATTTGGAATATTGTAATTTAGGGAGTTGAAGACATGTATCCATTTTATGGGTGTGCACACACCTCTCAAGATAAATGCTATGAGTGCTATGAGTATACCTCTCAAGATAAATTGAAATTCAAACATGGCAACAAGTTGTTGTCTGAATCAAGATGACCTCCATTGAGAGATGTTGTGAGACTTCTGCTGTAGTCAGCTGCCAATTTATAGAGGTCTTTGGTTTCAGCCTTATCAATACAACTGACATTACTTTGATCTTGATAATGATCAACTACATTGGAGGAGGCGCTACAGGACCTGGGGGCAGGTATTTGAATTCTATGCTCTCAGTTGTACCAGCCCATGCAGTTAGCTGAGTGTCTTCCTCAATTACTAAGTTTCTTAGCAATCAATCTTTAGGCTCATTAAAAACAAGGGGATAATTCTTGTTGGTGTAGCACTGGCTGCTGACCACTGCAGAAATCAACTTCTTGGAAATTTTTGTCCAAGCATTTGGGCACCTTCCCCTCAGAAAAGAGATTATGCTAGGCATGGCTCTCAAATTTCTGGGAAGTTGTTAAAGAACCTAGGTTTTGATTGCTCAAGACACAAGACCAGAAGACTGAACAACAAAGAGGTTAGAAGAGAGATAAAAAAAAAGAGATGAAATGACAGCATACCCAAGATTGATTTGAAGTAGACAAGCAGAAAACCAGATAGAAAAAGAGGACAGGAGAACAAAGAGACAAAGGACTGAAGAAGAAGTGTTAGTGATTGACCGACGACCGAGGAGATGAGCGCTGAGAGAGAGAGCTTTGAGTTCATTTCTCACCAAGTTGAACACAAGTCAGTTGTTGTTGAAAGTTGGCCGTTGATTGACTGCGAGACAGATTAGTAGGTCAACAATGATTGACAGCAAGGAATTGGAGAGTTTATTGGCGAAGTGGAGGAGAGGATGATGGGGAAAAAGCGGGAAGAGTCAAGGTGAGTGAGCGGTTGAGTGATCGGAGGAGTTAGGTTTTCGTTGATGATAATGGTTTTGGGGCTTGGGATTTGGAGGGCTTGAGGTCTTGATGGCTTGAGGGCTTGAGGGCTTGAGGTCTTGAAAGCTCAAGGGCTCGAGATCCGCAGCTGTTTTAGCACTGACGAGATTCAACAGTTGTTGCTGATTATAGATGGTAAGCGTCTTCTAGACCAGCAAGCTGACTGCTTGGACCAAATTATGAATCAGCAGGAAAATAAAATAGTCAGTTGATAACAAGTGACATCACACCATCTCCAGCCAGCTACCCACCATCTATCCAATATCTATCCACTATCTACCCCAATCTCCCAGCCATCTCCTAAACTTCTAAAATTCACCAAGGAGCTCCTCTTCAGTTTTTGATGAGCCCAACTGATCCTCAGTTCTTTCCAGCTGATACTCAGCTTTGGTACCCAGCTCATACTCAGCTTTTTTCCCCAGCTCATGCTCAGATTTTTCACGCAGCTCACTCTCAGAATTGGAATAAAGCCTTTTGACCAGTCCTTGCCCAGGTGATGCTCAGCTTTGTACTAGTCCTGGCGCAGCTGATGCTCAGCTTTGTACCAGTCCTTGCTCAGCCTTTTCCTAGTCCTTTCCCAGCTGATGCTCAGCTTTGACCCAGTCCTGGGCCAGCTAGCCAGATGATGCTCAGCTTGGTGAGTATCAGCTGAGTCAGGCCAGGGAAAAAGATGGGAATCAGCTTGGACAGGACCAGAGCTGAAAATCAGCTAGGCTAAGGCCAAAGCTGAGCATCAGCTGAGCCATGGCCAAGGCTGAGCATCAGCTGTACCAGGGCCAAAGATGATCATCAGGTGGCCGGTGCCAAAGCTGAGAATCACCTGGGCCAGGCCAAAAACTGAGCATCAGCTGAGCCATGGTAAAAACTGAGCATCAGCTGGGCCGGGGCCAAAGCTGAGCATCATCTACTTTTGTCACATTGAGTGCTTTGATCTTGACACCTGTCATGTGAGCCCTAGCTGTGCTGGTGGAGAGGAGCAGAATTGGAGCAGTGTTGGAGCTGAAAACAAAGCTGCATCATGTTGCTTTCCATCAAGTGACTACTTTTTTTTCCTGGTGAATTTATGTTTATGCAGTGATGGCTCAATTTTGAAGGCCGCTATTGATATTTCTTCCTAGGGTACACACCCTAAATTATTCTATTCCTATTTGATGAAATGAGTTCACAACAACTTTTTAAACAATATTTTCCTCTAGGGCTAAGTTTTTTTCCCAATATTCTCAGTCCTGTCTTCCTAAAATCTTGATCATCCCACCGTACCTGGGTAGAAATATTTTTTAATTGATCTTTGCACCAATAACAAATCAACAAGAGAGATAATTCAACCATTTTGGAGTGTGATTCTGAGTCGCTAAAGTAATCAATGAACAAGAGCTGAACTTCAGTAAAATCTGAAGGAACAAGAGGCTCTTCAATAAAATCCCTATTATCTAGTGAAAAATATCCAAATATTGGAAATCCATTGGTGGTTTGTTTCATGTAGATATTGCTTTGAATCCATTTGAAGAATTTTTGTCCTTGGGAATCTGCTTTGATTATGATATCATCCAATTCATCACTTATTTTCATGGAAATGTAGCATGCCTTCAAGTTTATTATTAATGCATATAGTTTGCTATAAAGATGTCGATTGTCAGGAACCTCTCCAGTATTCATCATAATCCAGCTAAACCCTTGAGAATTATTATCCTCTCCATTTTTCCAAAGGCATGCAAGTCCAATTGGAATTAATCCTGCATCTTTCTTGATGCTCTTTTTCTGATAAACTTTGCCATTTAAAAGCTTTTGGAAATTATCTAGAATATCTTGTTCTTCCTTTTCAAATATTACTTTCTGTATTATCCTGAAGGATCTGGGTTTCAATTCATTGGAAAATCCATCCCTTGTCCAGAGCTTAAGGTCACACAACTTCCTAAATGTCATATCTTCAATATTGGAATCATCATTTCCAAGATTCTCTGAAAAATTTTTATTTTCTGGAATTATGATATTTTTTTGGATTGATATATAATCCAAGTTTATTAAAGACAGAGAAACACAGAAACAAAGATCAAGGGTTCCCCCTACAAATTAACAAAATTACAGAAAAATGCAAGGGTTCCCCCTTCCAAAAAAAAAACAAATCACAAAAAAAGTGTTATTAACACAAAATCTAAACACCACAAACTAGACCCACTATCCATCCCTGTCTAGCAGGGTTTAAAATAGTGGGTGGATGGCCCCCAGCGCGCCGCATTGAAGGCATTATGCAAAGGGGGGCCAACGAGATTAGCCCCTCAAACTGCGCAAGTGCAACAGCGGAGGGGTGAGGACGAACCGCACGCTGGAAGTACAGCGGCAGAGGACGCCCTGGGGGACATAAGCAAGCAAGCCAAGGTCTATTTTATAGACAATCCAGCATTTAAAAGCCCTGACAACTACGCCACTGCCACGCCCCTCTGGTATCTCCGACCTGCAAGCCGGTGTTTTGAAAGGCTAGGTGTTGTCTAGGTTTTGGGCTGCGCGTGACCACGACAACATGTATCCAGAAACCACCAAAGCCGCAAGCAACCCAACCATCACCAGCCTCAGAATCTAGAGCTTGCTGCCCAGGTGAAGGATTACCACTCCGAGGCAGCCGCCCTCAAGGATGCGATCTCGAACTTATCCAAGGATGGGGTCACCTTGGAACAACACCTGTTGGATTTGGCCACACAACTTCCCAACGACATCCACCCCAGTGTTCCGATCGGCGCGTACGAACAATTCGAGATCGTCTCTCTGTCTTCCGGCTCAACGCTTTCTGCCAACCCACTGCCCTTCAACTCTTTCGAAGTTCCTTCTCGCCCACCAGACCCTCACCGGGACCATTTCAAAATCATGACCGAACTAGGATGGTTATTGTTCACAGACGGACAGAAGACAACCGGGCCGTCGTTCCCCTTTCTGCTCGGCAACGGGGCCTTTCTCGAGCTCGCGCTAACGCAGTATGCGATCTCCACTGCCGTTTAGTCCGGCTGGAATCTCATCCTGGGGCCAGACATCGTCCGAACCGAACTCTCAGAGCGATGCGGCTTTTCTCCCCGGGACGGGGGCGAATCCAATCACACGCACTTCGTCTTGACCCACAAGACCAACGACACCAACTCGGAGGAAGGAGATCAATCGTTAGAGCATCTCTCGACCCAATCTCTGTCTCGCCGCAACGGCCGAAATCCCCCTCGTGGGCTCCTTTCACTCATCAACTCTCCCCAACAAGGCTTGCCCCTCATTCCCATCGAGGGCCATCCAGCTCGTCAGTCTATGAACAGCTTATAGGGCCGAAGCTGGCGCGAGAGGAAGTGAAAGTCGAGGCTTATATCGAATTCATCAGTTTAAGAAAGTTGAACTCATGGCTATCACCCACTCTGACCTCGCAACGAGTGAGAAGATGCTTCAAAAGATGCTCGAGCTTCAGATTCAGATTGTTGCCAGTCTTAATCTTCCATAGAGGTATTTCGTTTTGTTCTTGAAAAACATGGATTTATCCATTAAAACTTGGTGAAGCCATCGATTGACGTCTTTCCCAAAAACAAAAGGGTCTTGGAGTTGTCAAGTCAGGAGTTAGGCGCATCGGCCTACCACAAATATGATATTGAGACGTGGATCCCAGGGCTGGGAAGATGGGGAGAGGTAACTGATGAAATTGTGTTTGCCTGGGAAATCCTCCCGACAGAATTCCCAACACTCAGCCACCGCACATCTATACCTAGCTAGGTCTCTTCAGCCTCAAACTGTACGGATTACCAATCCCGGCGGCTCGGGGATCCGCTCCAAAGTGCGCCGACCGTGTCCCGATCCCTGTACGGGAAATCAGGACTCAGGAGAAGGCGAGCCGGAGAGCAAGCCGGTTCCAAGCCGGAGAGGAAGCGACAAGCCGGCTTACGTCCACACTCACAACGCCACCGCTGCAGCAATGCCCTGGCTGATCGTAAGTCTGGTCAAGAACAGCGTGATCCTGGACCAGAATAACAAGGTCACGGGCATCAAACTACCCGCGATCTTGAAGGATTTTTGGCTCGGCGAATCGACAGACATCGAGTGGGTACCTTCTAAACCGTCAACTTGATTCACGTCGGTAGGGTCTCCCTTTTTGGCTAGGAAATAAAATTGGTTTATGCATATCTATTTAGACCACTATTCAAAATTCTGTTAGTGATGATTTTCCTATTGAGATGCCATACTCAAAACTACATGTTCATAGTATAATCTTTCTCCCCTCTCTGCATTTCTTTGACCTTGTCTTAGTGTACTCAAATGGCTGCGTGGATCGAGATGTATTGCATGATAGGTGTTTTGTGCAATACTACCAGCTGATTCAAAATAAAAGGTATGAAAAGATGTGTTTGGATCTTTTTGGAGAGTAAAGATTTATATGCAGGCAGGAACATGCCATTCCTGAGGTTACAAAATGCACCATGCTTTGCAAATCTGCCCGACCCTTGACTGTGTACCAGGCGCCCTTTCAAAGGCTTCCAAATTATTATCATCACTTCTACATGTTGTGTTGTCAAAAGCAATCATATTCAATTCATCTCACTAGCCCTGGCCTCTCTTTTTTCACTTTCTGTTATGAGCAAACAGAAGTGGCCGCCACAATGTCTTATGATTAGGGCCTCCATGAACATGTATATCTCTGAGGAAGACAATCCTGGAGGTGAAAAGTATTGTCTGCAATTAGGTCTCATCAGTTCAAATCAATGTAAGTTGTTGACTGATGCTACATTTTTGACTGATGCTACATTGTTGACTGATGCTACATGAGGACAACAGCTCATTTCCAGCTTGATAGAGAACAGATTACTTATCAGCTCCAGCCCATGACTATTCCCCCTTTCCTTATCAGTGACTGTATACTATTTTTGACATGGTCACTTGACATCCAACTCATTTCTACAAAATCAAAGTTTCCTGGTTGTTAGTTTCCTGATTGAAATATCCAAAGCCAGCTCAGCTGAGCAGTGCATGCTTTTTTGTAATGAAGAGCTCTGATTTGTATTTGGAATTACTGAAATTGAGATTGATGCAATTTACAAACTGACCCAATCCAAAGCTGTGTTATTCATTTATAAGGTGTCACTGTTAGCCAAAGAATAAAAAAGGCAAGTTCTCTGCTTGTTAACCCATTAAAAAGCCACACAATTATTAGTGTGCAGGCCGGCCTGCTGCCCCGGTGTCTTTTTGAGGAAACTTTTTTTTTGAATGCTGTGAAGTGAACCCCTGATTCTCTGCAGCGGCGCAGCCGCCTTGGCCTCTAGTTTATGTGTTAAGATTTCCAATCCCTGTAATTCATCCCTCCCCCCAAAATTTCTCAGTTGGACAAACAATTTGGGCTGAAATTTTTCATAATAAAGTTTGGTTATCAACAAAGATTTATTTACTGCTTCATTTGGATTCATCATTTTTGATTGATGCCTCAATTTTTGTGATAAGTATTCCAGCAAAATCAACTGAATTTGTCCAAAACTCTTCTCCTTAATATCCTCCAAATTTCCAAAGATAGGAAGTTGATTTCCTCTGGGATTAAAAGCTTCTTCAAAAATAAAATCAACTATCTTGCTATGAGATTTGTACTCATATTCAAAGTTCCTTTCAGTTGGTCCAAATTCTATCAAAATAGATGTATTGATCAGGATAGTCCATCTAATCAATTCCTTGAACTTCCTCAATGCTTGTGTGCGAGTTCGGCCTTCCCGACTATATCTTTGAATCTGATCTTGATTTGTATGCCCTTTGCTTGCAGGCCTGATTGCGTACAATCTGTCTGAACCTCTTTTAGTTATCCTGACGTGATATCTCTCGGATAAAGGGAATTCTATTTTTTCTCCATGTGAATTCTTCTGATATATTCCAAATATTTTTTTTTGGAATTTTGTGGTGAATCCTCCCAAGAATCTATCACTGATTGTATTAATGTGTGCAATATTTCTCCAATTTGAAATACCTTCAATACTTTTTATTGATGAATGTAGATCCATACTACTGTTGATGATGCTCACTTGGGATGGATTGGAATCCCTATACTCTGTCTCATCATGAGCCATTGCCTGGAAATTATATATATTCATTTTATCAGGTTTTTCTATTTGCAGGCCTTGAAAAAAACCCTCAGAACTTTGAATTATTCCTGGAAGGGAAGAGGCACAAAATTAGGAGATGAAATCAAATCCATCCAAGAGGAAACATGGTATTTTGTGATTCCTACTCACCTTCATTTGGTTTTGGATCTTCAGTTGTGCAAGGATCCTGAACAAGAGGGGGATCCCGGAGTTGGACTTGAATGTTAACAGGAATAGAACATGTTTCATCCATATCTATGTCTTCTGCTGATAGATCTAAAAATGATAGCCATTCAGAATCAGGATCTCTAATTACCAATTCAGGGTTTGATAGCCAATGTGTGTATGCAGAATTCCCGTTCTTTTCTTCCAGGTTGGAGGCCAATTTTGATGGTAAGAAAAAGGATGCTTCCCCCCTAGCTAAGCTTTCAGGGTGAATATCACCCTGAGATAGTGGTGGCACTGGCATAATAGGAATAAGTGATATCTGTGGTGGTGGGGATGGATGGCAATTGAATTGATCACTTTCAATTTTTTGTCTCTCTGGTTGAACTGATTTGAAAAAGTGGTTAGAAATAATTTTTTAAACTTAGAGAAATAAAAATCTTGGAGGATCATTCCCCAAGAAAAAGAGTTTTACTTACCTGCATCATTAATTTTCAGGGAAATCTCACAATGACTACTGCTACTACCATTACAGGTAAAATATGGTTCAAAAATTGGTGGTGAAAATGCCCCAAGATGATCATGCGGTGTATTCTTTTGTCTTTTGCCAGTATTAGAAATCAAATTTGTTTCTGGATTACCTTCTTAAGAAAAGAGGAAAAGTAGAGCAGTTGATAACTATATAGATACCTGTCCCCAATATGACTACCACAAAATTGATTTGTCTTACCACAATAGCTATGTTTGGGGTTGTAAAACTCTGACTGATGATCTTCAACCTCTGAGAGTTCTGGTTGAAAGTTGATCATTTGATTTTCCATAGGGCGCTTGCCATTGATCATTCTTTCTTGGTTTAACATTCTGTACCACATATCTTCTTGGCCAGGCCCACAGCAAAGACTAGATGGACACCTGCAATTTTTTGCTGAACCCCGCAGTCTTGAATAGGCGAAAGTAGCTCTGTAAGCCAAGTACCCAAGCACACATTGTGCAAGAGGATAACAATTCGAGATCATTTTGAAACACTAGTCTACAATAGTGAGTTCTATGGAGGTTGTGACTATTAAGGGCAAGCAATTTTCACAATATGAGTCAAGGAAGAAAATACAAAGTCTCCCAGGTTTGCCTGTCAAGCAAGACTTCAAGACCTGGCTTAGATAGTTCCCAATGAATAATATGGACTTCTATTTAGATGATATTTTTGTATTGAACTGCTTGATTTGACACCAAAAATGCTGTAATTTCACCAGATCCCGGAGTGGAGTTTGGTTTTACATAATGAGTTGACATCTGTTTTTAACTCAAAATGAAAGTGTTTCAAACTTGTGGAATTGACACCAAGAGCAAATTATTATTTCAGGTCAAATAATGATATTTTCTCTGCCTGACAGGCTGACAGAAAGGGGTGTATATCTCTATGTGTTATGTGAAATTCTTAAACCCCACAATTCTTGCACCTCACAAGATTAATTATGCCAAAAGATCATTGATTTCCAATCCAATAAAATTTCAGCAGGCATAGTCCAATATTCTTGCATATATGATACCTTTATCCCAGTTTAAAATCATGGCACATTATATCTAAGTTTTGGTGTGTGCTCTTTAGCAGAAATCCCACCAAGATGATCAATCCACCCTTAGATAACAACTAGAGGCCAAGGCGGCTTTGCCGCTGCAGGGAAAGTGGCCCATGCCTCATCTCATAATTTGTTTATTCATTTGAAATTAATCTAACATCTTACCAGCAGGGGGGTTCACAATAGGATAAAAACAAAATTTCAGAGTCAATTTTAAGGCCTCTATCAAGAAATTTTTAAGAAGTTGGCAAACTGGACAAAAATTGAGGATTGTTGGTGATCTAAGCAGGAATTTAATTTTTCCAAAAGTTGTTCATAAAAATATTAGGGGGGTTCACAATAGGATAAAAAAAAAACTTTAGAGTGAATTTTAAGGCCTTTATGAACAATTTTTTTAAAAAGTGAACAAGTTGATCTGATTCCCAGGGGACACCCAGTCCTGTACAATTTGCCAGATTTTTAAAATCTTGTTGATAAAGGCCTCAAAATTGACTCTAAAATTTTGTTTTCATCCTATTGTGAACCCCCCTATTAAAATGGGCTTTAAATTTTTCATAAATTTCTATTGTGAACCCCCCTATTATACTTTCCTTGTTCTTTTCCTTCCCTTATCTTGCCTGTTTATCTCCCACGCTTTTCTCATCATTTTGGAATTATCCACACAAGTCTAGATTTCATCTCTTTTTGCTTGTGACATCTTTTTATTTAGATGTTGTTTTTACCTATGGAGATACATTCCACAACTTGAAATCTTAAGTATTCTTCCAAAAAGATGTTTCAATTCTTCTTCTTTGCCTTTTAGAAGTAGATAATCCAAAAAAGTCAGCTCAAGACATCTTTTTCCCAATGAGGTAGGCAATTCTTGTGAAAGTTGAATCTTCTTGTCTAATTTTGGCCAATTGAATTGATATCAAAAATAAATTTGATGTTGGTTTTTGTCTGATGATTTTCCCTTGGGATTTGTTATCTCAATCATGATGATTACAGTATCTACTGGCACCATGAAAAAAATCAGGTGAATGGGTGTCAGGTGACATGAAGCTAACTTCAGCCTTTACCCAACAATACACCCAGGGAAAAGGGCTGGAACCCCCTGTTGATGACAAAGGGGCCATTTTCATTCAAGGGAAGTAATATTGGAGTATCAATGGATTTTGAACACAAGTGACTGAATACCACCTGACAACAATTCACATCATTTTTTTCATGGTGTGGCAACTCCTCCCATACTTGAGTCTGTGGGAGCTTGCTTTTTCAAATCAAGTCACTGTCCCACCATTAATCAGGGTGTTCATTTTTTATGTAGATCCTGTATTATCATAATATGTGGAAGACAAGTTTTTGTTTTGAAAAAGGTGCGGATAGTGACCACAACAACTGGTTTGTATCGAATGTCACTCATGCGCCAAATTGAGTTATCCCTAACCATCCTGATATTGCACAGATGTTTACAAGTGGCTGAATAGTAAGCCAGAAATCTACCTTGCAAGTGGCAATAATGAAAGCTCATAATATTTTGTTGGTTTTAACCTTTGACATTTGAGGAATGTAGAGCAAGTAAAAGGAATAGTGCGGACAGGGGGAATCAAACCCGCATCTCCCCAATGCATGCTGGGTTGCTCTACCGTTGAGCTATATCCACAGGTGTGAGGTGTACCAACATATACTACCTCTACAAGGAAAAATGGAGTATCATAACCTTAGCCTTATCAATGCAATGAGTCTGGCAAGGACGATAGTGGTGAGCAGGCCAATGAGGAAAAGCTGGTTCTTGAGCAGCAAGTGGAGGCTGGCGAGTTAGAGGTGGATGATCCCCCTCCAGGCAAGATCAATTACAAGCAATGAACAAATCTGTCTCTGGTTCTTGGCCAGCTGCCAGTCAATCAGCTTGCTCAGACCCTCAATGAAGGCGGTGTGGTAGACGGAAAAGTGAAAAATCAAAAGTTTTTTCTCATACATATATTTACCCACCCTAGGCCTCAAGATACCACCAACTAGACCTCAGAAATGGATTCTAAGGTCAATTTTACCCCTATTCACCACTGGAAGTGTCACTGGAACCCCGCTGGATTGGAAGTTACACCCTCTTGGACCCTCATGGACACGGCCAGCCCCAGTCATCAACCTGTCACACCCCTTAAGTCACCTTTCCCAGGGATACGCATACTCATCCCCAGCCAAAAACATACTCTTTTCTATCCTACTTATCTCCACTGCATATGCAGGGGGTCAACCCCATTTCTCCATTTCTTCTGTATTTGACATTTCCCCGCATCATTTACGTACCCCTTGCAGCTGCATGCAGCCTTTTGACCCCATTTCTGCACTCCTTGAATTAGTCTGACACCACTAATGCACCCCTGTACCTCTGTATTTGAGATTTCCCCGCTTTGTTTATGCACTCCTTGCATAGTATGACATCATCTTTCATTTCTCACCCCACTTTCTGCCTATATTTAGTATCTTCTGACGCCACTTGTATGCAGCCCACCAGCTAAAATCCCTCATCCAGGGTCCCACTTGTAGCTAAAATCCCTCACATTTGTCTATATAAGGAGCTCTCTCCCCCCCAGTTGTTTTTCCCTCAGCTTAGTATTCCCCAGTTATTTACATACCACCCTTCGCACTTACCATCACCACCACACATCACTACAACCCTTATATTTGCAAATAACTACTGAACTCTCTCTCAAATCTCACATACCTGTCATCAAACAACTTTATCCGGAACTAGACCAGACCTATCACTTGAATAAAACTTGCCAAGCTTAGCTTGGTGGGTCTTGTTATCTGATAGTATAGAAGGGCAGAGTTTGCACCTCCATCATCCCCTTCTCCATTCAGAAAAAGGGTTTCACAAGCACTTTTGAGTCTTACAGCGGCAAGGAAAAAACTGGGAGGTTGTATCCTGCTCCTTCTGTTGCAGTGTGGGAATGCTTGAGGGGACATGATAGGGTATGTTTAGAGCTTGACAAGGGGAAGCCCCCAAATTTGGGGTTCCAGGGGGTGTTAAAGTCATAGGGGTTTGTAAATTACAGCAAGGGCATAGCCCCCAAATTTGGGGTTACAGGGGGTGTGAAAGTCACAGGATGTGAAAGGCCCAAAAGGGAATGGGACAGAGCAAAGGAAATGACATAAAATTTTCAAACCTTTGATGATGCAATTTCAGGGTGACTGTGCATTCAGTCAAAGGAGAAACCAAATTTCAACTGGAAAAATAGGTCGAAAAACAAAATTTCAAGGGAAAACTGGGTGAAATAAGGGCATTTTATTTTGGGAAAAGACACAAAATTTGTTACTGAAAAAGTAAATATTTGGAAAAATGGTGATGAGAGATACTCAAAAACTCTGAAAATGTGAGAGAAATTCCTTTTAAACAATTTTTGAAGTTTATTATGAAGGCTGGCCACTTTCAGGCTGTGGAATCACAACCTAAGTAGTTTGGCTTGACTTGCTTCTTGACAATGCAAAACACAGGTTCATGAAGTACAATACCAAAATTACCAATTTTTTGACCTTGAGATTTAGGGCCTGTACCATAGGGCATGAAAATTGAAATTTTCCAAATTTATTTGCCTCAAAATTTCTTGGGACAAAAACTGAGCCTGGCCAAAATGTAGGCTGGAGCCCAAATGTGAAGAATTTCAACATTTGAACCCTCTGCTAGTTTTCAATTTTTGTGTACAGGGCAAAAAAAGTTGAAATTTTCCAAAATTGAGGCCCATGGTACAGGCACTTATTGATTTTGAGGGAAGAGGCCAGATTGACAGGAAATTCCTTGTGTATGAGCTTGAAAGGCAGTCCAGACAGCTCCAGACTTATCTGGGTCAGATTGAAAGGAATGTGACTTTGAGGGATGGGCACAGAATAACCAACTCTGTTACCTGATACAAATCTTGTGTAAATCACATTTGGGCCCAACCTTGTTCCATTACAAAGTCCCATTGTCCAATCAAGGTTCCTGAGCATTATTATTAAGCAATTTGTTCACCTGTTGGGAGTTTGTAAACTCTTTGATCCACATTTGTAGCATTATCAGTAAGCCTTATTGAGTGATTTGGATTTATTTCAGATGGAACAAATTCAAACTGTTGCATGAGAGGATATTAATGGTGAAGGATTGTTTAGATTTTTTGCGGAAGTAGATCTTGACCATGAACTCTGTGGTTTTCAAACTCATTTTCTGTGTCATATATGTCCAGCTGTAATAATTTGGGGAATTCCTGTGAAAGTGGAAGCAAACTTCCAATGATATGGTGAATTGTACCCTTCACCTTGAATGTATGGATACCTGCACCTTGATTGTTGAGTGCATCTCTGGTTGAGGCATTGACTCCAAGAGATGTGAATGTGAAGTTGCTATTTATCAAGCGGATGGATAGAATGAGTTGATTTCCCTCAGGTATATTGGGTTGATATGTAATTTTGAAGATCTGAAGCAATTCAGGGGGTGGGGGTGATTTTTATAAAGTGATCCTGCCTTGGTGGCAGCAAAGTTAGGTTGCTTATCCTGTGAAGATTATGGCTTGACACTTCACACAACATGTCAGCCTGTAGGTAACTAACCGTGTCTGAGAGGGTTGTTACTAGCAAGATGATAGTGTAAGATGCCAAGGATGGGCCAATGGGTTCGTGGTAAGACCTGTAAAAGGTTTCACTCTATCAGTAATCTTGACTGAGAGGCTTGCTCAATTAAGTCGCATCCAGATCAACACAGAGTGTTAATAGGCATCCAAGGAATAACTCAACTTGGGTTCGTGGTTTTACCTACAGAAAGGTAAGGGTAATCAAGAGTTGATGTTATTCCTGAATTGAAAGATGGGTGAGAATGAAGGCACTGTTTAACTATGTATGTGTTAAACCTTGCTATAATAATATTCTGAGGGATAAACAGTCCTGGGGGGCGTGTTTATGTAGAGGGGGAAAGAACAGGAGGGGACATGAGGCGCTTGGATGCGCTTCAGGCAACAATGGGAAGTTACATTATCCGTAACAAAAAGTAACGGATAACGTAACTAAATTGGTGCCGTTATCCTTGCGCTAACGGCAGCATTGTTTTAGTTACATTATTTTTTGATTTTCTTTCTGTTTTATTAGACCCGTTACATTATCCCCCGCAATCTGACAAGGATAAAGTGCGGATAACGCGGGTTTTTTGCCTATTTTACGGTGCTTTTACGCCAGATAACGCGGTTAGCGCGTTATCGGCGTTATTTTTTGCGGCATCAAGGCGGAAATTCGCCTCTGTTACGTTATCCAAAATAGCGCAGGAATATTTCACCAGATAACGATAACGCGTTATCTGGTAACGGTGGGAAGTTACGTTACAAAAATCCCGCTGGATAACGTAACGTAAGTAACTTCCCATTGTTGCTTCAGGACCAGGGGGGAACTGGAAGCGCTCAAGGGAAGCAGATCCTCATGAGGATCAACATTGGAAATGATCAGGGCAGTGTAATGATCAGTACTGATCCTAGATCAGTAGCAGTGCACACTAGCTGATCATAACCAATCAGTAATTCCATTCAGTGCTCTTTGAATTGGATTACATCATGTATTGTTTATGTATTTGTATCATAACCAATATGTTATGTAAATAGGTACTGAGGCGTAACAGGGGATAAATGAGTGATACCTGTCTGGGGGTATTTCACATGTACAGTAATATTACAATGTATTGTAATCTTACTGTTTGCATGTAACTTAACTCTCATAACAACAGTACATTATGGTAACTGTATTTAACTATGGTTATCTGTAATGTAATGTATAACAAGAGTACACTCTTAAGCTTGTATCTAATGATATACACATGTAATAAAGGTGTAAAGGAATGTACTATAAGTAATGTGAACAATCGCAGGTACTTGGTACGTGTAAGGTACTGTGACATGTACTCTGTGGCTGACACAACATCTCACTGCCCTCAAAGTTTCTGGACTGAACCCAGGAGGCTCAGTCCAACACCATGCATTTGGTCTGTTTACATGATTCTTGGAATATTTCCGAAGGAATGGTTACCTGTGAAATCATCCAAGTTTATTAAAGACAGAGAAACACAGAAACAAAGATCAAGGGTTCCCCCTAAAAATTAACCAAATTAAAAAAAAAATGCAAGGGTTCCCCCTTTCAAAAAAACAAATCACAAAAACAAAATCCAAACACCACAAACTGGACCCACTATCCATTCCTGTCTAGCAGGGTTTAAAATAGTGGGTGGATGACCCCCAGCGCGCGCAGTAAAGGCATTATGCAAAGGGGGGCCACCAAGTAGAGCCCCTCAAACTGTGCAAGTGCAACAGCGGAGGGGGTTGAGGACAAACCGCACGCTGGAATTACAGCGGCAGAGGATGCCTGGGGCAAACAATAATACTCATCAGGCTTCATTAAATAGCCATTCAGACACAAGAAACCTGCCCGACTTCTCCCCTCCAGCTCGACGCCTTGACCCTGGTACCCAGTTTCAACCATTAGGCCGTTGCCAAGCTCCCAATTACACACAACGATGTTGAGCCACGATGGCCATTGCAGGCAAAAGCACTCAATACATATGTAAGCATGAGCACAACGATGAACTCCTCCCAACTGTTGCATGACCTGACCAGACTATACCATTCTCTGACCACCACTAGGCGGTGCCCTCGCCATTGGATGATCTCCCTGGG
Source organism: Puccinia triticina (assembly GCF_026914185.1). Taxonomy (NCBI): domain Eukaryota; kingdom Fungi; phylum Basidiomycota; class Pucciniomycetes; order Pucciniales; family Pucciniaceae; genus Puccinia; species Puccinia triticina. The sequence continues at coordinate 1,737,425 of NC_070559.1, read as the reverse complement.
CGCTTTCGTTGCTCTCGCCAGGCTGGGGTGGTCAATCAACAAGTACTAACTCGGCGCCGAGGTAGCTTCAGTGGCTTGTTTGTTGTCTGGTCCCTCAATCTTCCACAATTACTATGTGTATTATGGCTGACTTGATTTCTCTCATCCAACAGCTGTCTCGGCGACACAATGGTGGCGACCTCGATAGCAGGAGAAGCCCTGGCCAAATGTGCTGTGTCTGCGACTCTCAACCACGACATCGTTTTTGACTTCACGTTGGACTTGGTTTAATGGTTCCGTTCAAAATACGATGCCATGGCAACAAGGCCACCATCACCGCCAACTTGGCGCCCAGGCGACAACACCACCGCCACGGAACCACCAGCTTGTACCCTTCCCAGCCAAAACCAACTCAGCAACACAGATAAGCCTTCCCCTATCACCTCGGTAACGCTCCAGACCCCCATCCATCTCTCCTGACTACCGCACAAAAAAAATCAAAACAGTAGGTCATTTCGTTCTCCATCCACTATTGCCAATGAAAGGTCTGGCGGATCTTGTTGGCGTTTCCCTCTCCTCTTTTTTGGCCCAAGCTGATGCTGTCTGTGGTAGTATGGGCGGGTACATCCTTTAGAAACCCGCACAGTGCAGAGAATCCCCGGGTGTGCGCAACAACTGGACACATCCTCATTTGATCTAGACCCAGGTACGTCCTCTCCTCCAAGCCATCCATCCACTCTGCTCCAAAGTCTAAGATTTCTCTTCCTCTGACAACGGGCAGCACCGGCTAGGACATCTCTTGGTTGCCATTGTCAAGCCCTCCGCTCGGTTTTTTCCTTGACAGATAGTGGTCGGATGGCTGGAGGAGTAGGCTGATTCTTGGTGTGATATCATGGCTGGTTCGCTTGTTCGACTCTGCCAAACTCATCCTGGAAATCAAACTCTTTGTTCGCCTCCCTTGGCGCTATATCACGGCACGCTCAGATCCCGCTAGGCTCATGATCAGGCAATCCTAGGGCCAGTCTCAATAGCCCGCCAGAAGGCCGGCATTGCCAAGATAAACATTCTCATTCTGCCCGCCCAACATCCCTCAAGGTCATTGTCCACTTACATACACCCTTGGTAGGGTCATCGGCGAAGGTCAGTCACTTCCATCCTTGCCCCACTCATCACTCACTTACTCATCTCACACACCCATCTCACTCACTCATCTCAATCATCTGCTTCACCTTCTCGCAGAAATATTCAGTGCCGCCAGACTGGGCATCCATCGCCTCATAAGCTCGCGGGTCGCCATAAAACACATCCTCAAGTCATCATCACCTGCCCACCCACAAAACAAACCACCACGGCCGTCTACACAATCCCAATGTCATTCAGCTCTATTTGGTCATTGCCAAAAAACACTCCATCTGGCTCATCCCCAAGCTCTTCGACTATCTCGTCGAAAAGACCCGCTTCTCCGAGTTCGAGGCCGACCATCTAAGTACTGGCTGTTGGACAGGCTTCAGTACGAGAGGTGCTAACCTCCAGAGGCCCCCGCCACCAATAGCGACAACGAATATGAGGACGAGATCAAAAATAGTATGTTTGTCTGTCTCAAAGGCATTGCAGAAGATACCCAGCGCCAGACCGGCGCCCAGGCTCTCTGGCAGCGCCGGAACACCGCAAACCCACTGCCGGCTGAAGAGTGCTGGAAATGGTTGGCAAGGGGAGCTTGTCTGGGTACACTAGGGTTGATGAGTCCCTTCGCTTTTTCACACCTTGGAAGGCCCCAGCCTCCATCTTTTGCCTGACCCCAAGGAGTAGCCTTTGGCGTTGTCAACAAACAAGTCTGGCACCCATACTTCAAGGGCCCTTACAATGCTGCACTGGCCACATCCACTTGTTGGTGTTGAACGCTTCCTCTGCAAATGTTTCCCCTTCCCCCTAACCCCTATGTTCCCCCTTATGTCTCCTTCAGACTCAGCCTGGAATGTAGGATCATAGCGGGTAATATCAAGGTGCCCATCCTGACAAGATCCAACACAAGTTCTTTAGGGCCCAATGGGTGCTGGAGGCCGGTGGCTTGTTTAGCATCTGCCCACTGCTTCCCATTCCAAGAAACTGTGTGCTTGCTCATCTCCTTGTTTTTATTATCTTCTCTTTGTATTTTTTTTGTTTCCTGTGTATGTCTAGAGAGTTTTAACCACTACTTTCTCTTGTTTCTCTGCTTTTTTGCACTTGTGTTGGATGCATTGTATATATGCTAGGCTGTCTCTGTGATCTCTCTCAACAGAAAATTCTTCTGTACCCATTTCTCCTTCTCTCTCTTGCTATGGTTTGACCATCAGAGCAGACATGCCAACCTTGCTTTATAAAGGGAAAGTATATATTTGTGGGCTGATTTCAGGTGTAATGTCTAAATATGCATAAAATTCATCTGGTTTTGGGGAAATGAGTGATTATCTTTGTACTTGAATTTTCTCATGAAGTGGAAATTATATCCAATCTTATCTGTGAAATTACTCTTTCAATGTTCTTATATTAAATATTGAATCAATTGATTTCATACAGTCAGCTTTTTAGATGGGTGAAAGATTATACCTTCCTGCTGCAAGAAAAAGTTGCACTGCAAGCATTTGACATGTATAAACACCAAATAAACTTTCACACTACAAGAAAAAGTCAAGCAGCTGCCACCGGTCAAGGTGAAGGAGCTCTGAGGCAGCTTTTGGTCTTATTTGCACTCTGTCCAATGATGATTCAAGCAAGCTTCAATGCACAGTCACTGTGCATCTTGCATAGTGAGTGTGGAAATGAAAATTCTCCTTGACCTGCTGGCACCAGGCAAGAAGTTTTTTTGCTCTGGGCCATTACTTCATGGCAAGCTGATTTTTGACACAAGTATATAGAGGTAGCAGTTGGGCCCTAAGTTTACAGCGGCGTAGCCGCCTTGATCTCTAGTGTTCAACCAAATTTCCAGCAGGAGGATCATTTAGAAATCCTGCTCTTGAGATAAACTTGAATCAATTTGTTCCTGAATAAGGCCCAGATCAATTTCAGGTGGTTCATTCCAGTTTGCGGGTATTTGCACAGGGGATAGATTTGAAGAATATTCATAAGTTTGAAATGGACTCTGCATATTCCTTGGTGAAGCACTCTGGGAGTTGAGCAAGTCAAAAATAGACATCCTGGAGGTGTGGTTGCCATGATTGTTATTTCCATGCTGGGATGGAGATTTGTGTGAGTTGTGTTCAGATTGGTTTTGTGGTCGAGGATTGAAATTGTAAGAAGATTCATGATTTAGATGATACTGTGTTTAGATTGGTTTTGTGTTTGACAATTGAAATTGTCAGGAGATTCATGATTTTGATGATACTGTGTTTGCGGGGGTCTGTTGTCAATGTTGATGGAAATTTGGGGATGAAGGCCACTCATGATTTAGATTATTTGATTGTTGAGTATGAGGAAAATCTTGAGGCTGATAAATAGAATGTTGGTGCTCCTGCCACAGAGAAAAAGAACATGGGAATGTGAATATTGCTGGTAATGATGGGAGGGCAAGAATTGATGATAATGGGATTGTTGAGAATGAAGAGAGTGTAAAAGTTGATGATGATGGGATTTTCAAGCATATATGATGAGGGGAATTATGTAGCTGTTATGATTACTGAATTCATGCAGATCAATTATCAGTTTAACATTGCTTGAATGGAAATGGTGTCTGTAAGAGTCCGTTTGAGCAATCTGCTTGAACGGGCTGGATTATTGATGTGTGATAAGAGTCCATTCAAGCAATATGGTTGAGCGGACTTGGTGAAATTTGATCACCAAGTCCGCTTGATGAGTCTGCTTGAACAGACTTGACAACGTTGTGGAACTACTCTGAGGGAAGAATAGAGCTTGAGAGGGATTTGGTGCTTGAAGGGCTGCCTCTCAGGGGAACAAGAAAAAGAATATAAGAGTATGGACTCTTAAGGAAAGGTGTGGCTATGAAGTATTCTTGAGGTATGTCTAAGGGTTTACTTTCTACTAATCTAATAGCAAGGTAAAGGTAATGTAAAGTCTGTCCAACCTGATATATTTGGCATAGACTTATCAAGCTTGTCCACTCTGATTTAATGGCATAAGCTAGGCTAGTGAATGGTGACCAGTGATCTGGATTGCTGGGACAGGATCTGATGGGGAACAAAAGGTAGGGCCAAAGAGGGCAGACTATATACAAAATATTATGGGGCTGAGTTGTGGTTGGAAGAAAAGATGAAACAGTGAAAATTCTCAATCAAGGGGCTGAGGCTGAAACTGCTATGGGGATGGAGAGTTCTGGAATGAGGCTGAAATGTGGAGAGACAATGAAACATCAGAAGAAAGGGATTACATGTCATATGAGTGGCTGAAAAGGGAAGGGCTGAAACCAAAGGGGACAAGGGTTAACCAAGATGGGATCTCCATGGTTATTACATGTGTGGCTAATGCCAAGATGGGGTTGTTATGCTGGATTGGGAAGAGAGAAAAAGATGATGAATATCCAGGGTCTTTCCTAATAGTCTGGCTCTGTCTGATGGGTGACTTTCTCCCACTTGTGCCTAGCTGGGTGCTTGAGGATTATTGAGTTGGTGTAGGTGGGTATCCAGAAGGTGGGGAAAAAGTGTGAAGAGAGAATGGGGGGCCTGTTGATGGGTATGAGCTGTCCTGGCCTTGATCCTTAAGGGAGGTGGGTGCTTGAGTATTCCAGAGAGGGTTATATTGAGGGGAAAAGACTTTGATTTTGGTGCCATATTCAGGATTGGCTTACCACAACGTGACTCTGGAGTCTGCTTCAATGGAGTCGCTGGTCTGTCCAAGCAGAAGAGAAAACTCTCTTACCATTAAATCCTTTCAGAGAGTCGCACCAGGATAAGGTTCCAATCCGGTGCCCCGGAGCCGGATATCACCCATCCTGCACCCTGACCCTGGTCTTATCCGGAATCCGGCCGGATTTTCCCGGATCTGAAACCAAGGGGCATATTCCAAAAAAAGTGCCAATTTGATCAGGTATGCCGGGGATTCCCCGGTAGACTTCCCAATTCATGCGGTTTTGACGGGTATTCCCCGAGAAAAGACCCTATTTTTGGGTGTTTTCTGAGGTTTACCCGCATAAATATTGCTTTTGGAGCGCTTTTCACTATCCGGCCGGATTCCAGATCTCTCAAGCTCAATCCCAAACCCTGATCTGGCCTGCGGGGTTTTTGTATTTCTCCGGATCTGCGGGGTCCGGATCGGAACCTTACACCAGGAGTCTGTTCAAGCAGAGTCAATTCAGAGGGAACGGACTCTGCAAGACTCTGCATTGAACGGACGCAGTTAATACAAAAAAGTATTGACGCCGGCGTTACTTGCATACCAACGCCGGCGTTACTCGCATGGAAAGTATTTGTACTGGTTTGTTTGGCCCCCAGAGGCCATTTCTTTAGTTATATGTAGATGATGAGAGCATAGCGACAGACTCAAATGGTGATAATTACAGTGTCATAACCAATATTAGTCCTTTTGGGAGTGATGTGCAATTCCTCAAGCATTTGGCTGTCAGGGATTTGTCAGATCAGTTGGTACGGTGCCTAATTTTGGGCTGGCGAGGTGAGATGGGGAGAGCTGATTGGAATGACCAAAGGAGCAGGGAAGAGACGGTCTTTGGGAGATGGGATATGTGTCTTGCAAAGACAAGAGGATCAGCTTGAAGCTACACAAAGGCTTTCTCAAATGAACATAAACGGGGGCCTCCACCCGCCCATGTTGTCGCCCAATGAGACAAAATCAATGATGTGGTGGCTTCTCTGGCAGTGCTACTATGCCCAGGGGTCTGTTTGCCCTGTTGAGTATTCAGGGATTCATCCGTAAAAACAATTGGGGGGTCAGAAGTCAGCAGCGCACTCCGCTTCAAGGTTGAGATGCGACCGAAAGCACTATTGGTGAACTTGGGTTCCTTTGTGATGAGGTCTTCTTGGTGGGAAAAAAGATGTTTCAAAGACATGTGCAAAGTAGTAAATTTTTCAAAAAAAAAAAAAAATGTTGGCCGACTCACCAATTGGCTCCTTACAGAGGATGTAGGACGGGATGGTTTGTTATCATCATTTAAGCTCAGACGAGAGGCCTTGGTATCACCTTGTCTGCTGGTATTGCGGATCGGTGTGGCGGACTGGAAAGTAGGTTGGGTCCAGGACAATTTACGTGCCGCCTGGACAAATAAAAGCACCCAATAATACTTTAGATAAGGGCTTTAATGGCTGACTGGCTAGGAAAATGGTCCTCTTACCCGCTGCAAAACATGGTAGTTGTACCTCATGGTCCTGTAAACTGAAGCAAAATCATCAGTAAGCTGTACACAGGTCGGTTGAAGCCACCAAGACCAGCCAAGATGTGGGCCTGGAATTTGGAGAGTCCACAGACACCTGCTGACCACCCACCTTCTGATTGGAAAAAAGAGTGGTAAGGCTGCGGGGGTCATGATGCGCGAGTTTAGGAAAATCTAAACCAGTTGTGCCAAGGGAGTGCTCAGGTGTATGTGATTTGTTGGGTTGGCCTGGTTGCTTGTCTGATACAGGCACAGATGAGCAGTATGGGTTGAGGATACTGGGTCTGTAGGAGTGAGGGGCGTGGGAGGGCGTGGCGGAAGTGATGAATAGCTGTGGCGGGGGACAAAAACAGGGGTGGTGAAGTTAGTGTTGTGTGGTATTGACTTGGAACAAGGGGAGGAGACATATGTTTGGTATTTTGATGGACAAAAAGGATGCATTGGGTGGTTGGTGGTGTTATGGTTTTGCAGGAGGGTTAGGCAGGGGATAAACCAAGGCTGTTGGTGGTGGCTGAACCCTTCTGTTGAGCCGTTACATAGTGAGGGGTCTGTTGTGTGAAGGACAACAGGTGGTGTCACCAAGTCTGTGTCGTGCGTCTGTTGACGTGAGAAAGAGTTTGAGGAGGGTGGCATATATAAAGATGGGTGGAGGATGAGGACAAGAGCCAGGGGATCCGGTTTTGTCCTACCCCCTCCCTGAAGCTGCCCTAATCAATTGATTAGGCCCCCCTTGATTTCCAATTTGACCAGCCCACTTTTGCTTGTTGCTGCGGCACAAGCTGGAGGGTCAATCCAAGGTGCCCTCCAGGGTATTTGGGGATTATTTTCAACTTGTAATATGTCTTTTGCTAATGAACATAGGCAAAACCCATGAACTTGCCTTCTGTGATTCTGTGGATTTAACAAACTTGGATATAATATTCATTAGTTAATTTTGTAGTTTATGAATACGGACTTACTTTGCGCACTGCAAAAAACACTTCGCGCACTGCACAGTGCGCGGATTCCCAAACACTTTGCGCACTGCAGGTAAAATACGCAACTATTTGAAGATTTTTTTTGACCAATCAATAGACAGGATTCCCATTGGCCTCTCTTAATTTTTTAGGAGTTTTTTGAAGCATTCTTCTACGGACTTACTTCGCGCACTGCGGAAAACTCTTTGCGCACTGTGGGGGTCGTCGTCTCAACGTCCAGCCCCCAGTGCGCGCTTCTGCCACGGCTCTTTGCGCACTGCATTTTCCGCCAAAAAAACGGCTTGCATTTCTTGAGATATTTTTTGATGAATCAATAGAATGGCTTTTTATGATCCCCCTAAAAAATAATCAAGTCATTTAGGGGTCTCCTTGAGCCTAGAGAAAATCCCACTTTCTTAAATCCACAGAATTCTAGACCTGCAGATCTAAGTTTTGGGGTGTTTTTTTCTCACAAAATGGGGCAAAAATGCCCCATTCTTCTCACTAGGCACATTGAATATCCCCAAAGGCTCGAAGGCCCTATGGATGACCCTCCAGCTGTGCCGGAGCAACGAGCAAAAGAGGGCCGGTTGGTAAACTAGCCAGGGAGGGCCTAACCAAGCAGTTAGGGGGCTCCCTGTTGCGGGGGACGCAAGATGAAAACCAAAGTTCACGGCTGACAAGCCAGTGACACTTTGTGAGTGAGAGAAATATGGTTTGAATTCACTAGGGAAGAAAACTACAACAGTAATCTTGGGTGGACTAAATACAAGATTGCTGGAGTTTTGATTGAAGCATAAAGCCTGATACATATAAGCATATATGTGTCTCAACACTCCCAGGGAGGGGGCGGACGAAGCCGAATCCCCTGTGGATCAATGAATCCCAACTCCCCTTCCTTATATACACCACGGGCCATCGCGGACGTTGATCGGACATGTATATGGACATGTTTGCGGATGTCCAGCTCTGGCGCTACAGGAAACATCCGCTGGATGCCACTTGCATTGCGCGATGGCGGACGTCCCGCCAGAATGCATCTGCTGGATGGAATGCAAACATCCACCGGATATCAGCCACTATCACCAGGTTGGAAAAAAATGTAGGAAATCCATGCATGCCCTGGTGTATTCTCTCACTTGCGTTCATCGCGGGTGGACATGGAGTTGAGTGGGTAGGTGGGAACAGGTTCGGGGGGTGTGGAGGGGGCGGGGGAAAGGACATGGCCTGAGTGGGGCTCAAACACCAACCTGCTTGCCCGGGGTTTGCGCTTGCAGGTCGCAGTACGAGGTGGGCGCACAACCAACTGCGACATCATGCCTTTAATGCAAGGTCTCTAAACAAAATCTATATAGGGTCAAGTTTGCAACGGCAGACCCTCTTGCCACCCAACAGGCAGCTGAACATCTTGGACTGTTGAAATCTAGACAGTACAAGATGCAGCCATTGGAGACTTGTTCCAATGGTTGAATTGATAAATTCCTTTGGTCACTCCAGCTTGGGTGTCCAATGGATAGTGAGTTATGGTGTCCATCAGACACTCTTGATCAAGAGTGTCTGATGGACAGTGGTTTTTTGTGTCCATCAGACACTCTGGCTGGAGTGTCCGATGGATGCTGAGATTCGTGGAACATCAAGATGTCCATTGGACAATCTCACTTGGGAGTGTCCGCTGGACGGTGTTTTTTGATGTCCAGTGGACATTTCCGAGTGCTGAGCATCACTTGGACGCTTCCAGAAGCGTCCAAGTGATGCTCAGTGCCCCTCGCGTCCGCTGGATGCCCTCCGAACATCCTCTGGACATATCTCAGTGAGAAACGTCCGCGGGATGCAGGGCATTTCCAGGAATGCGCCCCGTGGTGTATGTATTTACCCACAGGCACCATCTAACTGCACCGCCCGCTTACCCAGACCACGGCCACGCCACCCTCCTCCTATTGTAACTGCCCCGGTGGCGCCCCTATCCTCGATGCACCAGCGGTCGTCGCCACGGGGCACAATGACTGGCCTGAGTCAGGCCAGTCATTGCAGCACTACACATGCGAATGACCGGTCTGAGGCTAGCTTAACTAAGCCTCTCAAACAGAGGGTCCGGGGGACCCCGCCCGGAGGGCTCTCCGTAGGAGAAGCTTATGAATAATGTCTGCAAGCTGGCAGACAAAGGAAGGATTTTCAATCCTAAAAACACAAAAAACACAATTTAAAATTCACCAAAATATGTACAAGAAAAACTGAAAAGACAGTTTTCTTGGCAGTACTGATGGGCACCCTCCCCCAAGTTTTTGAGGCATAAACTCCAAAACTGATTGAAGGAATCCGTTTTGGAGGTCAAAGGAATCCTGGACAATATTTCATTGCACTGAAGATCCAACTTTGGATTTTCTGATAATATGCACAACTGAATATCCTATCTGCAACAATTGGGTGGCTACAGGTGTAGGATCTGCAGATATCTGCAGGCTTGTGAATACAATATCCACAAGGCATGATGGTTGTAATTCCTTGGTTTACATTTCTTTGTGTTTTTTTTCTTTTTAAAACATTAGTACAGAAAAAATGATAAGGATTGAGGAGATGAGACCAGCGCCATTTGAAAGCTGAGATTGAGAAGTGTAATTTGGCTCTGGGGCAGGTCCACAGGAGCTGAGGGGGAGGCTGGGTGATGCTAAGTATTTTTCCTCCAGCCATTGGTGATTTCTTTCTCAGCCAAAATTTTGACTTTGTGCACAAGTCCCTCCCTGCGGGAGGGGCCGCTTCGCGGCCAGCCACAGCAAGCCTCCCACCAGGGGGGACTTGTGTCAAGTTAGGGTCTGAGGGGCCTTGGTATCCATCCCTAAGACCGGTCATCGCAGCTCATCGAGTGGACTGAGACCCGATGACTGGCACAAGCCAGTCATCGAGTGGGTACACAACCCTACCTGCCGGCACACACCGGCCATTGAGAGGGTAAACAACCCACTCGATGACCGGCACACGCCAGTCATCGAGTGGACTGAGACCCGATGACTGGCACAAGCCAGTCATCGAGTGGGTCTCAATACACTCAATGACCAGCACACGCCGGTTATCGAGTGGGTATACAACCCTCTTGATGCCAGCACACACCAGTCATCGAGTGGGTACACAACCCACTCGATGACCGGCACACGCCAGTCATCGAGTGGAATGTGACCCAATGACTGGCACAAGCCAGTCATGGAGTATGTACACAACCCTCTCGATGCCGGCACACACCGGCCATCGAGAGGGTAAACAACCCACTCGATGACCGGCACACGCCAGTCATCAAGTGGACTGAGACCCGATGACTGGCACAATGTGTACCCAGCGATGACCGGCATTGGTCTTCCAGCCATCCCTCAGGCCAGTCATCACAGCACTACACATGCGAATGACCGGTCTGAGGGGCCTTGGTCTTCCATCCATCCCTAAGACCGGTCATCGCAGAGCTATACATGCGGATGACCGGCCTTCCTCAGGCCGGTTATTGCAAAACTACACGTGCGGATGATCCGCCTCGGTCGTCCCTCAATCCCTCAGGCCGGTCATCTGCACGTGTAGTTCTGTGATGAGCGGCCTGCAGAAGGCCGGTCATCCGCATGTATAGCGCTGCAATGACCGGTCTTAGGGATGGATGGAAGACCAAGGCCCCTCAGACCGGTCATTCGCATGTGTAGTCGCACCCTGAGCTGGCTGAGCTGTGCACAGATGAGCGCTGAGTTCATAATTTGTTTCCAAATTCTGTGGTACTGATACATCTGATCATAAATACATGAATTTCTTCTTGGCTTTTTATAATTTTGCACTGTTTATTGTGTAGAAAGATCTACTATTTTAAACTTGGATAACTTCCAAATATTATACCATTAGAAATTAAGCAGCATTTTTATTGACAACATTCCAATAACAAGTATGGAATAAAATTCTGGGTGAGGTAAGTTTTTAAAATCTAACTACCATATGAGGAGTGTTTTGATGTGGCTGCTATTCCATGAGATGTGATTAAGACGGCTTGGATAGCAAAGGGGGTCAAACATTCCAAATTGGGGAGGTGAAATGCTTGCTTGTTTCCTCTGTTGCTGTAAGGCCAAGTTTGAAAATCTCAAGAACCATGATTTAAATGAATGCATTCAAGTCTCCTGAATTGTGACACACCCAGTCCCTGCTTGCCCTGCTTCAGGAAGAATTTCTGTTGATTTCTGCTGGTAGGCCAGTGGGGGGGGGGGGGGGGGGGGGAGGAATATCAGTGGATGGTGACCCAAATATTGAAGGGCTAATCAGGTGACTTGGGGAGCTTTTTGGCAGGAAAGGAGGATGGATTGGTGCCCTACAGCGGCGGAGCCGCCTTGGCCTCTAGTTGACATGAAAAAATCATATTTTAACGCGGCAGGGACCTGTAATATCGCTTCCTGTGCCCCAGTAGCCCCAACAATTTCACAGTATCATGGCACATGTGCAAATTCATGAACTGATAATTTTCAGAATTTTTCCCAGAGATATAAGGGGTGCGTGGCAGGCTTAGTAGGAAAATTACTGCTAACTGTATAGCTTTTTTGTTACAAACCCAAACAGTCCCAAAATTTCAGAAATGTTTTCATTGTGGATATTCTCCGCGCCATAAATTTCTTGGTTATAGTGTGTCATGATAACATGAGATGTAGTGCGGCGGGCTTAGTTGGAAAATGACTGCCAACTTATCTCATGTTTTAATGACACACTATTGCTAAGAGCTTTATGGCGCGGAGAATATGCAAAATTGAAACATTCCTGAAAATTTCAGACTGTTTCAGCGTGTAACAAAAAATCTATACATGTAGCCGCCATTTTCCTACTAAGCCCACCGCGCACCCCTTATATCTCATGTTATCATGACACACTATTGCCAAGAAATTTATGGCGCGGAGAATATCCACAATGAAAATATTTCTGAAATTTTGGGACTGTTTGGGTGTGTAACAAAAAAGCTATACAGTTAGCAGTAATTTTCCTACTAAGCCTGCTGCGCACCCCTTATATCTCATTTTACAATGACACACTATTGCTAGGAATTTCAGGGAATTAATTTGAAGCATATTTCTCTGTGCTCTCAAAATTTTTTACCGTTGTTGTGTGTAACAAAAAAGTTATACATATACGCAGAATAATAAACGCAATACCTATTTGGGCTAAAGGAAAGCTGGTGAGAATTCTGAAATTATCAGGTCATGAATTTGCACATGTACCATGATACTGTGAAATTTTTGGGGCTACTGGGGCACAGGAAGCGGTATTACAGGTCCCTGCCGCGTTAAAATATGATTTTTTCATGTCAATTTTCTCTAGGCTCAAGGAGACCCCTAAATGACTTGATTATTTTTTAGGGGGATTATAAAAATTCATTCTATTGATTCATCAAAAAATATCACAAGAAATGCAAGCCGTTTTTTGGGGGGAATGCACAGTGCGCGAAGAGCCGTGGCGAAAGCGCGCACTGGGGGCGGGACGTCGAGACGACGACCCCCACAGTGCGCAAAGAGTTTCTTGCAGTGCGCGAAGTAAGTCCATTCTTCTATGTTAAAAAAAATCATTAATGAAAAAATTGGAGCAACTAAAGTATTTTATTGCTGATTAGAGTCTGTATAGAAATGACAAGCTAAATGTCAGGGGTAGTCTCTTCTGTGACTACCGCTGAATACAAATATTGAGCGCGTGTAAGTTAGGAAGATGATAAAAAGAAACAAGTAACACTCAAAGTCGGATGATGATGAGTAAGTAGGATAATGAAGATAAGGAAAAGGGAAAAGAGGATGGAGGACAAAGTGAGAAGGAAAGGGAAAAGAGTAAAAGAGAAGGAAATATATAAGCGACCGGTGTCGTAATCGCTTGGGCTTGGTAAGGTGAGATCAATTAACCTATGTCTAATTTGGGTAATTCTAATCTAAGGATCTCTTCGCTTCGAGGTCCTTTGGCTTTTAAGTGGTTTATGCGCGCTTCTGAGCGCTTAGACCTTTTCATTTATCCCTAGGAGATAAGAAAGGTGAATGTAAGGGGAATGACTATTATCTATTGAGAGCAGCTAGTCTCAATAGATTTAGTATTTACGTTGCGCTTCACTTCGCGCTCTTCCTGGCGCGGAAAGGTTTTCTCTTGCCGCGCTGGGTGCTCTGTAGCAGCCTTATGGCGCATGAGCGTTGCCGTCTCTTGCGCTCAAGGCTGACACTAAACAAGTAGTTGTAGATAAGAAGTGAACTTCTTATGCACCTAAAGGCAGATCGAGACAATCCTTAGGGCTATGGGGAGATGGCTATGAGAGTATGAAGTCTGGTATCACACCGTCGCAGGTGGTGGTCTGAGTAACCTGAGCCAGGAGGCAATGTCCTTGTTAGTCATGGTCTGGTATTCTCTTTTATCCATCTGCGGCTTACTGGTATGGATTGGGTTACTGGAGTAACCTCGTTTTATCCTGATGGTAGGGTTCCGCTAAGTCTTGAGCTGCTTTATCACATGTGTATAAGTGAAGTCAGCTCGGCTGTTCTGGTTGTCTTTCTTTTGTTCTTTGTTTCGAACTTCTCTTTACTTACGGTGATCTTGGTCTGCCGTGATTCTGCTGAGAAGTTCTTGGGTCTGGGTCTGGGTTCCGAGCCGTTGCGCAAGGGTTCTGTGTAAGAACGGGAATCAGTTAGCCTTATTGCTAAGTCAACTTCATCTTGCCTTGAGTACGTACAGGGTTCTGAAGTCTGTTCGTTCTTTTGGTTTGTCTTTGGCCGGTATTTTCTTGGCTGCTGCTGCTGTAGTCGACGTGGCGATACTATCAGCTTTCTGTGCCTGTTAGGTCTTTGGGTCTGGGTCTGGGCTGCGAGGGGGCTTACCTCTTTTTACAGCTGGGTATGATTTGCGGTCTAGCCGCGCTAGTTTCCTAGCTGATGGCTGCGCGCCTGAGATTGTATTTTTACAATTAAAACCAAGAAGAAATGTAGGATTTGGGCGCCTAAAAAACAAGGTTCTCATAGCCCCAAAATTCCAAATAATTTATTGAGTAATAAAACATGTAAGAACACTACTTCAGAAGTTTTTAGCCACTTTTTTCAAGGATAAAGGTCTGAAAAATGAGGATAATTTAGATGCAATGTGCTAATATGTGGTGAAGTTTCTTATTTTTCGGACACGCATGCTTGCACAAAGTGGCTGAAAAGTTTTGAAGTAGCTGTTCTTACATGTTTCATCACTTGATTAATTATTTGAACTTTTTGGGCTATGGGAACCTTGTTTTTTAGGCGCCCAAATCCTACATTTCTTCTGGTTTTTAATGATTTTTTTAAACATAGAAGAATGCTTCAAAAAACTCCCAAAAAATTCAGAGAGGCCAATGTGAAGCCTCTCTATTGATTGGTCAAAAAAAATATTCAAAAGCTGCATATTTTACATGCAGTGCGCAAAGTGTTTGGGAATCCGTGCACTGTGCAGTGCGCAAAGTGCTTTTCGCAGTGCGCAAAGTAAGTCCGTATGAATATGTGTTTTGAATATCTCACTTTCAAATTCATACATTTTTTCACTGTGTTTATGGTACAGAAGGCAAACTTGGGCCGTGTTACAGATTTTTCCATTGAGCCCCTGTAAATACAGTGCTATAATGGTCCACTTTCACCTTCTGTACCATAAACACAGTAAAAAGATATGTGGATTTCAATGTGAAGATACTGAAATCCAAGTATATTAAAGCCTGTAAATCATGGAACAAAACTTCAAGGGTTCCCCCTACAAAATGAAAAAATAACAAAAAAAAATCAAAGGTTTCCCCCTTACAAGTGGCACCAAAAAAACTACCAGGATGTCTCCCAGCAACCATAGCAGCAGCAAAAAAATGAGCACAAGTAGTACAACAAAATACAATCCAAAACCTGCCACCCAACATCAGCAAGCTGATGCACTGTGGCCCACTTCCCATCCTTGTCTAGCAAGGTCAAAAAGCAGTGAGAGGATGACCCCCAGTGGTTAAGCACAGGGGGGCCACCAAATATTGCCCCATCAAACTGTGCAAGTGCAACAGCGGACGGGGGTGAGACAACCCCCCGGCTGGAAGCCAGCCTGGAGAGTTGCCTGAGGAAATCATGGTACCGCAGGCCCTCTATTTATAGGCACACTGGGTCCCCTGCGAGCCATCCAACCAATCAGAAACAATCAACTTTTGTCCTTGCCCCTATGCCAATTGTCGTCAAGAACCACTTTGAGCGCTGCCAACCAGCCACTTTCATCAACCACCCCAGCAACACCATAGCCACCGTTGTAGTGCAGTGGGCAGATACGTTCTCCAAATGGATAACTATGAGGGTAACGTAACCTTTACAGTTACGTTATCTGCTAGTTACAGATATCTAATTTGAAGTTACAATATCTCCTGCAGAAAATGGGCTCCATTTTATCTAGTTACGTTCCCTAGTTATTTTGAACAAAACCAGTTGCGTTACATTTTTTCCCAGATTTGGGTAACTTTGGTGTAACTTTCTGGTAAAAGCCCTGATTTGTGGTTGTTTTTATCAATATGAGTGAGATGTTCACTCAAGTTGACACTAAACAACCACATAAACTCAGTATGCTGCCAGGAAGCCAGATTAAAAGTTGTTCAGAGCAAGGGTTGAACCCACAACTTTGAACATCACTAACCTCAGAGAGGCAAGCCTTAACCAATAAGCTAAAGACATGATACCAACTTGCTCTTTTTTTCAATAATCTCAACCCCCTTTACAAAAAGCTCTATATCAAAAAAGTTACGTTACCAAAAACATAAAAAATCAGGTTGAAAAAAAAGTTACTTTACTATAATTTACTGCAAGAATTTTGTATGTTACCAAAATGGCCAATTTGGATAACTAAAAAGATGTTACATTATCCAATTTCACTGCTGTAACGTAAAGTAACGTATCTGCCCACCGCTGCATTGAGCACAGCTCACACTCATCTTCATCTCAATCAGGTCACAATGCAAGCACCACCTATGGATCAATGAATTGATTTTGCAAAGGATGGGGGACATAGCTCAATTGTCCACTTGATCCCAGGTTCCATTCATTCTACAAAAGGCGGGTTGATTTTTGTATTGATTTTCAATAAATCAGTGAACACAAGTGTTTGAGGATTGGTATAACAAAATTCTAAATAAATTAATTGTTGAGGACAATAGATCATTGTCAGTTAGATGGCAGTAAAAATTGAATTTAATGATGATTGAAAATATGTTGACCAGTTTTTTCACCACCGGGATCACAAATCCCAGGCGCAGTTTTTGTAATGAATATTGCTTAATTTCACATGAAAAAAAACCTTTCGGGGTAGACACTTGCCTAGCGCTAGGAATTGAGCAGATCTTGTCGCGGACTTAATTGGGAGCTTTGGTAGGCAATGCAGGTCTTCTGCAGTAGATCTTTTGGTTTCTTTTTGAGCTTGGCCTCTGTTGGCGGGCGGGGGTGCGGATACCGGTTCTGTTTTGAAGATCGCGGTGGACTGCTGGTGCTTCACATGTCCGCCTGTCTCCTTCAGATCCGAGATGGAAGTAAAGGGCACCCCCGAATAAAACTTCTTCAATGTAATGAATTCATTTCAAAAGTTGCAACGCAAATTAAGAGAAAAAAAGTGGCTTCGCAACCAAAGATTTGCAATAAAGATAGTTGCAAAGACAACCACAGTCAAGATGAACAACAGAAACACATGTAAAATATGTAATATGATGAGCCCTGCCCACAAAAACACAAGGCCAGCAGTCGCGGGATGAAGATGGGAAAAATACAAAGTTGAGGTCCACCGTGATGAGCACGTTTACAATATAAGCAAGCTGTGTTTTGGTACCTCCCGACTTCTATCCCAACATCCATTCTTGCCTTGCTCACGATACGGCCGTGTATAGATTCATTTCAGCCCAGCTCTTCATTGTATCTGTGCCCTTTTCTTTGCTCCAACACAAGTGCCCTCCACTATTCCAAGTATCTCGAATGACTTCCTTTTAAACACCTCGATTGACTCCACAGACGAACCCTCGACAAACTAGAGAAAACGCGGCGTGTTACGCCGCGCGATTGGGAAATTGAAATACGATTTGCAAAGGAGTACGGACCGGCGCGCCGGCGTCCCATGTTAAAGGAGTGAGCTGTGAGGGGCCTGATTTTGCCTGTCATTTGGGGTGGGCCTTGCCGCTGTATCTGATAGCTCCTTCCCACATGTAACACCTTACCTGGGTTTTTTTTAAATGAAAAAAACCTAAGCCTAAGCCTAACTCCCGCGCGATCAGTGTTAAGAAATAAGAATTTTGAGCAGTGTAGAATACGCATATCCGCGTGTCATTGCCAGGAAATAAGGGTCAGGAGCAGCAAAGAAACAAACAAAATCTCTCACTCCAGAATATTAGCTGGGCTTTTTGGTGGGAGTCAGTGGCATTTTTGGTGTCACACCTTGCCAAACTTGACACCTTGGCAAGTTTTTTTCAAAAAAAACTGCCCTGACCCCTAACCCCTAACCCTAACACCCAATAGTCATTCTCTATGCATGTCTTCTCATATTTATGCACTGCGGCTTGTGCTTCACAGCTGTGATGTGGGGCACAGGTGATCAAATTATGGGAATCCTGAGCAGACCCCACCCAGGGGCAGTGACTTGCCTGATGATTCATGCTTGCCTGATCAGTTAGTTCCATAGATTGGAGTTGAAATTCAAACGGGGAACCTCAATGGCTGACACAGAAGAACTAAATGACTAATACTAACACTCTCCTCAGGAGATTTCACTAATTTTAATAACCCCAGATGAGATATTGATCTCAAAAGTCCAAAAGTGACAGCCTCCGCTATGTAAGGTCCATATACCTCCATATCATCCTGATTGAGCTCCTTGGCACCCACCCGTAGCATTTGTGCCAGCAAGAGTCAACACAGTTGCAAAGCTTGTGACAGCCTAAATTTTGAATTTTCCTTTGGGTCAGGGACTCTGTATCCAACGCAGATTCTTGACCATAGTGGACGCCAACAGGGTTAATTTTTTTTATTTTCAGCCAGTGTTGCATGATCAGAGACAACACAGTTATACATATATCTAAATGATATAAGGGAAAGAATAAGAGAGTATTGGTGTATAGACTATATATTTGTGTTGTTTTGAGAGTGCTCCTGCCCGCAACGCCTTAGAAATTTGAGGTGGACAAAAGTTGTTCTTTTTGTTCCTCCAATGGTTGAGCAGCAATTCCCAGTGATAGGCCTGCTACATAAATAAGTCAAGAGAGGGAAAAATATAGCTTCCAGTGGCAGCTGGCTGAAACAGTTCAAGGCCCAAGGGCAGAATACAGCAAATTTGCCAAGGAATTGGCCCTGGGATTTGTTTATTGGGAGAGTGAATGGAACTGCAAAAGGTGATTGGTGACCACTGGATAATACACTGTGGGTGGCTTCCTTCTCATGAATCAGCCTGATTCTTGTGATAAATTTTTTGATGCTCATGCACATAATGGTTGTATAGTGCAATTCAGGCTTTCAGGTGCCAAAATTTGGATCAATGAAATAGTTCTGTTGATCAATAAGCCAGCTTTTGAATCCATGTTTGAGAGTAGGATGATCAGTATCCCAACTTTCAACCAAGGTGAGGATTCTGGAAACCCAGGTGTTGATAAATTGTGGACTGTTGCTTGCCTTGAAGCGCTTTCTGGTTTTGCATCAAGTGAAGTGCCGGGGGAATTCATTGTACAGGGACGCAGAAGAACTTTTTTGGGAATTTTCTGTGGATCAATTTGTTCTCTACCCCCTTTTCTTTTTTGATGCAGTAGACTGCATGCTTGTTTTCAAGATGCAGGGCAAAAATCTGAATTGAAGGCCATCTCTTGCTCATTGGGAATTGTAATATGTGGTATGAGGGGAGATAAGTCTCAGCATCTTATTCATAAACCCAAGAAAAATTGAGGGATAGGGGGCTTGCCTTCAGAAGGCCCTATGTATTAGTACCAGCCATTGATGAAATTTACTATTTCATCCTTCTATTCCAAGCCCAATGCCACAAAATCAATGTCCTTTAAAATTTATTTGAACAAATACTTGACTGCAGCAATTCCAGAAGGTATACTATCATTGGGCTGATGTAACAGCTGCAACAGAGTGAGAGGAGCTTATTTTAAGGAACCATTTCCTGTTGGGGAATATGCTCCGCCCCCCTTCCTGACAGTACCCAACTTAAAAAAGTCCCTCTAGACTTTGGGGGGGAACTCACAAAGCAAGCCTCTTTCAGGAGGGACTTCCACTTATCTCCCCAAACTTGTGCACCAAGAATGGATTATGAAGGTAGTTTGTTTGATTTTTCTACAGCTCACCTATCACATCCGCTCCTATATTTTAGCCCTCTTTCATCAGAAGATGCTGCAGAACATAGTGCAATTTGTTATGTTGCCAATGACCCCCTCTATGTTCTGGTGGAGAGCCAACTGTGGAAACAGAGTTGGTGAGCACAGACCCTCTGTGCAAAATCCATATTTTGGGTGGATTTGATGTTTTTATTTGGAATGGAAGGAATACCTTCAGATAACTCAGATTCTATAGGTTGGACAGGAATCAGCCAGTCTTCAACCTCAGCAAATTTAATCTTGATGGAAGCAAGGAATTTTACACATCCAAAACTTCCTTCCAGCCAAATTTAGAATCTAGCCCCCGCAAAAAGGGGCGATAGGGTGCAAGTCCCTCCTTCCGAGGGCTGGCGGAGGCTCTCTTCGCGAGTCACATGCCCGTATCAGCGAGGGACTTGGTTATGGTTTGTAACAGTACAGACTTTGTCCAGCCATCGGGGCTGGGCAATCTTGATGACCAGAGTTGGGAATCCTTCTAGCCGTCTGAGAGGATTCCTCCAGTGATCAAGACTGTACTCAGTCACATCTTTCCGGCTGCCGAGACGGTGTAGTTTTGGCGGGTGAGTCAACGATCCCCCCGGTCAAGGCTGTACTTAGTTGCATCCTTCCAGCTGTCGAGACGGTGCTTCTGCGGCGGCTGAGATGACTCCGGCGGTTGACACGGACATAAGCATCGATGATGAGCGCGGTGCAATCGCTACCCTATTGATGATGAGCACAGACAATGTGAATTGGTGTCAGACGCATCATGATTTGCGTCTCCTGGGCTGGTCTCAAGAATGATATCACGGCACGGGACTTTCAGCCTGGAGGTGACCTCGCAGTCAACTTCCCGCCACACCTGGGTCCAACGACTTGCATAAATAGCGGCCGTGTTCCCGCCGTTGTTTGCTGCCCAGGGTTCCAAGGCTGAAGCGCATCAGCGTACGCCATGCCCCTCAAATATCTAGCTAGGCGCATCGGCGCTGAGGCTGACTTGAAATACAAACAAACACCAAAATTACCCACATTAGGGCCTTGGGGCATCAGCCCATCGATCCTTTTTTTACTGCTGCTTCAGCACAGTTTCTTTGTTAGAGCATCAGCTCCCCACCAAACACCAGCTGCCGTGCAGCTCCGTGGCCGCCAGCGGCTTCGCCGCAAAATTGCTGCTCCAGTGTTGGGGGCGGCTCCGCCGCCAAACGCGGCTTCGCCGCGACCCAACTTGCGGTCTCAAGGGCCCAGGATCCTGGAGAAACAGGGAGAGTAAATTCTTTCTTGTGCCGGACATCGCTTAAGAGCGTTGTTGTCCTCTTCAAGTGCTTCACTGCAGTATCTTGCCAGTTCGCCAGTAGGTTATCCATCTCTACACGCCTCAATGCAGCCACATCTGTGACTGGCAGTGCCGGTGGAAAGTTACTGTGGCGGATTCCTCGACATCTCGACTCAACCATGTTGAGTACCTCCTCGCAGGTAACTCTGAACACGCTGATTTCCTTGATAGATGCGTTGTCTAGCATAGTGCAACGGTTCTTCTTTGTCGTCATTATTCGGTCGGCGTGTTCTAGTGCTGAAGTTGCTGAGTAATTGTCAAGTCTTACTATTCGTTCAACCTCATGAGCGGGCATCGTGCTGTTGTGAGTACCCAGCAAGACCAATGGGAAAACAACAGGAACCCAAATGTTAGAATGAGGTGCCATCGTGTACGAGTTATCAGGTTGGTAGCAAGTTTGTCGAGATGTCATGGGATTCAAAACTTCAACATCTGAATCATTGTGTGGCGCCTCAATGTCCGAATCAATTAGGATCAGAAGCACAGTTCTAATGTCCACACCAAGCTGGTCACGTGGGTACTCCTCTTGGACCAGTGCAACCACACGTTCAACAACTAATATGCTTTGGTCTTTTGCAAGGAAGTACATGTGCTTGCATGCACTTCCATACCGCGCAAAGTGTGGGCAGGTGCAGCTGGTAAGTCGGCCTTTTTTCGCCGCTAGCCCTGATTGGTCATAAGCAACTATGTACGACTGACTGTTGGGTCTGGTGAAGGAACCTATTTGGAACTGTGATAATGAGTTTCAAGAGGTGCTCAGCGCGTTAGGATTGTACTGAATACTGAGGTGGAAATGTGATAGCTTACATAAGTAGGGTGCTCAGCAATGTTGACTCCAATTTCGGCCAAGAACAACCGTGTGTAGCTCTCCCCCAATGCCTTTGCATGCAGCTGGAATTTGTTTGTCCACTGTTTGCGGAATCCCATTTCTACACAGTAGTTATCCTTTTGATACCTCGGCAGCACCTCGCTCTTAAAAATTTGGATGACAACATCAATGCGCCGGCGTTCGGGGCCCGGTATGAACTTTGATTTCAAGATGTTATGCCAGCTTTCTACATAATTATTGGTGTGCACTCCTTGGTGCGAAGTCTGTCATTATCTTTTGTAGACAGTAGATCAAGCATGTTTGCATTAGCGATGCTACCAGAGTGTTATGTATGTAGAGTACCAGCATGTTGACTCACTGTGCGATAAAACATGGCCCAATTTTCATAGTGGGCATGCCACTGGTCCTCCAAATACTTTGCAAAGGCAACATTCACAGCCTTCCACTTATCGTAGAAGAATCTCCAGCGGGTTTTGGGATGTGGCAAGCAAGAATATAGCAGATTCCGGAACTCCTTGACTGCCTCGTCAGCGCGCTCTTGCAGATACCGGCCAGCGACACCTTTGAAGGCCTTGATGACGTGAAAGATGCACCAATAGTTCTTGGGGCCTGCGGGACCAAGGTCCCAATACACGTGAGCAACAGCGTTCAATATCGCCAATGCGCAATCACTCATGATTGCTTGAGGAACAAGCCCGGAGGTGAGTCGCAACCATCAAAGGATCAACTCGATTGGCTCACTAATGAGAAGCACACCCCGTATGTCAGCATGAGTGTGATTTGATGTTGTAATCATTTGAATGGCAGACTTACGTGGCTGCCGATGCAGTAAAGGCCCAGCAAACCGGCAGTCCCTTACCGGTGACAGGGTCACGAATGACAAGCGTATACAGGCTGACCTTGCGAGCATCGTGAAAGCCATAGTTGCTGACGGCATTGTGGGTACTGTCAAGCATCAGCATACTCTGGCCGTGGCTGAGAAGCATCTTTCTCTGCCATGGCGATTGGAAAGCAAAGAGATAGTTTGGGGAGGAAGGGTCGTCGGGTGAAGGGAGGTAGGTGTGCCAACCAAGCTTCACAAGTGCAACATTCCACATAGATATGGATTTAAAAACATCTGGGTCCCGCTTCGACAGCACATTGATCCGTTTGCGAATCAAGTTCCTCACTTTGTCGTACATGTCTCAAGCGGCTTCAGCTATGTAGACAGACGAGTCTTCCTAAATTTGTGTAAATACAATAATGTCAACGTATACCACACATCATAATAAAATAGAAGTAAAGCCAAAGAAAACCCACACTGTCAAACAAGTTGGGCAAGCGTAGAAGACGTTCAATTGAATCCCACCCTAAACCTTCAACCACCCGGTCGTTGAGCCACTTCTCAACGGCTTTGGGAGCACAGCATATGAACATTTCTTCTTTGGAGAAAGTTGTGCTCCCACAGCCAAAAGACCCGGAGCGTGTTAGTTGCAATGTGATGAGATATGGTATAGCGAGCAGTGCAACCAATCTTTTGAGATCTGTGTGTCTTTTGAGAGTTGATACGCCGCGGAGGGAGGCCAGCCCGGGGGCATTTGAACTCAAGTTTGAACGTGCTCATGGGAGGTCTTCCTGGACCTGCCTTGACGGATGAAGTTGACTGGGCTGACTCTTTGTCGGGTTTTTGCTTTTGAGTTGTCCAACGCACGGTTCCTTCCATGGCATGGGCAAAGTCTTGGGCATGTTTGAGACTGTGTCCGGGAATTGTAAAGGTATATGGATTGGATGGAAGAGGGGGGGGACGGCCCCCAAGATATCGGACAAGGCACAAAGCGTTGGGAAGGTGGTCTGAGTCGGCTGGTACTGGAAGATCTTGCGCAAAGGGCAAGGGTACAATACTATAGATATCTGCGACAAGGGGAAAACACATTTTGCTTTGCTGATAAGTAATGAGTGCTTGTTTGAGTGGGCGCTTTGTTGGTTGCATTGTGAGTTGATGGAAGTAATTAGGGCAAAAAGGAAAAAGACTGTTTGCACAGATGCAAGTTTAACTATTGATGACAGAGTAATTGAATGAACTAAGATGCACCATAAAAATGATGGAAGATTAAGGGAGGTGGCTCCGGGCCAAGTTGGAGAAAGCTATCAATGGAGTGCAAATGGGAACAGGTATCCTGCTTTATACAAGTAAGCATCCTCATGGTGGTGCTTGACTTGTGTGTTGGGTTTACGTGCACTGCTCCGGGGATAGATTTCCCATTGTACTAATCTATGAGTCAACGTGCAATCCGGGATTCCACTATGGCTCATCTGGGGTTCCTCCATGGGTCATCCGTATCCTCGAGACTCATTATCTATTTGGTCTGAGCGTTTCAACGTAATGGAATTAAAGAAGTTTTATTCAATTCCTCAAGTAAAGGGCTTAAGAAACCCGTAACTGTGCAAATGGATCAACTGAGCACAGGGATCCAATGATTTGCACTCGGGTGCGTTTTCATCGTCACTATCAGCAGTATCTATGGCGTCAGGAGTGAGGGGGGGGGGGGGGGGGTTGACCCAATGTGGAAGGGTTTTTCTGCTTGTCTTCATCACTGTTATTAATATGTATCATTTCTGGATTTTTCTGCTCATCATCATTGTCAAGGTCTATTGGCAATTTGTCTGGATTAAGTGCTACTAATTTCGCCGGGGGAGTGATGATGACTTCGTGGACGCTGGCCATGATGATACAAGGCGGCAAATTTAACATGGAGACGAGCTAAATATTGCCGACAGACCTCATGGACCAGCTTTCTGCGTGGTTCGGCGGTGTGGCAAGATACGTTCTAGCTTTTGCCTCAGCTGAATTCAAAGCATCTGGCAACACGGATGCTGTGTTGCATGATCTGGTCGCGAAGCTGACTCAAGCCATCAACTAAGGTCAATTGATCAATATCTTATATGCACATCGGGACAGAAGGCCTGACGGAGAGTATTCACATCATGTGATACACCTATGTAGACATCCCAATGGAAATCTTGCTCACTATCAGTAGGCATGGGCATCACGCCGAGTTGAGAAGGCAGTAGTTGACAGATTCGCGCGGCAAATTCACACTGACCTGAAGCCATTCCTCCAAAGTACTGGCAACTACAGTTTAGACTACGATTTTGACAACCTACGTGGACTGATATTCAAGTGCTACGCCCATGCTGTGTTGGGAGATGGGGGAAGGTTCCAAGTCCGTAGACTTTGCAAATTAGGAGATCCGCGGGGCTGCCAGAGCCTTGAGGTCACGTTTCCTGCAGCCAAGTGTTGAGTCTTCCAAGCTTACAAAGAAGTGGACCTGACCACCGAGGTGCTCTGGCAGCCGGCCTTTTCATCACTTGACTTGTTGCGTGGACCGGCGACTTTTTTCAAAGTGTCTGTTTTGCAAACCCGTCCAATCAAGCACCAGAGCCTCAGCGTGATGGTCCTGAGTAAATGCAAGAGCGGCGGTGAGCCAAGCGTGTTCAAAACATCCTTTGGCGCGTGTTAAATCAAATCGGGATCCTTGCTTGCATAAGACGCATGCTTATGAGGCGATCAAAAAGAAGCACACCTCATCCTTAAAAAAAGGTTTTGCCCGGAGAAGTTTGATGAGTGTTGCTATGACACGCTCGCCAAGGGCAACCAAGGGCGTCTTGGTTGGGGTTGAGACGTTAGGCTTGCGGTGGGTTGCTGGGCAAGTAGCGTGGCTTATGGCGCGACTGGATCCAGAGGAGGGTGGTTGCTGTATGAGGGGCAATGGTAGGTACGGGTCGTAATTGGATTCGGTCTGGTTTTGTGTATGGCTTGCAAGGCAAATTCACTCAAGACTGCCTATATAAGGACTGCCTGCATGGTCGTGTTTCCCTCAGGCAATCTTGCGGGCTTGGCTTCCAGCCCGGGGGATTGTCTCACCCCCGCCCGCTGTAGCACTTGCGCAGTTTAGCGGGGGACTATTCGGTGACGCCCCTGTGCTTAACCGCTGTAGGTCATCTTCCCACTGCTTTTTGACCTTGCTAGACAAGGATGGGTAGTGGGCCACGATACACCAGCTTGCTGGTGTTGGGTGGCAGGCGCCATGGAGACTTTTCTGTTAAAATACAAGTGTTGTTTGAGTTTTTTGTAGTCTATTGCAAGGCACCCCCTCTTTTTTTTTGCTTGTTTTTCAAAGGGGGAACCCTTGATTTTTTTTTTTTTTGTGATTTTGTTTATTTATAGGCAGAACCCTTGAAGTTTCATTGTATGATTTACAGGCTTTAATATACTTGGACTAG
This sequence comes from Puccinia triticina, assembly GCF_026914185.1. Classification (NCBI taxonomy): domain Eukaryota; kingdom Fungi; phylum Basidiomycota; class Pucciniomycetes; order Pucciniales; family Pucciniaceae; genus Puccinia; species Puccinia triticina. The sequence continues at coordinate 1,711,427 of NC_070559.1, read as the reverse complement.
AGGCCAAGGCGGCTGCGCCGCTGCAGGGTCTCAAGAGAAATGGTTGTCTTGCTGCACTGGTATCAATTGGAAAAACCACCGGAAAACCAAGAATTACTTCTGGAATCTCCAAAATTGATCAAAAAAAATTCCCCATCTTGTTTGGTTTCTTATGCAAAAAGTGATACAGTTTGCGGCCATTTTCCTACCAAGCCCTTTGCACACCCCTTATATTTCATTCTCTGGTGAAACACCATTGCAAATAGTTTATCAGCTCAAATAATATGCAACATTGAAGAATTCCTGAAAGTTTTGGACTATGAGTCTGTGTGGGTGTGTAACAACAAATTTATATGTGTTAGCAGTCATTTTACTACTAATCCTGCAGGTTACCCCTTATATCTCATTTTAATTTCCCTGTTATAAAATAAATAAAAAATCATAAATTTTTCAATAATTTACAATACTTTAACAATGTGTTTCAGGCTGCATTTGCAAAAGCCAGCCTGTAACTGCTGTTTTCAGGGGTATTCATTTATCCCTCAAGGCTACGTTTAGCTAACTATTGTTTTTGATATTTTATGATATGCTACAGTTATGTGTAAATTTAACAGCCCACCTTTGTAGCACATAATCAACTCATGCCAAGGGCTGTCATGGCCTTGCTTGGCAAGATCACACACCCACTACAGAGTGTTGTTTTGAGCTCAAATCTGCTCATGATGATTCATGGGTTTGGCTCAGGAGTTAAGCAGTGCAGCTTTGAAACATGCAGGGAGAAAATTGACCAAATAGTTCCCAAACTTGGCTGGAAAAATCAATTTTTTTGTAATTTGGAATGAGCAAAAGGTACATCCAAAAAGAGGGACGATCAAAAATTGATCAAATGGTTAATTAATCAACACTAAAGATCACAGAAAATCAAAAAAGGACAAGACAAGGATATACCCAAAGGGGAACAATCAACATTTTATTCAGAAAGATATCAATTATTTAGCTGTGATCTTTATCAAAATTGATTTCTAAAAGTGGATAATGCTTTAGATTCATAAGATAATTTTTGAGATATAGAATCATTTTCAAATTATGATCCTCTATAGGTTGAGAATGCATAGGGACTCAGTAAGAGTGGGATATATCCACTCGATGACCGGTGTGTGCGGGTCATTGAGTGGGTTGTGTATCCACTCAATGACCGGTGTGTGCCGGTCATTGAGCGGGCTAAGAGCCACTCAATGACTGGCGTGTGCCGGTCATCGAGTGGGTTATGTATCCACTCGATGACCGGTGTGTGCCAGTCACCAAGTGGGTTATTTATCCGCTCGATGACCGGTGTGTGCCGGTCATTGAGTGGGTTATGTATCCGCTCGTGTGTGCCGGTCATTGAGCGGGCTGAGACCCACTCGATGACCGGTGTGTGCCAGTCATCAAGTGGGTTATGTATCCACTCGATGACCGGTGTGTGCCGGTCATTTAGTGGGTTATGTATCAACTCAATGACCGGTGTGTGCCGGTCATCGAGTGGGTTATGTATCCACTCAATGACCGGTGTGTGCCGGTCATCGAGCGGGCTGAGACCCACTCGATGACTGGCGTGTGCCGGTCATCGAGTGGGTTATGTATCCACTTGATGACCGGTGTGTGCGGGTGCCTGATGTGGACCTCCCATGTCGGCAGCGCCACCGCAGCGCAAGGGAATGACGCCTGCCCGACCATCACAACGGGTTGGCCTGCGGGACGGGCGACCCGAAGGCGCCCAGCGTGGCTTACAACAACCTGATGTGGGTCCTGACGCCACCTGGCCTTGGGCGCCCCGCCCCCTATCACCGTGACGCCAAGCTGAGCATGGCGCCGCGGCTTTCCCCGATTTGTCCGGGTGTGTAGTTTGCATCCATATGAAGTCACTGCCGCGCGGGTCAAAGATGCATCAGCGGCGTGGCGGTGGCATCGTCGCCAAGGATTATATGCACTTGGCATGCAGGGCTAAGTCGAGGAAGCCAATGCGAGTTTGCTGGGGGAACTGGAACGTATATAAAAGAGGTGCCCTTGAGTTTGGATAATCCCCAGGGCATCCTCTGCCGCTGTACTTGCAGCGTGTGGTTTGTCCTCACCCCCTCTGCTGTTGCACTTGCGCAGTTTGAGGGGCTAAACTCGTTGGCCCCCCTTTGCATAATGCCTTCAATGCGGCGCGCTGGGGGTCATCCTCTCACTGTTTTTTAACCCTGCTAGACAGGGATGGACAGTGGGCCACGGTGCATCAGCTTGCTGATGTTAGGTGGCTGGTTGCAGGTTATAGTTGTATTTTTTTTGTTGTAAAATTATGTTTCTTTGTTGTTTTGGAATTTGTAGAGGGAAAACCCTTTATGTTTTTTTTCTGGAAGTTGTAGAGGGGAAACCCTTGATTTTTTTTTAAATTTTTGGATATTTGTAGGGGAAACCCTTGAATTTTTGTTTTGTGATTCAGAGGCTTTAATAAACTTGGATTACAGCTAAAGCTAACAACCTGGAAGTTTAGTAACTGTGGTGAGAGAACTGTCACAAAATCTGCAGCGGCAGAGCCGCCTTGGTCTCTAGTCATATATCAATAAGCTGCAACATATACTGGGAGATCACAGACTTAAGTAAATTGACTCCTGCAGCGGCGCAGCCGCCTTGGCCTCTAGTAATAATTCAATACTGTGTCAGAGTGTATATTATTGAAGAAAAAAAATGATACAGTGGTCTTGTGTTAAAAAAAACCCTTTTCTGATCAATTGGGTGGGGCTCAATCCAATGTCCCATCCCAGTGACACACCAAGTATCATATTGTATCAGTGACACAATCTGCATGTATCTGGACCAAAACAAATCCAATATCAGTAAATGCCAACAAGTGTACTGGATTGATTTCACTGTTGATTGACACAAATATGCAATTCAGCTTCTGAATGGCTGTTTTGGTTTCAAAACCAGTGTACATTATTTGCCTTGGTTTGGGAAATACAAAATCCAAAGGATTGAACAAAGCTCATGTAGTTGACCGCGGGGCCCAGCAAACTTCTTCAAATTAGCGGTGCTTTTAACCTTGACCCAAACTATCAGAAAACCTCTGTGTCCTTATTAAGTCTGTGAAAATAAATAAAATTATTGTTTGCAATAATTTCCTGGTTATTATATCTCATAGTAAGCTCTCTTCATTTTATTATAGCATGGGATCACAATCCTCAAATCTTATCACTAATGATTGAATCTTCAGCTTGTTGAGAATAGCTTGCAAGTAGAATCTTTAATAGAACTCACACCACATTCAGTTGAACATGTTGGAGACTCCGCTAGTCCCTCCAGCATGTTTCAACACCAGCCAACTCAATTCAATGAAGAACCACCCGCAAATGTGTGTACATTTGTTTCATAAGACTTGGCTGTAAATTTCAAGGTTTCTGTGAGCTAAAATCTAGCTTTATCGCAGCCCAAGATAAAGTTGCCATTTTGTGAAAAAGAAAAAACCGGTGGGCCAGCTCCAGGAACTTCCAGCCACACATCCAATGACCTTGCATGCTCTAGTGAAGAAGCCCTACAAATAGTAATTCTAGATCAAACAAAGACAAATGACTGTGCAATTTGCATTGGAAAGTTATCATATCCCTCTAAAGTGCTTCCTGCATGCCAACATGAATTTTGCGCTGAATGTATAGAAGGATGGTTCAAAAACAACATTACCTGTCCAACTTGCCGATGTGTTGATGTTGAAGCAGAAAAAGCACACCGTCTTCGAGCTGGAGCAGAAATCCAAGCTAACATTGCAACATTTCCATCAGAATCAGAAGCTGAAGCAGTAGCCCGGTTTCAGCAGGCCTTGGCCGCTCAGCAACAGCAGCTAAGGAGAGAAATAATCCGTCTACTTGTTTTGCCGGCCGCGCTCATAGGCGTTATCCTGTTTGTAGTGATTTCAATTTTGAAAGGGTAAGTTCTTGATTGGATTCTCCTGTGGCATCTTGGTATAGATCAACTTTAAACATCCATCTGACAAGCCTCTTTCTTTCAACTCCAGCGCCAAATATATGTTTCCTGAATGGAATTACAAGCCGTAGCTATTTCTATCACACTTATCCTATGCACCCATTCTTTGAGATCAAAGGCCCCGTTTGGAGCCAATATAAATAGGGGGTTGAGAAATTGACTCCCACAAATTAAAAAATTGACTCCCAAACGCAATTTACGTTGCGCGGACCGCCTCAGGACGTCTTTCCCGGGTCCTCGTGACCGCATTTTGACCCGGGGGCGTTTTGGGAGTCGCAATTGTAATTCCGCAATCCCAAACAGGAGTTGGGATTTTGATTTTACAAAAAATCCCAGAAAATAGAGAAATATTTATATCTCCTCACTGGAGCACCCAAACGCTCCCAAACTTTTACAGCAATCTAGATACACTGTCTGGAAAATATTTTGAGATTTACAACAGTAGAAACCATCACAAAGGCCTTGTGGAACAGGGGGGTTAATTGGGCGGATTTCCTACTAAGGCAAACCCCCGAAACCTTATCTATGGTGCTCCAAATGGCCCCAATTTTTTGATGCCACAAGAATACACTCTTGAAAACATATTCTGAGCTTCGAGGCATTAGCAAACCTCTGGGAAACCTTGTGTAGCCGGGGGCTGATGTGGCGGATTTCCTACTAAGGCAAACCCCCAAAACCTTATCTAAGGTGCTCCAAATGGCCCCAATTTCTTTCTGCCACAAGAATAAACTCTTTAAAAGATATTCTGAGCTTCACGGCATTAGCAAACCTCAGGGACACCTTGTGTAGCCGGGGGTGATTTGGCGGATTTCCTACTAAGGCAAACCCCTGAAACCTTATCTACGGTGCTCCAAACGGCCCCAAATTTTCTCTGCCATAAGAATACACTCTCTAGAAAATATTTCAAGCTCCAAGAAGGTATTGAAAATCAGGAACACCTTTTATTGACCATGGTGTAGCGTAGTGCAGCGCAAATGCGCTATTTTTTAGCGTAGCGTTAGCGCAATTGCGGATCTGCGCTAAAGGTACGCGCACAGGGTGAAAATCCATTTCATCTTTTAGCTTAGCGTTAGCGCAGATACACGCAATTGCACTAACGCTACACTAAAAAATAGCGCATTTGCGCTGCACTACGCTACACCACGGTCAATAGAAGGTGTTCCTGATTTTTAATACCTCCTTGGAGCTTGATATATTTTCTAGAGAGTTTATTCTTATGGCAGAAAAAATCTGGGGCCGTTTGGAGGACCGTAGATAAGGTTTTGGGGGTTTGCCTTAGTAGGAAATCCGCCAAATCCGCCCCCCAGCTACACAGGGTCTCCCTGAGGAGTGCTAATGCCTTGAAGCTTACCATATGTTTTAAAGAGTGTATTCATCTGGCAGAAAAAATTTGGGGCCGTTTGGAGCACCATAGATAAGGTTTCAGGGGTTTGCCTTAGTAGGAAATCCGCCAAATCACCCCCTGGCTACACAAGGTGTCCCTGAGGTTTGCTAATGCTGTGAAGCTCAGCATATGTTTTAAAGATTTTACTAGAGGCCACGGCGGCTTTGCCGCTGTGGGTTCAATACCCACGATAAAAACCAAGCTCACCCTGAGGGCCCCAATTTGGGCAGGCAAAGCTTAAATATCTCAACAAGACCAACAGGTTGAACACTATACTGCCCATCCCTCACTTCATATTTGTGACTCCTCCATAGGTTTATGCTTCAGCAATTGGGACAGGCGTAACAACGTCAAGACGACAGCATTTCATTCTCCAAATTATGTTAATTGGAACAACAGTTACTCCAGGCGAGGCCAAACCCTTGCCAACCAGTTATCTCCAGTATGTGATAGCATTTGGACTATGATCGCCACCACACAGATTTAAAACACCGAGGCAGCTCGCCCCATACAAAGGCATAAAATTCAAATGAAATCAGAACAGACGATCTTGAGTTCGCCGTACATACACCTTGTAATGACAGGCCTCCAAGCCTCTCCGTGTCCTCCAGAAGCTATCCACCGCGAAATTCGTCTAGCGACAATGGAGCGCGCGAGAAGTCGGTTAAAATGGTCCTGGATAGGGGCGCTGCGGCTGAAGTGGCTGATGAGAGAGATGGGGTGAGAATCTGCGAGGTGCTGGCGTCGATGGCGATGCGGTATTGATTGGATTTGAACTGGCCTGGTCGCGAAATTGTAAACCAAATGTACCAGCAAGGCAAACCAAACTGGCCTGTCTGCAAAATGTACACCAAGTTACCGGCGAGGCGAATCAGGTTGTCTGGTTTGATTCCAGATTGGGGTACTCATGTAGTTGGCTAGTGGTTTGGCGACAGAATTGGTGTAACAGACCACTGGTAGGGGGCCGATAAGCAAGTCCGGTCGGTGTGGTGATAGAAAATGTAGGGTTTAGCGTGCAATTAAGCGGCTGTGGTCTTTCTCGAGCTGCGCGGAAAGGAACATGGTGGTAGCGGCCTGGGTTGGGCTGGTCAGTACTGTGTCTGTGCAATGATGCATTGTGTTCCAATATGGGTTTGACATACCTGAATTGAGTGGAGTGGAGGATGGGACTGGAATACCGTGGTATTAGCTACAGGTTTTCTGGGTATTACCTACGGGGGCAGTGTTGACGCCAAGGAGGGCCGGTTTGTTGGATACTGGTGATAGGGGTCAATTGCTACGGTTGGTGAGATGCGATGGAGGGCTTCGGAAGGGAGGAAGGCGTTGGGCTGGTGTTTGACAGTATGGCTCAAAGTATAAAAAGAGGCGAGTTATGTTTGTCCTTCCGCTGGGGCAACATGGGATGCTGTAATTCCAGCTACCGTCAACCCCCAACCTCTCCGCTGTCGCACTTGCGCAGTTTGAGGGGCGAAGATTGGGCCCCCCACTGGTCACAGCCTTTGCTGCGGGCCGGGGGCCTTCACGTCCATCCCTTTTGACCCGTGCGCTTGATGCGGGCTGGAGGGTGAGCCTGTGGACACAGCACTTTTTCTGATGTTGGAGGGCTAGGTTGAGTTTTCTAAAGCTGGGTTTCTGTGTTTTTTGTGTGGTTTTGTTTGGCTTTTTGTAAAGGAGAAACCCTTGTATTTTTTTTTCTTGTTTAGCTTTTTGTATAGGAGGAACCATAGTATTTTTTTTTGTCATTTGATGTATTTATAGGTGGAACCCTTGAAGTTTTTTTTTTTTGAGGCTCTCAGTTTTTTGTGTCTTTAATAAACTTGGATTCTTGTGGCAGAAAAAATTTGGGGCCATTTGGAGCACCTTAGAGAGGGTTTTGCGGGTTTGCCTTAGTAGGAAGTCCGCCAAATCAGCCCCCGGCTACACAAGTTTTCCCTGAGGTGTGCTAATGCCGTGAATCTCAGCATGTGTTTTAAAGAGTGTATTCTTGTGGCATCAAAAAATTGGGGCCATTTGGAGCACCATAGATAAGGTTTCGGGGGTTTGCCTTAGTAGGAAATTTGCTAAATTAACCCCCCTGTTCCACAAGGCCTTCTTTATTGTTTCTACTGCTATAAATCTCAAAATATTTTTGGACCTACTTCGCGCAGCAGCGGAAAACTCTTCGCGCACCGAATCAACCGTCCCCCAACGTCGAGCCCGCCGTGCGCGCAAGCCGAAAAATACTTTGTGCACAGTGACTTCCCCCGAAAGAAGGAGGTGATTTTTCCAGATTTTTTTTTTTTGATTGATCAAAAGAGGGGGTCTTACTTGCCCCCTCCAAAAAATATTGGATTTTTTGAAGGTGTCCTTGTGATGCAAAAAAAAAAATCATAATATTAATCCAAAAAAAAGGCACCCGCTACCCCAATAGCCCACCCCGGGGCCTTTGTACCTGCTCAAACTTAAGTGGTCGGGTACCCAGCCCCTCGAAAAGAAAGTTTGAGGGGCAGCAGCCCCGGGCCCGGCTATCCCCTAGAGCCGTGCCGATGACCGGCACAGGCCATCGAGCGGAGTTGCACACTCCCCCAATGACCGGCCGGCCAGCACACATGTGTGCATCTAGCACTATTTACCAGTCATTGAGGGGATTATGTACTCCTCTCAATGGTCAATCTATCCCGGTCATCGAGTGGAGTACATACTTCCCTCAATGACCAGGTCTGTTCCGGTGTGGTGGCCCCTCTCGTGGCCAGCTAGTCAGGAGCATCACTGCCACCAGCAGGATCATCAAGACTTAAGTTTCTTTTCACTTCCCAAGACTCCAGTTCCGCGCTGGGGTGATTAGGTAATCCGTCATTGGGTCCCGCGCCTCAATGAAAGTTGATTAGGTAATCCGTCATTGGGTCCTGCGACTCAATGAAAGTTGATTAGGTAATCCGTCATTGGGTCCCGCGACTCAATGAAAGGTGATTATGTAATCCGACATTGGGTCCCGCAACTCAATGAAAGGTGATTAGGTAATCCGTCATTGGGTCCTGCGACTCAATGAAAGGTGATTAGGTAATCTGTCATTGGGTCCCGCGACTCAATGAAAGTTATGGCGCAGTCCCGACTCCCCAGGCCTCAAGATCTCTTCTCATCACCTTTCCACCTTCAACTGGCTCCCCACCTCTCCTTTTCCTTCTGTCCATTTTCCCATCCCCCTTCCTTCTCAGTTCCACATGCCTCTTCAGCTTTCTTGGTCCTAACACAGCGCCTGCTGTGGGTTTATTTCCCTGTTTGTTTCTGATTTCTTTCTCTTCTGTTTGTTTTGCCTGTCTTGAGTGTTTTCCGTTTTTCTCTTTCCTCTTTTTTCTTTTCCTCCCTCTGGTTCTTTTCTTCCTGACTCATCACACTGTGTTTTCCTTTATTTTCCCTTGTGTTGTTTTCTTTCTTCTTTTGCTCTTGTTTGTTGTGAGTGTGCGCGCGGAGGATGTGATGAAATGTATGTGACAAGTCACCTGGAGTCCAAGTTCAGCTCGGACTTGGGTTGCCATGGCATTCTGATCCCCAGAATACGGTCCATCCTCGAGTCTATAGATCAAATCTTCAGAGTTCAAAATTTTGGGCTCCGCCCACCGATCATCCTGCATCCAAAGTTCCAGATTCCCTTTCCTTCTCTTCTTTAAGATCACCTCTCATCCCTTCAACAACAAACAACCGCCGCCAAGGATCCAAAACCCCGGCGAACCTCTCAAAACCACCAAAAAACCCAACAGCTATCCCAGATCCCCCCCACTTTTTAGCGCTCATTCCTACGGACCACCCAGCCACGAGGGCAGCCTAAACAGCAAACATCCCCTCAACCGACTGCCACTGCCTAGCACGGACAGGAGTCCCTCACTGGTCATCAAGGGGAGTACATACTTCCCTCAATGACCAGGTCCGTTCCGGTCATTGAGGGGAGTACATACTTCCCTCAATGACCGGGTCCGTTCCGGTCATTGAGGGGAGTACATACTTTGCTCAATGACCGGTTCTGTTCTGGTGTGGTAGACGGAAAAGTGAAAAAATCAAAAGTTTTTTCAATACTACATATTTACTCACAATACGCCTCAAGATACTACCAAATGGACCTCAGAAATGGATTCTACGGCCAATTTTACCCTTATTCACCACTGGAAGCGTCACTGGAACCCCGCTGGATTGGAAGTTACACCCTCTTGGACCCTCATGGACACGGCCAGCCCCAATTATCAACCTGTCACAACCCTCAAGTCACCTTTCCCAGGTATACACATACTCAGACCCAGACAAACACATAATCTTTTCTATCCCTCTTATCTCCACTGCTTATGCAGGGGACCAACCCCATTTCTTCTGTATTTGACATGTCCCCGCCTCATTTATGCACCCCTTGCAGCTGCATGCAGTCTTCTGACCCCATCTCTGCACTCCTTGCATTAGTCTGACACCACTCATGCACCCCTTGCATGAAGTACCCCTGTATTTGACATTTCCCCGCTTTGTTTATGCACTCCTTGCATTAGTGTGACATCATCTTTCATTTCTCACCCCATTTTTTGCCTGTATTTAGTATCTTCTGACACCACTTGTACGCAGCCCACCAGCTAAAATCCCTCATCCAGGGTCCCCCTTGTAGCTAAAATCCCTCACATTTGTCTATATAAGGAGCTCTCTCCCCCCCAGTTGTTTTTCCCTCAGCTCAGTATTCCCCAGTTATTTACATACCACCCTTCACAATTACCATCACCTTCACCCATCACTACAACCCTTATATTTGCAAATAACTACTGAACTCACTCTCAAATCTCACATACCTGTCATCAAACAACTTGATCTGGAACTAGACCAGACCTATCACTTGATTAAAACTTGCCAAGCTTAGCTTGGTGGGTCTTGTTATCTGATAGTATAGAAGGGCAGAGTTTGCACCTCCATCATCCCCTTCTCCATTCAGCAAAAGGGTTTCACAACCACTTTTGAGTCTTACACCGGTCATCCTGGGGAGTACATACTTCCCTCAATGACTGGGTCCGTTCCGGTCATCAAGGGGAGTGTTCACTCCTCTTGATGACCGGAGCAATCTGGTCAACGAGGGGAGTATGTACTCCTCTCAATGACCGGAGCAATCTGTTCATCGAGGAGAGTATGTACTCCTCTTGATGACCGGGTCCATGCCGGTCATCGAGAGGAGTACATCCTTCCCTCGATGACCGGGTCCTTTCTTGCTCCGGTTGGCGAGAGGAGTGAAAACTCCCCTCGATGACCGGAACGGACTCGGTCATTGAGGGAAGGATGTACTCCTCTTGAGAGGAGTACACTCCCCTCGGTGACCCGATTACTCCGGTCGTCGAGAGGAGTGAACATTCCTCTTGATGACCAGAACGGACCCGGTCATCGAGGGAAGGATGTACTCCACTCGATGACCGGCATGGACCCGGTCATCAAGAGGAGTACATACTCCCCCGATGACCAGATTGCTCCGGTCATCAAGAGGAGTGAACACTCCCCTCAATGACCGGGACGGACCCGGTCATCAAGGGAAGTATGTACTCCCCTTGATGACCGGAACGGACCCGGTCATCAAGGGAAGTATGTACTCCACTCAATGACCAGGACAGAGTGGCCATTGAGAGGAGTACACAATCCCATCGATGACCGGTAAATAGTGCTAGATGCACACATGTGTGCTGGCCGGCTGGTCATTGGGGGAGTGTGCAACTCCGCTCAATGGCCTGTGCCAGCCATTGGCATGGCGGCTGGGGGATAGCTGGGCCCAGAAACTTTCTTTTTGAGGGGCTGGGTACCCGACCGCTTAAGTCTTAGCAGGTGAAAAGTCCCCGGGGTGGGCTATTGGGGTAGCGGGTGCCTTTTTTTTGGATATTAATTATGTTTTTTTTTACATGACGAGGACACCTCCAAAAAATCCAATATTTTTTGGAGAGGGCAGTTAAGACCCCCTCTTTTTGATTAATCAAAAAAAAATTGAGAAAAATCCCCTCCTTCTTTTGGGTGAAGTCGCTGTGCGCGAACTATTTTTCGGCTTGCACGCACAGCGGGCTTTACGTCAGGGGATGGTTGATTCTGTGCGCAAAGAGTTTTTTGCTGCTGCGTGAAGTAGGTCCGAATATCTTTTAGACAGTGTATCCAGATTTCTGTAGAATTTTGGGAGTGTTTGGTTGCTCCAGTGAGGAGATATAAATATTTCTCTATTTTCTGGGATTTTTTGTAAAATTAAAATCGTGACTCCCGTTTGGGATTGCGGAATTACAATGGGTGCGGGATTTTGGGCAAAAAAGCACCAGGTACCCGGATACCCGCCAAAAATACCCGTGGCAGGTGGGTCTCCCAGGTACCCAGGTACCCGCTGTTACGGTCACCGAGGGGGTTGATTCCTTGAGATGACAGGGACAGATTCTGGTCATCAAGGGGAATCAGCCCTCTCGATGACCGGGACAGATCCTGGTCATCAAGAGGAATACAGCCCTCTTGATGACCGGGATCTGTCCCGGTCATCAAGAAGAATCAGCCCTCCCAATGACCGGCATTTGTCCTGGTCATCGGGAGGGTTGTTTTCTCTTGATGACCGGGACAGATCCTGGTCATCGGGAGGAATCAACCTTCTTGATGACCAGGACAGACCCCGGTCATTGAGAGGAATTGAACCCTCTAGGTGACCCGGACAGGTCTCAGTCATCAAGGGGAATCAGCCCTCTCGATGACCGGGACAGATCCTGGTCATCGAGAGGAAACAACCCTCTTGATGACCGGGACAGAACCCAGTCATCAAGAGAAAACAACACTTTTGATGACCGGGACAGGACCCGGTCATTGTGAGGAAACAACCCTCTCAATGACCGTGACAGAACCCAGTCATCGTGAGGAAACAACCCTCTTGATGACCGGGATAGAACCCGCTCATTGAGAGGGTTGTTTCCTTTGAGATGACTGGAACAGACCCCGGTCATCAAGACGAAACAAGCCTCTCAATGAGCAGGCTCTATCCCGGTCATCGAGAGGGTTTTTTCCTCCCGATGACCAGGATCTGTCCCGGTCATCAAGAGGAAACAGCCCTCCCTATGACTGGGACAGAGCCCGGTCATCGAGAGGAACCATCACTCTTGATGAAAAGTCTGTAGCTGTCATTGAGTGAGAGTGTTGGATAAAAAAAAGCACAAGTACCCGCGGTACCCGCAAAAAGTACCGCTGGTACCCGCCCGCGGGTGCCGTGTACGGGTACGGTGTGAGAACTCCTTTGGGATGGGTTGGCAGTCCTTTGAGGGGGAAATAACAATATGATATTCCAGCTAAGTAATACTACTGTTATGGGTGGTTTGAAAGACCTGCCCCTCTATTATACTACACAGAATTCTGACAACAAATTTATTTATTGTTGTGGCGTGACTTTATGATGGAGAAAACTTGTATGTAGTAGTCTCTATCAGACCTAGATCAGTTTTAACAAGTACAAGGTGTGTATACAACCTCTATATGGCAAGATGGGCAAAGAATATAATCAAGTGAGAATATGTTTTGTTGGGTTTTTAATGGTTTCAGCAGAGGGAAATGATGATGGAGTGTGGTATGGGATTTCTATGTTAATGTATGATGACTGTGTCTTCCGTGATGATGGCAAAATGATGACTGGTGACCACTGAGCTGGGGTGCCTGGGTGATGATGGAAAAATGGTGGGAGGAGGGCCTCCTTATATATTCTTTTCTGAGTTATTTTTGCTGGTGAGGGCTGCACTTGAGGCATTTCTTCTGGTGGTGACCCTGTGGATTGCACTGCCTTCTGCCAGGGGTGCATAACTTAAACTGATGTTCCGCATGACCATGTGTGATTTGTACTTTTTAAGGCAAAGTCCACCTAGGTTGGTTGCACTGCCAAAGTGGAGGCTTTCTGACCGCATGCATCGATGTAAGTTCCGTGCAAATCTGTTGAGTTGTTGAGTGGAGGCCTAGTCGATGCAGTTTCCAACGCGCAGGTTGCGCGAGGTGATCTGTAGCTAATAGTGGAGGCCTGCCTAACTAGTAAATCTAACTATACTCTTCTATATATGCATGCCTTTTATGATTTATATGAATTTCCACCTGGGTATGGCCTGTACTAAACCTATAATTGTAACTAACTTCTAAACTAAAAGAGCTAGCTGGGTAGTTGAAGTGAGTGACTAGGGTTAAGTTTGTATTTAGAATCTATTTCTCTAATAATATTCTATCATATGCTAGTATTGTAGGCTGTGAGTTGAGGTTTTGGCAGTTTTGTTGCGCGCAACAGATCTGGATCACCACAACGGGTGTCTGAATATCACAAAAAACACCGCGGGTACCCAGACACGCAGCGGGTACTTGGGTCCACTTGGCGATCTCTAACTGAATATGGCTGAATCAGTTGAATCTGACTTCATAATTGAAGAGACAAGTATTGTAGGTTGCCTAGAAAAAATATTTGGAGGATTTATGTTGAATTTTGTAGTTTTCATTGAATTAACCAATGATTATATCACCTATATTTATATCGGCTTCAAACAGGGCCAAATCTCAATAACATGAAAGCTTGCATCCATTGGAAGATCCTCTCAGGATTTTGACACAATTTGTTTTCTTACTGCTCATCTGCATATCTAGTCTGGGTTGCCAGTGTTCAACATAAATTCAAACTACATTATGGATCCTGTCTAAAGCTTTAGGGAAGAGTCAGGTTCCAAGCCGGACCCCGCAGATCCGGGGGTATCCAGAGACCCCGCAGACGGGATCCGGCCTTGGTCCGGCCTGGGAATCCAGTTTCTGGACGGATATTGAATAAAACGTGAGACTGGGAGCTTCTCTGGATGTACTTGACGCCGGCTTGGATTGACACCAGGATCAATCCAACCCCCTTAATTGATGTCAGCGCCAATATGACGCATCCAATGGTTACCTTCCAACGTCAATCCCACGTTGGCTTAGCGCGGCGTCGGGAAGGTGTGCGCTGACGCAAACTCCAGTGTTGGATCGACGTCAGACTGCACCCGTGGTGTAGGACATGGAAGAAGGTGCAGGCTAAATGCTCAGGTCTGTGATATCATTTGTGAAACCGCGCAATAGGACGGTTCACGTGGGCCAAAATCAGCAAGACCAAAATAAAGTTTATCCCACAGTCCCAGCCAATTTGGCTGGGAAGGCTTGCTGATTTATAACATCAGCAGGGTTAGAAAATCCCTACGTGAACCGTCCTAATGCACAGGGGCTTCACAGTGTGATCATGAGACTAAGGCACCGTTTGGAGCCAATATAATGGAGGACTTCCCGTCATTTTTGAATAAATCTGGAATTTCAGATTTCACAGGGAAATCTGGAATTTGGGACTCTGGATTGCTTCGGGGATCTTTGGGGACCTAGATTTCCCTGCAAAATCTGAAATCTGGCGGCTCAGATCTGACTTTCCAGATCGACAGGAAGTCCTCCAATTGCGCGATATAATCTGGAATTTTGTGACATCTGATCAAGTTTTGGCGGACCTGATCAGATGTCACATAGGATGTCACGCAAAAAAACTCATATATCGCCCGGATTATATCGGCTCCAAACGGGGCCTAATTCTTCACTCAAACAACAATGAGGGTTGAAAACATCGGAGTGTGATTGCTTGGGTTGTCTCGCACCTGATTGGTCAAGGTCACCTTTCACCGTTGGGGACTTGAGCCGCTACCGGTGAAAGGGGCCGCGGGCTCAACTTGAGCCCGCGACCGGTACCTCCGTGACATAGAGGATGTCACTGAAAACACGGATCGGGTGATCTCGAGAGCAGGCCTGATCGCCCCCTGCCAACTTCCATCTCTCTCGTCAAGACAAAAGATATATACATCACATTCCAACCAAATCAAGCCAAGAATGTCTCAGCCTAACCGAATCGTCATGTCGGCCACTCGTCTATCTACTCTGTTCCGTCCGATGAGCAAGCTGCCGAACATCAATCGAGTATCGCTGGTCCCTCAATACCACCGATTGTCGACCAGTACGTCATAATTCTCTTAATTAATATCATGTCAGTGATCTTGTCTCGTTGATTGGCATTCTGGTGCACATCTAGGCCCGACAGCACATTCCCAACCATCCCCCATCGTCAAGGCTGACTCGAGTGCAGATGCCCGTACGCACGATCTCGACCACGCTCTTTCCAAATCACTCTTTCCAAATCACTCTTTCCTCATGAGCATTTCAGAAGAGGAGCAACACGAGAATTGTTTCTTTATCTTGCATGCTAATTTTCCCCCTTCTCATTGTCAGCATATGTGAAGGGCACGATTAACGACCCGACTACCTTCCCACCCCCAAGTAAAGCCCACGGATCCATTCATTGGACTTTCGAAAGATCCGTCGCCGCAAGTTTGATCCCGCTTTCGGCCGCTACTGCCATTTCCAGTGCCAATCCATTGCTTGACGGGGTGATCGGAGTATTTCTGATTGCCCATTCTCACATGGTACGTGATCCCCCAACCCTTGATTCGATTTCCTATCCTGATGATGTCTCCAGGAAAGACTCAACTCAACGCTCTAGATAACATCTTCTCCACGTTTTTCTCTTTTTCGAAAAACATAGGGATTCGATCAATGCTTGGTTGATTATGTTCCCAAGCGTAAATTCCCCGTGATTAGCCCTATTGCTACCTGGACTTTACGTGCTATAACTTGCGGTGTCTTGGTTGGAGTTTATCAATTTAACACTCATGATATCGGTTCGTACTCATTCAAATGTTTTTGTCCGAATGACTTGACCTTTGAGTTACCTATTGAACTCGTCTTTGTTCACACCGCTAACAGGTATGACAGAGTTGATCAAGAAAGCATGGAAGGCTTGAACAGCATTCAAGAAAACGAAGTCATTCCCATCGGTCTTAACTGCAAAGTGTCCACTGAGTCGTCCACTAGAACATAATTTCCACCTTGTCATCATACAAGACCTATCATGTCTTTCCATCTGTGTACAGCAATCAATTGATTTTCATCCTGTGTTATTCGTCCTCAGTCCATTGTGCATAAAATTGCTACAGCTCTTCAAGGCTGCCTGTCAACATTGTATGTAGGACATCGAAGGTTTTCAAATGTGTAGGCTGTGTTGGATCCACGAGTTCGTTGGTATATGTGTATCAACAAACATTTTCCCAGCTTGAAGCACCCAGAGAGGTTGTGTGGAGAAATTAATGTTTCCAGACGTCAAGGTTGGATCTGCTTGTGTTACCAATAGTTAAATATTTTTACTTGAAGTGCAAATAATTGGCCCTCACTGGGTCATACTCCAGCTGAGCCCGCAAAACATGGTGAGATGGGATCAGGAGGTACCAGTATGGCTTCAATCATAATTGCTTTCAAAACACACTAAAGTAATCAAGAGGCCGAATAACGTTTTTTTTTCATTTCGGCATTTTTGAACGTTTGTTTGAGAACAAAATATAATGACAAATTTCCTTCCGTACATGTAGTAGGTTCACTCCATCTGCATAGTCATCAGCGAGCCCCGCCCGGTTGGAGAGAAAACCGCACAGTTTGATTGCGTTGGATCAAGTGCAACGGCTACCGTTCATTTCCATGGAGCAAAATTTGAACCTGTTTTGGGGAAGAGAGACAGGATCAGCAGGTGCACTCCAGTTGATAGCTGATAATGATACACTTTGAGAACTTACATTGCGAGATTGCAAGCAGAAAGATCCTGAGAAGTAGCCGAACGGCACATTGGCATGGCTTTTGGGTCTCCAGTCATCTCCTTACATTTGCAGGCGCTCCGGATTGTGTAGTAGATAGTCCATTGACCTTGCAAACAATGGGAAAACCAGGTAAATCGTTGAGTTCAAGTTTTCGTGTCTCTATCAAGGAGTTGCCTCTCACTCACCATTGGAGTAGGAATGCTTGGAATAGTCGGACCCCTCGTCGGTACAGCTACTGGAGGCAGACGCCGGCCAACTGGACCCATTCTGTATCGCTCTTGGTTTTCCAATAGTGAGAGCTTCGGTGGCCATACCAAACGCAGTGGGCGTGACATTTTTCTGGAGAAAAGCAGAATATCGCACTAAGCCAAGCTGCCGTATAAAGATAGTTAGGAGAAAGCCTACCGAAGCGCATCTGAAAGTCTTGTCTTTCGGCCAGGTTTGATCAATTACTGAACAAGCAAGAGACTGATCACACATGTCCTCTAAAACGGCCCCGCTCGGCATCATGGTAGCCGCCCACGAAAACCTATTGCAACAGCAGGCGAGCATTAAAGCAAAGGAGAAGATTCGCAAGAGTTTTTTGCCAGGAATGGACATTTCAGTGATATTGGGCGGTTAATGAGGAAAAATGATTCGTGTGTCGGCTCCGCTGGGACGTAGCTCGAACAAAAGCCGGGGTATTTGGAATCTTTCGACAGAAACCTCATTACCGCTTTTATGGATGTCAGTTCAGGTGGGCAAGTAGCTCATACGCAAGGCCATACGAAAATGTTGCCAAGCCTCATGTTGCCTTTATGTCGTCAACACTCGTTGAGCTTTTAATGCCAACGCGCTCTATGCCCCACATCTTGCCGATCTTCTTTAGACTTTGTTGTGGATCGCATCACGTTTCTGTCCAAAGAATAATACTTATTTGTTAATTGTGTTTGCATTGAAAGATGATAGCCACAGCCAGGCTTCCGGTTTATATAAATTAGGTTCATTCTGAGTTTTCTCCTGGGCACATGAGCTGAGATATTTTTGCATGCAAAAGTTAAGAGGAATCGAGTGCAATGCCACTGCAACTCCCTGTGCACATAATCAAGGAGCTGTGCGACCACTATGTACTGATGCTGGGACAAAGCAAAGGTTCAAAAGTCAACACACTTCAGGAACTCCGGCCACGGGGTGGCTAATTCTCTAAAGTGACAGCTGGATTCCGCAGATTGGAGACTCGCATTGAGCTACACCTCGATTATTGATGCCCTGTCAGTCGAAAGAACTATTTGTAGGCACCGCTCGTTTTTACTTGGACCCTTAGAAACTTGTTTATCCACAGTAAAGGGCAGAGCTCTGGCGAGTCAGGTCTAGTCAGGTGATACATCTGCCAATGCTGGCTTGGGTTTGCGAGACCTCGGTTCAAGATTGGTAAGCACTCCTTGTGAGTCCAACTCAAACGATCAACCCAAGAGCACTTCAAATTTAATTCCCCTCAGTAGTCGGCCTTCCGGAGTACACAGCCGCGGAAGGTCAGCGGAAGTTGACGAGTTGCCGTAAAGAAATTAGCAATCAAATGTTGTTTCTTGCCTATCGTCTCATTATCCCTCGCCACAATCAGGTATTTGTCGGTACTTGGCCAAGCTCCTTTCGATTTTCCGAGCCCAACGGAAATGCCTCATGGATGTGAGCGCTCATCAGAAACAGATGATCTACCCGCTTGGTTCGATGGGAAATCACCGATCTGTGAGCATTTTATGTCGCGGAAAGCTCACAATTATACTGTCTATATATAAGGGGCTGAGCAAGCCCAAACCGCCGTCTTATTTTCTTCTCCAATACCAGAAAAAAATATTCAGAACTGGTGCAACTTGTGCTTCAATTTTCCGAGTCAGTCATTCCTCCTAAGTTATTTCTTCTATATCCCGTTTCCCCTCTCGTTTTTCTCATTTGTAATAGTGAAACTCTGAAACTGCTACATAGAAAAACTAGCCCAGCTTGCAGTGGCTTGTAGCCAGAGTTGCCCGACGCTGATTTTACCGGACATTTTGGTGACTCTAATCACTCAGCGGTTCCTAGGACATGTGACCTATGCACAATATGAGCACAATCGCCGCCTAAAAACAGTATTGAAACAAAGACAAAAAATATCATGCCCCTCATAGTCCTGGTCACTGGCGATGCCTCGCCCATCTTACTCGTGCAACAAACTCTCTTTCCAAGATGCATAAATACTAAAATGCTTTTAATTACCCCACAGATACACTATTTCTTCATTTCTAATTCAGGATGAACCGCGAAGAGACTGGAAGCGGCGGAATTTTCTTTTTCTTGACTTTGTTCTCATGGATCTCAATCGTGGCCTCAGTGCAACTCAACTCCTCCGATTTGTACTTGTCAGATAAGTTCAATATAACTTCCATCCCTCAAACACGTGATTACTTTTGGACAATCACGTGAGTAGCCTTTCGCCCTTTTGAGAAGTTAGTTGTACTGCTTATCACCTTGTCAATCAGAAATGAGACCGCAGCACCAGACGGCTTCTCTCGAAACATGCTCGTTGTGAACTCCCAGTTTCCAGGCCCTTTGATAGAAGCAAACGTATGTTTTTGTCTATCCTCCCTGAAAGTGCTGCCGACTAGCTAGTGCTGAATTTTTGCTTTCTGAACGATAACCGTGCTTAGGAGGGGTCAGTTCAACCCCAAATGTGACCTCAGAATGGGAAGATCTATGCTGATATTTTTCCCTCAAAAAGTGATACTCTCAACATATTGATAGTCAACAAAATGTCCGCAGCACTGACCATTCACTGGCACGGGGTAAGTGTCATTTACTGCATTTTTTTTTTTTCTGAATTTTTCTAGCGTCTGATGGAAAGTTTAAAAATCATTCTTTTCTTTGGGGAGAATATAAATAGATTTTTCAGAGGGGAAGTCCTTGGATGGATGGTGTGGTAATTTATCTTTCCCCTGCAGCTCACACTCCGAAACACATAAATCATCTCTCTTAAAATTTCAAATATTGTATCCTTCTTTGATATGGTTGCTATGCAGACGGGTGTTACTCAATGCCCGATTCCGCCAGGACAAAATTTCACTTACACCTTTGACATCCGTAATCAATATGGGACCTTTTGTAAGTGTTGAATTTTGTCACTAACTTGAATCCAGCTGAACGGTATGAATTGAAAATTTTAATATTGTTGAAAGGGTATCACGCCCATGCACAGGTAAGAAATTATTTAACATGGTTTCAAGATGAAGAAGTGTTTGATTAGAGCCTGTTTTGTTCTAGAATTTCAATGCTGATGGAATAGTGAGTTCACAGTTGACCAGGTTCGTACTTTTTGCATGAAGCTGATTTTACTCTGGTAAAAAGGCAGGGCCTATGATCGTTCATAGTGTGAATGATCCTCTAAAACGGGGAGTCAATTTTGATCAAGACATCATACTTTTGATCAAGTCAGCAAAGTTTAAACCTTTTTGTCCGAGATGAAAACATGAGAGCTGACTCAATCAAGGTTGATAACAGTGATTGGTACCATGAGTTGAGTGTAAAACTATCTTTTTCAAGTTTATGAGGCTGTTATGTGCTAAATTTTTTACTGATCATGCTTGCTATAATTTCTTTATCAGAATGAGCGAGCATGTTGTGCAACAATTATTATCTCCCGCTGGGTACAACAACAGTTTTGCTGCACCGTAAGGATGACCTGTTCTTTCCCCTTTTGACTTGTAGTAAATTCTAATTTGGATTCCTTTCACTTGAAAACTCGATTGAGGGGCATAGGTCCCCTGTAAGGCAATATTCCAAAGTTATTCAGTCGAGACGTAAGAAATTGAGTTACTAATGGATTAACAATCCCAGAACTCTGCACTTGTAAACGGTATTGGATATTTCGATTGCAACAATGCCCTGGCCAACGCAACTTGTACAACTCAAAACAACAGCTTAACCTTTGATGTTCCAGTGGGGACCAAGACGCGCTTCAGATTGATAGGCGCTGGATCTCATGCTCTCTTCCGCTTTTCTGTCGATGAGCATACCTTGAACGTCACTGAAGCGGACTCCACGGGGGTTGTAGGACCGACAGCGATTCATAGAGTGCCTTTTCGTAAGTAGAGCATACATTCTTCTCTCTGGGTACTTCAATTAGTAGATTTTTTCTAATATCAATTGAAATTGTTACAATAAAGACAACGGAGAGAGGTATAGCGTGATCATTGATACTTCTCAAGATCAGGTCGGAAGCACGGTTTACCTTAGAGCAGTTATGGACACCGATTGTTGTATGTGAAGCCACATTCTGTCAGGAGAGCTATTCTATCCTGATACTAACGCTTCTTTGCCCGGCCACTTTTATGGATATATGCTTTCTGTTTCTAAGTTGCTTGGTGTGAGCAATACCTGGCGTTGAAATCATTTGGAGTGTTCATCAGATGTCAAGTCGCTGAACTGGTTCCTTCTTTCTATATAGTGGCCCCCGGTATCACAGAACGAGCTGGCACGGCGCTGGGGATTATCCGCATTGTTGATGCAACGACACCTCCCCCCAGTATTTCGGACGTAGTTATACCAACAACAAGGGACTGGTCTGATACTCTAGGGGGGGCTTGCCTGGACCTGGATGTTTCTACCATGCACCCGCTTGTGCCGCAGGATGCATGTACAAACCTCTTGGGTAGAGTTGAGCGCAAATTTTTCTCGGCTTCACCGTATGAAGTTGACAAAAATCTTAATCACACCCCATAGGTTTACTTCTCGACGAGCTTTGGGACAATTGCTTCTGTTGAGGGTAATTCAAGTGTTGTTAGCGGCAGGTTTTTCGTGAATGACACCACTTGGATAAGTGAGTCAAATCCGTATCATGAGTGCACACATGATTTCTGATCATGGCTTTCTTTAAATTCTAACACAGCTCGGCCTAACCGTCCTTTGCTCAATGAGCTACTCTCTGGAGGACCCGGAACTATCAACGCCTCCGACGTTGCAGCTTTTACTTTTGAGCAGCCTGGATGCTACGATATTGTAATAAACAATCTGGACGCGGCTATCGAGCATTCTTACCACTTGCGTAAGCACACCGTTTTAATGAACAAAACCAAGAAAAACGCTGTCTGTTAATTTTGTCCTTTACTCAATTACCCTCCAGATGGAGTTGATGTAAGTAATCAACTATTCAACCATGCTTCACTAAGATTTATTTCACTCACCGTATACTTTGTCTTTCAGGGATGGATTGTTGCTACCGGTGCTGGTGAGATAAATGAAACAACGGTCTCAAGTTTGCAGTACAATACTACCAATCCATTGCGCAAGGATGTAAGTCTAATGACCACGAAACCCAACGTGTATGTTCGGGAAATTTGATGAATTGATTATCTTCTGATCAGACTCAAGTCATAGGGGGAGGGAGTTACCACGTAGGTTAGTGACCTCGGGCCGTATTCCGCAATCTCACTCCAAACCAAGGACCATAAACGTGTATCAGCTTGAAAATTTCTGATACTTTTCTCACAATTTCGCATGTGAATATTTTTAGTCCGAGTACAAGCCGATAATCCAGGAGTTTGGATCCTCCACTGCCACCTCGGTTGGCACTTAGCGGCCGGCTTTGCGGGTATGTTTGTCATGCAGCCTTCAATACTGAGGCAGCAGTCTGCTCCAGAGGGAAACCAGAGGTTATGTCGCGCCATTTCACCTCAAGATCTCGACATCATTGAGCCAGGAAAAAGAAGGCGAGGGCTGTCAACCTACGCTTACAGTAACGTGTTTTAGAATATAGGTTGGGGCCCAGGAATGATCTGTTATTTAGTTACGCACAGGAAAATAAACGGAAAGCAAACTAAATTCTTGGGAAATCAATGATTCAAAACATGTCACAATCATAAAATTTCTTGTTGTGGTTTTTTATTTTTTATTTTACTTCAAAAGGAGCAAGATTTCAATCCTCAATCGTTGCGTGCGTTTATACTTCGAAATTGATTCAAAATTTATCATATTTTACCTACGAAAACGCGGTGTTTATATCCCAAGTTTCCCAATTATCCTTTGGAAGGTCCCTGCGGCGTCTCCGCAAGAGCCCTATCAAGGACTCTTCACTGGGCAGTCTAAGGGACTGGTTCGAGGCCAGATGGGCACCGATTCTAGGAACTACTTATGTTTTATTGTTTCTAGCTCAGGAGGAAAGTTCAGCTTCTCTCTCTCCTCTACATACAATGAAACAAGAAAAACAGATCACCTAGCCCAGGAGAGAAGTTCAGCTTCTCTATGCTGAGTAGGTGGGGCGCGGGGACGATGGGACTATGAAGTGCTCTCGTCGGGTTGCTGATGTAATCAATTTTTGATCTTCCTGTGAACCCTCAAAGGCTTCACGGTCTCCCCTCAGATTACGGACTCAGTTTAGTTAGCCTTATTAGTGGCTCTTATACCAGGGAACCTAGGGAACCTGGGACCATTCAGGATGATTTTTAATTGAAGAATAGTAAATGTTTTTGAGGTTGCCTAGCAGGATTGCTTTTAAAACTGTTTAATTTGGAGGAAGTGATTATGTGATATGAGGATAATACATTGAAATGAACCACTGCATAAAATAACTGCTCCGACAGTCCTGATGATGAGGAATTTCAAGATGAAATCAATTAAAAGGAAAGAATCTGGTGTATTTTGTGTGCATATTTAGATAGATACATACATAATACTAGACACTTGGTTTTGGGTAACTTTTTGGCTGTTTTGAGGGCCTGCCTGGGCCTGCGCACACAATTAACAAACCGGTACAATCGTCAACCAGATAAGATTGGAGACACGCAAATAATTTTTTTCATCAACTTGTCCTGACTTGAAGGTAGACGTGTACAGCAAACATATCCGAGGTCAACACACGAGGAAAGTGAGTGGATCTTGGGCAATTTGGGGAGGTAGGGTTAGGGTTCTCGTGCTTTTAGGCAAAAACCCGTGCCAAAAGTCTTAAACTGGCTAAAACCGCGAGCCGACACCGAGCGGGACCCCCTTCCCAATCCGGGCCTCCTTCCACTCGACACCTCACCGTCGCACCCCCGGAGTCCGACCAATACCACCATCGCCAAAAAATACCAATTACAGTTTCGTAAGAATGTCGGACAAACTGACGAGGATCGCGATCGTCTCATCCGACAGTAAGCGACCTACTTCGACTCCATCTTCCACTCCTTTACGGATGAACTGATTTGTCCTTGCCTTCGAAACTCAATCAGAATGTAAACCGAAAAAGTGCAAACAGGAATGTAAAAAATCGTGTCCGGTCGTCCGAATGGGTACGTTGGATTTCAAAAACTAAATATTCATGAAACTCATCGAAATCTACATTACTATTGGGCGCCCCAGGCAAACTGTGTATCGAAGTCGAAAATACTTCAAAGGTAGATATCTTTTTCTCTGTTGAAAATCCCTAGAGCTCGTCAACTTACCTTTGGTGAATGTTTTCAATTTTACGAATTTCAGATCGCATTCATTTCAGAAGAATTGTGTATTGGTTGTGGTATATGTCCCAAAAAGTCGGCAGAACGATCACCCGTAAATCCTAAGTTTTTGGGTGCTTTGCTCACTTTATTCCTCATTGGATGTTAGATGTCCTTTCGAAGCTATCAACGTCATCAATTTACCAACCAACCTCGAGAAGGAAGTCACCCATCGTTATTCGGCCAATTCCTTCAAGCTTCATCGGTTGCCGATCCCACGCCCTGGTCAGGTGCTTGGTTTGGTTGGTACAAACGGTATTGGGAAAAGTACAGCCCTGAAAATTCTAGCTGGAAAACAGAAACCCAACCTTGGTCGTTTCGATGTGAGGCTTTATTTCATTTTGTTTGTTCTTAACTGTTCTTAAATGTAGCAGCTAAGATTTTTTGAAACATGCAGGTTGCTCCGGATTGGCAAGAAATTTTGAAACACTTTCGAGGCTCTGAACTTCAAAACTACTTCACGAAGATTCTAGAAGACAATCTCAAGGCTCTCATCAAACCGCAATACGTGGATCACATTCCCAGGATGGTCAAGGGCAAAGTGGGTGAACTGCTAGAGGGTAAAGATGGAGCCGGAAAGAAACAAGAGATGCTAAACGTTCTGGACTTGAATGACGTTGTCGATCGAGAAATCAGTCAACTGAGTGGTGGTGAATTGCAACGATTTGCTATTGCTATGAGTTGTGTCCAAAAAGCCGACATGTATGTACAACTGATCACCACTCCTCCTTTACATGATCTTAACTCCTAACGGATCGCTGTTTTCTACTTTTCTTCCCAGCTACATGTTTGATGAACCCTCCTCCTATTTGGATGTCAAGCAGAGGTTGAATGCCGCCCGAACAATCAGATCCTTGCTCCATCCTACATGTTATGTCATATGTGTCGAGCACGATTTATCTGTGCTGGATTATTTGTCAGACTTCATATGTTGTTTGTACGGCCTACCCGGAGCGTATGGTGTGGTCACCTTGCCATTCTCAGTCCGTGAAGGTTGGTCAAACTAGCTCGGTGAAGAGGAGCAGCGGCAGATCATCGCCAAACTGATAACTAATTTTACTACAGGTATCAACATATTTCTGGATGGAATGATTCCAACAGAAAATCTGCGATTCCGCGATGAATCTTTACATTTCAAGATTGCAGACTCAGCTGAAGACATAGTAGTTGAATCCTCTCGCAGTTACAAATACCCGGCCATGACGAAAACTCAGGGAAACTTCAAGCTGCATGTTGAAGCAGGAAACTTCACGGATTCGGAGATCATCGTGATGTTGGGAGAGAATGGAACTGGAAAGACGACATTTGTAAAGTTGATTGCCGACAAGATCAAACCTGATGAGGCCGATCTAACGCTTCCATACAACCCTGAACGAGTATCATTGAAACCACAAACGATCGCGCCCAAGTTCAAGGGATCGGTTCGGATGCTTTTGATCAAACAGATTAAAGAGATGTTCTTACATCCTCAATTCCAGGCCGACGTTATCAAGCCATTGAACATCGAAGGCCTTATGGATCAGGAAGTCCTCACCCTTTCCGGGGGTGAACTTCAGCGAGTCGCTCTAGTCTTGGCCTTGGGCAAACCTCGAACAGATATATTTTTGATCGACGAGCCAAGTGCCTACCTTGATTCTGAACAGCGTATCGTAACTTCAAAGATCATCAAGCGTTACATCATGACAGTTAAGAAAACTGCTTTTATTGTCGAGCACGATTTTGTGAGTCACTTGAATTCGTGTCTTAAAACCTTAAGACCAAATAAACAAATGTTGGTTTATGCTCATTCTTCATTCCTTTTTCTACAGATCATGTAAGGGACTGCCTTCGTTCACGACCGTCAAGTATGTCGAACACTCTCTGATCACAATCAATTTAATGTCACAGGGCAACTTACCTAGCCGACCGAGTGATTGTGTATGACGGAAAGCCATCTATAGAAGCCACTGCCCATGCGTAAGAGTCTTTCGTTGCTTCGAAACTCAACCGAGTTTATTAAGCCAAAAAAGAAAATGCTTTCTTTGATTGTTATTTTCAGGCCCCAGAACCTTTTGACTGGCATGAACAAGGTAAGAGCCCTTCAAGCCACAGTCAAGAGAAACGTTCTTCTGAAATCCTCTTCTTTGTGACAAACAGTTCTTGGGCTCGCTTGAGATTACCTTCCGGAGAGACCCTTCGAACTTCAGACCTCGAATCAACAAAACCGATTCATTGAAAGATAAGGAACAAAAGGGTAATCATCGCTTCTTCTGTTGTTTCAGCTCATTATCACTGTATTGACTGCTTCCTTTGTCTTGGGTTTCCACCAGCATCGGGATCTTACTTTTTCCTGTTAGTGGCATTCCCGTTTTCATTTTTTTTTTTGTCGCGCAATTATCTGACGTCTGGACTCATTTTTACAGTGGTGATGATTGAGTGGTTATACTTTCGAAAGAGGGCATAGCACTCTTAACCAGATAGATTTATGACTTGGCGCAAATCTTCCAAGCTACCACACAGAAAGAAACACAGATTGGCATGACTTGATGTGTAGCGGTTTTTTTTTTCATCCAGATTAGATCTCTTTTTGTTATCTTGCTATTTGATGTCTGTTTTGTGTTTCTTTGCAGTTGTGTTCTGTTTCCTTTCCTTTTCTCACTGCAATTCTTTTTGATTTTTTAGGAATCTCACATTTGAGGAGCACAAAATGTTGTCGTCTTTGTATAGTTGAACCGCTCGAGGTCGGCGGCCCTACAAGGACAAATCAATCATTTCTTCCTCTTCTGCATGGATACACGATTCTTAATATCACTTTACGGGTTCATTTTCACTATATTTGGAGTATTCTCCACTGAACCCGCCAAGCACCTACCCATCGGGGGTTTACTTTTTTGAGAGAATACATATGACGAGGAGATTCATTCCACACAGAATGGTAGAGAGAAAGACATCTGGAAAAATGATAAACTTTTATTTGAACGGATACAAATCTGATGAGTGTGGATGAACTGAACGGCAGTTGGAAAGAGGAGGATAAGAACAACAGTCAAGTGAAAACTTGGTTTCACAATATTATCAGCAGATTCCCCCAGATAATTGCGAAGAAAGTAAGATGCCACATTCCACGTAGGCTGATCAGGAGCCCGTGTGCGGTATTCTGGAGTTCATAGGGTCAGTAAACAATCATTGCTTTCTTTTGAAACTCGGAATGACGTAAACATGACTTACGTGTTCCTGCGTGCTTGAAGAAATGTTTTTCCCTATGTTGGATCCCTGTCCGGGATTAGTTGAGTTGGGTGCCACCTAAGCCACATGAAAGAAAGTGTTAGCATTTGCTTCCAAAAAAAAAGTTATATTAAAAATGCGCAACAAAAAGCCTACTAAGCGCTTCCCACCATTCTGCTCTTGGTCACTGGAAGAATCCGACTTCTGATTTCCATCATCTGGCCACGTGGGTTGCGTTGGTGTATCCGGATTACAATCAGCCTGAATGTGTGTACCAGTCTCGTCAATATTTAGGCTCTTCAGACTGTCCAGCCCAGGTATTTATAGAGCTCGTTCAGCGTAAGCCGCATCGAAAAAAGTAGCAAATGACTCACCACATTATCATTTGTATTCGCATCATCACTCGGATCCTCATTCCAATCACCATCATCGTCGTCGTTGTCGTCATCATCATCGTCAAATTCATCATCGTCGCTTGGATTGTAATCGACAATACCATCATGTGTCGTGCTTGAATTTAGATTGGTTCCAGTTGGATAGATGTTATTGGAATTGGTATTACGATCACCAGGGGCTGTGGTGTTGGGAGTCGGATCACCGCTATCAAGATTAGTGATATTTGGAGCAAGAGCTCTATCAGCCTCAAGGTCGGGTTGGTTGTTGTCTGGATGGGTATCAAGCGGGGTTTTTCTCGGGGTTGGTGAGCCAAGACAAAGATCGGACCAAAGCACTAGAAGGAGCCAGGCACAAATATATCGGAAGGAAGTCAAGCGAGTCATTTTAACAGGTTTGTGAGCGACGAATGGAACGTGAGAAGTCGAAACTTCTCCATGAAAAACGTGACATCTATATATCGCTGTTGTAAGCTATTTTGATGAACGAGAACGGTTCAGGAGAGTCAAACGATCCGGGAGCTTCTGGCGGAGGGAGTTCACCGTTTGTGCGGCAGCCAACAAAAAGTGACCCTTGCCAGTAGTGAGACTGAGGTCATTCACTGTCCGTATGAGTCCGGCCGTACGGCCGATTACTCGGGCACTTTTGTGACACATTCGCCGCACAATTTTGTTGACCTGCCAGGCTCGTTAAAGGCTGCAAATAGCCGAAACAAAGCCTGCCATTACTGTGACCCTGTCTAGCGGGGACCTGAGCGCCCTCGTCTCTAGCTCTAAGCTTCATAACTGGACGGCCTCATATGCCCCAATGGGTTGATATAAATCCCTTCAAGTGGCTGCGGCGAATTAATTGAGCATGAATCCCTTACATCGCCCACTATAAGCAAGTGATTTGGCCATCCATGGATTGGAACCTTCATGTCATGCCCCGTCTAGCCATGTGGCACAAACAAAAACACAACCGGTCACAGCTGAATGAATTGTACTAATGGGAATGTGCTTTGAAACCAGCCCAAACTTTCCACGCGTCTTGGTAATGATGAAAGACATTCAGAGCTTTCGAGTATGTAGACGTACTTCTCCAACTCTCGAGGGAATACAAAGCGAGTATCTGTTTGGTCAAGTAGGGAATCAAAAGACTTTGAATTTTGAGAGCTTGTCCATATTTCTAGTTTTACAGTAAAGAATGTAACAAATGAAGTGGCCATTTGCTATGCAGAGACGTGCAAGTCATGTTTGGGAAGGAGATTGAGAGAATGGAGGATTTGATGAACGTGTGGCTTCTAAAACTTCGAAAACAAATGGAAGGATAGTGCAAAATGGGAGATGAAAGGAGATGCCGCTGGATTTTCAAAGCAAGCCCCCAACTAAGCCGCTGTTTGGTCCTCCACCAAGGACACTGCCGAGCAAGCCCCCGCCAGGTCCGCCGAGGATTCCACCCAGGTTGATCCCGATGTTGACAAACAAATTGATGTTAAGACCCAGTCCACCTAAGATGCCACTCAAGTCGATCTGCAAGCCGGAAGCGACCGTCTGACAGAAGCTTCCGAACGAGGTCATCTTTCGGAACACCTCTGTAGATGCAGACAATGTTCAATCGTCGGTCAATGTCCTTCTTTTGGACGTGTGCCAAAATTTGGCAGAAAAGACGAGGTTAAACGCACGAGTAAACTGTGTTTCCCATCGGTAACCATAGGTCTGTTTGCCGATGATGATGATAGATTGGAAAGATCTGTACATCGTCGTTATGGATTGCTGAAATTGCGCCTGGAGAGACAAATAGATATGCATGTCATCAGCCAATTGTGTCTGTTTTTTATGATGCAAGATTTCACAAAGAAGCAAAATTACAGAGGACGAACTTGGAAGCCACTTTGAGACAAGCCAGGATTGCAAAGGTTGCAGGATTGGTACTGGGAGACCGTCGATTGATAGCTCTGATAGAGGGTTTGGACGGATCTGTACGCAACGCTGACATCTGCTCGCTGCTCGAAAACGGATTGAGTCTGGACGAATGACTGAGACAGCGACTGCCAGCTGGCCTGGAAACTCTGGACTTGAACGGAGGAGCTTGCCGATGCGCTTGTTGCAAAACTGGATGCTTGACGCGGCAGTAGGGCCGGCTTGGCTGTTGCGGGAACGGCATGCGCGTCGAAAGAAAAACCTGCGTTTTTGGTTTCGCAAGGTCAAGTTAGTTAGCTTTGTCTTGCGCCGGGGTCAGTCAATCAAGACTCACTGGCAACGAGTAGGAGAACAAAAGACGAAGCTTTAGAAAACATGGCGTAAGTGAGAGTTATTCGGTGGGTGAGCGGTTACTTTGGTAGTGAGTGTTTGGAGGCCTGGACGCGGAAGAGAACGACTGGAAGTGTGCACTGGGGTAGAACGATTGGAATGGGATGAAGGCAGTAGAAAAAGTGAGGAAGATACCTAGACACTTTATACCATTTCCTCAACTCTTGAAGCTGAAGAACAGCGCCCGGTGTTCAGCAGGCAATGTGCCTCAGGACTGTCATTAGTGAGCAGTTATCTAGATCATCCATAGGTGCGCGGCAGGTCCTCAGATTATGGATAACAACTCAGATCATGTCCAACGACTCGATGGTCGCCATGGAGGTAGACATCGGGAGTCCTGGTAGGCAAGCACTCAGCGAGATAATCCTTATGGATGAAGGAGGATGAAGGTTGATTACCCAGATTGACAGTGCTGCCACAATTCTTCAACAAACAAAGGTTGAACGATGGTTGAAGTAAGGAAGTATTCAGCGCGATGGATAATACCAACAAACGTCCCAGATGCAAAGGCATTGCCGCATTCTTGCACAAGTCAATGCTGTTGCCTATGATGCCACAACGAGAGCCAGTCCATTCAACGGGCCAAACTGAATTTGAAACCAGCCACACATCTTAAAATAACACCCTCCCTGCGGGACGGAACCCTTCCTCCCATCACAGAGGGACGCTAGCAAAAGTAGGGGCCGTTGTGGAGTTTCTCTAACACCCTCGGGCTACGAGCCCAGTCCCCATTACAGCTTGATAGCCCGCTTCATGTTTTATTTACGTGTTACTTTATCTAATTTAGCTAAGTCCCTCCTCCTCGGGGGAGCGAAGCGACCCCTCCTTCGGAGGGTCCCTGCGGGACAGCGTCCCCCCTCCACATAGAGAGGGACTTAGTTAAGTTAGTTACTTTATGTACCTGAGACACTGTCATTGCGAGTTTGGTTGCAGACGGGTTGTTTGCCATTGCCTTGCCCTATTCCAAGGTTTGTTTTGCACTGGCCAGCCAAGAGCCAAGCTTGTGTTCTGGCTCGATGCGACTCCAATCCTCGATGGACATTTACTATTTGTATGTGTTTATACTAATGTGAGTATGTGTGTTATACATATTTAGTAACCTTGCCGGTTATTGTAAGGATGACGTCAGGACTGGTGGCGGTGAAGTTGGATGTGATGTGATCTGCCTTCGCCTTTCAAATATCTGCAGCAGTCTGATCGGCAAGACCTTCTCGAGCCAGAACCCATCGTCTGCTTATCCCTCCCCAAGAGTTTCCTTACCGAAGTCCAACTGATTCTTGTCCAGAAACCTCTTGCAATCACAAACAACCAAAATGGTCTACCAATGGTTAGTGATGTTTACTCGCTCTATGGTTGACATGTTATTCTGGTCGTCGCCACCGCTCACTCCCTCAATGATACGAATAATTTAATCAGGGAGGCTTGGACCCAGTACGGACCTGATGCCGTCGTAGATTACGAAGGTCACCTCTATAAAATCGTCCAACCTCATCAATCCGAGCCGAACTGGCAGCCGCCTGTTGTTCCTGCACTCTGGTCCCGATTGCCAGAGGAGTCCCACCATCAATACCGGTCCGGTGAAACTCACCATGGTGTCGAAGAGCACCATCGCAATCAGAACCAAGGCTTCGTTGACCAATCCGGAGGCGGCGGAGGTTATGGCCAACAAAACATGCCTCAACCTGGTATGTCAGGCTTCACATTGCTGTGTTCTGCCTCATAGTTGTCCGTCTATTAACATTCATTTCAAATGTCCACCAGGCGGATGGGGCCACGATGAGCACAAGGATGATAGATATGACCACCCAGAGGGTGAAAAGAAAGACGAGGGTTGGCTGGATGAGACGAAGAAACACAAGCTCGAGATCGGGGGTGGTATCCTAGGTGCACTTGGTTAGTGCGGGTGATACTTCTTATGTTGGACTCTTCTGTGACAATTCATTGCTGATTTTTCCTTCTTTTGATTAAGCGATCGGCGGCGGTGTTTATGCTTACAGTAAGCACAAGAACCAGGCCGTAGAAGAGTCCAAAAAGCAAGCCTGGATCAACGAATCCAGCCGTGAGAAATGGCTCCAGGGTGCCCATGCACATACCCAGCACTAGTGAGCGTTTCCTTGTGCACGCACACACCTCGCCTTCTACTCTTGCTAATTCCGTAATCATTTGACTGTTGCTTCCTTTCTTCTTCAAGCTCTGCGGGTGGCCGAAGTCCGCCCGTTTACTGGATGCTAATCAGCAAAAGTGACCCGATCCCTAACAATGCTATTGAAGGTGGTCGCGAAGGAGGACACACATTGTATATAGGTAGAACCTACTACAAGGGGGGCTTACATGTTGGAAAAGTCTCGAATCACTTGGGCGGTTGTGTGATTGGTTATGGCGGTAAAGAGCATAACGACTTTGATAAGTTCGAAGTGAGTTTGACTGCAACTCTCCTTCTTGATCGGATCACTGTGAAACTGGATAGAAATCTAACAAGAGTTATTTTAGATCTTGTGCGGTGATAAAAATTCCGTCAAGTGGGTGAACCACTCTCCGAGCCATGGAGTTATTCAAGCTCAGGGCTGGCAACCTGTGGAGGGAGGCCGAGAAGAAGATGGAAGGTTAGCTATCCTTTATATCGGAGCAGTCCACACCCTGATTCTAATCCGACTTCATTTGTGGGTGCAGATTCTTGTTCGTGTGCCAAGTTCTTCATGAAGGAGGCGTACATCCCTGCAAATCCCAAGACGGCACCGATTTCGCAATCTTTTCTTACGGAGGTATGTTGATTCACTCTGACAAAAACATTGTAACTTGTTTTTTTGGTTGACTGTTCTCTTGAATTGGGGGTTTTTTTACAGGCAAGGAAAAGACCTCTCAAGAGTTCAACATTTTAACCTACGCCTGAAAGATGACTGCCAAAAGCGGGGCTGACTTGCCGATGATGGGCCCAGAAAGCCAGGGTGGATGCGTTGTTTTATTTTTTAGACCGACATGGTCGTCGGTATGTTTCAACCAGTTGTATGTTTCTCCAGATGTATACATAACCCGAAAAAAAAAAACTGTTGTAGATTTATTGATAAAAATGATACATACAAGATGCCTAAAAATGTGATGCAATTTTTTCATAGCAACCTTCTCTCACAGCACGAAATCTTTTACTCTCAAGATGCACTATCCTACTGGGACGACGTGACAGCTTAACACGTCGACGACAATCCAATCCACTTTTTTGGGGTACCTTGTGCAGTGAGCTCCTTGTATAACCCTCTTTCAGATACTTTCTCTGGAAGATTGTGCCCACCAGCCAGGAGGTTGTGGCTGGTATGTAGCTCCATTTTGAGAACCAAAAATACATCCCAAGTCACATGTGAGGTTGAAGTGCTTTGAGTTACTTTTTCATGCTGGCCTTGAATCTGATGATATTTACAGCTGCAGCCAACTCTATATTAACACCTTGGTACATAGACTCTGCTATTGCCATTGGGTTATTGAAGAAGGTTTTGCACTGAAATTACTATTACACCATGATTGTAAAACTGTGCATCAGCAAACCAACCTTTTAAAACGTAATGTCTTGGCGGAACGTGAAATGCCCTGGGAACTGCCCTAATGGCGGGTGCCAAATCCTCCTATCCCTAGCCTCAGACCTAGATTCAGTCCGAATGGCGGGAGGCGGTAGCAGTGGGTTGTGCCGCCTCATCTTGTTATGCCGTCCCGGACTAGCGGTACCCGTACCATCGCGAATCTAGACAACCAGCCTTCATCCATGAGGATCATCTCGCTGAGGGCTTGCCTACCAGGACTCCGGATATGGCGTCCATCGGGTCGTTGGACATGATCTGAGTTGTTATCCATAATCTGAGGACCTACCGCGCACTTATGGATGATCTGGATAACTGCTCACTGATGGCAGTCTTGTGGCAGATCGCCTTCTGAACGTCGGGCGCTGTTCTTCAGCTTCAAGAGTTAAGGAAATACTATAAAGTGTCTTGATATTTTCTCCACTTCGTCTACTTTCTTCATCCCATTCCAGTCTTTCTACCCCAGCACACACTTCCAGTCGTTCTCTTCCGTCCAGCCCTCCAAACACTCACTACCAAAGTAACCGCACACCCACCGAATAACTCTCACTTCCGCCATGCTTTCTAAAGCTTTGTCTTTGGTGCTCCTGCTCGTTGCCAGTGAGGCTTGTTTTTTTGACCCTGGCGCGAGACAAAGAAGCTAACTAACTTGACCTTGCGAATAAAAAAAACGCAGGTTTTTCTTTCGACGCGCATGCCATCCCTGCAACAGTAAAGCCGGCTCTCTCGCCGCGTCACGGTCATCCGCCTCACGGTCATCCGCCTCATTTTGCAACAAGCGCATCAGCAAGCTGCTCCGTCCAAGTCCAGAGTTTCCAGACCAGCTGGCAGTCGCTGTCTCAGTCATTCGTCCAGACTCAGTCGGTCTTCGAGCAGCGAGCAGATGTGAGCGTTGCGTACGAATCCGTCCAAACGCTATATCAGAGCTATCAATCGACCGTCTCCCAGTACCAATCCTACGACCTTTGCAATAATGGCTTGGCTCAGAGTGGCTTCCAAGTGCGTCTTTTACTTTCATTTCTCTTTGAGAGATCCTGTATCATTGAACAACAAGCTCATTTGGCTGATGGCATGTTTATCCATTCGTTTCTCCACTCCAGACGCAATTCCAGCAATCTGTAACGACAATGTACAGATCTTTCCAGTCTATCATCATCATCGGGAAACAGACCTATGGTTACCGATGGGAAACACAGTTTACTCGTGCGTTTAACCTCGTTTTTTCTACCCAATTTTGGCACACATATCCAGAAGGAAGAACATTAACCAACGATTGAACATTGTCCGCATCTACAGAGGTGTTCCAAAAGATGAGCTCGTTCGGAAACTTCTGTCAGACGGTCGCTTCCGGCATCCAGATCGACTTGGGTGGCATCTTAGGTGGACTGGGTCTTAACATCAATTTATTTGTCAACATCGGAATCAACCTGGGTGGAATCCTTGGCGGACCGCGCGGCGGCTCGTTCAGCAATGGCTTTGGTGGAAGACCAAACGGCGGCTTAGTTGGGTCCAGGCGCTTGCCTTAAAAGATTGAGCGGCGTCTCCTTCACACTCACTCTCTTTTTGAATTTTACAAGTTACCGGCCCCTCGATCAAATCTCCCCTTTTCTCAATCTCTTCCCCAAACGCGACTCATACGTTTCCACACAGCATAATGCTTGCTTGATTGCCACTTTCCTTTCTCACTGTAAAACTAGAATAGAGTTATGCTCCATTTCTCAAAATTAAAAGTCTTTGATACCTTATTTGATGCAGCAGCTGTCCTCATTGTCTCTCCTCGAGAGTTGCAGAAGGATTCATACGTATTAATGCTTCCCACTCACCTTTAGCGAAACGTGTGAAGTTTGGGTTGGTTCCATAGAATCTTGCTTCCATTGGTAAAATGGATTATTTGGCATCGGCAAATCTTCGTTGGTGCTGTAGGCTAGAGCCAATCATTTGCATCGAAGTGAGCAATTTTGGGGACTTTGCCCTCCCAATCCCCTCAGGCATGTAAATACTGAATTATTGATGGAGGTGTGGCCGTCACGTGACAGAGTGATAACTTGCCAGCTAGAAATACATAAATACGAGCAAATTCAATGGGATCCTCCCTTGCTAAATAACCTCAAAAGTGTCTTATCCCTTACGTAAAGCAAAACTGTGCAGCACCGGCCCTCAGCCGAGTTTTTTTGGCAAGCTTTGACTTCAGTCCTGGATACATGCCATTTTTTTCTTGAGGCAAGTGTATGGATTTGCACTAAAAGTGATGTTTTACGGACCTCACTGCTCAGGCTTGGCTTTTTTGGCAACCCCCCCATCTTCAATGGGTTACTATGAGCAACAAATGAGGACATTTGATGCTCTAAGAGCATGAAAAATTAAACAAGATGCTGGGCTTTCTGATTATCCAAGAATCTGGGTGATATCTTTGGAGGTAAGGGAGCTATAGCAACATTTGTTGGAAATGATGTTTTCGGCCATTTTTCTCAGTCCAAAATCACCAATACCGCATAAGTCCCTCCGCTGGAGGCGCAAACACCTCCACCTCAAAGCGCCTCCGCCTCCGGGACTTCTAAGTTCTTGGGGTTGACGGGATTGATGTGGATTTGCTTAGCTCTGCCACAGCAGGTACAGCTGTGGCACACAGCTTGTACTTGGGATTTCACACAATCCCCTGCAGATTTCACTCGCTCAATTGTAAAATCTTCAGCAATTGATCAGAAACGTGATTGTAAACTAGAGGGGTTCACGGAGCTGCCACTCTCATGACAGGTTAATGACAGCTTCATGGCCGCAAACTTGACACATTTGACACAAGACTTGACAACAAAGTGGTATTGACGTATGCAGCTGTATGTGAGTATGCACTTTGTGTTTGGCCGCTGCCGGGCTGCGGAAGGGATGTACATACATATGTGTTCAAGTATGTGTTTATGAGAGGTGATGCGGGATTACGTCATCGATCTGCTGGTCCGGAACTCTAAACCCAGACGGGCACAGCCGAGAACAGCACTCCTCCCACCCAGCCAGTCCCAGCCAGAGAACACCAATATCCCACAAAAACACCACCACCTCAACGAAAGCTGTCGCCACAAACCATGGATCGCAATGTGAGCATCCTCCCTCTCTCCCATCGCGTCTGGTTTCTGACTATGTCTGTCCCGCGAACAGTTCCGAGTCGGTCCCGACTACTCGATTATCGATGTTGTCGGCGAGGGTGCCTACGGCGTCGTATGGTAAAATTCTTCTTTATCGGAAACGCCGGGTTCCTCATCGGTTTGCCGACATCTGACTCCCCGATCTCTATCTCTTTTCTGCGCCTGATCGGTTGGTGGTCACGGATTCAAACAAACCTCCCCGGTGTAGCTCGGCTGTCCATGAACCTTCTAAGCAGAAAGTAGCTATCAAGAAAATCACCCCATTTGACCATTCTAGTACGTCTCACCACTCCCTCCCCAATTTACAAAAGAAAAGACAGACAGAAACTCAAAGCAGAATTTGGGTCTCACAAATGAACAGTGTTTTGCTTGCGGACTTTGAGAGAGATCAAATTGATCAGATGGTTCTCGCACGAAAATATCATCTCGATCCTCGATATCGTCAAGCCACCATCACTTGACGAATTTACCGAAGTTTATCTGATCCAAGAGCTCATGGAAACCGACATGCATCGGGTCATCAGGTCTGGCTACCCTCTTTCTCGTCACGCTAAATATTGAGAGGTAAAAGAGATGTCCTTGTACTGAAATCTGTTTTGTTTGATGTTGTATTTTGTTTCAGGACCCAAGACCTATCTGACGACCATTGTCAGTACTTTATTTACCAAACCCTCCGAGGCCTGAAAGCTCTTCATTCTGCCGCGTTAGTAAATCCTCAGGCTCTTTTTTGCTAAGCGAGCAAGAAAAAAAAGCTCATGTTTCTCTCTGTGCGCCAGCGTACTCCATCGAGATCTGAAGCCGTCAAACTTGCTACTCAACTCGAATTGTGATTTGAAAGTCAGTCAGAGATTGTAGGTTTTTTGTCATTTGTTGGGGGTTAACTCAAAATCTTTTTTTCTGTGTTTGTTCAGATTTGCGATTTTGGATTGGCGCGTTCGGCGTTTATGGGCGAACAAGAAGCAACGGGCTTCATGACCGAATATGTGGCCACGCGATGGTACCGAGCGCCGGAAATCATGCTCACGTAAGTCGTCCATTCATTCCACTTTCCGAGCACAAAAACTACACACGGACTACTTTCGCCATGTCCTGATAGTTTT
This sequence comes from Puccinia triticina, assembly GCF_026914185.1. Lineage (NCBI taxonomy): Eukaryota > Fungi > Basidiomycota > Pucciniomycetes > Pucciniales > Pucciniaceae > Puccinia > Puccinia triticina. Next base: position 1,673,224 of record NC_070559.1, on the reverse strand, counting down.
GTTTGGGTGGTGGTCGTTCAGGTTTAAAGAATACACCAAGGCAATCGATGTCTGGAGCGTCGGATGCATCTTGGCAGAAATGTTGAATGGAAAGCCCTTGTTTCCTGGCAGAGACTACCATCACCAATTGACCCTAATCCTGGATATCCTCGGGACGCCCTCACTGGATGATTTCTAGTAAGCAACGACCCGCCAATCAAGATCCCAGTCCATCCCGTTGATCAATCGCTTTGTGGAATCCATTTTACAGTGCGATCAGTTCGCATCGGTCACGAGACTACATCCGCGCGCTGCCGTTTAAGAAGAAGAAACCGTTTGCGCAACTGTACCCCAATGCATCCGCACTAGCAATCGACTTGCTCGAGAAATGCTTGACGTTCAATCCGAAGAAGCGCATCACGTGTGAAGAAGCGCTCCGTCATCCCTATCTCGCCAGTTACCATGACCCCGACGACGAGCCTGATTCCCCCCCGCTCGACCCTAGCTTCTTCCATTTCGATAACGGGAAGGAACAGTTGAGCAGAGAACAGTTGAAGGAATTGATCTTCAATGAAATCATGACTTGACCTTTTCTCGCCTCACAGAGAAACAGAGTTCTTCTCCTTCTACCCCTCTCAGTTCCATTCCATTTCTTCTTTCTTAGGTCTGCTGCTTAAGAAATGTATTTTCTTTTTCTTTTTTTTCTTTTTCAACAGTCGCGATTATCATTAACTCTTCCTTTTTCCATTATCCTGCATACGCTATACATCTTGAATACATATGATCTCTCCTTCCCATTCCTATCTACACACTATTCCTTATACATTTCTTTTTGCTCTTTTGTGTGTGCTTCTATCTGTCCCCTCCTTTTTGTTTGTTTGTTGTTGTTATCTTTTCTTTTTTCATGCTTCAGGGAATGTCATTCTTTCCTCTTCTTTGTATGTCTTCTTTTCTTTTTGGAGATGGTTTGCATGAGAAACAAAGATACTTGGATTGTTCAACGTTGAGTTGTGTAAACCTGTGGACTGCAGATCCTCATTACTAGAAGCCACACCAAAAAAATGCTGGGTTGGTGATCGACTTTAAGCTTGGCAGATTTTTGCAAAAGCCTACAGTTGCGGATGGCATAGACCTGTAGGGGATTTTTGGAGGTCCGGATTGCCAGGGCCTGGTTTTTTTCCAAAATTTTGTCCGGGGCCCGGGGTTTTTCAGATTTTTCCTGATTTTCCCCAGTGTAGATACTCTATATTCCTGTATTTTCCTTCACCTCTGAATGAAACACCGCACGGCTGGCTCCAATTCTTCTACTACACCTCAATCATGGCGGTAAGCAAGGCTGCCAAGGCACAACGACGACGACGCCGCAGGGAACTTAAAGCCCAGGAATCTCAACAAGACACAAAATCCAAACCAACCCGTAAACTGAAATGCAAGACCGCTGGCCAACACTTAAACAACGATGACGAGATCCAATGCTTAGCTTACAATGAAGATGAAGAGATACAATGCTTAAACCAAGATGAAGACGACGAGATACAATGCTTAACCGGAGATGATGACGACGAGATCGAATGCTTAACCAACAATGACGAGATCCAATACTCAACCAACAAGGACGTGATTCAAAGCTCGACCAACAACAACAACCAGAGCCAAATCTCAACCGGCGAAGAAAACAATGTTGAACCGTCAAACTCCAAGGATGGTGAAATCAACCTCAGTTTATTGCGTCAAACTGAAGACGATGTGTTTGAAATTTATGATGGAGAGCTCGAAGAACGAAAACGGGCAAACGATGTCGTGCAGTATGTGGAGGCCGCTATTGATGATGAAACCTCAGATGAAGAGACACTTGAAGACAACGATGAGGCGCCTCTCCAAGACATGTGGGCATCTCTCTTTGGCCCTCCCCTCCCCATTGAAAGCAAGCAACAACGTTTCTTAAAATCCGGGAAGTCACATTATCAGCAACCGGTTCCCAGTCCAAATCCTTTATCTCAAAGACTAGTACCCCCCGCTCTTCCAAGACAGACTAAACACGACCGGAAGAAAAAGAGAATCGAAGCACTTGGCCCAAATAACGACATGATGGAAAACTATCTTATTCGAAATGCACCGATTGTCGAAAAAAGCGACCCACAAATTGATCCAAACCTTGAACGCGCAACACTCAAGACTCCTTTGATTCAGCCCCCAGCTCCAGACCCGAAAGAGGCCGATACAGCTGATCTTCGTCTGACTGAAATTCAGAAAGCATATCTCTCAGCTCCACAGGCTCCAATAACCAAGGAAAAGTCCGAGAAAGCTCGGGAGAGATGGGAGGATCTCAACACTGCAATTACTACGGTCACGGCGCTGCTCAAACACAAAGCTAAGAAAGATAAGAAATTTAAGTTTCCTCAGTCAATGCTGGATAATCTTAAAGAGTTCAACTCTCTTCGATTCAAATTTACCATGTCTGGAGCTGAACTACCTTCCGAAGCTGCATCTCTTGCCACTGCTCAGAGCTCCATACGACGAACCTCTCAAAAGAACCAGCCACAGAACGAACAAAGTGGAATTTACCTTGCGAGGGCAATTGCAAGGCAAGCTCGCCACATTGTCAGTCACCGCGAGCTTCTTCTCCCCAAGCATGGAAATTGTACAAACCACAAATCTCTGCTGGACAATGTCAAACTACGAGAATCTCTCTTCAAATGGGCTGCTTTGCAAGTCCCTGGAGCGGTGAGCATCCAAATTTTTCATGTTTTACTCATGCACCATTTAGATTGACAACTGAACAAGAATTAATGCATGATTGTAAAGGTTACTCCGATCACCTTCCAATCCCATGTGGTGAATGAGCTTCTGCCACAGTTTGGGATTGATAGGACCATCAGCCGAGAATGTGCAACCCGATGGATGTACAAGCTAGGATTTCGCTCTCAAGTGCACAAGAAGTGCCTCTATTTTGATGGTCACGAGCGACCCGATGTTGTTGAAGCCAGGTCCCAATACCTTGAAAAATACACCATGTATCGTAAGCGCTCTCGAATGTACGATCTAGAGACCTTTGAACAATCCGCAAGAGTCAATCCCGGTGTCTTGGGAGCTATGAAAGAGACGGTTTTCATCTTTCACGATGAATCCACCATTCACGCAAAAGAAAAGCCCAAATCCACTTGGCTTCTTCCTGGAACCACCGAGATCCAATCGAAGAATGCCGGGCAATTGATCCACATCTCTGACTTCATTTTGGAGACGACTAGACGACTCGAATTATCTAGCGAACAGTTTGAGGAATCTCAGCTGGACGGAGGTACTAAACCTTTGTCAGCTGATGCTGCTACAGTAATATATCCTGGCAGCAATGGTGATCCATGGTGGGATATGGAACAGTTATGCGAGCAAGTTTCAAAAAAGGCAATCCCAATTTTTGAACATCTTCATCCCAACTCGCAAGCCGTATTTATTTTTGATTGCTCCTCAGCACATGGTGCTTTCGCAAAAACAGCACTACGAGCACAGAACATGAACCTTAAGCCAGGAGGAAAACAGTCACATCTCCGAAACTCAATCATCCCCTCCGATGATCCTTACATTCCTGCACATCTTTGTGGCCTTCCTCAGACGTTCTCGTATGACACATCTTACCCAGATCCCAAACTAGCTGGCCAACCAAAAGGAATCCAGGCTATCTTAGAGGAGCGAGGTCTGTGGGAGCATTACAGCTCCAAAGCACGCAAGGAAGGGAAACCTCCTTTGAAGTTACAATGCACCGTGTGTACTACTTCAAACATGCGAAAGGACGCCGCAGAACAATCGGCAAAACTGGTTCGTCAAGCTGAAGAGACCGGTTATTTTTTATCGCAAGAACAAGCTGTTGCCGAGTTCATGGCGTCCGACAGCTCTATGCAAGGTTCAGTCATTCTAGATGCCCCTTGCGATGATTCCAACACATGCTGTTGGTCAAAGATCATGTCTGGCCAATCCGATTTTGCAAACAAACAACCTTTACTGCAGCAAATTATCAAAGATGCTGGTCATATCTGTCTTTTCTTACCCAAGTTCCACTGCGAACTCAACCCCATAGAGCTTTTTTGGTCTTACATCAAAGACGGTAAGTTTCTTTTTCCTGCCCAATATCTCCTTCACAATACACCGTTACAAATGAATCTGATTGAATCCTTTCTGTATGTATGTTCTTAGCATACCGTAAGAAGTCACACACCGCACAATCATTCCCTTCTGCCAAACAACTTTTCAAGATGGTTTGCAAAAGCTGCCCTCTTGTTACCATACGGAAATACTTCTGTCGAATCGATCGACAGATCTCAGTTTATCGGGAAGGTTACAACGGCCCTCAATCACAAGTACTGATGAAAAAGTACAAATCTCATCGCTGCATCCCTCGAAACGCAGCGATTCGAGTTGATATGCTTATTTCATAGCTTCTCACTTGATTATTTTTGTTCTTGCTCTCCCTTACTTCCTTTTCTCACTTTTTCTTCACCCAATGATGATATTATGTTATACAATGGTCTAACAAATCAATAAATATCTCTAAGTACATAGATATGGATTTGCCATATGGCTTTATAGGTGGTGTCCGAAATGAAAGGTCTGAAAAAAAAAAAAAAAAAAACCGCTGGGCAGAAAGCTTAGCCGACTTAGACTTGGAATCTACATGTTCTGAAACCCCCAAAAATGTGGTCAGCATGTGGTTTGGCCCGAATGGGCCGAGCAACATAGGGCCCGCGTCCAAAATGTCTTTTTTGCCCGCGGGCCCCTACAGTTCTATGCCATCCGCAACTGTATCACATCGCATCAGGCCAATACAATTCTTGCCGGCACCACCTGCGGAAGAGCTAATCATGGCTTGCCTGTTGTACCGGAACTGGGAAACTCCCCCAAGGGGAAAATAGTATTTAGGGTGTCCAAAGTTGACTTGCACAAAACCATAACACCATAAACTCATAAAATTCTGAGGTGAAAAAAATATGGACTTACTTCGCGCACTGCGAAAAACTCTTCGCGCACTGTGGGGGTTGTCGTCTCAACGTCCCGCCCCCAGTGCGCGCTTTTGCCACGGCTCTTCGCGCACTGTGCATTCCCCCAAAAAAACGGCTTGCATTTCTTGAGATATTTTTTGATGAATCAATAGAATGACTTTTTATGATCCCCCTAAAAAACAATCAAGTCATTTAGGGGTCTCCTTGAGCCTAGAGAAAATTGACATGAAAAAATCATATTTTAACGAGGCAGGGACCTGTAATATCGCTTCCTGTGCCCCAGTAGCCCCAAAAATTTCACAGTATCATTATACATGTGCAAGTTCATGACCTGATAATTTTCAGAATTTTCACCAGCTTTCCTGTAGCCCAAATAGGTATTACGTTTATTATTTTGCGTATATGTATATCTTTTTTGTTACACACACCAAAGGCACAAAATTTTGAGAGCACAGAGAAATATGCTTCAAATTAATTCCCTGAAATTCCTAGCAATATTGTGTCATTATAAAATGAGATATAAGGGGTGCGCAGCAGGCTGAGTAGGAAAATTACTGCTAACTGTATAGCTTTTTTGTTACACACCCAAACAGTCCCAAAATTTCAGAAATATTTTCATTGTGGATATTCTCCGCGCCATAAATTTCTTGGCAATAGTATGTCATGATAACATGAGATATAAGGGGTGCGCGGCGGGCTTAGTAGGAAAATGGCTGCTACATGTATAGATTTTTTGTTACACACTGAAACAGTCTGAAATTTTCAGGAATGTTTCAATTTTTCATATTCTCCGCGCCATAAAGCTCTTAGCAATAGTGTGTCATTAAACCATGAGATAAGTTAGCAGTCATTTTCCAACTAAGCCCGCCGCACTACATCTCATGTTATCATGACACACTATTGCCAAGAAATTTATGGCGCGGAGAATATCCAAAATGAAAACATTTCTGAAATTTTGGGACTGTTTGGGTGTGTAACAAAAAAGCTATACAGTTAGCAGTAATTTTCCTACTAAGCCTGCCGTGCACCCCTTACATCTCTGGGAAAAATTCTGAAAATTATCAGTTCATGAATTTGCACATGTGCCATGATACTGTGAAATTTTTGGGGCTACTGGGGCACAGGAAGCGATATTACAGATCCCTGCCGCGTTAAAATATGATTTTTTCATGTCAATTTTCTCTAGGCTCAAGGAGACCCCTAAATGACTTGGTTATTTTTTAAGGGGATCATAAAAAGCCATTCTATTGATTCATCAAAAAATATCTCAAGAAATGCCAGCCGTTTTTTCGGCGGAAAATGCAGTGCGCGAAGAGCCGTGGCAGAAGCGCGCACTGGGGGCTGGACGTCGAGACAACGACCCCCACAGTGCACGAAGTAAGTCCGTAAAAATAAGATTGAACTAGTAAAAAATGCTGGGTTTTGTTTGGATAGGAGTTATAAATTGAGCTGGAAGAGGGAAAAAGGAAAAAAGAAAGAAAAGAAAAGGAATCCAGACTAGGCATTCCAATGTCGTTGCTTGCGGCATTGGATATCTTGTTTCATTGACGGGCAGGATTGAGACCATGGGGGGTGAGCGTATTTTTTGTCCAGAGTTTTGACTGTATTCTTTGAATTTAGTTTATCCCAATTGATGCACACGCAGCACTTGGTCAATTCAGTTGGAGGTGTGTTGCAAGTTTTTGAATTGTGGTTAGAGATCGCCCGTGGGTACCCGGTATCCGTGGGCGGGTACCCGCCAGCCCTTGGCGGGTGCCCTGTGCGGGTCCGGGTATGTAAATTTTGGGTGGCGGGTACCTGCTGAAAAAGGTCTGGAGACGAGCAGTCACGGACAACCTTTTGCAGTGCGATCATGGCCCCCGCTAACCTCACCCTCTCAGTGTCCAGCACATGCTGGACGCTGAGAGGGCATACAATCTTGATGTCCGGCACAGACCGGACATTGAGAGGGTGTATGTATGCCCTCTTGATGTCTGGTATGTGCTGGACACCAAGGGGGCATACACTCTTGATGTCCGGCACAGAGCGGACATCGGGAGGGTGTATGTACATATGCCCTCTCAATGGCCGGTCTGTGCTGGACACCGAGAAGGATGATACTGAAGAGAGTAAGCGGATTAGTTGATGATCATGAATAATGGAGATGAGTGAAAGAAACAAACCCTAGGACAGTAGATAACAGATGGGAATAAATAATGGAATAAGGAATTGACAAAGATCTAAGACTGAAACTGAAAGAAGGGAAGGATTAGTATCAGTGACTGAGTGCTATCGAATAGATCCGGAAATGCGAGGATGCATTTATCACCAAGTTGGAAGCCAAATAGGCTGTCCATGTTAAGGCTTCGCCGGCGCTTGTTTGTAAGCGCAGGAAAGAAATGGTTGGCGGTGAATTGCCGACAAAGGAGTCTTGATCTTGAGATCTTGAGAGTCAATTGAATCTAGTTGAAAGGATTAAGGTTCTTTCCAATGGAGATTGATTGATGCTGAGGATTACATGGCGGAGATCTGAGCAGAAGTGTCCTTAGGTCTGGATTGATGATAGACCAATGATTGTTGCTGGACAAGAAGATGGATACAGCAGACAAGTTGCGCCAGAGATGCGCGCAAATGCGCACGAGTTTCAACACCCCCCTCAACTTGGTGAGTAATGAACCAGAAAGCATTTGTCACGCAGTTGGTTGAGTGATTCCACACTGCTTGCTTTTGTGAGGGTATCGGCTACTATGTTGCTCCAAGGAATTAGAGTCACAGTTATTTCATTTTTGTTCCGTAAGTTACATAACCATTTCATCTTGATGTCCAAGTGGTTTGTTTGAGAGTTAGATCTAAATTTTTTTAGTTTCTCCGCTAGTCCCTGATTGTCAATGTGAAAGGTTGATGGTTTGAGATCTTCATTCCAGAGTTCTTCTACCAAGAATTTAATCCACTAATTTTCTTGTATGCTGTCAGCAAGGGAATTTAGTTCAGCTTTGGTTGATGATAGTGTGATGTTCTTTTGCTTCTTGCTGTTCCATGCAATCAGGAAGTTTTTCCAGAAGCAAATGGACCCGCTTCTTGATAGACGTGTTTCTAGATCGTTGGCCCATGTAGCATCAGTGTAATGTTGTAGAGAGGCAGACTTGCTTGGATAAGTTTTGAGAGTGAGGTGTAGATGTTGAGTCCCTTTTACATATTTCCAACAATGTATCACTTCTTTCGAGTGTCCCATCCCGGTTCGTGGTTGAAACTGGAGAGCATCAATCCTTCAGGAGCCAGATCGGGACTAGTGCGACAAGACAGATAATTTAGGATGCCAGTGAATTATCTGTGTCAGCCTTAGAGTCAACTCAGCTGACCTAAAGTCTGCCTTTTTTCTACTTTTACATATGGATTACTTCATATCTTTTTCATCTTAAGAGACACCCTTGTTTGGACTTCATCTTCTGTTTCCTCATGCAATTCTAACCCTAGTTACAACTTACCAATTCTTTGTAACTATACTCCTTCCCTGAGTTATTGAGTTGTAGCGCGCATGCACAGTTGTGACGTGTCAGCGCTACCAGGCGCGCCAAACCACATGTACATATGTAAATTACATAAGCAAACTGTGAAAATTTATGTAGTCAGGATCCCCCTTGCCTGAGGCGGATATACAGACTTCAGCACACCAGAACCACACCCCAGATAACCCCAGGATCACCACCAAAGAGATTACCACGCTCCCAGTATACCTACCGTCACAGGCGCCTAGGATATTGACAGTAAGTAACCTCTTTCACTGAACCTTGTTTATCTCAGAGGTACAACTCTGTGTCTGCTTGATTTGCTCTTCTTTTGCTGGCCTTTGCCTCATCCTTGATCACAGGGCTGCCCCTGCTTAACATCATTCTTTTTCTGTGGTTTTTTTAAGAAACAAACCACATAGGTTTCCCTTTAAAGAACCTTGACTATCCAGAAGGAAGCTAAAAAATTGTGGCTGGATTAAACTTGTCTAATCCAGAAGCCCTCCACGTTTCTTTTGTGAGAGGAGGCTGTTGCACTCTCTAGCACAGCTTGGCAGCACTTTTTTAAAGAGGTAGCATTGCCAGTGGACATGCATTCCCACCAGAATAAACTTGAATATCTGCTTAATCTTGAATCTGCTCAGTCTCTTTCTCTCTCTCTCTATCTCTTTTATATTTGTATTTTCTTTATTCAAAGAAATCCAATATTCCCCCCTTTTCTCTTGTGTCCTGCTGTCACTATAGAGACTCAGGCTCACAATCTGTAATTTACGTTTAGTTTAGAGAATTCACCCTTTTCTTCTTGAGATGCTGGTTTGAGTTGAACCGCGACTGATAGAGGGGTGTTGAAAGGTTTGCAGTCTGAGAGTCCAAGCATCCTCAAACCTTTATCATTAATTTTTTCTTGAGAAAGCGAGATTGAGTCAGACGATATATCAACATCCATGCCTAGAAGAGTGTCCAGGTCGTGAGCGGATGAGTTGGGAAACCAAAGAAGGAACAGATCTTTGAAAGCTTCCACATTTCCGACTACAATGAGGTCGTCCACATGAAAGAAAATGAAAGAAATCTTGTCTTGATGGATGAATAAGCAGGGATCAGAGGCTGATTGATGGTAATTAATTTCTTCAAACCAGCTTGTGAGTGTGTTGTACCAGTTCACAGGAGCTTGTTTCAACCTGTATAATGATTTCTTAAGCCTGGCCCTCAGGAATGGTGCTTTTCTCAATGATCCTTCCGGAGTCTTAATGTACAGCTCTTCTTTCAAAGGAGCATACAAAAACACACTTTTCACATCAAATTGACAAATAGGGAGATGCTTGTCAATGGCAAACATGAGCACAATCAAAAGGGTGGTAAATTTGCCGGTTGGAGCAAAGGTATTGCCATAGTCTTCTCCTTCTTTTTGAAGAAAACCTTGAATACAAAGATGCACCTTTTTCTGCTTGTTTGCAGAGAGTGTTGCAGGCTTAGTCTTGAAGATCCATAGTGTACATAGAAAAGAATTTGGTGTGTTGTACATGTCATCCCACACTTTGTGGTGTTCAATGTTGAAGAGCTCTTGATCTGCTGCTTCTGAGCATTTATCCTTCTCTTTTGAGTTCATGGCATCCTTGAAGGATGTTGGTCAGTAGAAAGATACATATATTTTGTCGGCTTGATTTCGGAGGTGCGGTCACAAAGATTCCTTCTTATAATCATGGATGGATTCAGAGTTGCGGCCACTTCTTCATTGCTCTTGCTATGGGAACATTGATCTTCACCAGGCAAGTCTTCATCAGGAGCAGACATTTCTTCACTTTTGCTGTTCAAATCAATGTCTATATCCCACTCAGAGGATTTTGAGTCCAGAGGCATGTAGTCAAGAAATTGAACATTTTTGGCTTCAATTATTTTTCCGTTGTCAGATAAAATTTGATACAATCTAAGTTCTTTGACATAGCCAATGAGTCTTCCCAATTTGCCCTTAGGTTTCAGCTTTGAGTGATGTTGTTCAGGGAGAATGAGGAATGATACTTGATCTCCAAGAGGTCAAAAATAGCTTAAGGGAAGTGATTTGTTTTTGAAAAGTTTGAAGGGAGACTTTTTGGATTGATGTGCCGGAATCTGATTTAAAGTGAGTGAGCCAACAAGGACAATCTCATTCCAATATTTACGGGAGAGAGCCAAGTCTTTGAGGATTGATCTTAAAGATTCTAAAATTGTTCTGTTGAAACGTTCCACCAATCCATTTTGTTGAGGCGTATAGGCATCTGAAGTTTGTTGTTTGCTTAAGTGCTTCTTGCAGTACTTGCTCATGCTTGTGTTTATAAACTCGGATCTGCAATCTGAATGGAAAGGATGATATCTGAATCTCTTTGCTTCAATGTCTAGTAGAAATGACAGAGTGTCTGTGGTGTCACTTTTGAGTTTCAATGGAATTGCGGCACAGAAACGAGTAAAACTGTTGACTAGAGTCAGGATGTATCTGTGTCCTTGATGAGATTTTGGCCAAATTGGACCAATAAGATCCAAATGTACTTCTTCAAACGGTTGAGATGCTGGTTTGTGCACTGACTTAAAGGAAGCCTTTGTGATTTTGGACACTGCACATGATTCACAACTGTTTGTGATTTTCAGAGGAATACTGAGCTTCTTTCTTATTTGGTGATAGCTCACGTGACCAAGGGATTTATGAAGAAGTTTGGATGATGAAAGAAGGCTCTTGTGTTCAATGTTCTCAAAGTATATGCTGGGAAGATTCCCAATATAATTTCCGTTCATTTTTACTTCATTGTTTTTTAGAATTTGAAATGAGCTTTTATTGAAGTGGACAACATAGTCATCAAGAATGAGACACCATACAGACAAGAGGTTCACAACGATATCAGGAATATAGAGAACTTGATTGAGAAATATTTTGCCGTGCTTGTTTTTCAGAAAAATAGAACCAATTCCTTTGATTTGTAATTGGTTGAACTAGTTTGAACGCATCCTAATTCTTTGAGTTCCAAGGTGTGAAAAAATTGAGAGTTTGGAATCATGTGAGCAGATGATCCTGAGTCTAGAATGAACAGATGCGGTGACATTGAGAATGAGGAGTGAAAGCTACTGATCAACAATTCAGATTTTGAGTTTGCCGCAGCCTTCTTTTTCTCAAGATATTTGGTCTGCTTATTTGGGTACAGATACCAGCAGTTTTCTCTGGTGTGATCGGTGGCCGTATTGTGAAAGTTCTTTTGACAGCTTTTTGATTCATCAGTGAACAAAGTTATTGGACTGGATTTGGTTCTGTTCCTGTGTTTGCGAACTTCAATGTTGTGTTTGTGGACTCAAGGATGATCAATAACAATATCAATGGTTGGTTCCTTGTTGGAATGGGTGATTTGGTTGATGATGTCGTTCATGTCAGAGGGAAGCTTGTGTAATATCATGTGACCAATGATGTCGTCTGTGAAGCTCCATCCGACTTCAACTAATTGAGATTGAAACATTTCCATTGAGGTTATGAAGCCAGCTATGTCGTCAGGAGTGTACGTAGCATGCAGGAAGGATTGAAAGACTCTGGCCTTATTGGAGTCTTGAGTGGATGCAAAAAACTTGACAATGGAAGTCCAGGTTTTCTTGGGGTTGGTTTTGTTCACGGAGTCCACCAAATTAGCTTGAACGGTAGATTTGAGCTTAGCAACAATTATGGCCTTCAAGAAGTCATTTTTGTCTTGAGTAAGCTTATCCTTGGTGGTGGTAAGTGCATCTTTCAGCTTCACAATGTTGAGAAAGTTAATGACTCTGATTCTCCAATGAGTGTAGTTGTCCATTGTTAATAGAGGGATTCCTTTGATAATGGTTTTGAGGACAGAGGGGTGAATCTTGTCCATACGGTTTGTAACGGTGGCCATCACAGGATTCTGGTTTGTTGGTTTGCTAGAGGTTTGTTGAGGAGTTTCTTTGGTCTTGTCGTTTGACATAAAAGGTTGTCTTTGGTTTTTTGACTGTTAATTGTATTAAAACTAAGACTGAATTACTCAAAAACCAATACCAGAACTAAAACAAAGAACATGAGATGACATTGTGAACCAAATGTGAAGAAGAAAGGAAACCAACCCTGGATAAAAAAACTCTGATAGTGTAGTGGACAACAATATAGGTGGAGAATTGAGAGTGATAGGATGATACTGAAGAGAGTAAGTGGATTAGTCAATGATCATGAATAATGGAGATGAGTGAAAGAAACAAACCCTATGACAGCAGATAACAGATGGGAATAAATAATGGAATAAGGAATTGACAAAGATCTAAGACTGAAACTGAAAGAAGGGAAGGATTAGTATCAGTGACTGAGTGCTATCGAATAGATCCGGAAATGCGAGGATGCATTTCTCACCAAGTTGGAAGCCAAATAGGCTGTCCATGTTAAGGCTTCGCCGGCGCTTGTTTGTAAGCGCAGGAAAGAAATGGTTGGCGGTGAATTGCCGACAAAGTTAAGGAGTCTTGATCTTGAGATCTTGAGAGTCGATCGAATCAAGTTGAAAGGATTAAGGTTCTGTCCGATGGAGATTGATTGATGCTGAGGATTACACGGCGGAGATCTGAGAAAAAGTATACATACTTAGGTCTGGATTGATGATAGACCGATGATTGTTGCTGCGCAAGAAGATGGATACAGCAGACGGGTTGCGCCAGAGATGCGCGCAAATGCGCACGAGTTTTAACACGTGGAAAGACAGCGCCTTCAATACATTACAACCAGTCATATTTTCAGCATAAAACATGATGTCATTTGAGTAATTGTAGACAGACTTATAAGCAGCACTTGGATCCTTTGGCTGGGGCCTGGGTGCCTACAGCCTGTTTTGGAACAACCCTCCAAGGGCATCCCGATTGTCGTCCCTCACTTCACTCTCTCATCACGACTAGAGGCTCAGTTTAAAGTACGCTCATGACATGCAGGATTCAGATTTAGAGAACAAAGACCTTTTTTTGACAGATTTACGTACATATGAAAACTGGTATCAATGGTGTGAGCAGTGCTTCAGCAGAGGTGAGAAGAGTTGGAACTATGTTTTAGAAGCGTGTAGTTTCTGGAATATATATATTGGAGTATATAGCCGAGCATTCAGACAGAAAAAGATGTTGAAAGATGTAGGAATACGGACCCAGACCCGCACCCGCAGCAACCATTAAGGAAGCTCGCGCGGATAGCACAAGGCGCAAGCCCAAGCCCAGCTGCAAAGAAAGGTAAGCCCTTTCGCAGTCCAGACCCCAGACCCCAGCCCTAACCACGGGAGCTAACGCTAGAGTATTGTTTGACGATTACAGAAGCGCACCAGGTGAGAACCTTATTGGTCAAAGCCCAGAACCAAGAACAGCCCAAGAGAACCTTGTATGTCCCGAGAGCAAGCGGCAAGTAGACTTAAACCTTAAGGCTAACTTGAACGCATTCTTCCATAGAACTCTTGAGGATCGACTTGGACCCAGACACCAGCCAGGCTTACTAGCCAGACTATCGGAAGCTAAAGCTACCCGTAAGTAAGAGCCCAGACCAAACCAATAACAAAGAAAAGAAAAGACAATAAACTAAGACATAAACCTTATTTGCATAAACTACCAGAACCAGACGCTTCGGAAGTGTTTAGACAGAACAAGACAAAGTTATTAAAATAACTCGGCCTAGACCCGTGAGTAGAGAAACAGACATAAGAGAGGAACAGCAAAGACACGCCTAGGAAGAAACTGGAGCTGACTCTTCGCCATGCGAATGATTGACGCACAGGACTCTTCTAAAGCGTATAAAACACCGACCCGTGAAGCCAGCGCTTAACGCACTTTTCCTTTCTCGTCCACCAGACTCAAACCCCGGACGCAACCTGTCCTGCTTTCAGGTACATGCTTGCGCCGCTATTCTCTACTCCCTCTAACTTATAACAAGATCTCAATAAATGTAAATAGTTATCTAACAAGCAATAAACTTTCAGCTGCTTGATTTCTTTTATACCAGTCATTGAGGGGAGGTGCTCCTCTCGATGACCGGTAAAGACCGGTCATCGAGGGGACTCCCACCTCTCAATGACCGGTCATCACCGGTCATCGAGGTGAGTCACATTTCTCAATGACCGGTCAGACCGGTCATTGAGGGTAATAACACCTCTCGATGACCGGTGTGTACCAGTCATCAAGGGGAGGTGCTACTCTCGATGACCGGTCGGTCTGACCGGTCACCAAGAGGAGATGTTACTCCCCTTGATGACCGGCACAGACCGGTCATTGAGAGATGTGACTCACCTCAATGACCGGTCATCACCGGTCATCAAGTGTTATTACCCTTGATGACCGGTCTGACCGGTCATCGAGAGGTGTGAGTCCTCTTGATGACCCCTCTGTGCCGGTCATCGGGAGGTGTGAGTCCTCTCAATGACCGGTCATCACCGGTCATCGAGAGGTGTGAGTCCCCTCAATGACCGGTCTGTGCCGGTCACCAAGAGAAGTAGCACCTCCTCTTGATGACCGGTCAGACCGACCGGTCATCAAGAGTAGCACCTCCCCTCAATGACTGGTACACACCGGTCATCCAGAGGAGGTGTTATTCCCCTTGATGACCGGTCTGACCGGTCATCACCGGTCATCGAGAGGTGTTGTTACCCTCAATGACCGGCACAGACCGGTCATCAAGAGGTGTGATTTCCCTCAATGACCGGCGGTCCGGTACAGACCGGTCATTGAGGGGAGATGTTAATCCGCTCAATGCCGGTCTGTACCGGTCATGGATATCAGGAGGATCGAGTGGGGTGTGTTTGTACATAGCCTGGTTGAAGTTGTAGGCACTCCAGCTCTGGTAAATTTCCTGGCCACTGGAGTTCTTTGTGCTGCACTCCAAAGAGTCTTGAGTCCCCGGTTCTGCACTCCAATTGACTTGGAGTACTCTAGTCTGTACTCCAACAATCATTGGAGTGCACACTCCATACACTCACTTTTGGAGTGCTTTTGGGATTTTTTTGGAGTGCATTTAGGCTGACCAAATAATTAAGGGCACATGTAAGTGAGGTACCCTAGGTTATTTTACCCGTAGAATCAGAATCTTCTATAATATTTTACTTATTAATTACACAAATCTAAGTAATTAATTATTTATATATGTTTTTAATGTTTTTGTGTAGTTTTACATATGTAAGAGTAATAATGTCTCTTTCATATGTAAAACTACTTTTTATATTTTATTTGTATATTTTTATGTCACGGTGGCTCTGCCATAGTAGCCAGCTGACAGGTGATGTTCCAGACGGAAAATGTCAAGCAAGTTGACTTTGAACATTATTTGGAGCATGTTTTGGTAAGTTTCTCTACAGTTCATCTTGCTTGTTGCTTACGCTGACTTTTTTCTGTCCACAGATGCCCAACATGAACCCTTTCCCAGGACCCTGAAGCGTCTTGGTGATGGATAACGCCCAAATCCACCACAATGGTTGCATTGAAGAGATTGTTGAGGATCACAGCTGCCTCTTAATCTATTTGCCTCCTTATTCCCCCGACTTCAACCCAATTGAAAAGGCTTTCAGTGTTCTGAAGGCCTCTCTGCGTAAATATGCTAAATTGGATGGTGGTCCAAGTGATGGAGAGGAAATCAAAGCATTCACCAGGTTGATCTTTCACCAGGAAAAAACAATGATCACTTGCCTACAAGTGACATGAAATAGTAAAAAGGCCCCTTTGTACTTTGCTGTGTCACCTGCAGACAAGTGATCATTGTTTTATCCTGGTGTTTACTCCTCAACTTATGTGAAGCCTCTTCCAAGGCTCAGGATACATTGATTAAAAAGGAATTATCATTTTTTTCATCTTCATTACATGTCACAACCACCTTGCAAACTTCATTCCGTGTCACAACCACCTTGCAAAAACTAGAATGTTTTTCTCTTTGTTCTTTCTTTTTGTTCACAATTGTTTTTCTCTTTTTCCTTTCTATTTTTGTTGCGAACAATTGAGACAAAGAAATAGATTTTTATTGCAATCATTTGAGCCAAAGAAGACACTGCAATTGATTGATGAGTGCCAAATTTACTCGGGAAAAAAGCTTGTTGCAATAAAGAGAGACGAGTGCATTTGATAGAGACCAGGAGCTTGTTTCAATAAAGAGAGACAAGTACATTCAATAGAGACCAGTACATTCAAATAGAGACGAGTTCATTCAAATAGAAACAAGTACATTCAAATAGAGACAAGCACTTTTGAATAGAGACAGGAAACAAGGACAAGAGACGAGTACATTTGAGAGTACTTTTGAATAGAGACAAGAAACAAGGACAAGAGACAAGTACATTTGAGAGTACTACATCTTACTTCTGAGATTCTAATCTAATTTGTTGCATTCTTAAGTGATTGCCGTAATGCTTTGCAGCCTTGATGAGTGCTTGGGAAGGGCCATCTGGGAAACCTGCCGCAATGAGTTTGTGGACCTTGTAGCATCTGAATATTGACCAGTGTGCGATGCCCAGTTAGTTCAGGCCCTCAATGATTGGCTTGGAGTTGGAATCTACATGGACATAGTGGAGGAAGCCTTCAAGTGTGCTAGTATTGTCAGAAGGCGTGTTTGGCAATGGAACTGAAGTCCCCTGTTGTTCTGGGGTTCTGGGTTGATTAGCATTCATTGGGTGCGGCACGTTCATCAGGTTTGGTGGGGAGAAGGCCATCAGGTTAGCGTTTGCTGTAGGTTTCAACGGGTTCGGGGTGCATTGGTTGCGGCATGTTCATTGGATTAGTGTTTATAGTAGGGCTCAACGGGTGCAAGGCGTTCATTGGTTGCGGCATGTTCATTGGATTAGTGTTCATAGTAGGGTTCAACGGGTACAGGGTGTTCATCAGGTTGGGTGGGGCGAAGGCCATAGGACTGAACATCATGGGGTTGGTATTCATCATCATCTGATGATGTTACATACCCAACATGGCAAGCGCAAACGGATTGGTATTGCGCATAGATGGCCAAGCAGTCAGAGTCAAATCAAAAATTGTTGCACCTGGTGCAACTGGAACCGCAGGAGGTTGCTCAACCACTGGATCTGCTGGAGGTTGTGCTGAGTTGACTGCAGAAGCTACAGGATGTGGTGCCCCGTTGGCTGCCGGAGCTGCAGGGGGTTGCTTGACGGAAGGGTCCTTTCTCTTGAAGCGGAAAAGATCAGATTTTGGTGGGTCCAAGAGCGTCACTTTGCTTGGGTTTTGTCGCTGGGGTTGAATTTAGAGTAAGGATTTATTAGCAAATGATAGATCAGGCAAAAGAGGTAGGCTCACAATTGCTCTTGCCCATGTATTTGCTTGGGGCATTGTCAAGGGGAAGAACTTGTTTGGATCCTCAGGATTGACAAATACATGCATTTTGTGACTTCCAGTGTATCGCGAGTCGGGTTCACGTAGGATGTGGAGCTGTGTGACCAAATCACTGAGAGAAGCGGCCTCTTGCGCACCTTGAGAAGGCCCCTCAATTGGAGCAGGGGTGTTCACCAAACTAGTGCCACAGGTACTGGCTTGAGTTTGCTTGAGGTGCTTGTAAACAGTTTCCCTCTGGAATGTAAACAAAAGCGTGTCAGTATCAACCCACCACCAAGTACTTAATCAAATAAAATTTACCTGGGTAGAATCTTTTGGATTCTTTTGCACCAAGCAACACACAATCTTGCAACTATCTGGGGTAATTTGGGCAATGCAAACAAACTCCTCAAATATTGCCGCAGATTCCAAACGTCGCTTGTGAGTGGCTGCATAATCCTCCATGTGGGATGATGAAGTTCCAGATTATTTCCCCAGCGCTCTCTTTTTCCTCGACAAAGCTTGCAATTGCCTTGTCTTTGTCAGTTTTAATTGCCTGGATCACAGCATTCTTGAACTGTATCAAGTCAGTATTATTAGTCAGCCACTCAATCACAATCTTGTCTTCTTCAGACGAGACTTTGTTGCTTTGAGGGGCAGTGGAAGAAGATACTTGTTGTTTGCGGGTGTTGTGACTAGGGGGGTTTGGCGTGATTGGTACAAAGAGGATGAATTCAACGTGTACTGGAAAGCTGATGCGGCCTTTGGTCAGATTTTGGTTTGGTTGGGTAAGTACTGGGGAAGGTTCTTGGGAGTAAAACTCATAGCCCGGTCCATGCGGTTCTGGTTGCGAGGCTAAAAGTGAAGGATCAATTGTGGCACCAGCGGCTTGCTGACTCCTGATAAAGGCAGCACGGCGGCGATTTTGTGTTTTGACAAGATGGGCAGTGCCATCAAAGAGTCCTGGGACATGTTGTTTGGAAGGGGGGGTGATTGGATGGTGGAACCATTCGGAATAGTCAGATGGAGATATTGAGCCGTCCTCCGGATTGGAACCCATGTTTCACCTAGATTAAAGTTAGGAATGGAGAGTTAGTTTGTTAGCTTGATTTCCTTCATTTTTGGAAAGGAATAAAGAGAGGAACTTACAATGGAGGATTCAAATGTGGATGGCCGATGATGCCAATCTGCAAGGGTGTCTGGGTTGGGTTTGGTGATACGCACCACACCCCCAGTGACGTAGTACACGGACTGGTGACATGTGGGGCAGTGACATGTGCACGGCCCCTGTGCACGGATGTTTGCAGCGGCGCGGAAAGTTTGTGTGTGCGCGGTAATTTTCTGAATTTCACAGCCAAAGTTGCAAGCGATCTTGGACTGGCTGTATGTGGCAGTACATACAGATAAAAAATTACAAGGCTCTTGAATAGTATCTTGCGCTGACAACCAGCCAAAAAAAATCAGAGCTGTTGTTTTATGAAAAGTGCACACTGAAGAAAGTGAAAAGAGGTATAAAAAAATCCATTCTCCGTGCACCAGAATGGGGAGGTATGGTCTAATAAAGTCCCTCATGACGGAGGCTCGCTTTGCGAGTTCAGCCTGAAGAGCTGAGATATCAGGATATGGCAAGAATGAGATGAAAACTCCCCCAAGGGGAAATGTATTTGATAGGCATCACTATTTATGGGCCAAAAATATGTACATGATTGGGTTGGTGAGAAGCCAAACCCCATAAAAGTGTGTGAAATAAATGACACATGAAATCATGTGTCATAACACTCCCTCCCTCACCAACCCGAGAAAAGATGAGAAGGAAAGAGAAGGAATGTGAATGAAAGGAAAAGAAAAGAGTGTAGGGGATTTGATTGAAGACCACCAAAGACAGGAGTGGAGTGTTTTGATCAAGTGTAGCCGGCCACCACCAATGTTGTCTTGATGACGAAAGCTGTACAATGAGCCAATGTTGCAAGGGCCAGCGCAAACAGGTTGAGTCATCCAGCAGCAAACCAACGACAAAGAGCCGGAGGGGAAGGCTGTTGGTCTTGATATCTCCCTAATTTGCTGGCCTCGCCGGTGGTTCCAATGCAAGTGGGGGCTGGAGAGTGATGTCAGGGTGGGCGGGGGAAGACATGAGTGTGGCCGGAGCTAATTGAGCGACCGGGTGTCCTTGGTGAGCTGGCCGAGTGCGGGCAGAAGCTCGAAGACGTCCGAGTTGAAAAGTTTGGAAACAATCAACATTGAAAGGCTGTGAGCGCCGGAGTTGATGCAGGTCAAGAATCAATGGGATATCCGTATTGACAAGGCAGCTTGATGAAGAACCGAGGTTTCGTAAATACTGAGGGGCCAAGAATTGTGTGTTGATGCCAGATGATGAAGCGTTCAAAAACACAGGTTGGGGATGAACCAAGCGTACTGGTGCCAAGGTAGATAGCATCAAAAAACGCAAACAATAGATTGAGCCGCCGGATAGTGGCAATAAATCGTGCTAATTGATGCGGGTAAGATAGCATCAAAACGCATAAAAAAACAAGGTGCCTGATGATGGCAAACGTAGCAAAGCGGGGATTGATGTTGAGGAAAGCGATGATAATCCAAGAAGTCGTGTGAGGACCATGAATCTGTGCGGCTTGGCAATAAAACAAACCGTAAGATTGACACCGTAGGATTGAAAGCAAATTAAAGATAGCTTGATCAATCAACAGTTACCACGAGATAGCGGCGAGTCATGTAAAGAAAGAGAAAAGATAATCCGATGGGGAGAGTAACTAGCGAGATAGCACTACCGCTGGTGACAGTGCGGGCTCATAACCTGAAGAGCTGAGATATCAGGATATGGCAAGAATGAGATGAAAACTCCCCCAAGGGGAAATGTATTTGATAGGTATCACTATTTATGGGCCAAAAATATGTACATGATTGGGTTGGTGAGAAACCAAACCCCATAAAAGTGTGTGAAATAAATGACACATGAAATCATGTGTCATAACACAGCCTACCCCCCGGGGGCCCGAAGTCTCGAGGGACTTTGTTAAGTTCGCAACAAATGCAACCTGTGGTGATTGCTGAGTTTGCACTGCTGCATTTACCCTGTTGTAGCCAAGCGTGCTCCTTTGAGCAGAGGCTCCATGTCCTGCTATCTGGAGCAGGTTTGTCAGTTGCTTGGCTGGCCGGACTAGCAGCCTGCTGAGACTCAGAGTCATATTAATTTAGCAAGAGATGTACTCTGGTGCTCTCTGGCGTTTCATTCCTTGCATGAAGGCAAACAGCACAATAAAAAGAAGAAAAAAGACAACCCTTCATACAGGTGCGCACATTAAATGATCAAGACCTTCCGATATTTCATTTATAATAATCTATTCTCTATTGATTTTCTGTTTGTTTGTTGTCTTTGACCTGATCCCCAAGCCCGACCAAAGGACACGTTTTGGTGCCGGGGAAACCACACTTCTCATAAATGCGCTACTCAGAGAAAAAAAAAGAAAGAAAGAAGTGGAGGCGACATAGCATCAGGATAGCAAGAGGATACGATAGCAAGAACGGGATTGTTTTCTGTAAAAGAATATTTTTTAAAAAAAAAGAAGTGGACCAGATAAATCAGCTTTAGTTTCGGCGACGTCTCACTGGTGAAGGTGAGCCTCGACGTCTCGCTGGAGACGGCGAACCACGACGTCTGACAGGAGATGGCGAGCCTCGACGTCTGACTGGAGAAGGTGAACCGCGGCGTCTGACTGGAGATGGTGAATCACGGCGTCTCACAGGAGACGGAGAGCCGCGGCGCCTGACAGGAGCAGGAGAGCCGCGGCGTCTGGCCGGAGAAGGCGAGCCGCGGCGTCTGACAGGAGAAGGAGAACCGCGGCGTCTAACCGGGGACGGTGATCCGCGGCGTCTGACGGGAGAAGGCGAGCCTCGACGTCTAACAGGAGAGGGGGAGCCACGACGTCTGACGGGTGATGGGGAGCCACGGCGTCGGATGGGAGACGGAGAGCCTCTCCGTCTGACGGGAGAGGGTGAGTCACGACGTCTGACGGGAGAAGGTGAATCGCGGCGTCTGACCGGAGAAGATAAATCGAGGCGTCTGACGGGAGAAGGTGAATCAGGGTGTCGAACCGGGGGCGGCGAGCCTCGGCGTCTTGCAGGAAACGGCGAGCCTCGGCGTCTAACAGGAGCCGGCGAGCCTCGGCGTCTAACAGGAGATGGCGAGCCTCGGCGTCTAACAGGAGATGGCGAGCCTCGGCGTCTAACAGGAGATGGCGAGCCTCGGCGTCTAACAGGAGATGGCGAGCCTCGGCGTCTGGCAGGAGATGGCGAATCGCGGCGTCTATCAGGAGACGGCGAGCCTCGACGTCTAACTGGAGAAGGGGAGGCTCGACGCCTGGCGGGGGAAGGCGATCGACGGCGTCTGACGGGGGAGCGAGAGCCTCGACGTCTGACGGGCGAAGGCGATCTACGGCGTCTAACAGGAGAAGGCGAGCCTCTGCGTCTGACGGGAGACGGGGAGGCGCGGCGTCTACCCGGCGACCGAGAGTCACGACGGCGGACAGGCGGAGATCTGGCGTCTCGGCCTCGACCCGGAGGAGAGCGGGAGTCGCGGCGTCTGCCAGGCGATCGCGAGTCGCGCCGTCTTCCAGGCGAGCCTCGACGGTAACCGGGTGAAGAAGACGACGAATCCCGCCCACGCCCGCGTCGTCCATTCCTGCCGCCCCGACGGTCTCGGGAATCGCCCGAGCGGCCGGAGCTGCTCGAGTCTGAGTCCGAATCACTCGAATCAGTCGACGAAATCGACGAGATGTCGGAGCTTGAATCGTCATCGTCCGACGATTCGGCTTCATCTAACTCGCGTCGCTTAGCCATGATCAATCTGGTAAAAACGAGATGCCGCGAAAGTCAATCAGTAATTTCAAAGCGTTGAGAGCTCCATTATCGTAACTCACTGTGGCGCTCGTTTGAGATGTTCACGCATTTCTTCAGTCAAAACTCCAAGTCCAATGCTAGTAACTGAGAAACAACTCAAAAACAATCAGCATGGGAAAAAACGAGCAGGACGATGAAAGGAGTGGACTGACAGTAGTTGATTGAAAACCTAGTGTTCTTAGGATTGTCGATCGGGAACAGGCCCCCGAACCAGACCTGCATCGAGGGATCCTTGAAGCGTTCGGCCAAGCGTTTGAGGCCCAAGACCTCAGTGATTTCCTGGAACATGATCTTGACGAAGATTCGGGAACTACTAGTCGTATCGTCTTCGTTCATCCTGATCACCTCAAAGACCGACCATGGGATGGCATCCTGGGCCAAGAGATGGCCGAAGAAGCGGGCGATGTTCCGCAATCGGTTCGTCTCAAAACGGTGGATCGTGTCGTAGTAGTTCCGGAAACATTGGTCGAAGGTCATCGTCCATGTCTGGTTGAGTTTACAAAACCTTTCGCCTAACAGGCCGTAGAACTTCGCATACGATCGTTCTTGCGAGCAACACTCAACAACCATGTTGGCCAGCTCTAGCTCTAGTCCTTCCTCGATGTTTCGCTTGAGCAGCTTGTGGGCAGCTTCTTCGAAATCTAGCGATGACATGATTGTTAAGTAAACGTTCCGACGGAAATTGATCAAGTTGGTCTCCGAGTGGTCATGGATGGTAACCTTCCCATCGACTGTCAAAACAAAGCAGATTGTGAGAAAGTCGCACAGAAGCTACAGCTACTCAGAACGGGCGATAGACAAACCTATTCCAGTATCAGGCTCTTCTTCGGAACTCTCCTCATCACTGCCGCTTTCCGACCCGCTGGAACCCGAGTCAGAATCAACTCCAAGGATCTCATTCTTGATACTCTGATACTTTTCTTCATTCTCGGCGTAGTCTGGATCGAATTTGAACACATCTGATGAAAGTAAAACAAATTATTAAAAAAATTGATTACCATGATTAGCAAAAAAAAGGGGGGGGAAGAATTCCACTGACTTAGTGTATCTTGAACTTGCAGATCATCATCTAGATGGATGGGATGGGTTATGATGTCGTCTTCTTCGACGAGATCTAGACCTTCGGGGAGGACCAGATTATCCTTGAAGCGATCTTTCCTGACCTGAAAGAGAACTTCGATCATATACTGAACTCGTTTGCTGATAGTAGCCTCGTGCAAGATCGAACGAAAGCGTTCATAGACGCTATTGTTAGCCTTTGGTTCGGCCTCGGACAAGAAGGCGCCGACCTCCTTAGTGAATCCGACGGCGATCTCGACCGAGTCGTCCGTCGGTTTCTCGAGCAGAAGGATGATGATTTCGAACGCGAGCAGATGGTGGGCTACTTGCTGATTGACAAGCTGGGCAACAAACGTCGAGGTCGCGACACACGTCACTTTGTCGTTTCGACGATAGGCCCGTCGGAATTGGCTGACTACACGGGTCACGATCAGTTCCCCCACTGTGGGCAGCTTGGTGTTGATCACGGATACCAAGGCTGCAAAGACGGGCGTAAAGGGTAGCGAGGAAGCCTGGGCACGCATGATCGATCGTGCAAAAAGGCCTCGACCTCTAATCAAATTCTCACCAAAGAGCTGGATTTTTGGTTATGAAGATTGCGGTATGAGTGATCTTGGTGTTGTTTTGCCAAGGAATGGAGAATGGACTTGCCTCGGGTACTATGAATTTGATGTTGCCAACATTCACTTTGTTGATCAACCCGTTGATAGATTTCCTTAAGGCATCCCAACGGATCCTCTGGTATTCTGGACTTGAAGGATCTGGAGTATCCATCTGCGCTTGCATAGCCCTGACTAGAGACGAATGACAGCAATAAGCAAAAGTTCATTCTTTTTTTTTTTTTTTTTTTTGCTAGAGGAAAAGAGGGACACTGA
Organism: Puccinia triticina; assembly: GCF_026914185.1. Classification (NCBI taxonomy): domain Eukaryota; kingdom Fungi; phylum Basidiomycota; class Pucciniomycetes; order Pucciniales; family Pucciniaceae; genus Puccinia; species Puccinia triticina. Next base: position 1,648,651 of record NC_070559.1, on the reverse strand, counting down.
CGGCGTGCGGGGGGGATGTAGGCACCACCGCCTCTAGTGGCCGCCATTTTCTGCATTTCTAGCTTCGGGTCAGGCTTGGGCTTGACGATCCCAGCAAGTTCTTGTTCGGCAAGACGGATCCGGAGTTGCTCCTCTCTTTCTCTGCGCCGCGCGGGATCAGAGTCGTGTATTCTGGGGACGTCGACCTGTATCCGTTCGAAGGGCTCGCGTTTCTCCTCGTCCGCAGGTCTTTCGGCGGGGGATGCCGAGCGACGTTTCCGGTGGAGAGGCGGGTCGTTTCCATCGGTTGGACTGATCGACCTGGTGAGCGCCATGAGCAGTGTCGGTGTGCGCTCTGGGAAGGTAGAATAGATTATCAAGCTGGGCTGAGGACGCACCTCTTGCGCTTGGTCTGGCGCTCGGTCGACGGGCTTCGCGAGTGGGACATGGTGCTTGAAGATGGGTGGGTGGTGTGCTCGGGTGGGTGGGCGTGGCTGGCTGGTGCTGGCGGGCGGGCGATCGGCGATGAGGGGCAGCCTGGCGGGGTTTCACTGGGCTGTCACTACCCATACCCTGTGACAGCCTGCGAAACCCTGCCCCAGAATCTCCAAGTTCATTCGGAAAAGAACAAGCGCCTCACTTGTTTCTGTTCACAGTTCCAGGTTTTCCTGATTTCTGTCAACTATAAAACTAGTGAGACAAGCTTCTGCTATGTGCAAAAAAACATGCCGCATTCTGCAGGATGAGCCTACTTCAAAAACATTCAGATATAGCAGAAGAACATGGCCAAAATTTAACAGTTTTGGAATTGCTGAAAGTTAATGGTCTAATCCTAGCATTGTTTACAAGAACAACATATACCCTCAGCTCTATACATATCTGCAAGTCCATCTCTCTCATCAAAAAAAAAAAAAAAAATTCTAAAACCAGCAAAAGAAAAATCAGGGGCACTGATGTCAATTTCAAATGCCATTCCACTCTGCCGTTTTCTGCAGACCAATAATTCAACTGTATTGCAGATCATCTCACTGAAAGATCTGAGAAACTGGAAAAGCTGCAGGATTTTTTTGGGAACATGCATTTGCACTGTTCACTCCAAATCCCAAGGGAGTCAATTCAAAAAACAATGATGCATTGACTGTTTTGGCCAGCATGGTTTTCTTTTTTACTCCATTCCTCCTTTATCTTAGAAAAATAGAAAGGAAGGTGGCAGGAGATGGCCAGGCTTCTGATAAGTCCAAGTGTGAATTTGCAGGTTGATTAAACAAATACAGAACCCTACAGTTACCCTATCATAAAAGGAAAACGAAAAATGGAAGATCTCTCAGGCCAAATTCACCAACAAGGCATAAGTGGCCAAAAGGGAGTTAGTTAATTTAGTTTTGTGAGGTGAATTCAATCATACAAGCCAAAAAGTGAGGGTTTCAAGGGCAGGGGTGAAGCAGTTGTCTTGGCAAGGGGAGAGTTGGCATGGTATTGCAAGTTCGTTATTCCGGAGGCTATATAAATGGAAACCAAAATTGCAAGGATATTTTCCCTCAGTTGATTCCACCTGCTGCACCTCCAGCGGATGGATTGAGATCAAACCCCTCCACATTAGAGGTTGTATACGTCGGTACACCTCACACCTGTGGATAAAGCTCAACGTTAGAGCAACCCAGCATGCATTGGAGAGATGTGGTACTTGCTCAACCTACAGGTTATGAGCCCAGCGCCATATGCAGTGGCGTACCTGGGATGAGCACCTGGAAGTAGTGGTGGGGTCTGTCACCATTGTACTATAGGTGTACAGGGGTTGTGTAGAGGTAGTAGGGGGTTTCAAAGTTGGCCTGATGCAACATTCACGCACTTTTTCAAGTCGGTGTTCAAGTTCATTCTTGAACACCGAGTTTCAAAAGTGCGTGCAAGCCACACTGTACTACACCCCCTAAGCCTGCTTGAATGTTTTTTTTGAAATTTGGTGTTCAATAAAAGCCTTGAACAATAACTTGCAAAAGTGCATGCAAGTTGTGCATGGCCAACTTTGAATCCCCCTAGTAATGAAAAATTGATTCATGAAAACGGGACAGGTTACACTGTCCTGTATGAAGTGTGTGACATGGAGAACCTGTTGTTTTACAGTTCTCCATTTCATTCAGATGCCATGTAAGCAACATTGGACAGATGTCACATGCACAGTGGATGTGCAGAGGGTTTCAAAAGGCAGTTGATCTTATGACAGCTGCATGACAACATGTCATGTAAATTTGACATTTCATGGCATGTGCATGTCTGTCATGAGTGGTGACAGGACTTTGCAACCTGTAGTGCAATCATGAAAAAAAATTGTACATGGTGTATGTTGGTAAACCTCACACCCATATAGCTCAGTGGTACACTGCATGGGGTGACGTTTTGTGCCCAATGTCAAAGTGAAATTTGACAAAAATGTCAGCCCAGCCACACCATTTGGTTGATGTTTGCATGTCAAACATCAATTTGACATTTGGCCCAAAATTAGCTGTTGATGTTTACATGTAGTGGGAGAGCAACCCGGCATGCAACATGGAGATGCGGGTTCAATTCCCCCTGTCCCCGCTATTCATTTTACTTGCTCTACATCCACTGTTGCACTTGCGCGTTCTGAGTGGCTCTACTTGGTGGCTCCCTTTTGTATGATACCTTTAATGTGTGCACTGAGGGCCATCTGCTTAAACCCTGCAAGACAGGGATGGATGGCGGGTTCTGTTTGTGGTGTTTGAATTCTGTGTTTAGCTGGCTTTTTTTGTGACTTGTTTTTTTGAAAGGGTTGTGATTTCTTTTGCAATTTTTTTGGAGTTCTTAGGGGAAACCCTTGATCTTTTTTTTTTCGTGTTTTTCTGTCTTTAATATAGTTTTATTTTCTTCTATAAAGAAATGATTGAGAGAAAAAATACATAGGGGCCTAAGTTGGAATCAAAGGTAGTTAAGTCAGAGAATATTCAGGGCATCTGGTGCAGGGGTAGTACAGTGCTTGGCTATTAACTGGGGCCCAAAAAGCAATGCTAGTTTTCTAATCCCAAAGGGAGCTAATTAGGATACCAAATCATAAAGCAGGATAAAAAAAAAGTAAAACAACTCAATTTTGCAGAAATCTTTATAGCTGATAGGCAGGAGCTTTTATGGAGCTAATGCACTGGTTTTAAATCAAAAGGAGATGGCACTGAGGTGCAAGGTGAAATTTGAATTGACATAAAAATTTGTTCAGAAAGCTTTTTATGAGTTGAAAAGAAGTTCAAAGGACAGAAGGCACTGAGAATATGCTTGGTTTGATGTAAGACGTTTGATAGGAGTTTCTATAAAGTGGAGAAATATTTTAGAAAATGGAGTGAATAGAGATTTCTGGATAGCAATTGCTTATAAGAGGAACTCTACAAAAGATAATCAAAAGTAATGATGAAAAGGAATGGATGGATGAGAAGAAATTCTAGGAATATAAATCAGTTGATTGCAGAAGCTTATGAGCTATTGAAGGGTGATCTTTTTGAAATCTATTCCAATTTGTGACAATTTTTTTATCATGATCCTGTTTTTGATAATTTTGTCAAAACAAATCTTCTCATTTTTCAAATAAATCCAAATCACTCACACTGCAAGCAATTCCATTATTGCTTCTCCATCTTAACCACAAAATTTGTGCTTTCAATTCAGCCCCATAAGAATATAGTTTCTTGTAGATTTCATGTGACACATTATCTACTCTGCAATTGGGACAGTTGTAATGATCTATTCCCCACTTAGCTACACAATTTTCATGAAACCTGTTTTGACAAAGTGGCCATTCTTTGGCAATCTGATTTGAACTGAAACCTCCAAGACAAATCATACATTTGTTTTCTTCTACCTGGAATGAAAATGTAGCAAATTGTTACAAACAAAGGTCACTCCAACTGAATTCTTGAACTTTCTGACCCTGTTATATTGGAACTCACGGAACTCTCTGGATGATCAACTTTTGATTTTGATCCCAAGCTACAAGGGATGTTATGATTATTGGTGCTCTGGTAAAGGCCAGGATCCACATGATCAAAATAATGTCACTTCTTCTGTTGTAGGTTTCTCAAAAATTCATATTACTCACAGAGATTTCTGCATGGTTTTTCATAACCCAACTTCTAGAGATTCCATCTCTGTGGGGCTCCTGAAAAAACCATGATCCAAATTAGAATGTCACAGGGTTTGTCTGCTTAGGGCTAGTCCATCACAGGGAGATAACTCACACCAATTTCTGCCCAATCAAGAAGAAGTGGTGTTGTTTCCAAATTAGATTTTTCATGGTTGAAAAAAATCTGATTATCCCTTTTGGAAATGCATGGGCTAAACTAATGAAAACACCACTTGCCATCAATTTTTGCATTTTTGAAAAAAGGACCATCCAAAATTGCATCCATAATATTGGGCTGCTGAGAACCCTGTTATCTCCCCATGAAACATAGAAAATTTCACTCTTTTTTCACTTCCTGGGTGTTTTCAATCACTCTGGCCACTTACAACATTTTCATCCTCCTCATGCAGTACTTCTGAGTTGAGTGCTGGGTTTGAAGGAGGGGGATCCAGCCTGTTTGTGTCAGACTCAAACAAGGGGAAAAACAGAGCCAAGTAGGGATTTGCATGATTGGCCAAAATTATGAAAAATCTCACAAATATTCCCCAAATCAGGCAGAGGTGCAGTAACCAGTATTGCTGCTTGGAGAATCTGTGAAGAAAAAAAAAAGTGATTGTCAGGTGCTCTGACGCTAGAAGGTGCAAGAGAAGGTCTTTACCACAATCATTCTCAAGATGTGAATCATCAAGTTGGAAGATTTAAGAAGTAACATATTTGGGATTAATTGAAGGTGGTTGAGGGTGACAAACAGAGCTCTCCAAGTAGTGAATTTCCCCAAGGGTTAAAGTGAAATCTTCCAGACCCAGTTATAACTTATCTGATGGCTTCCTATTCATAGCCACATCAAACATAAAACTTGATGCAGGTACATATTTATTGAGAATTGTAAGCAGAAATGTGAGAAATTTGAAACAAAACAGGATTAATGGTGTTGGCTTGGAACTTCAAACACCTACAGAAATATTGAATTTGTTAAAACAAGTCACTGAAATAAAGGGCTTTCTCCTCCAGTATGTTTTATATGCCATTCATCCTCTGGGAATTCTGAACCCCACTTTTTGTAAGTGTCTGGATCTAAAGCCTCTTGTGCAAGTAAATGATAAGCTAGATACATAGGAAACTCTCCACTACAGCTCAAAAACTTATACCCCTTTAATAGGATGTTTTAAATGCACACCAAAAAAAAAAAAAAAAAAAAAAAAAAAAACCACACCAACACTCCTTCAAAAAAAGTTTGGGACCAATAGATAGTCATTCTGGACCTGGGTACCAAAACTCTTTCTGGCCAAATTCAGGTACCTAGAACCACACCTGGAACCGCCTGGGAGGTACCACAGGTAGCTTCAACACTATTTTTGGCCTCCTCTATCACATTTCATGGTCTACCAGGCTGCGGGTCCTGGATCCCCCCAAGAAATGATAGGGGTGGGCAGGCGGGCCCTGGATCCTCCCTGTGAACACACCACATTCTTTAAGATTATGTGTAATCTAAATAACAGTAAAAATATGGTGCTTCTTTGCTTCCACCGGTTTCATTGATGCAACCACCCAGCTGCAGGACCTGGGTGCCTGTAGGGGGTGAGTGGTACTTGCAGGCGGTACCTGGGTACCACACTGCCTTTTGGCCAAAACCAAGTGCCTAGTACCGCACCTGGCACTGCTGCGCGGGTGCAAGAGGTACCCGCCAAGCAGTACTAGGTACCCGCCACGGTGATCAAATGAGTATCTCTAGCAGCCAAGCACACCACTCTTTTTTCCTCACACCAATTTTGAAGCAAGTGTCAGAATTCTAGCCTTCTTCCCGGCTCACATGCTTATCCATCTCTTCCATCACTATCAGTGATGTCCTTCCCCCCCTTCCATCCATCTTATGTTAGATGTTTTGTTTGTTTTAGTCTTCTAGGCCCCCTTTGGATCTTGCAAGGTGGCTCTCTAGTTGTGACTACATGCATATCTTCTAGTTTGATTTGAAATAAATCATCAAGTCGGAGCATTTATTCACATGAACCACCATCAGCTCCTTGGTCCAATGATCAATCATGGCTCCCTTGAGATTTCTCCCTCCTCTCCATCACATACTTTCCTCCAAGCTAAATATCAACAGGAAGGCCTTGCCAATTTATTGGAGTGTGGCTCCCATATGCCAATGAATTTGGTGTGTTGAACTGAAAACCAATTATTTGGAAGGAGATTGCTTGTCAATGCATTAGCATGTGAGTCTACACACCAAATTGATTGCCTAAGTCTGGCAGGACTTGACCAGCCACTCAACCAGAGGAAAAAGGATGTATACATACATTTTTTAATGGAGAAATCCCTCCATTCTGAGAGGTATACCTTGGCTAGAGGAATACATCCAGTTGAAGAGGTGTACACACCTCTTTGAACAGGGTGATCTGAGAGGTACGTGGGTACCTGGGTACTGCACCGCTTTTTTGGAAAAAAAACAGTCACCCAGCACCGCATCCGGAACCGTCCGGCGGGTGCGGACGTAGCCTCCCCAGGTCCGCCAGCACATTCTCTAAAACATCCTGACTCAACACCAACAGGTTGTAAAAATCTGATGTTTTGAAAACCATTCAATTACATCATCACCAGGCCAAAAAAGGCAATTTGTATACATTGCCTTTGTTTTGCCCCTTAGCTCCCAAGAATTTTGTCTTTGGCTATACTTGATACCCCCTAATATGGATAAAGGAAAAGGATTCAGCTAAGTTGTATCAATTTGAGATTTAATTTTTGGTGATGACAAAAGGGGGACTGAGGAACTCATCAGTCTCTTCTTCACAATTGGATTGTGTAAACACATGAAAAAAAGAAGTGGGTGCCGGTGACTTCAGCTTCTGATGGCAGGTGAACTAGGGCTTTGACTGATACATTTTGGACGCTAGTGAAAATTGTCACACTAACTGCATTTGCTGCATATTCAGCATTTGGACTTGAGAAATTATTGTCTTTACCAAGAAGGTTGGACCAGTTCTATTTTTTTTTTTGGCCAATTCAGGCAAATCACATGTGTATTTTGTGTCTATTGGTTGACAGTTGTCAGATGAGGCCCAAGGTCAAATCTAGGACCAGAGCCATCTGTGGTGTTCAAAATTGCATAAGATTTTTTTGCATAAAATCATAAACTGCAATTTTGGCTGGGAAATGTCACTTTAAGTTTTATGCACACTGACATCCCCCAGCCAAAATTGGCTTTATGATTTTATGTAAACAGTGTCACATGCAATTTTGAACACCATAATCATCCTCCGGAATATAGTCTTGGAGTAGACTTCAGCAAAGACCAATGACCCCTCCAACCCATCACTGAGGTGAAAGGAGGCTGCCCTCTGTCCTAACAGAGACCAAGCACCCAACCATTACACAAGCTGCAGGGAACATGAAGGTTGTGGGATACTTTGGCCAGAAATCAATCTGGTAAGTTAGAATAAATCCATAAAACAAAAAAACAAAAAGTTGAAACGGTCCAACGTTCTTGGCAAAGAGAATCCATTCAAATTACTATTCTGTTTGATGCCATGTCGGACAAGTCGACGAGATTAGCGGTGTATGTAATATTTATGGCCACAATGACACAATGATTACAGGGGCCAACTGACTTTTGTGTTGATACATACAAAGAACGATTTTGGGGTGGTCTACTTCCTGCGAGACTTTCGGACTTCGAGCAAGTCGTCTAGGATAGAAGGGTTGAGTTTTTTGCGTTTGATCGAGGGGAGAGAAGAAGATTGACTGGAGACATGAGCGTGGGGAGGGGCTGACTGAAGCGTGGATGGAGGATGAAGATTTGGGGGTTTAACGGTGGATAGGGGGGACGGGGCAGAAGGAAGAGCTCTGAGGAGGCAGAGAGGTGGGAAGCGTTTGGCGAAAGCCGAGGACTCCAAGGAGGCTCCATATTTCTTGGAATAAGCGCGATCGGATCGGTTGATTTGGAAAAAGAACGGCCCGCCGGCTGGGATGTTGTCCTGCTTATGCTGGGCCAGCAGCTTATTCAATCGCTCGGATGGCTCCAAGGTCCGCGAGAACAGCTCGAGCTCGTCTTCTGATCGCGCAGGCCGGAAGGGGGACTGCGTGTGATGGGCCGCCTGCGGTCTGTTCAAGATGAGCGGGGTTGCGTCTGTACACGATGTGCCGGTGAGGTCTGATGGACCAGTGCGTGCAGCACCTGATGATTAGTAGAACGAGAGATAGTCACGCCAACCGCGAAATCCGCCAAACTCACCTATGGATAACAGGTTTGGAAACCGACTCAGATGTTTCGCGGAGCGGTCAGTCACACGATGCAAGCCCCTCAAACTAATCGACCTGAGCTCTCTGAACGGCTCGTGGGAGGGAAGTTCGCTGGGCCGGTCTGGGGACTCTTGCAGAGCGGTTGAGAGCGAGCGAGCAAGATGGGCGATGCCGAGGTCAGTGACAGAGGTATGGTCGAGGACGATGGATCTGACTGAATTGCCGATGAGATTGTGCAGGTCCAGCAGCCCCGAATCGGCGAATTTGCTCGCCCCCGTCAGGTCGAGGATCGTGATGCACTGCGAGGGCTGGAGATACTTCTGGACCAATCCGAGCTCAACCGGCCTGTCCAGACGGAGCTGGTGGTAGCAGGCCGGCGGCCGCTCGGCGTGCGGCTCCCGCGTGGTGAATCCGAAGGTATCGAGGTCGGAGTAGATCGAGCATATCGCGAGATAGAAGAGCAACGGCAGCTCGTTGGGGCCGTAGTCCGGGGTATCGGGCGAGACGTGCTCGACGTAGAGCTTGACCAGCCGTTTCACCAGGTGGGGAGCGATCGACGGACCGGCTGAGGAGGCGGAACCGGGCCGAGAGCGAGCGGGCTTCGTGAAGAAATCCAGTAGCCTGGTGAGTTGCTTCTCTCTTCCGACGGAGCTTTCCTGCTCCGAGTCCCGGAGTTCGCTGAGGATCGAGTTGAGCTGACGGGAGACCAGCTGGAGGCATGTCTCGCCCAGGCCGAACATCGGCGGATCTGATTCTGCGGTGGGCGGAGAAGGAGGGGGGCCCATCCCCAGCCTCGAGCATAGTAGTACATAGTACGCGCCACGACGCGTCCATCCACACACGCCCATCCTCGCCCGCCATTACACTTGTCGCATTCCGCCGACGGTGGATATTCTCCCGCGCGGCTTGTCTCGAGTAAAGCTGAATAAAGCCCACTGATCTACTGCAATCATTTCTCTGGCACCAGGGCTTTACAATGTGCTCTACTTCGAATTTCAGTTGACGAAAGCCCTTGGCGACGAGATTGCAAGCAACTTTGGCCTTCAACTGTCTCTCATTCCAATACATAATTTGAGATTGTCCGGCTGTTTTTATAGCCCTGTCAAAAGATACGATCGGACCCTAATGTGACCACTGCGCCGGCGGGTGGGAGGGTACTTCTGGACGCCGCCTCGCCTCCAACAATTTACGGAAAATGGTCAAGTTGCGATATATCTCGCACTCAATCCTCACTTGAAGCTACTTCCCCATTCAAAGCGTTAATTTTTTCAAAATTCATATCAGAATCTTACCATCTGTCCCTAATGCATCTAGCGCCTTATGTAGCCCACTTATCGCTCAAAGGTCGATCTATCCCCAAGGGCCTGCTCCATACTCACTCGCCGAGGAAGTATCCTCATCGCCGAGTGGGTGCAATCTGTACAACCAGCTGGCGAGAGACCGACTCCCAAGCCCGCACGGAGAAACGGGATCGGGTGCTTTGACTCGGAAAACATGCGGCGGGATGAGTCGGCTCCGACGCGGAGCCCGTACCCGGAAAAGGGTTTCGAACTCCCTGGACGGTCCCCCAACCGTCGAGAAAGGGTACACTTGACTCCCCGCTATCTTTTTCCTAATGCTTGGGATTCGCTTTCCCAAGCCCCAAATTATGACAATTTCCAACCCCGTTTTTCCTGATGAATACACAGCCAAATGACGAGAAGGTCTGGAAACAACAGAAGAATTACCAGGGGCCCTCGTCATTATAGAGGGGGGGCGTCTGTAAGCTTGGTGCAAGTGCGAGGCTCCTGAAACTGAGCAACCCCAGCCCGTCGGGATTTGGAAGGGCGGGGGTCGGGCTAAGGGTAGGGCTAGACAGCGGGGAGAATTGAGAAGAGTTGGGTGGGACTCGCCCCACTGCCCGCTGCCGCTGTAGTCTGGAAGCCGGAAATAAACGCCTGGAAGCGCGCCAGGATGACCGCCAATCATCTGTGGGTCGTGACGTGGCCCCATTGGTTTTGTATGTATGTATATATGCGTGTCAAGGACAGCACTTGGCACTCCGAAAAACCTCAAACAACTTCCAGGCCCGTCAGCTTGAGGTGGTGGCAGGCGAGCAGGGGAAATATGAAAACTCCGCCGGAAGTTCATTGTCACAGGTCGAAGTGGGAAGCACCCTCCCTCAGTGATGTTCGGATCGAGACACTGTAAGGTGGATCAGATGGATGCATCGATCAGTTTTCCGAACCTACTTAGAATCAAGGTCACTTCGCCTTCAAAATTGAAGATCAACCGCGCCAGTCTTGCCGATTATTGAGAAAAGACTGAAGTGCTGGTTTTCACCACTTCTCATCCCAAGAATCAAACAACCGAGGACAACTCTAACAACATCGTTTCTACATTGTTTCTTTTTTTATCTATCCCTCTCCAGGACCATATTCTTCTCTTGGCAGCCTTCTGTCTGTCGTGAACCAAGATCCATTTGACTCAACCACTCTACTTATTGAAGGTATGGCCCATTCTTATCTTTAATTTCTAGTTTTTCTGCGGATTAATCTGACGGCCATTCTTCTTCTTTATTTGAATTAAAATCTTGAACAGAACCATCCAAAACCCTCCTTGACCCTATCAATTCCTTCAGCATGAAAATTCCTCAAGTTTTTGCTATGGCTTCGTGGTTATTATCCTTAACAGTTAAGCACTCATTATTTGATTATGGCATGGTATTCTAACTTACCACCAATGATTCAATACTCAGCTCGTTGGGCAAAGCTTACAAGTGCAATCTGAAATCGAAATTGGGCAGTATTCACTCATTGTGGACGCTGAGTCCGCTAGTCAGTCCAAGCCGCTTCACTCAAGTCAAGGCAAGATCAATTTAACGCAAGGATCAGCTTCCAATGTTAGTGAATATTCTTTCTCTAACATTGAGCCTTAATTTTCACGGTCCATAAAAGCTGAAGTACTTTTTTATCTGGCGAGGTGAGCAGCCCGAAGTACATTTGTCAATCGGTGAAGACCAAAAAGCCCGCAGAACAACTCCAGAAACTTCGAGTCACACACCTACTGGTCTCGGAAGCTCCAGTGGTGAAAAACCCATCAACATTCCCAATCCAAACGATTGCCGAATTTGCGGTGAAGAGATATCATACCCCAGAAGGCTTCCAAATTGCGGGCATGAATTTTGCTCTGGATGTATTGCAAAACGGTTTGAAGAAACTTATACCTGTCCAGTTTGCCAAAAGGCTGACACTGATGCCGTAATGGCATTCGAAGACCGGGTAGGACTCCGGGGGCCCCTGGCTGCTATTGCTATTCCTTTGTATTTTGTGTTCTTGTTCTTTACGTGGTCTGTTAATAATAATCACCACATCTTCTTTTGATCAGATCTCAGTAACTTAGAAAGCTTATGGCACACATTTTTCAGCTGCTTTCCTACACTTTACCCCCATGAATGAAACTTCTACTATCACCCTCCGCCTATGCAGCCATAAATTTTGAAAGAAAATTATACACAGCTAACAGATTGTTGGAATCCAGATGTGCAGAAAATCCGAGTGAAGATGAGTGTCAAAACATTTAGGCCGTGTTTGGCAGCGTGATTATTAGACAATGAATAATTGCTGCATGTCCATTTACATCATGTAAACAACATCTTTTGGCTTGATCATTTGGAATTAAACTATCAAGCTTTATGGCAGCTTGCTTACAGAATATTATTCTTAAAAGTTGTTTTTTACGATATGTAATTAGAGTAGTGTGTTTTAAGCATTATGTGGTGTAATATGATGCTGCCAAACACGGCCTAATTAGACTTTCTCTTTTCTTACCACTCCATTGATTAATTATTGAACTTAGACTAAATTTCTAGAAAACAAAACCAGATCTGAGAAGAAAGAGAACATGAGAACAATATCAAGGAAGGCAGTAGGGCTTAAGAAAAAGAAACCAACCCTGGTGGAACAAGTAAAGTAGGAGAAGTGGACAACCGGAGAGTAAGCAGTAGGAATATTGGGATGTAACTGTGATGGTGGATGTGAGTTAGTCAACAACCGAGTGAGGAGGAGACAGAGAAAGAATTAACAAGCCCTAATAGGATAGGAAACAGACTGAATAAGAAGGATAATGGGGTAGACAACAATCCAAGACGGGAGAACTAGCAGAAAGCCAAATTTCCAAAAGCTGACGTGCAGTGACCCCTCACATCCCTCCCAAGACGGAGGGCGCGGAGGCCCTAAAAAGACAGTGTGGTGCAGCCAGTGGTTCACCCACAGGGAAACCCCGGCGAGACCTCCTTGCAGCGTCTAGGTCTTAATGGATGGTGAGGAAAAGAGATTGAAGCCGGGTGCATGACTGGCCAGGCTAAATACTATCTACAAACCCTAACCAGGTGAATCGCCAGGAGTGTGACTAACTAGGTTTGGAGCTAATAACATGAGTATGTCTAAATCTAGTTTTGCTAATCTTGAATTTTCCTGAATCTTCCAGCCATACTCTTACATTCTTCTCCTGCACAGCCATAATTTTTGTAAAGACTCAAGGGAAGCTATATAATGACAGTCCAATGCAGTAAGCTCTCCGCAAGAAAATCTGGTCTCCAATCTTGATGAGGAGAGAGACCACCCGTGAGGATACATATAGTCTAGTTACCTGGTTAGGTTTGCAGATCCAATGTAACTAGGTTAGGGTTTTGATTATGTACGTATTGATTAGCTAATTATGTACTAATGCCTTTGTAGCCATTCTTATGCAATTGTGTAGCTCTCTCTTAACAATTTTGGACACGGAATCATACATAACTGCCAGACAATTGCATTCACTTTAGAGATGGCACAAGGGACCCACAGGTGGGTACCTGCTGCCTCAGAGCCACAGAAGGTACCTGTTCATGGGTACATTGGTCAAAAGAGTAATAATGATATTATGGTGCTGAAGATGGCTGAATCAATTGCATCTGATGTCAAAATTGAAGAGGTTAGTGGACAGCTTCTATTGGGTTTGCAGGAAAGTACCAGCTAAATGCTATTTTCCATTTCCAAAGGGGCGCAAAAGCAGTTTCTACCAAGAGATGGATAATGGCCTGCTTTCTAGATTGATGGGAAGTCCTCCAGGGGTTCACCTTTCTTGTGATTGGATACTTCCGGCGGCTTGGGTTACGCGAGTTTGATGAAACATCCCCTGATGTTCCGGTCTGAATGGGGAGCAACCATAAAACGATCGATCAGCTGGATAACACGTTCCACCAATCACCTATGACTAAAGATCAACCGCGCCAGTCTGACTACTCCGTCCTGCACACTGATATAACCCTTGAAAGCAAGGAAAGACTGGGACAGTAAGCACCAATCTTCCTGATTTTCCATCCCGAGGACAACCAAACACTCGTTGGCAACACTAACAATATGACTTCTTGTTTATCTTTTTTGCTAAATGCTCTTTTATTTGCAGTTCTACCATCTGTCGTGCCCCCATCTCTCTCCGCATCCATTCGCCTCAGCCACCTTGCTTGTTACCCGGACCGTATATCTAATTCAGGTTAACATATTCTCTTTCTACAAAGTTTTGTTGCCAACATTTGATCTGACATTCTTCTTCATAACACCGTTGTATCTCGATTAGGCGTGAACGTTATCTGTGCTGGCGGCTAATTCTTGTTGAGTGCGACAGGCTGAGTTATCAATTGTGTGTTGCCGGATTATCCTCGTTGCAGGCAACAAAATTCAACTTGTTCTACTTACCATCTTATCGTTAGGTGCCATCCATCAGCAACTTCTACCAAAAATTAAAACTTGCGCATAAGCTTGACCCACGCACACCGGCTGAAACCCTCCTTGACCTTACTGCGTCCTTGAGAATACAAATCCCTCGCTTTTTTGCGATGGCTGCGCGGTTATTATGTTTGATAGTTAAGCGCCCACCATTCGATTACATTGACATGGGAGTGTAATTCTTGAATCTTACCACCAATGGATGAATTTTCAGCTCGTTGGGCATAGCTTGCAAGTGAAATATGCGGTAGAACTCGCGCAGTATTCGCGTGTCGGGCATGCTGCAGAGCCCAATGGCCGGTCCTCCCCATTTGAACACCACGTGACTCAAGTCAATGTGAATTTGCCTCCAGGAGCACCCCCCGACGTCCGTGCATTTTCTTCCACAACATTGCAGAGCCTCAAGGGCTAAGGCTTCTCTACGAGCTGAAATGGTTTTTTTCTTTCTGCGGAGGCGAGCAGCCCGAGGTAACGTTGCCGATTGGCAAGAATGAAGCCGTCCGGACCAACATTCCCATCCAAACATCGGAAAAGGAATGCGCAATATGCCTCCATACGGTCTCGCTGGCCAAAGTGCTTCGAGCATGCAAGCATTCATTTTGCACTGGATGTATCAAGCGATGGTTCAAGAAGAAAGACACCTGACCCGTGTGCCGAACGGTCGATTCGAGGGCAAGAGAGGCATTGCACGGGAGGCCAAACGAGTTGGAGATGCTTGCTCTGGTCGCTTTTCCCACTTTTTGCGCATGTCTTTTGATCTATTGCTTGATATATCAACTGTACCGTGGCGTCTAAGCTTGAATCAAATTTGAACAACTTGACATGCTTCTGACACATCTATGCCAGCCTCGGGCCTTGGCCCCATCGATGAAGCTACACGGCAGTTGCGTGGCGCCGGCAAAGCGCCCAAAGTTCGGTCGTCAATTTGACGGACCTCCCCCATTCATTGCCGACCGTTCGCAAGCCGGTCTCCCGTCAACCGTCAAGCGGACCGACGACTTTGCCAGCACGCCCGGCGATGCGCAAATGGACAACCCGCTGGCAAAAGAAAGGGCGGGTTGACCCATCCGGCAATCTGCCGTCGAACCCGAAACGTCAAACCACCGCCCCCCCAGCCCCGATACGAAAACGGGTCGTTCCAGCCTCGATCGCAGGCTCTCTGAGCTCGGTTTGGCACTTTGAGACACTCACAGCAGGTTTCATCGGCCACCAGGGCACACTTTTTGTTTTTTATTGCATTTTACAGTTTTGTTTTTGTTTTTTGTGTTTTTTTATGTTTTTTTTTTTTGGTTCTTTGATTGTTTTTTTTTGTACAACATTCTACTGTTAGGAGAGAAACGGAATGAAAAGGGAAGATTAGAAAAAAGGGAAAGGAAATGTACGGTCACCACGCTACGGGGCAAGGGCAAGGGTAACTTCTGCTTGTAGAAGCGCCGCCATATCTTCTTGAGATGGTTCAGCCCCGTACTGTGCGATGAGTGACCGTGTTTCAATGTCACATTCGAGGGGGGTCGGGACTCAGATCCACTCTGCCGGGACGTCGGGAAACATCACGTTCCCAGGGAAGAATCTGCCATCAAAAAATAAATAAATAAATAAATAAGCTATTCAGCTTCTCATCCATCATACATAAATCAGATGTGTGGTACACACATCGTCTGATATCTTGATCCGATACTGATTGTCGAGCATATTTCATAGCTTCCTCAAAGTGACTGTCAAACCAGAGACCACCTTCTCGGAAATCAGATAGCAGATCAGCGGCTGAATGACATTTCCTAAAAAGATGATGAATTTGCGCCTCACCAGAATATTGGTTATCAATGACGGAGCGTAGATCTGATTCAGGAACCTCAACGGTGACTTGAAAATCCTACGAAATGTTTGGCAAAATTGTCGCTCGAGCGGGATGATGATTTAAATTGAGAAGGCTCACGGCAAAAAAACCGGAGGGCTAGAAATATTGGAAGTCGGTACACCGACGGGACTTGCTAACTTGGCTGCTACAGGTTCACTCTGCTTCGAAGCCGACTCGTCTGCGGCCTGATGATCAAGAGGTTTGTGCGGCAGGTTGCGTGGCGCATGGTTTGAAGCTGCCAATCCAGACACAGAAGACTCAGCTAGTGGACTACTGGAAATGGAGCTCGCGTTGGATGGCGACAGAGGGGTTGCCGTGCGCAGGTGTTCCGGGGTTGAGACTTTAGATAAAGAGCTTCGAACAGCAGAAACGGAGGGTTGAGCGTCCATACTGAGCTACCAGCGAGTTCAATCAAGTAACCGCGAACCAAGGAGATACGATGTGCTTGGGAGGCTTGTGCAGGAGCCCGACCAGTAGGCGGCCCGCGCAGTTACCCGCGGACTTCATGATGGTCAGCTATTAGAATGTCAAAAATGAAAGCACAACTCAACACTAGCACCGGATGAGAAAGAAATGCCGAGAAGCCAAGATTGATCTTGTGGTCAGACGAACCTGCATGACATTGAAATGGAGCCCATCGTCGTCGATTATCAGGAAGATCGGTCAAGTGCGAGTGGGAGCGGCAGCCAGCACCGTAATCTGAACATGCGAGAGGTCAGAGGGACATGTCTGAGGATGTGGGTTAGTGAGGGTGGGGGAGATGGAGGGTGGTGGTGATCCGATGAGCGGACTTGGAAAAAATGAGGCGGGTGGCTGGGTGAGGGCCGAGGGTGACGTGTCCCTCTGGGCGGACTTTGTCTTGGCCCCCTCTGCCCTTTTTTTGGGTTAGCCTGGAGGCTGGCATCTTGCCACTGTTCTCACCGGCTGTTGTCCGGTCAAGCGGGTGCATCGGCAAACCGACCCCAGGCAAGTTATGTTAAACTTGCCTGAAGTCAAGTGCCGGCGGGTACGCGGTTAATTCACCCGTCATTTTGACGGTTGACGGGAGACCCGCTAGTGAGCGGTCAATCTCACCGGCCAGTTGTCTCTGACGGCAGTTTTGACAGCCGAAACCTTAATCCGCGCAACTGCCGTGTATTGCTATTATTCTCCTACCATGCAGCCACAGTTTTTGGCATAAAAAACAAACAGCTTGCATCCGCTGGTTCCGTTATATGCGGCAAGCTCTCGAAATCTTTTCACCCATTGTTTACTTACCATAAAATTAATTACATTGAAAATAATAATAATAAGGTTGCACTCAGCTTAACACAGCCTCTATGGAGGAGAGCCCCGCAGGGTCTCTGTCTCCTCCTTAAGGGGTGCCAGGCTGCCAACCCAGAAGGGGGGGCCGACTATGTAAGGTTGAGGACGCACAGCTTGGGGCTGTCCACCCGGAGCTTTGTGCGGCCGGACTCAGAGAGGGCTTGCAGAAACAAGATTCTGACAAGCTTTGAAGAGCCACCAAGTAGTCCGAGGGGCCCTGTCCCCATCTTCCTGTGACGCTGGGGGCCCACCGACATGGTCCGCGGGTTATTTTACCACGGGCTAGGCCCAGGCCATCTAGGTATGGCCCTGGGCCTCCAACGATCCCTGGTGGACGCGGGGAAGGCCGACGGCAACGAGGGCGGTGGCGTTGCGGCCGGTCCCGACTGGGGCATGTGTGCACAAACGGGTGTCATGTGCAGAAGAGAGTGCACATGTGCCGCAGGGTGGGGGGCCTGCGCAGAGCGAGAGAGGGCGCGCCACTGCTCGGACTTCTGCCGTGAAGCGATGCCCGGACTGGCTTTCCCAGCGTCCTCGATCGTCGCACCAAAGAAACGAGGATCGCGAGGCCGTTTCTGGGACGGAGTGCGATAGAGGTTGCGTGTGGGATTGTTGGCGGTGTCCTGGTGGTGAGATTGGAGATGGATGGGTAGGTTGCTGGGCGTGCGGCTGTGGGAGCCTGGTGGGAGGTCGGCTTGCCAGGGGCTTCGAGCGAGCTGGCGTTCGGATACGAGCCTGACAGTGTACGTTGGCGGGGCGGAGTGGAGCAGACTGATCGGGTGTCGAAGGAGATGAAAGACGCTGAGCAGTGGCGTGCCTGGACTGGAGTCTGTGAAGCTGGCCTTGGTCGCAGTTGAGGGCGGGTGATTATAGAAGATTGGGAAACTTGATGAGGGCAGGCTCGGGTTATTCTGGCGGTGACTGGATGGGATCGTAGACGGTGGACAGGCGCGCGATTCTCGGCCGAGGAGCTCGTGCATTTCTCCTCAAGCACATCTTAAACATCTCAGAATTAATTGTTCGTGATAGGTGAGATCGGGCAGCTCTTGTGTTGAGCGTGTGAAATAGCCGAGCAAGACAGTCGATCGATGGGTTTACAAAACGATCATCAAGCGCGAGCATGCCGCTGCTGATGTTTGGCGTTATCCTTGAGAGCTTCTTTGATCCTGGGAAGATTCGAGTTAACAGATCGCGGGCAAGTGAAGTCCAGAGAACGGGGACATACATGAGCAGCGAGATGCAGGTGCCGACGGTGGAGATGAAGAGGACGAGGCCGATGGTGGGGATCTTGAGGAGGACTGGGTAGGAGAGGAAGTATTTGGCGGCCGTCGGGTTGTTGGGGAGGAGGAGGACGACGAGGGCTGAGAGGGTGTAGTAGCTGAACGCCAGCGAGCCGATGAAGAAGATCGCCACTGCAGCCATCGTCCGTTCCTCAGCTCACCGTTTCCTCGCCACACATCCTCAGCACCCACTCACCTCCGATCTGTTTGTCCGAGTTTCCCTGTGGGCGTCGAACGGTGTCAGTCAGTGTGGATGGCCCGCAGGCAGAGTGGTCTGTGCTCACCATCCCTGGTCAAGTGAGGCGATTCTCCGGAGGTCAACCAGCTTACGGCAAAGCCAGGAGACCATCGAACTGGCACATATGGGGCGGGCTAAGCGGGACGAGTGTGAAAGGCATGTGAAATGAATGTGAAAGCGCAGAGGTGCGTACGTAATTCGTAAGAAGCAACGGAGAAAAGAAACGGAGGAAGGGGCGCCCTCGTCATCTTGCGGCGGAGGCGCTGGTCGTAAGGATACCCAAAGGGGATAGCTGCAGGCGTCTGAGCCCGTCGGGAGGCGGTGATCCTGAGCCGAGGAGGCGGGCCCAAGCCCGTTGGGAGGGCGAGGGGCGGGCGGCCATTGGTGTCACGGGCACGAGGAGGGTGCGCCAGTACATACATAGTCCAGGCCATCCCAGGCTGCCCCCGAGCTTCCAATATCCTCCCGTTGCATCCTCCGCATCTTTGCGCATACCCGCGACGACCATCTGGACCCCGGACGGATCGATGGCCGCGAACACCCAAGACCGCGCAATATCCGGGCTAGTCGCCTCGTTCGGCGCGCTTGGAGCCCGCGCCCGTCCCCGGCAGATCCGCGACTACGAGGGTAAGTTGTGCGGCTCTGACATGGGCGATTGTTGAGCACACGGACTGACGGCACAACGACCTCCCGACCGCCTCTGCCCAGTGTTGTTTGTGGACGAGCTGACTCGGATCCGCGCGACGTATCTGGCGCTGTGGGACAGCACCGTCCGGCCGGCCGACCCGCTCGTGCTCTACAACCAGGTCGACAAACGGAAGCGGCTCCTGGCCCAGCTGCACTCCAAAGACTTGCCGGCCCTGAAGCGCCAGGTGGTCTCGCTCTCGAAAGTGCTCGTCGGCCAGCTCGATGGGATCGTCACGCCGATCTCCAAGATCCAGCTCGTCCTCAAAGTCCTCGCCAACCTCGACACGACCATGTCCAAGCTGAAATTCGCCATCGCTTGCATCAGCCCAGACTTAGAGACAGGAGAAGTGAGACACGACAAGGACTTCGAGAAACTGAAGGCATTTATCTGTAGCCGGCTGGCTGCCAGAGTCTACGCGCTGACCGAAGACGTGTGCGAATTGCTCCAAATGTACCGTGATCTGATCCAAGAGGCTGGCCACGACTTCGGGCATCTTCCCCAGAAGAAGACCCAGGTGCTGACGACAACGGAGATGTGCGTGGATTCAATCGACGAGGCCCTCGCCTTCATGGACAAGTCCGAGCTAAACCATATCCAGGACGAGTGGCGGGCAAGCATTGACTTGCTGGACGAGACGCTCGAGGCGTTCGCCCGATTCGCCAGCCAAGCCCCGTCCTGCTTCACCGAGCAGAGCCGACACTCGGCCATCCTGCAAGCAATGTCCCGCCCAGAAGACGACTCCGAAGAGCACCCCGACGCGGACCGCAGAACCGAGACCCTGATCCTCCTCCAACCGCGGCCCGGCATGCCGCAGGCCCAGATGACAGCACTAGTGATCGCATCAGTCAAACTATCACGCTTGTTGATGGCCCAGCTGTTGAAGATCTCCCGCGACACCAATCACTTCCGCATGGTCCCCGATTCGACAACAAGAGAGCTCGATGTCTTCGTCACCTTGACGACGAAGCTGGCCATCAGCATCAAAGACGTCGTCCTGGCTCTCTCAGAAGGTATCGCCGAGGACCGGTTCGACGACCCCGTGTTTCTACGAGACTCAATCGCTGCTGTTGTCTCGACCCCTGAAGTGATCCTGGTCATGATGGACTCATTTTTTGTCCCCTTGTTCGGTCATGACTCGCCTAAGATCTTCCACAAGTACTGGTTTTGTCAGTGGAACAATCTTTACCGCCGGGCCATCAAAGTCTACACCGAGTGTGTCGGATCTCTTGTTGCTCGCAGGCCATAATGTCCACTCAGTTTCTTCTGTTCTTCTTGTACATACTTCATAGTCTTTCCTCATCAGCAGAAGATCATGCCACAATTCCATCGAAAAATCTTCTTCAGGAATATATTGCAAGTTCAGGCGAACGTGAGAGCGCCAGTTTCCCTGCCAATAGCTCTCACCTCCGAAGCTAGATTGAGCAAGCCCCTGAAAGAAAATAAACGTACAAACACAAGTGGCAGGATGTATCAACACACATACATACACACACGGCCCGCCAGACATAAATAGAGAAGATACAAAAGCGGGGCACGCAGGAAAGGAAAAGAGAAGAGGGTTGCTAGGAGGACTAGAACTCAAGGAAGGATTCGGCCTCCGTATTAGCGGAAGAAGATCTGGCGCGGATGATGCTAGGATGGCGGGAGATGGAGGAGATAGAGGAGGCGGAGGAGGCGGGGAAGGAGGAAGGGTGGAAGGAGAGATGGCTGAAATGGCCGATGAGCTTGGCGTCGAGCGGCGACTTCTCGAAGCCCTCGTGACTCTCGCCCCTCTCCCTCTCATTCTGATGCTGCTGCTGCTGCTGCTGGTGGTGGTGGAGGGGCCGGACGAGCTGGTAATGGGCCAGCCGTTGGTAGGCGAGCTTGTTGAAGTGGTTGAGGCTCTTGAAAAACTTCTGGCCGATCGGGTGCGCCTCGAACTTGCGCACCAGCTCCACGCTCAGGCCGCGGATCTTTTTCGAGGGGTGGAAGAGCCCGAAGCTGAGCGGTAGCAGGCCTCCCAGATACGACGGCAACCACGATAAAACCTGATTAAAGATCACATGGGTTCATTTTTTCTTCTTTTTTTGACTGGTGTGAGTGGAGGGCTTACCTCGAGTACTTGCTCATCCGTCTCGATCGTGTGTACCAACACCTCGTAGATCGTCTCCACTTCCACCTCTGTCATTTTCCGAGACATCCTCAACCGGCTGATCTGATGGGAGATATCGTACCCGAAATGGGTCTCCCCACCAACCTCAAACTTCTATATTTCCAACAAGCAAGGTGAGTCTATCGTGACGAGAAATCGATATAAAAACTACAAGCACGACGAACTTTTTTGAGGATTTGATACGAGTCAGTTTCCCTCCAGCCTTCGATTCTGGACGAGTTGAGCAGGATTTCCTTTTTATGAGCGGCTTCGTCGTCGACGAAGACGGCGCCTGAGCCGAGGAACTTGATCTTCTCGTTGACGAGTTGAGAGCGACTGGAAGCCGTGGAGCCTTGGTTAGCCGACTGAGAAGTGTTGTTGGCGCTGTTGGTCCGAGAGCGGAGTGTGGGAAGGACCTTGAAGGTCAGCGTCTTGATCCCGATCCCGCTCGTCCCGTATTGATCTTCCTCCCACCGCGACCCAATCCTAATAAATCGTCTCACGTAGTCCATCATCCTTGCCCGGATGATCGGCTCGCCAAAGTGGGCTTGAATCGCTTGTAAAATCTGATTTCATTGGATAAAAATGGTCAGTCGAGCCTGTCCTTTTTGACTGAGCAACGGAGGAAGGAGGGAGGTTGAGAAAGAGAAAGCGAGCGCACGTCTTCCATCAACAAATTGTCCAACGAATCCTTGGCGATAGCCGCGTCATTTTTAAGACTACCGATAGCATTAGAGCTTTTGAGGAGATGGGAGTCGTCCTTAACATTCGAGCTGGAGGAAGGGATATTTCCGAGAGGCAATCCGCCGAGGACGGCGCCACTAGCGGTGGTGAGTTCGGTGGTCGAGCGCTCCGGCGGGGCGGGTGAGAAGGGACGGACAGAGTGGAGCGGAATCGCGATCTCTTTCGAGACCGTGATCTTGCCCGTCTCGATGTTACAGAACACGTCCCAGGCATCCGTGTGCAGTTCGAAGATCGGATTGGTCACACCGGCGATATACCCAGGTCTAACATATCAATCGAGCTAGTCTGTGTCAATAATTGTGTTTTCTCCCGCATGATGAAGAAAAAAAAAAAAAAACACTCAAGCGATGCTCACACCACTTTAAAGTCTTCGTAGATCGTCAGATTGCAGTACGGAAACGCCCTGGAAATAAAGCCTTCAAGGACTCCCCCACAGCCGGATCCGAGGGCGCAGGCAGCCAGGACCATCTCGGAGACATGGCCAGCAGGCAAGCCGTGGCCCAAGAACACGATGCGTTTCTGGGTGATGAGGGCGTTGAAGAGAAAGACGATGGGGTGGGTGAACGCGCCGCTGGAGTGCAAATGGGGGTGGAATGGCCCGTTCGGATTCAACGCATTCGGGGACGAGAAGGTCTGGATCAGCTTGATTAACGAATACTGTCATTCGATCCATCCAGAAATTTCGGGCGTAAGCTTCCTGCAGTCTTGGGTTGTGGGCAGGTTGAGATGAGTGAGAGGGGGCGCTCAACTTCTCCGACTTCTTCCGGGAAGGTTTGTAAAGGGATCCTGACCGGAATGGCTTTCCCAGCGTACTCGATCTTCGTGTCAAAGAAATGAGTATCGCGAGGCCGTTTCTGGGACGGTGTGCGATAGTGGTTGAGTGTGCTATTGTTGGAGGTGTACTGGTGGTGAGATTGAGAGGAGGAAGAGTGGAGATGGTTGGGTAGATTGCTGGGAGTGCGGCTGTGGGAGCCTTTGAAAGCCTGGTGGGAGGTCGGCTTGCCAGGGGATTCAACCGAGCTGGCGTTCGAATACGAGCCTGACAATGTGCGTTGGTGGGGCGGATTTGAGTAGACTGATCGGGTGTCGAATGAGATGAAAGATGATGAGGAAGGCATGAGTGGCGTGCCTGGACTGGAGTCTGTGAAGCTGGCCTTGGTCGCAGTTGAGGGCGGGTGATTATAGAAGATTGGGAAATTTGATGAGGGCAGGCTCAGGTTATTCTGGCTGTGACTGGATGCGATCGTAGACAGTGGGCC
The DNA here is from genome assembly GCF_026914185.1 of Puccinia triticina. Taxonomy (NCBI): domain Eukaryota; kingdom Fungi; phylum Basidiomycota; class Pucciniomycetes; order Pucciniales; family Pucciniaceae; genus Puccinia; species Puccinia triticina. Next base: position 1,625,063 of record NC_070559.1, on the reverse strand, counting down.
GTCGACAGGCTCGCGATTCTCGGCCGAGGAGCTCGTGAATTTCTCCTCAAACATATCTTGGCGTTCCGAACATCTCAGAATCAATCGTTCGTGATAGGTCAGATCGGGCAGCCCGCTGGTATCCATCGTGTTGATCGCGTGAAATAGCCGAGCAAGACAGTCGATCGATGGGTTTACAAAATAATCTTCAAGCGCGAGCAATAGAATTGGCTGTTTTTTTCAACGAGGTTTAAATCAGTTCAGTTACTTGGATGATGAGTAAAGGAAAAGAAGCCAGCTATAATGATGAAGGTTTTTTGACCTTGAAGATTTGGATATAAGGATAGTATGAGCACACGGCCATTGCCTTGCAAATCGCCCCTCTGGATTCAATCAATCATCGAAGTAAGCATGGGAAATTTTTCTAAAATCAGCAAATCAGCAAGAAGAAAATTAAATTATGAAACAAAAGCTAAACGCCAAAAAAAGGGAGAATCTGACCTTCTGACTGAGGTATCCTTTTTTGTCCGGACGAGGCTGATGACGTAGAGTAACTTATTATGAGGTTTGTTGAAAGTGGGCTGTTGAATGGAAGGTTTTGATTCCTGTTGCTGCTGCTGCTGATGATGATTAGAGGTTGGGGTTGATTGGGGCTGGTTTATGAGATGGGAGTTATTGGTGACGGTCAGTCTGGGGGTCTGGTTGAGGAAGAAGACCGTCCAGTCCTCGTTGCGGTCGTGGGCGCCGTCGGGAAGCATGAGATCAGCCAAGACACTAAGAATCAGAGCAAAAGAATATCAGTGTCAAGTTGTGTATGTATGTGTGTGTGTGTCAGAGAAAAGACAGACTGTTCGGCTGTTCCGGTGGCGGCTGGGTACTGGTGTTTGAGCCCGCTTCCGGTATCGATATCAAATTCGGCGAGGAGGACGTAGGCGGCATGAGGGGTGGTGGTTGTGGATGGATAGTGGTGGTGGATGGCGGGTGAGCTGGAGTGTAGGAGGCGTTCCTGTTGGTCTGGATTGGGGCTTGTTGTGGCATTGCTCTGTTCGTTCTGGATGATCGTAGATTGTTGGGAGGCTGATGTTGCTGAGTGATTGGAGTTAGTTCGTTGGTAGTTGTTGATGAGTTGGTCGATCGAGTTCCTGTTTCCTTTTGGTTTTGGCTCGAGTGCGGTTGACTTTGCGTTGGCAACTGATGGTGTGGTTGTTGCTGCTGTCGGATTGTTCATGTTTTTCTTCGTTATGGCTATCGGGAAGTGGTTGATGTTGATGATGCTGTTGTTGATGTTTTTTTTTTTCTTGTTGACCGTTTGGCGTATCCCCGAGCTGAATACCCCCGGGGGCTGGATGCGAGGCTCCACAGGGTACCACGTGGTAAGACGGCGCCCGATCGGGGATCGGGGTGGACCCCGACCCTGCGATCGAGAGGCATGATCGGGCCTGAACGGGCTCAACAAAGCAGAACAAAGCCTTTCGAGCGTGCAAAGACTTGTGTTGAGTTTGCATGCCCGCAAGCATTTCCAGTAGACTATCCCGCTTTGCACTCACCGCGACAAGTTGCTATGTATGGCCGCTGTGCTGACATTATCACAAGTCCCTCTGGGCGCGATGCGCCCCGGCCCGGGGTGAAGGGAGACCCTCGGCGATCCTCGGGAGTCAGGAGGGACTTAGCTGGACTTGGCAGTTAGGGCGGAGGGCTTTGATCGAACTTGACGCAACCCTCTTCGGAGAGGCTTTAGTTAAGCTCGGGCTTTGATGATCATCTGACTTGATAAGCTTGGCCACTGCGCGCATTTCTCCAAACCCGCACATGTGAAGGGGAAACCATGACCTTGTCAGCATGAGCAATAATCGAGTGCTGATTTCAAGCCGCATTGTTTTAATCGATTGAAATCAATGACAGACTATTGATTATAAGGTTGTTGACATGGCAAGTAATGATTTTTGAGACAGGTCGGAACCTCCTGCCCCTTAACTTAGCTAATTCCCTCTTGGGGAGAGCGAAGGAGGGTCCCTGCGGGACGGCGTCCCCCTCGACATAGAGGGACTTAGGTTAGCTCCTGCCCTGGGGAGCAATGGCTCTGAGAGGTAATTTGATGCAGTCTCAGGGTATGAACCACCAGGTGCACTTTTGCTTCAAACTGAAAAACCTATTTGCGTCCAGTTTGCCAAACGGCAGTCAGGATTTGAATTATGACAAGTTTGCTCAAGTTTCTGCATCCATGGAAGTCACGTGGACAATGTGATCGGATACAGGTCATCGTTTTGACATGGAGCTAGAGGAGCCTCCCCTGGCCTCCCTCGAGACAATTACATGTGAATCTTGACCTCAGACCTATAAGCCAAACTTTTTCTGAAGCACAAAAAGTGTCAATATTCATCCTGATTGAGTTGATGGTTGCGCTCACCCTGCTGCCCTCCGCCTTCAGAACATATCCAGTAAGCATTAATTTCCTTTTCCTTCAGTACTCGTCTCGACGAAGTTTAATGCCCTACGCCTACGCAGTCGTACGCGTCGAACGCTCCCTAGCATAGGTCCACCCCGGGCTCACTTCTTCGGAATAATCAACGCATCCCTCGGATGCTACTGCGCCAACGCCGTCCCGGAGACTGTCCAGCCCATCGACCCAGTTTGTGTTCACGAATGGCTTTGTTGGGAATTCTAACTTTCGTTATTTCATCCGCAAATTTGAGCAGGAAGAAGGTTAATGTTTGGCTTTTTGGCAGGAATAGGCACAAGGATGACAGCATCTCCATCCCGGAACAAGTCCGGGATCCGGATGTGGGAAGATTTACCCGGTTCTTAACTCTATTGACGTCACATTTTGTGAATGAATGTTCATCAAAGTCAGAAACAGTGATTTCAGACAAATCTAAACGCCGCGAGAGAAGCTCTGAAGCTTGGGACAATGCGGCCGAACACACGCACTGGAGAAAAGTGCAACAACTCGTTATCTTGGAGACATGATGAATGACGAGGGAATTCTGCCTTCCAACTTCTCCAAACCATGAGCAACTTTTTCTGAAGCACAGCAAGTATCAAAACTCAAAAATCAATGTTACTAATCGCTCGAAGGCTACAGACTGGGTCAGTTGTTTGAATGATATGAAGTTTAATCACGCGACAGTTCGGCTGGGCCGAACAAAGTGATCTTGCAGACACGGCGGTGGAGGCAATTGTGAACCTTGACCTCTGAACCTCTCCAAACCATAAGCCGAGCGTTTTTTGAAGCACGACGAGTGCCAAAACTCAAGCAGTGCATCCAAGCTCTGGAAGGTAAGCTCTGGCAAGCTGCAGTCAGTGTTTGAATGTTATGAAGTTTAACCACAAGGCAGCCCGTTTGGTTCGAATCAATAAAATCATATAATAATCGGACACAACTCATCATCTCCTCCAAACCATGATAAAGACGTTTCCTACAGCACAATGAGTTTGAATCAACCTGTTCTATGATTCCTGACACCCTGCTAGGCAGTCAGAACCTTCAACAAAGGAGTTTCGAGCTCAGCAAAAGCATGTTACAATATTATTATCAGTGAAGTCACCTGATGTCAGCCGAGACTCACGATGAATAAGAGCTCGGTGATCATTCCGCTGACACCCAGCTGTATCGAGAAACTCACTGGTCGACAGCAGTCAGCTGGTACAGCATGGATGCCTTCTCAACCTCAGCTTTCTGTTCATCTATTTAAAGAGTGCTCATCAGTTGAAAAATCCAGCAATCAAAAAAAGGCAAAAGTACCAGAGAATCAGATCGACTTGCAGATATCTACACTGCCTCATTTGATTTAAGATATATTCCTGCCCACTCCTCCCTGCCACCTTGACAAAAAGGTAAGGAATTTCTATTGATTTGGGAAGAAAAAAAGCATCAAAACCTCTGCTTACTATGTTATGAGCTACCATTCTCACTTATTTTCTTGATATTTATCAACAGCGGAAAACAATGCAGAACTGGATGCGATCGATTTTGTGCCTTGTCTTCTTGGCTGGGATGTCACTCGGATTAACGCATATAGGGGACTGTGAGACCAAGGTGTTTTACCTCAGAGCCAAGGATAAAACAGAAATTTGTCGTAACAGCCATGATGGGAGTTGTAAAAGACGGTTCTATCCACAGGCCGAGTGGTATTGCGCAGATTGTGGTGCTACAGAGGATTGCCCTCACAAACCTGCGAAAGGCTGCTCAAGGCATTTTAAGTGCGTATTTTTGTCGTTTATTGAAACTCAAAAATTGAAGGAAGGGCATCTACTTGTCAAACTGAAAGAACTGAAGAAATGCTTTGTAATTTTTTTCAGGACCTCAAGGGAGAGAAAGATTCATAAAGCCTGGAGAGATGTACTCCGAAACAAAGAAATTGCAAGATTTGGCCCTTAAGTTTCTCAGATACACGAGTTTGCAAAGCCTTTGATGACACGCATCAATGATGAAATGTTATACTTTGCAAGGCCAAATTTCTTTTCCCTGGTGCAATCATGCCAGCACACGTTCATTTTATAAATTCACCAGGCACATCTTACTGTCATACTTTTCTACTCTAGATAGAGCCTCTCCCAAAAAATACATGGTTAAACTCCTTGATTTCACATTCATTTCCAAACTGTTGGAAATTTTCTTGGTTCTCCCTTCATCATGTGCATATTTCCGCTTTAAATTTTCAAGCTATCAGATCAGTGTTAGACTACCCTTATCTGATTATCTCTGGTACTATTCATACTTGTGCAATGTGATCAATTCCCTCACAGCTTTATAGATCATATCATTTCCTCACAACCCGTCTCATTCAGAATTACAGGCACATAAGCCCTTTGAGTAAGATTCTGACACTGTAATGTCAGTATAATTGGCTGAGCTGTGGCAACAATGGGAGGTTACGCTACCACTACCAGTAACGGTAGTGTAACAAAAATGTAACGGAATCTGTGCCGTTATTGTTACAATAACGGTGGCAAAGCTTCTGTGATGTTTTCTTTAAATTTTTTCCCTCTATTCCGAGCCTCATTACGTTATCCCTTGCAGGTATAGGAGGATAACCTGCGCAAAAAAGGGGAGTTTTCCCCCTTTGATGACATTTCTACCTCTGATAACGCGGTTCAACGTGTTATCTCCATTATTTTTCCCAGTATTGAGGGGTAAACCACCCTCTGTTACGTTGCCCACTGGCCCCAAGAGCAATTTTGCCAGATAAAGGTAACACATTATCTTTACAACAATCCCTCTGGATATTGTAATGTATGTAACTTCCCATTGTTGGCTGTGGCATATGAAAACTACTTTAGCTCAACTGGTTTGGACTTGACCAATTATAAGTCCAATCTAGTTTATTAGCCTTCAAAAAACCCAGATAAATCATTAAACCCTTGTTGGTGGATCAAACTTGAATTGTTCCCAGTTAAACTGGGATGCATATAACCATGCAACTAAGCCTGGCTGAGGATGAATTTTGGGATGCCCGCAGGCTAGCCCTGCTTATACTGCTTGAATTTTGGACAGGTAGGGCCCGGTTCAAATTGAAAACACACAAATCTTGTTTTCGAATCAAACCCATATCTGCAATGAGGCTGATTCCACAGGCAAACACTGGTGGCCACCCACAGGAATCCCATGTGCTAGGTATTATGGTCTAGTTTCAGGAGAGGAAGAAGGAGTCACGGTATGGGGGTCTGGGGTTCTGGATCCTGGTATGGTAGATTGCAGCATGAGGAAGACTCCTAGATCTCCAGCCTCTCAAACCATGAGTGTGCAGTACATGGAATGTATGTGCTAGCTATGTACATGAGAGCCCGCCCTACAGCTCAAAAATTATCCCCCCTTTCATGCCCAAGCCACTTGTCTTCTTTCATCAATGAGAAATCAAAATCAAAAAGAAATTCATCCTATTTTGGCTCTGCATTCTGTCCCCAGGCAGCATCAAAAAACCTAATGGGAAAAATATTACCCTCTCACTTTATTCTCTGCATCCTCCAATGCCTGGCCACTGCCTCTGGAAATTTTGTGTTGAACTTGGCAAATAGGTCTCCACAGTTCTTCATGTTCACCTCTGGTTCCCATGAGTTCTCTGCCAGTCCAAATCTGTTCCAACTGCGTGTTCTTTGATTGTGTCCGGCTTATGTCTTTGTAGAACTGACACATGGAAGGTTGGGTGGACTCCTCCCATTGAAAGAGGCAAAGTCAGTTTATATACTGATGGGGATATTTGGTCAGATATGGGAAAAGGTCCCAGCCATTTGTGGGAAAACTTAGTGCAGGGTCTTGTAGTTGATATGTTTTTGCTGTTCAACCATACCGCCTCTCCCACTTGCCATTTTGGGGTGGGCGCCACTTTGCGGTTGAACTGACTCTTCATCATTGCCTTTTCTGCTTTGAGGTTTGCTTTCAATTCCTCTTGTACTGCCGCAATGACCTGTATGCGCCGTTCAACTGATGGTAGGCATTTTTCTGTGGATCGGATTCCTCCGTACGTCAAATCAAATCCATAGTTTGCCCGGAAAGGCGACATCCCAATCAACATGTGTTCCTGATTGTTGTGGGAGAATTCCGCCATGGCTAACAATCCTTCCCAATGGTCTTGATGATATCCTACAAAATGCCTTAGATACTGTTCAATTGCTTTGTTCACAATTTCAGATTGCCCATCTGTTCTACGGTGGTACGCGGTGGATGGAGATAACTTGATGCCTAGTTGTTTGCTGAGCTCCCTTGTGGTTTGAGAGATAAACACTCTCCCTCTGTCGGAGACAATTGATTTTGGGGTCCCATGGAGTCTCCATATGTGTCTGAGCATGTAGGCTAGTTGTTTGGCATTGACGGTCTTCTTGGAAGGTATGAAGTGTGCCATCTTGGTGAGTCTATCAACCACCGTGAGGATGCTATTGCTGTTATTTGATTCCGGCAGATCCGTGATCAGATTGTACAAAATATTGGTCCACGGGCCCGCCGGTATTGGCAGGGGTTCAAGCGTTCCAAAAGGTTTCTGCGTTGACACTTTCACGCGCTGGCACAATCCGCAGCCGTCCACGTATTGGTTTACAAATTTCTTTTGTGCCGGCCAATTGAAGCATCGCCACACTAACGCCAGTGTTTTTGCACGTCCTGGGTGCCCCACTAAGCAACAGTCATGTTGGCTTCAAACTATTGCCGTTTTGACAGATTCAACCGCTGGAACCTCTATCCTACCCTGATTGTACAACACCCCGTCCTTGAGGCAGTAACTGCTCTGTCCGGGCGGCTTGTCACAAGACTGGCTGATCAACTGTGTTAGCCTAGGATATGCTTGGGTATTGGCACGGACCAGACTGAACAGTTTGGTGTCCATTGGGATAAGGTCCGCCTGTTCCTCCGCCTCTTCCCCCTCAAATTCATCCACTCCCAGTATGTCCACTTCAAACCACCAATCAGCGTCCTCCATTTCCACTGACTCATCGATCTCTGCAATGGCCGCAAACATCCACCAGGGGGGAATCTGTGGCACTCTCCAGAGAGTGCCAGACTGTAATTTTATCATTGACTAGGCCGGATATCAGCCCCATGTCAATTTTTGTGTGAGTCACAACTGAATTTGAACTCACATCTAACCTGCTTGTGACGCAACATCGGCACATACATAGTCAAGTGTGAATATATTTATGGATGAATCCTGACCAGCCGTTTGTTACAATGAGTTTATGCAAACCTGATGTCAATGAGACATCCTTCATGCTATTTAACGGTGCTACCAAGTAATTATATCCACCATCTGCCAATCAGTTATGCTCCCAAGGACAAGCAAAGATCCACTTGCTGTCTCCATCTGAGGAAATTCTCAGAAGTTCCAAATCTGATCCCTTTCTCTGCGATTTGCATGATGACTCTACTTATCATCTACACAATTCATGCCTTCTGGGGCCTCTGACTTGCGCCTCCCTTGGCTATCATGAGAGCTGAAATGCATAAGATACAATTCAAAAAGCACTCTGGCCCGCTCATTGAATTTGAGAAGGGCAGACCCTATATGGCAGGAAGATGCCTGGTGGTGTTCACACCAATCACCACAGAGCAACCTCAAACCCCAATTTATCAATTTCCAGTCATTTTGGTGTTGGGTCGTGTTGGAATGGATTGAATAATGATTCTGTGGAGCTCACTCAGGTTGCAGTAGATGGACAAGCATTAATCATTTGTTTCAGGATTTCTGTGGGGCTTATGTGTGCATGCTATGGGCCTTGGTATACTTGTGGAGGAAAAATTGAGCCTGTTTGGTGGGAAATGAATTGCACCACTTCCAAGAAGCTTGCCATGTTGAGGTGGCAGATCTCTCCTTGCATGTATCCCTGTGGGATGTGAAGCCTAATGCTCTTATCAGGGTCCTTTTAACTGCAGTTAACACCAAGGTTCATTTTGAATATCACCATTGCCCACATACACAGAAGCTCCTGTGGATTTCCTGAGCAAGGTTTCAGCACATGTTGGGGAGAAGAATGTGCGCAAGCACAGAAGGTTGTGGTTGCGGATACTAATAAGTGTGAAAGCCAGTTCGTTCTTCTGGAAATGCTCTCTGCGGAGAAGGCTAGTCTAAAAGTCCATTGTACACCCGACCTCCCGCATGCATATTATGAAAGTCTATGTTTGCCAAAACACAAGCAAAGCTCTGCGTGTACCCTTTGCGGGCCCACACACAAGCTCTGGTTGATTGCTGATGACTCAATTATCAAGCAATCTGCGATCTTGGCAACTAACAGGTACACAAACCAATCGATTTGCTGTCAGTCCACGCTCAATCTGTCTATTCTTCAGCCATCTAGTTGGTTTTCCAGAGATATGGGCAGCACCTTTTGTCTCGGCCAGTTCATCATTCCGTTATCTGGATCTCTGCCGGCCTCCAGCAATCGTGTCCCACAAGTCGGCTTCCTTCAACGCGGTCGGCAACGAGTGCATGTATATCAAGCACCAAGAAATCATGTGGGGGATCTTAGCCGAACAGAAAGCGAGCACATCGGTCCCTTGCTTGGTCCGATTTCCACCTGCTCTGCCCCGGTGAGCTGCAACAACATTTCAACTTCCAATCAGAGTTTCATCAAAATGCGCGCCTTTGTGGTCAGTCATAATAGTGTCCAGCTCGAGCTACGGGGTTGCATCTTCAGCCATTCAGAAAATATCAGTCGGGTTCAATTAGCGTTTTCTCAAGCGCGGGTTAAGCTTACACCAATCTGGAATTATAATCCTAGTGTGTTCTTTGAAATTCCGCACATTGGAATTGATGTGCCTGAGGAGGGTGCGATCACTGATAGAGAATGGCTCAACACAATTGCGTACCGAATTGAAACCACATCAGCTCACTGCACTCGACTTTCTGAGGAAGAACGAGTCCTCTGAAACCGACCGCCTCTCGCTTTGGAATCACCCCGATAATGTATGGCTTCGACGCTTCGTGGATCAGAGTGGGATCGACGTAACCGGGGATTGGCAATCGCACAAGTCCCGAGGATCAATCCTCGCTGACGACATGGGGCTGGGCAAGACATTGACTACCCTAGCTTATGTGCTGGCGACACGTGATGCAGCAATGGAGTTTCAGTGGGCTGAATGGGAAAACCGATCAGCAGCAACACTCGTTATCTGCCCGCTCGCGACACTGTCTAATTGGGAGAACGAAATGAAGATCCATTTCAAAGATTCAGCATTTACTTACGTAGTTTTCCACGGACCCGATCGGAACAAGCTGACTAGGAAGGACCTCCAATCACCCCTTGTTGTTCTAACTACATACGAGATGATTAGACATAGCGGGAAAGGGTTAAACCCAGATCAACTTACCATCATGTCAATGAATCTACATTGGTTTAGGATTGTATTGGATGAAGCACAGTACGTACAAAGGTGAATTGCAAGTGGGCCGGAAGACTGATTGGCTTTGACAATGACGGCTTAATCAGGAATCCAACCTCACACCGCACACATAATATCCAACAACTTGAGGCCGAGTTTGTACTACTTTTGACCGGGACGCCGGTCCAAAACCGACTAACAGACCTTCAAAGCTTAATAGCCATGTTAAAGATTGCCCCGTGGGACCAAGAACAACTTTGGAAACGATGCCTGATACCTAGAATGAACGTTGGAGCACCGGAGGCTATCAAGAGTCTTACGATCTTGATGCAGGCTGTCTGTCTTAGAAGAACAAAGGCTGTTCTTCTCAATCTCCCGGAGAAGGTAGAAAAGGCCATTCTGGTCCGGAACAGTCCCGAATGGGAGGAGGTGTCACACCGACTGCACACAGGGTTCATCCACGCTTTTGGACGGCTGCAAACTTCTGACGAGCCATGGAATGCCGCGGATTTCTTCCGGCAAATGACGATGATGCATCAATTTTGTAATCACCCCATATTCGCCCGACAGGAAATGCTAATCCAACCAAGCTGGCGATGGGAGGATTCAGCAAAGATTCTTCATCTATTGCACAGTCTGAAGGATTTCCTGAAGGGAGCTCGCCAGATTCAATATCCCAAAGCAGTAATATTTTCCAGTTTTGTGGCGTTTCTACAGATGTGAGCAAGCATTCATCCAAATAAATACACACGGTAGCCCATGCTGAGTTACCAAATTTGAAGAATTGGACGTGCTCTCCAGGATAATGAAATTGAATCGGCTTGGCTCACAGGAGACTTCAGCACGCAACAGCGTGACCAAAACCTAGGCAGATTTCGATCAGACCAAAAGTGCCATGTCTTACTTGCATCCCTGCAGGCAGCAGGAGTCGGAATTGATCTCCGCTGTGCTCAGAATGTGTACTTAATGGTAAGTCATACATAATTCATTCACAAGGACCGGGCTGATATACATGATGTTTGCAGGAACCGAGCTGGAATCCTGCGAGTGAATTTCAGGCAATAGATCGACTCTATCGTTTGGGGCAGATTAATTCTGTTTGGGTTTATCGTTACTACATAGAAGGTAGCTTGGAAATGAACATGTATCAGGTGCAAAGGCGGAAGAGTGAATTGGCGTTGTAAGCAAAATTCTTTGATTGTCTTTTGCACCTCTTTGGAAACTGATGAGTGTTGCCGGATTAGACTGAGCGTGCCAACCGGAGGAAACGAGGAGTACGAGTGTGCTCAGATGCTTATGACTAACCTCATTGGTTGAGAATTTCAAAAATTGAACTCACTGTAGCTGTTAACCTTCAGACAATTGTTTGGAGGGATGGCCATTCTATAGGATCCCGTGGATTGAGTAATTGTTTGTCTGAATTGGAAAGTGTGGACCAGTACTTTTTGGAGTAGCAGTTGGCGGGTAGCTTTTGGGGAACATTTTTGATGTTTAGGGGAGACAAGGGAGCAGACGTGCTTCTTTTAGACTCCAAGATGAAGGCATGTACAAAGGTCCGTCCGTTAGTGGTAATCTTCTTGTGTGCGTATATGGTGTCCAACTTTTGGGCAAACTGGGTGAATTCATCTGATCGCCAGGGGAGCGGCACTTTGACTAAAGTTTGGGAGGATGTATCTTTGGTGTCAGAGGTAGTCTTGATGTTGTCAAACAGCGTTTTGACCGCAGGAAGAACCGGAAGTGTGGAGAGTGTCTGCCGACGGTGTTGCTGAATCTGTGGTGAAAATAAGGATAAGTTAACTGTGCAGTTGCATCTGGAGACGGTCAGAATAAGATGCCGACCTGGTTGCGCATTTTCGACTTGCTTTCAGAGTGTTTTTTCTTGAGCTTCCTCTGGGGGGAAAATCGCCCTAGCCAGATCCCTTCCTGCCTGCCAATGAACCAACAATGGAGCAGACCCCTTAGGATGGACGTGTTGCTGGTGTCGGCAGGGTCGATGAAAAAAACTTTGAACACGCCTGCACGGTAAGCATTCCACCAGTGCTTCAGAACAAATCGCGAAAACAGCTGGTTCCAATGCTCATCCCAGGGATAATCCCAAGCGAACAAGCAACCAGGAAACCCAGAGCTGGTGAGGTCTTGCAGGAATAAGGTTCGGAGGATGGGGTGAACTGTCTGAGTTCTGGAGAGGAGAGCCTCGGCCGGAATAGGGTCTATTGTTTGCATCAAGATGGACTCAGGCAAGTTGGAACCCACGCGGAAGTTGTCGGCGGAGGGACGGAGCTGCCAAGCGTCAGGAGCGGGTTTTGTAGCAGAATCCCTCAAGTTGAGCAACGTTCCAAGCAATGCTGACATGCTTCGAGCGCAGGGTGAATTTGACGTTGGCAAGAGCGTCGAATAAATGGCATTGACCCTTGCCACCCCCCGTGCAGGTTTGCCATCTTGGAAGTTGGTTGGCGATGGTGGCATTGGGTTGGCACGACGGAGTGCGCTGGCCCAGGGGGGAGGATGCAGAAGAGCCCGCCTTTAATATTGATCACAGGGAAAATGTGACGGCATGGACACAAAGGGCTGATGTTGGTTCCGCGGTGGAAAGGGCACAGCTGAGAGTGTTCGGACAAGGGGGAGATTGCCAAATATTTGGCATCAGGCCCACCTGGCATTGCGGGCCGCGCGGCCCGGATATGTCCACCCTCACGTTCGGCCGAACGTGAGGGTGGACACTGTCACAGGCTGGCATGGGATATCACAACATCAGTGACACTGCGTTCACAGGCTGATGCGCCGTAGGCTGAGTCACATGCTGTGCGAGTGTCACTTGATGGTACATGTCCCCGATGTTAGCCTTTAGGCCGACGATCAGGGGGGACATAAATCTAGCTCTAAAATCCTGGCCTGTGATCATGCACGCCACTGGGCTTTTCTTCTGCATTTTCAGCCAGGGAGTCAGCCAGGGAGCCTGTCTTGGTGACCAGTCATTTACACGGCATGCTACGGCGGGGACGGGCTCCTGTGTTTGGTGCCCATATTTGGCTGTTTTGCAAGTGACCTGCGGTGTTACTGTGGGCAGTCACTGATGGTCAGACTACCGGTGGTATGACCCAGTGCTTAGGTGGGCTGCTCCATTGGTTTGTTGGCGCCACATAACAGATCTGTGAAGTCCTCCCGCGCTGTATGCAGGATAGAAGGACCTCTGGGATCAGCTGCTTGGTACGATGGTGTGCGATACCATCCTGCAATCACGACAAGGCGACCTTCTCGTTGGCGCAGGAGGCTGGGACGGACCCGTGACAGTAGCAACTCCCATACGCAAGTCAATGAGGCCACAAATGTATCAAGGGTAAAGATGGGTTGTCAACTCATCATCACCACCTGGCCAGGTCACAGCCAGCCACCATTGACGGACGGTCTATACCACAGTCATCTCATCTCCTACCTCGAGGCTTCCTGCCTGCTTGCACGTCCTGTGCAAGACGAGTGCTGAGGGAGCAGCAGCGCAAGCACAGCTGTGTCCTCAGCGGAACAGCATTGTTCCTGCTTGCTCGCTGGCCAGGGGAAGGGTTAGCATTGGAAAATGGTAGTCAGGCGGACATCGGCTTTTCCAAACTCGGACTGCTGATCCTGAGTCTCAGAACTGGTTGCAGATGCTAACTGCATCTTTGCAGGGGGAAACAGGCATCATCAACCACCTCTCGGCGGGTGATCATTGGGATAATCCTAAATCTATTGAGTCCTCTTGTGGCCGTACAGAGCCAAGCTGAAACCGCGGAGGAATGCAATTAGGAGGGCAGAGAAGAAGTGTATCCCAAATCCTGTTGCCATGGAGGTTTACAAGGCTTAAAGAGTGTTGCCTATTCAACAATGCATTTCAAGTCACGGTGGTCAGTGCGGGTAAACCATGCAATGCGACAGAGTCAAACTGACCTTACGATTCCTGCAGGGTAGCGCCAGCAGAATTGCCTTCTTGTGTGGCTGTTTCACCAACCGCCACGGGGGTTTGGTACTTGATTGCGCCTGTGAACAGATGATACTGTTAGTCAGAGCTCACAACATGCAAATGGGAATGTATTTTTGCACACGTACCTATTCCTGCACGATTTCTTATTGCGTTCCATGTTGCCGTCACATTTGGAACTGCCCATTGAGGGATTTTCATGTCAATTGAATCAGCATACAACTTCCGCTGAAATCGGTAGGCCAGGTTCCAATGGATCCAGTCGCGCTCATCGTTGGCTGATTCGTCGACAACACACTGCATCTCTGTGTCCACCAATTTTTGCTTTTCTTGCAGCCAGCGAAGTTGAGAGGGATCAAATTTGAAAGTGTGAACCATGATATTTGTATGAGTGAGATGGGTGTGGAGGCACACCGGGCTTGACAGAGGGAGCTTGGAGGGTGATTTGGACCAGGATGGAAGGAACTGAGGACGCCTGTGGCAGATTACCAAAGTGTATTTGAGCTGTACGAGCCCACCAAAGTGCAAAGCAGGTATGAGTTCAATTAAACCTGCCCAGTAATATTGGAGCAGTCAAGAAGGCAAAGAAGGTGACGTGCCCGCGTGGTTATAGTGCGGACACACAGGACATTGGCTGTGTCGCGGAAACCAGTCGTGATCCCGCTTCAACTCCCACCTCATATTCAATGCGGTCTAAATCACAGGAGCTAAGTCAATGCAGGAAGTTTTGTTGCTGTGCGTTTTAGGACGGTAGCGCCACACTGTGCATGTCCAAGTGCCGCAGGTGAATTGCATTGCAGCTGCTAGTAGAGTCTTGTACGTTCCTTGATTGTTGTGGCACACTTGGAAACAGCGCCTGCTCCACCGTTTCCGGCAGAAATACTGTGGATGGCACTCTAGCATCACACATCAACTTTTGTCACCATCATAGCAAACCGTGCGGGCGAATCCCTTGCAAAAGGTTACTTCACAGGATGGTGAACCAACGTTATTATGTCTGCCATTGCGAACGGGCCGGGTGCAACACGGCGCAACATGAAGAAGACGGCAGAGGAATCATGCCTGGCAGGGTGTTGTCGAAGAGGATTTTTGAGCAACATCAGATGCAAGTAGCTATAGAGATTTCCAGGAGCGGTGTCGCCCGAACAACCAATTTGGTGGCCCCCGTGAGAAATATAATGGTTAGTTGGATCACCTCATCAAAGTCGTTGGGTTGCGCGCTGCTAACCTTCCAGCCAAGCATTCCCAGGCCTCAACTTCTGCCTTGGCAGCAATCCCCACAAGTACAACCGAACCTGTCTATCTGGAGGAGAGCTTTTCTAAGCAGGTGATGATTCAGATGGCGGCATCTGTCTTTGCAAACAAACTCACCAAAGCAGGGGCGGTGGATTTCTTGAAGGCTGCTCGAGAAAATGTCTTCCTGCTGGCGAAAATCTGGGGCTCCCAATTGCAGAAGAATCTTGTTACCTCCACAATGGTTCAACAGATCCCGAAGACCCCAGAGGCTGTATTCCATCGCCTCGGTTTGAACCCCGACCTGATTGTCCAAGTATGTTGCAGCAAATGTTTCAAATTGTACCCGCTGGCGACTGTTCATGGCCGTGGCAAGAAATGTACCAAACCTTTTCTGTCGCCTAGACAGGGCTACTGCAAGTGGGCTGAGTCACAAAATATTTCTCCAATGTGTGACAAGGCTCTATACAAAATCAACGATAGCGGAAGAGAAATTCCCGTTCGCACATTCACCTACGTGTTGCTAAAATCTTGGCTAACGAGACGCCTTGGCCAACCGTGTTTTGAGGGCTTATTGGATTCCAGTCTGGGAGCTAATGCCTGGACCGAAGAACAACCAATGGAAGATGTCTGGCACAGTCAAATCTGGCAAGAATTTCCTAACTCAGACGATGGCGCAGGCAAATATACGCAAACATCCGGAAACCTGGTCTTCAGCTTATATTTGGACTGGTTTAGCCCAGAAGGAAGCTCGAATCTCCGGAAGCACACAACCGTTGGGGCAATAACCTTGGTCTGCCTGAACCTGCCCCCCACTCACCAGTACAAAATCGAAAACATTTTCCTGTTTGGGATTATTCCAGGCCCCAAGGAGCCGAGATTGGAGGAAATCAATCACGTCTTGCAGCCTCTTATCAACGAGCTGAAGCAATTCTGGAGCGGGGTTTTGTTCAAATCTACCAGCCTTCATGCAGAGGGGAGAACAATCCGCGCTGCAATCTTCCCGCTCATTGCAGACCTACCAGCACTTAGGAAGACTGCTGGGTTTGGCAGTCACGCGGCGAACCTGTTCTGTTCTCTATGTTTGCTGACCAAGGAAAATCTAGAGGAGAGTGATCCAAGCAAGTTTCCAGACCGCACTGATGAGATTCACCTGAAGGACACCTCTGATTGGCTGAAGATTGACAACTACACGAAACGGAAGAAGTTCTCAAAAATGAAGGGTGTTTGATGGAGCGTCCTGAACGAGTTGCCCTATTGGAAACCCATTCAAAACTGTTCAATTGAGCTGATGCATGCCTTAGTGCTGGGCAATTTGAAAGACCACAGCATCCGATTCCTGAATCTGCCTGCTGCAGGGGCACAACTCAAGACAATGCAAGAGCTTGACGAAGCATGGCAAAACAACAAATCTTACGCAGAACCTCCCTTCACTGAGCAGTTTTGATCCTCCAGGGGAGCTAAAGGGAAGAGAAAGCTGGATCAATCAGCCACAGAAACTCTCACTGCGAACAGGCCCAGCAAAAAGAGCCGCAGAAGTTCAGCTCAACCCACCAAAGATGTGCCCGCTGCAAAGGCTACACAAATCTCAACAGCTGCCTCTTTGGAAGCCTTGGACACCTCTTCAACTCATTCCTATCTGCTTTGACTTCGAAAGAGGGCACTGTATAAGGACTCTGAGGATGAGGATTCTGTTAATTCTGACGACGATTGTGGCAGTGACCATACCGTGATGGGAGCGTATCAGAGTACCAGCAACTCACGTCGGATAGTTGCAGACACCGATTGTCCCAAGCTACTGCCTGAGGAACTGGATGTCGTCCGACGGACCATCATCCATACTGTGATTCCGTCTTGGATTGACAGGGTCCCTCACAATTTGGGCTCGGCAAACCACGGTTCCCTGAAGGCAGCCGAGTGGTTGATTCTATACAAAGTCTACTACACCCTTGCCCTGATTCCGCTGTGGGTCAAATCTCTCGAGGAAGCAGCTACCCCTGAAAGCAAGAAGAGAATCTTGACGCTACTAGAGTCAACCTCCACTCTCTCTCAAATCATGCATTTCCTGACCCTGCCAAAAATAAAGGTGACAGATCTAGGAGAGCTCAACAGCATGATTTTGAAGTACCGCAAATGCCTGCAAGAAGGCTGGCCCGCCGAACCCAGCAAGCCAAATCTTCATCTCACACAGCACTTCTCTGCGGTTATCCGGAGGTTTGGTCCACCTCAATCAACAGCCGCTTGGGCGCAGGAAAGGGTCAATGGGATGCTGCAGAGGCTACCCACAAATCACCACCCTGGTGAGTGACCAAATTTATATATACTGTTACACAATGCAATGTATGATCTGCTGACATGTTGATGTTTTCCAACAATGCAGACGACATCCCCAAAACTCTCATGACCAAGTGGCACACCAACTCTAATTTTAGTTTGGTTCTCAACGACCAAGCACGGCTAAACTGTTTGACAAAGGAGGTGGTGGATGCAGAAGACGAGGTGGGGACCCAAGTAATGCTAGATGTGACTTTTTTACACAAGTGGCAACGCGCGGTCGCCGCAAAAGAGGGCACACGAGCCAGGCTTGATTTGAGACAAGCAGGACTCAATTTGAATCCCACAGTGGAAGTGGTGCGAAACTTTCAGATGGACCGGAAGACTTTCACCGCCAAAGAGCATCACAAAGGCAATAGTCTGGTTGAGTTCTATTTGGGCAAAGATCAGAGATTTGGTCAAATCAAACAAATATTCCGATCAATTCAAACACCTCACAAAATTTGGGTTCTTGTGAACCCATTCGACGAACTACAAAGGAGCGAAGATCCATACGGCAATTATCCAGATCTAAATTGTTGTTTGGTGAAGGCCAGTCATGAGGCTTCCGTGATCCTCGACAGCAATCGGATCATAGGTCATGTGGCTGTTATGCGGAATGTAGCGGGGACGTTTGGTGTTTCAATGGAAACAATGAGTGCCGTCGGGTTGGGGACTGCGGTGAGTGTCCTCGCATCAAAGGGCCCTGTTCTGTCGTTTTACATCTCTGATTGGGCTTGTTTGTGAATGCTTGCGTGATTCAGGGGTGGGAGAGCCTGGTGCAAGACTCTTCCTGAGGATGTTAGAAAGGGAACGGTGGTGTTTGCCAGCGGGTTCTCAGCTGTTCGGACAAGGGTTGTATTAAACGTCTTTGAAAAAAATGTGAATGAGTGTCCCCCTTCTGAGCAGTATATTCTTTCAAACTAAGATCCCTCACCGTTACCCTGGTGTTGTACGTCAGCTGCAACTGTGTATGAACTCTCAAATTACCCAGATATTTCACTTTTCTGCCTTAGTTGCTTCCCCGTTCATCCAACTTTGTGTCTCAGATTTGCCTGTGCAGTGTTTCGCGAAATCACTGCTTGTCACCCATCACCTATATTGTTTAACCACTTCCCCAAAATCCTTTGCTTCACGTCAATATCTGCTTGGTTGGCCAACCCATCCAACACGCCCTCTATACTGTTGAATCATGAGTACTACAGATCTACCCCCGTCCAATCAGCCGCGCGGCGGTGTGCTCCCTCAGGCTCAAGACAAGGAATGGATTACATCACTTGTTGATCGTCTTGTTCCCAAGTTTCAAGCCGGGATGGCTGGTTCTGGAGATGCCACCATGCAAACCAATCATGAAGGCAAGTCGATTCACGATGTGACTGAGGCCCTGCAATCAGTCCGCTGACGTTTTGTTTGTAGATGATGGTCCGACCACCAACCAACAAACGCCATCTGTGCTGGTCGATTCAGCACGATTAGACCCAAAGTTTGTAGTTGAGAACGCTAGGAAAGCGAGGAGCCAAGCTGAAGAGGCGGAGGCCAAGAGACGAGGTGGGCGTCGTGCCAAGGGGATCGCGGAGAAAGGAGCGCTAACCGACCACTGCGACAAGTATTCCCGCAGCATCCAAGGATTTGTCAAGTTCTTTCTGGGTCATCCAGAGCAACCACAAGACTTCCCGCCAGACCCCTCGCCGGCAGAACTTGAAAACTTATATTGGATTGAGAGGAGGCAGGAAAAGATCGTTGCCCAACTGGACCGAGTTCAAGATGCCCTGGGCGCAAAAACCCCCGCCGAGGTTGACTACTACGTTGGACTAGCAGAAAAGGAAATCCGCCGAAATGTTGTTTTACCCACCTTCACCCCAGCGGTTGTCAAGGGTTCTGCTAGAGGTTGCAAGCCTATCACCCCGCAAACAAAGGCTGACGTAGAGAGGGCCCTCTCCTTGGCCGGGATATCAAGAGTTACCTTTGAGTGGGATACTGTGGCTGCCCCCGGTGGGAACTCCGCGTGGAATTCGGCTGCCATTGAGATACTCGCAATCAAGTCTGTCGAATGGATTCGGCGAACAACATTTGTCAGTGACAATCAGGCCGGTCAAGCACCTGCGCTCATCCAACGATGGCTCCAGACAAAATCCAGAGAGCTTCGAGAATTTCGTAACATGCCAGTGGATGAATACAACAAGCTGAAGCAGCAGAAGTCCACAAAGGGTCAATACCAGCGCTGGCGCAAAAAAGTAAGTTGCACATTTGCATCAACATGCATCTTTGTGGACCCCCAAGCTTCCGAGCCGAGTCTGACTTGCTTCATTGGGTGCTGCTTTCAGATTATGGAAAATCGATGCTCCATGGTTGACAAACTTTTTGAAAAGAACATCTCCCTCGCGAACGTTGTGGAGCAAAAGGAGGTTGGCTCAGACATTGAAGATGGCGGGCCAAATGAATTACCGAACGCTATGATACCCGATTGGCGTAGCCATGATCTCACCACACTCCTGCATTGCATCGATAAGATGGTGCAAGCTCAAGCCAAGCATCACAAGACAATTGTGACCAACCTAAAGCTCTACTCCCGTGCCAAACGTAACTTCAAACGAACCAAGGGAATTGTTGGCGTGCCTTGAGGGCTGCCCATCGACTGCTACGACAAAGCTTATTGGGCTCAGTTAAGTGAATACGAACGGGAAACCGTGTCAAATGTCCCTCCAATTGGTCTAGATGTCATCGCTGGGAATATGGCGCAGCGCTGCTCCCGTCAAAGCGGAACCGCGGGATCTAGTTCGGCGCCACAAGGGTTGGGGGCCCCTCGCTCATCCCTTGCAGGACCCGGTGCAACTCCGGGAGGAGGTAATGTTGCGGGACCTAGCAGTTCAATGGTGGAGTAGCGTGAAATGTGGTGACCTTTGTCCACCGGAGATGTGCATGCCAATTCATCTTATGTTATTCCCAACATCAAGACGTGTATCCTTTCTGCCTGTTGGTGAGAGCGCATCATACCTCTCCGCTCCATGATTGGTTGCCTCAGCTGTAATGCCACCTTGTTAATTGGCAATGATTGGCTGTACGTGCCAAGCCACCAAGCCTGGTGTGATCAGATGTCGTGAGGCCGTGTTGCTGTACATAAGACGGCCGCGGTGGGAGATGCCGCGCGGGTGTGACCACCTGCTGCACGCCACAGCTGTCGGGGGCGCGGGCAGGCCCCCCGTGGCTGTCCACCCTCACGTTCGGCCGAACGTGAGGGTGGACAGTCACTCGGGTGTCACAAGAACCACGTTGCGCGTGTCACTGATGAGTGTTCATCCGGCCACACACAGTGAAAGCCGAGCGCTGCGTCGTGTCAGCTGTAGAGCTGGTCTTGTCTTTCGACAGCTGTGCAACAGCGCACGAGGATCTCGATAGGGTATGCATACGTTTACGCTATCCTGCACACACCACCCAATGCTAATTCCGTGTGGGGACCGCAGATCAGATTCTTGGGACGCTATGCTTCTGCAGCACGTCGCTTCCATCAACAGGAGCGTTCCAACCACGGCTCCCTCCTCCCATGCAAAGGATGGAGCAGGCATACTGCTCAGTTCCTGCACTCTTGTGGACTGCTTCCTCAGGAGTGCATATTACATGAACATAATTCCATTAGCAAAATCAATGCTCCATACTCTTTCAGCAGCTGTCCTCAGCTGTTGTGGATATTAGAAAGCCGAGCTGTTCCAGTTTAGCCATACACCCGTGCTTCTTGACGTTCAGATGAGGTAACAGTGCCGTCCATGCCGAAGACAGCAGCGACATTATGCGCGCGCCAGTTGTGTGAAGTGTCACCCTATCATACAAGGACCTGCCAGCAGCCAGGATGCCAGATGTCCACCCTCACGTTCGGCCGAACGTCAGGGTGGACAACCGGCAACGCACCTGGTGACACAGCCTCTTTCACTGTGATACCTGCTGCTTACTTGTGATCGCTGCCGACAAGCCCGGCCTCCGGCCTTGTTGATCATGTTACCTGATGACGCGTGGTGGGCACACGCTTGTGTCAATCCGCCAACCAAATTCATGCCCACAGCAGGCAGCCGGCTACTGGAAACCCGCCTATTCTGTGAACCCTGAAACAGGTGAGAGGTGCGGCGGTTCCCCGTGCGTCAGGCTACATAGACAAACGCTTCCTGGAGCAAGGTGATACACCCGCAGGACGACCGGTGAATGTCCACCCTCACGTTCGGCCGAACGTGAGAGTGGACATGCCGCAGAGGTGTCCCCTCCTCCACTGAGTACTCTCCAGCGCCAACCACCCATCCGGGTGGCAATTTCACGCATCAGGCCACCCTCCATATATCGACCCGAACCCCTGATCCCCCCATTATGTTTCACAACAATGT
Organism: Puccinia triticina; assembly: GCF_026914185.1. Classification (NCBI taxonomy): domain Eukaryota; kingdom Fungi; phylum Basidiomycota; class Pucciniomycetes; order Pucciniales; family Pucciniaceae; genus Puccinia; species Puccinia triticina. Next base: position 1,603,414 of record NC_070559.1, on the reverse strand, counting down.
CGTCAGCTCCCCCCCCCTCCCCCCCCCAACGGCTGGGACAGCAAATATGGAGCACATGCTGTGCAGATCGACAGCATCTACTGCAGATGACCTCACTATCTTCAATCGTAGGCCAATCACACATGAGTCACGTTATCGCTCAGTAGTAATCCACGGGTTACTCGTTCAGCCTGCGCCCTCATCATCAGCAAACCTCATATCAAAGGGAGACGTTGAATGTGGATACACAAACACCACATGGCATATGCATCTGGCTACCCCGACACCTCCATACTGCAAATACATGGGTGACCCGAGAGTCATAATTCGACCTCGCTCAGCCTCCCGCGACCATGCTACACAACTGGGGGACTTACACATGTACATACCTCAAGTTCGCGCGGGGCCTCAGACCTGCTCATCTAAGCACCCGCTGATCAACTCGAGGGGCTCGGATGCCTGACTCAAAAACTTGTAAGTACCATGTTTGGTGTTGCCCTCAAGTATCACTACTGACGTTTTTGTTCTTAGTTTTTTCCTTTCAGCTTCGCCGGCCTCATCATTCGTCTGGTAAATTTCCCATCCGCGGATCCGATTTCAAGGCACACGACTCGAGCTCTGCCATGGCACCAAGTCGTCGAAACCGCCAACTGGCCGGAAGCTCCATGCTACTCAATGAACCCAGGCGGCCGGGACGATTCCGAGCCCCAAGGTCGCGCACAAATCCCCAAGACGAGGCTACCCGCATTGCCGCGTCGACACAACTCGCTGAGGATTTTGGCATGCTTCCCCCACGTCAAATCAGGCCAACCTATGTCCCTCTGCCAGCAGCCAACGATGACCAGCGTTGGATGGATGTTGATCAAAATCGTCCCGAAAATCAAGACGCCTACCGACCTGCCATTTTGCATGCTAGATATCATCGCCTTCAACGATATGCCGCCATACGACAACAGCGAAGCGACGAATGGCTGCAGCTTGTCAACCAAGCAACAGCAACATACCTCTTCTGTCAGCAGTCGAGCCGCAACTGGACGTCTGTTAAGTTTCCCGCCGAATGTGTTCCCTACGATTGTACCTGCCCACCCGGTGGTATACATCATCGATCAGTGGACCTGATTGGCCTACCCGGTAAGTCAATTAATGTCTTTTCACTCTTTCGCTAAGAATATTGATTTTGTTTGCTTGAATCTGAAAAGAGAGACATGTAGCATTCCAAATTCCCTTCTGTAAATGTACATCTGATGTGATCCGACTCCTACACTATGGATTCCTCGCAAGCTCGGCCAAGAAACCACGAACTGCCTTTTCTGTTGGACTTATACAATTCCATGATTCTCTGTGGCAGACATCAACTATATCAACCGCATCATTCATTAAAGGGCTCTCAGCCTTTCTGGACTCACGGCACCGACAGCCAATGTTAGCTCGAGGAAGCAAGAAGCCAAGGCAGCTTGGAGTACCATTTTCGCATAGCATAGACCTGTATAGTAAAATTAAATTAGCAAAAGATCAGCTATTTGAGCAAGGACTCAGCTACTCCACTAATCAAAAGTGGGCTGCTCAATGTCCCCGATGTTTTGGCCCAAATGAGAATGAGCAAAAAGCAAACCCGCAAGAGCCGGACTTCATTGTTGCAATGGACGGAAACTATCAGCAGAGGCACTATGCCCATGCTAGCAAAGACTCCCCAATTGACAATCAATACCCACCAATCTTTCTCCGGCCGTCTGAGATCAATTCAAGTACCACACTATGTGAGGAAACTGAGGTTCATGTAGCTGGTATTGATGTAAGTATCCAATTAATTCATCTGATATATCTTTGATCCATTCCTCATGTGCTAATGCCCTTGTGCTCATCATTGAACCTTAGGACCCATGTGCGCAGTCACACAAAGCTGCTGACGACACCCGTGATGCGACAACTTGGGATAAGTGCGATGACAGCGGGATCTTTGGGAGTGCATGCCGGCACGATGTCCCATTGCTTTATGCCAATATATTCAAGACCGGTGAAAAGTAGGTCTAGCATTGCTGAACCAAATTGGAATTACACTAAAGCTGCAATTTTTTCATTTGTTTTTAAATGTGTTCAGGCTCTACTACCCAGTCTCGGTGCTCAGAAGGATATTCACCGATTTTCCCAAGTCAAAAATAGGAATCCTTTACGACATTGGGTGCCAGTTAGAGACTCATATCAAAAAAGTATGTTTTTATATGACCATTGACATAGCACAATTACTTACAATTGTTAAAATTATCAACAGCGCGGGTTTTTTGTTGAAAAGCAACCAAGTTTGCTATTTGGAACTTCGGTGTTCCACTCTTATGTCCATGAATGGTTGTGTCAGGTGAAATACAACCCAAGGCTCAATATGTGGTGGGGTTTATCCGATGGCGAGGGACTGGAAAGATTATGGTCTTATTTGTCTCCTCTGATACCTTCCCTTTGGGTTTCTACTCGGCTCCACAGACTGTATGCAATCCATGCACTGTCACAATATTTAGCTGAAGAGTTGAATGAATCGGCAGGTAATTTCAGTACAGTTGTCTTTAGATAATTCTGGCACCAAATGTTAATATTTGCTTTTGATCTTGTATGACAGGAGAATGGCTCCATAGGAAGCTATTGGCAGCGCATAGCACTATTAAAAAATCTCAAGAAGGCCTGGAAAATCTTTACCGGCTACCAATTTTCAACAACTCAGACGGTGAAAATTACACCAATGAATTCTTTCAAGCCCAGTGGGACAACGAGCAGGCATATCATCTGGAGACAAATGTATCGTTCCGGGAGAAGCAAGAAAAAGAGCTTGGTCGGCTGCTACGGATGGAAGATCAGCTTGAAGCAGAATGGTCTGCAGATACCTTCAACTTGGCAGAAGCGATTCATCGTGCACGACTGGTTTCAAAACTCTCGCAGGATATTGAGGTGCAGAGAGCAAAGGTTGGGGATCCCCTGTTTCTTATCAACTTGACTCGTAAGTCCCTTTTTATGTTTTTAAAGCTACCGAGTCCAAATCAGTTGCTGATTTGTCCAGCATACCAGAAACCGAGCGAGACCAGCTGCTGAAAATCTGGCACGCCAAAACTGAGATGCGACAGCGGTTCTTGGCTTTAGTTGAGGAAAAAGCTCCACTGGTCCGAGTGTGCCGTCCAGGAGAGCAGTCATCACTTGGTGGGTGTATCTATCTAATCAGAAAGCTAGTTGTGTACATACTGAAAAGTGACACTCTTGAGTCTTAGGAACTAACTGGCAACAGAAGATTTTGGGTGCGATAAAAAAGCGGGCCAAGCAACTGCATAAAGTCTTAAATGAGTACAACAAACAAGTGCAAGAGTTTTCTCAATGCTTCCCTGACCGACCTCGACCACGCGAAATTGAATACACACATCTGATGCAACTGGATTCAGAAGATTCGTTCTGGAACGATGGGGTTTTCACCAATCAGAACGAACCATGGGCAGTTGATCCAAATACTCAAAAGGGAATCAGGCTGCTGGCATCGCTCAATCGTGGTCTGGAGGAGCAGCGTCGTATTGGCTGGGAGGTACGACGAGCAATGAAATGGGCCATCCGGGAGCATGATGACTTGAAGAGTCTAATTTCTGAGTACTCCGGCCCAATCCAGCAAAATAACCGATTTGCTGTCCTAATCGAGCATCCTATCCTGCAGTCGCTGACACTGGAAAGGCGAATACTAGCTTGTAAGGCACTGGTCCATTCAAAATTTATCCGGATTTGTCGCCTACAGAGGTTGTGGAATGAACATTACCTTCAAGTTCTTGCTGATACCGCCAACCAACGAGATGACGATACTATCCGTAGCCAATGGTCAACACAAATGGCAACTGTTGCCATAGATGTTTCACAGATACCTGGCGACAATGAAAACTTACTGGCCGCTTTAGAGAGACGTCTTCCTGAACCAGTTCCTGAAGAGTTGCAGGGTGAGGATGATGATGATGATGATGACAATGAAGATGAAGCAAACAATGAAAACACATACCTCAATGATCTTGAAGAGATGGCAAATGAGACCATGATAGAAGAATTAGCCACACTAGATGATGTTTAAATAACTATTTATAATTATTTTTCTATTAATGTTCCTTTAACATTTATATGTTGTGTTTGTGTGATGTGACCTTGCCCACCAAATTAAACTCTCAAATCTTGGAAATCTATTTGAACAATATGAGACCAAAAAAGATAATTTCAACAAAATTTTCAATTGATATACATGCACAACAAAAATGTCTGTTCAGACAAATTCAAGTGCATTTTATTAAGGTACCATTTGGATGCACCGGTTATATGTGATAAATGGGCAAATTTATCACACACAAAGCAAAGATTGCCCCATCTCCAACAAAATTTCATAACCCCCGGGGGTCACATGTGATAAATATTTCCATTTATCATGTATAACAGAGCATCTTAATGGGGCCTAAATTATTTTGTGTGTTGGTTGAATGCAAGTTTGCTGTCATGTTATGATATACTAAATCCTAAGATATTAAGTTGTCAAACAAAACCGTTTATTATCAAACTTCTGTTAAATAAACATTTGATTCCTCAAGTTCAATTATTATCAACCTCAAGTTTAATAAACAACCATCATGTCAAAAAGTGAAATTTATTGTCAGCTTCACAAGTTTAGAACAAGTTAGCATTTAGTTCATTTCTATCTTGAGTTTTCCTTGAATATTTTTCCAACTTCAAAGTCAACAGTGTAGTTGTTAAACAGTCTTGACAGCCCAAAATTAGTTGGACTTCACTCAAAATTATTTCTTGATATTTTTTTGACTTCATTCCAAAGAATTATACAATTAATGGAAGTTGAGCATACATGGCTGAACTCAAACTGTTTCCAAGTTTTCAAAAGGGCAAGTCACCCCTATACTGACAAACATTTTTCATTTTCATCAATTCATTTTTATTAAACACATGATCAACCTGCAATAATCCAGTTCAACCACATATAAACATATGATTAAAGAAATAACAAAATAATGCAACAGTTTTCAATTTGACAGTCCCATTCAAAATCAATCCTCATGTTAACAAACAATTTCAAATTGTACATAAATTTGCTTTAAGTCATATTCAAATCACATGTTTTTAGGGCCATTTTGACTGACTACACATCAAATCTCAAGAAAAATAATACCAAGATCATTAAGACTCAAGCAAAATATTACCAAGATCAAGATTCCAAGAATCAGGAAAGTTTTCTTTCAATAGCCTGACTTTGTTGCAAATTTCTATCACCTCAGTGATTGTCCTAGTCTTGAATTTCTTGAAAATTTCTTGTCATTCTATGACTTCATTGAATATGGCTCTTGCATCTCCATCTCTGCATTGATTCAAGGTCATCAACCAGGAGCGGAAAAAATAAACCTTAATCAGAGTATAGGTGAGGAAACTCCATGGATCCAGTAAGAGAAAAATAGCATCAGTTGAGATTTCAATGGTGTTAAACACCAGAAAAAAAAGATGTCTTGTCTACAAGTGACATGAAAAAGTACAAAGGCCGCTTAGTACTTTGCTATGTCACTTGCAGATTTTTCCTGTTGAAAGTAGCAAAGCAAAATTTCTATCTTAGCTTGCTACTGAATAAAAAAGCGTAGCAGAATAATGCTAAATGATAGTACAATTATTATCATCAATTTTTTCCCCCTAAAAATTATGAGCAATACCAATCCTCAGCACACTTTTTGCACCACTTCTTGCTTGCTCTTCATCCCGATGTTGGTTAACTTCCAGACTCAATTCAATTTCTCAGGCATTTTGTGATCAAACTACTTCGGTAACAAAAAAAAACATGAGGCTCATATGGTATGAATTTATTGATTACAAGAACAACCAAAAAGTAGAGGTAGTAATAAAGAAGCAGGGGAACAGGAAGCGGTGGGAAAAAAGAAATGTAGGCTGGAAATCAGGCTGTAGTAGGATTGCTGTCCTCCCGAGCACTTGCAGTTTCACCTGCAGGGGGGTCAGATGGAGAAATATTTTTTGACAAATGACCACACGTTGGACATTTTTTGGTAGGGCCAGGACCCCAGCAAGGTTCTTCCTCGTCACCCGCCCTAGCAACCAGCCGAATCCTTTTCTCGCGAATTTCTCGCAAGAAAATGCGGACCTCAACAAGCTTTCGTCCACGTGTAGGGGTCTTGAGCCACTCTTCTCGGAAAGCAGGTCCAGCCGAGATTTGAAGCCGATACCCAGCTATCCATAGGTTGTGCTCTGTTTCAGTCCAGGGCCAATCAGTCAAGATACCACCTGTCTCGTGTTCTACACAGAATTTGACTTTGGTCAGTTTATCTGGCTAGCTTTCCCATAGCGAACTGACGTACCAGCAAATTTTGACATGGCACTGGTGAGCTGCGAGAGCAAGGACTTGAGAGAGTCTGCGGTGAGAACAGGCATTCAGTTCAACTGGACTCCAGGGGCGTCATGATTAAGGGGGAAGGCAGCTTACTCGGGTTCGACGATACCCTCCGAGCCGCAGCAACTTGGCTGATATTGACACCAGTTATGTAGGCTTGAAGCCTGGCTGGATAACGGTTTATACCATCATTGTCAGTGATGACTTTGTGTTCAGCGGCGGCACCAGGGGTAGTTCGAAAAAGCTGGAAACTGTGAGAACCCAAATGGTTGGACACAGCAAAGAACACCACCTTGCAGGAGCAGCTCTTTGCAACATTCAGGGCCTGAAAGAAGAAGTGTCAGAATGTTAGAGCCATGTCGATGGGATAAAGAAGTCTGACCTCCTTCAGCCACTTGTCCATTGCCTTGCCTGCTTGCTCCCACCAAATTCTGGGGCTAACTGTCCCTCGGGTGATGGCCAAATCGACAGGACGCTTCACGGTGGGCACAGAAGCCGGTTCAGTTTGGACAGGATCATCATCGTCGTCGCTAGAGTCATCCATTGCCAATTCTTCGGCAGTGAGGCCAGCTTCTCCTTGACGGACAGGTCGGCAGCGAGTTGACTCCTGAGGGCGTTGATCGCCCTGCGGTTGGACCAAAGGGTTGACCAAATCCTTGTCTAGGGTGTTACTGGCAGGCGAATCGGTCGGAACTGGTTCGGCCACAAGTGCTGCTTTTTCCTCGGGGGAAAGTTTATGATAGGCCTCGGAGAGTGCTTTCATGACAGTTTTGTCACTTACTCCGAGGCCACCTATTAAGATGGTTGGGCTCAATATAAACCTTCCGATTGATTTCCAAGCAAAAACGTACTCTGCTGAAATATTAACCGAGCCTGGTCAGTTTGGAGGAAACGGTTCCAACGATTGGCTTCCCTAAATGCCACACGTCTGCCCCTGTAGCTTCCACATAAAATATCAATGAGCATCAACATCAGCTCGAAAAAAGCATCAGAAAGTAAACTTACAAGGTGGAGTGCACCATTGATATTGACACCCCACGCTCAATTGCTTTGATTGCTAGCTGTATTTCTTGCTCAGCATAGAAATCAAGGAAGAACTGCTCGTCGGCGGCAGACATAGAATGCTTGGAATTTTCATGAGCCACTTTCCTTAGCTGGAAAATGGTCATCTTCAACAAATCCTCAAGCGGCTGGGGATAGCGAGGATTATCATCGTCTTCAGGCTTGGTGCGCATGCGCTTTCGGCTCTTTCTGGAAGAGGTTTCAGTGACAATAGCGAGGGGGCGGGAGCCCGAAACGGTAGACAAACGGTTGGGAGGAGGCATGTTGTTTGATTCGGACATTTGTTGAGAGTTTTGAGTGAAGGCTGCAGCAGAGAGTTCGAGGGCAGCCAAGTTGATGGTAGGGGCAAAGCCACTCTGTTGAACCATGGTTAGAGGACAACGAAATCACAAAAAGGACGAAGCGGGTGGAACAATTTGGTGAGGAATCAAGCAACAAGTCTAAGACAATGAAAACAAGACGAAGTTTGTTAGTAAAAATCAAAATTAGCTTGATACATAAAAACTCACAAGAACGCGAATGAGGAAAAAACCTAGCCCAAGAATGTGTCAATAAATTAAGCGAGCTATCTGGGGGCTTAGACGTTCTAGAGCAAAAACTCAGAGAGAAGTTGTTAGTGGTGACAAACACGAAAACTCAGCTAGATGAAAAAGGAGTGAGCATGTTAGAATGCTTAGGTAGTCATGAACCCTTGAAACACCAGCTGTAGAAGATGTTAACTCCAGCATAATGTCCCATCCAAGTTCTTATGTAGAACGGGATCACAATACTGAGGAAAAACATCTTCAAGACGCTGGTGGATCAAGGGTTTGAGAAAACTTGTGACGGGCCAATGGAGAATGATTTACTGACGAAGTGAAAACTTACAGTGAGGAGTGGAGAGCTGAATCGTTGGTGGAGTGCGCGATGAAAAAATTGAAATAATTATTCAATTGCGGAATGAAGAGTTTGATCTTCAATGAGTACGTGAGTTGTGGTCTTGATGGAGGCTGGTACCGGTCGTCCGTGGAGGTTGAGAGCGGCCAGGGGAAGATTGTGGTGACTAGTGAGGAAGTGGGATCGGTGCCGGTTTGGTTTTGGTCAGGCTGCCGGTTAGGGTTTTCCAAGTTGGATTTTACCGGGACATCGGGGGATCCGAGCCCCTCGAGTTGATCAGCGGGTGCTTAGATGAGCAGGTCTGAGGCCCCGCGCGAACTTGAGGTATGTACATGTGTAAGTCCCCCAGTTGTGTAGCATGGTCGCGGGAGGCTGAGCGAGGTCGAATTATGACTCTCGGGTCACCCATGTATTTGCAGTATGGAGGTGTCGGGGTAGCCAGATGCATATGCCATGTGGTGTACACAAAGGTCCTGTGCAACGGACCCTCACAAAGGACCACCACCTCACAACGCTTAAATACTGACCACCTCTGGCCCTCCCAGCCTCCAATCCTCCCTCCTTCCTTCAGGCGCTGCCTTCCCTCCTTCCAGGCCAACCACACCAACATGGAACCTGCCACTGCCTCCGACCCTACCAACCACACCGCCACACATTCCAACACCGAGAGCGACCCCAACTCCCGAGGTTCAACTCCACCTCCCAGTATGTCAAGTCTTACTGTCCCCAATCCTTATCTGTATCAATGCTGAATTCCTGCAACAGCCGAACAGGACCTCATACAAAACGTTCCCGGTCACCCATTTGCTGTACCTTCCTTTCAAGAGTTTGCGCTTCAGAGTGCTCCCTTGGCGCCCCCGGCCTCCTTGGATCCGCGAGAGGCCATTTTGCAAACCGAACTCCAGGAAATCACCGCAGAAGAGTTTGGCCGCAGCATCGAAGAGGCTCAACGATCCGCTCAAGCAATTCTTGCGCTCAAGCTACCCCGCAGCTGTAGACGAAAAGCTCAAGACCTAGTGTCTTCCATTACACAGAGCAAACGCAGTGAGTCACACCACTCCCTGCCTTTAACTTCTTTGCAACTCAGGGACTTACCCCTCAGCTCCGTCTCTACAGAGTGGAAGGAAACTGGCATTGTAGCGGATGATGAAGACATCAAAATTGCCCGACCGAGCAGCCCCTCACCAACCACATTGTCATGTGGGAAGCCGGCAAGGAAATGGACAACCCGTAGACCACAAACTAAAGCCAGCACGGTTAAGGCAGTCGATCTCCTCTCGAGTGCTCCAGCATCCTCCACCGCTGCTCCTGCACAGGGAAAAAGTGCTTCACCCACCAACCATGATAGACTCTCAGCGACTGGATCCCCGAAAGAACCAATTAACCCTTGGGAGGATGGGCCACAGGAGTTGACCGGCAAGAACTCCTCCGGCGGAGCAGCCAGCATGCACATTCCCCAAACCGACACCACCAGCCTGACCACACCCCTCGGAAACACAGACAAAACAGCGGGCCTTGATCTTCCAGCTCCAGGTGAGAGTCTTACAGACCCCACTATTGCTCCTGGCTCTACCACTGTGAAAATGACAAAGGACGCGGAACTAGCCCCTACAGGCCGTGATGTTGCCTCCAACTATTCACCTGATCCCGCTCACGAAAAAGACAAAGTCCCCGCAGAGCCCCTCACCTCTGGCAAACATCAAACCGAGCCGCAGATCAATTGTGATTCTCTCCCCTCGGCTCAAGCTAGCGGGGCGGCCAGTGGTCCACCCAATCCTTCAACCTTAAACACCAATCAGCAGCACACCCCCACATCTCATGCAAGTCCAGACACTCCGCTGAGTAAGCTTACGATCATCAAATCTGACTCGATCCGCATGAAAGTGATAGCTATCAGTCAAGCTTTTGCTGTCTCAAAGCCCACATGGTCAAAGTACGTGGCAACATGGGAGGCACTTGCTCCCTTGCTGCAAAACTGTGCCCGTGCTTGCTTGAATCCACCCCCTTCCCCCTCCTTGTTACGTTTACAACGTACCTCGTGCACCTACGCCTCATGGATCCAGACAATCAACTTGCTTGGTGAGTCCCTTGCCTGCCCCCTTCTGAAAGACCAATTACATCTACTAACAACCTAACACCCCTACAGCCAACGAATTCCTTAAACCGTCTGAGAACGAGCAATGGTATTTCCCAGACGTGGTTGACCTGCCGTTATTGACGAGTTTTGGTCAGAAGGACCCCAGCCTCCGACCCACCTCCTTCATACCCAAGACAACCAAAAGTGATCATCCAGAGTCCGCCATCGTTCGATGCCTTTACCGCTTGCATCACCCTCCCCAACACATTACTTCTGACTGGGCCAGGATTGTTGCCGCCTCCGTGGAACTAATGGCTGATAACCTCTTCAACCCACCAGCAGTCAGCTCCAATCCAATGGATGACCACTTCACCAGAGGTGTTCAAGCCCTGGTCTATCTCAAAGCCTTGAAGAACTCCTCATCCACCTTTGATCCTCCTTCCGACCAGAACGATCCTGCAGCCAAGCCAACCCAGCGCCTGCACTCAGTGGACGTCCTCCATGAATTCCGCAACGTGATTATAGATGTCTTCATGGGTTACATCATACTCCAAACCCATGCCCTCAGCGAGGCCCCGTTGACGGCAGCAACAAAAAAAAAAAACACCCGCGCAAATCGACCCCCTTCCAACGATCCAATCTCCACCGAGTCCAATATCCGGCAAGATCCTTTGACTGTCAGTAAATTGGCGGCGGACGCAACCGAAAGCCTGCAAAAGTATCAAAAAAAACAAAACTTTCAGCCACTCGTATACTTCATTCTTGGTGGAGTTCGTGGGCTCTTCATTACATCGAGGGACTACCGGGTTGCTGGCGTCACGACGTGCATGTCGTTCATTCAAGCAATCTCAATCATCAAGCAGCATTCCACAACACCACATACCTGCGAAGAGCCAACTTGGAGAAATCTTTTGGCACGCCTAGTCAAGATGTTCGCCCCCGTCTTCCAGTTGCCAGATGAGATCTGCTCTACGACCCTTGTCCAAGTCCCCACTCGCCTTGAGCTCGCCGAAGCGATCACAAATGACTTCCTTAGCCGATGGAATACTTTGAATCCCACTTCACCCTTCCTCATGCCACAGATCCCTCAGCAGATAACTGGTAATCAACCAGCTCCAGTTATGAACAGATAATAGGCATGTGTTACGATACAAAATTACGTTGCTGACGTTTTCAAATGGCCGAATGCTCAACCCGCTTGTAGTCTGCTCTTGTTTTTCTCGTTCAGCTTCAAGTAATGTTCAGACTCTTGATGACTGTTGTCACAGACGCCTACGTTTGTTGTACTCTGCTCCGTTCACCAAACTTCAAAGGTGATGTTGCCCAACATGCACACGTCCAGACGTTGATTGCACTTTCTCTCTCAACACTATTATCACACAGATTCACGTGGTGGCCGCGAGTAATGACTTGTGGCCACTAGCTCATGACAATTGGTTTATTATCTTGGGACATGAAAAACAAGCAGCGGTCAGATGAGTCGGAGCACGGGTGTACCCAGCCTGGCCGCGGATTTGAGTAGATCTCTTGTGTGATAGTTCCACATCCAAACAACACAAGTGGTGCAAGCTGCCAAAGTGGGGAGAACATAAAGCTACATTTAATTGCGGCTAACCTTCTTCTTTCTATGTTGTCTGGTTTGCGAAGATTGCTTCCAATCATTGACATGAAGGTCAAATCGCTTCCTTGGGTTTTCCCTCAATTGGTAGGTCGTCTTCTGCAATCTGTCAACCTTTTGAGCGCATTCGAGCTACAACAGAGGCATACAGAGTAAGACTTGGAAGACTGTTGAAACACTAAGTAAATAGACGTACACCCACGGCAAGAAATCCGTTTCCGCCACCTGAAGTCGCTTTGGCAACACCGCAAAACTTGATGGTATCCCCTCGACGAAGAGCTTGAAAACAATCGTGTGCTCCGAACCCTGCAGCAGAAAACTCGATGCGCCCAAGCTTAGCCTGGCCATCCCCAAATCAGTGAGCTGCCGTTACACATAAACACCCCACCGCGGAGCTTCAATACGACTGATTATCGTCCAGCAGTTCATGCAAAACACTGACCGTATTCATATCGGGATCAACAACTTCAACAGACCCCACACAGCCTATGATGGGGTTGGTGTGGACCTTGACAACATAAGCCGTCCCGAATGCGCGCGTATCTTTGAATTCCCGAGCAAGTGCCAATTGTCCCCGGTGAACCTGCCACTTGAACCGTTCGACAAGGATTGTCGGTGGACTTGAATCATGATGAACAATAAGTTGGCCGGTAAATACGACTTGGGTGCAGAAGTCGTATAATATGGCCGGGACGGGAGCGAAGGTGGACTTAAGCACAATGTCATACTCTTGGAAGGCTGATATCAAGACATGCGGAGTAATCTGATAAGACACTACACAAGACTTTATGTGGATTTCATCATTGATACCGTGGATATTTTCCGGACTGGTGTTAGACATATGGATGTTTCCAATAACCTCAATCATGATTCAGATTCAGACTTATCGCCGTTAAAGATTCCTACCAGTAGGGCAGATGAGGAGAACAAACACACAAGCCAAGTTTTGGGTTGATCAATACCCAGCTAGGCAGATACCTTGCTAGGTGTTTGCCCTACTGCTGCACCACGACAAAGGGAAGACCTTTGGCCCTCACCGGATGATGAAGTACGTCACTTCAGTTGGGCTCCCTTTATGGCTTTCAATCACTCCAGTCGGTCTTTAATTCCTTTTCACTCACAGCTGACGCCGGGCCCCACCTTACATGAAATGGTGTTGTTTGTGTTTGCATGAATTTGTTCAATATTTGTATTGACTGGCAGCCGTGTTGGACCCGCATTCTCTTCATCATAAAACAGTGATAGTAATCCTGCATGCATCTCGGCCCAAGACCTGCAAATCAGTAAATATACCTGTGTCCGCTGGACCATACCGCTGTTCTTCAGGGTGGTGGACATCTGTGCCTTCCCCCAGTTCGGACTGCCATGTTCTCACCACCTTGGGGATTTTTGCTCCTTGCAACTGAAGGGAAATAACACTCAACCAAACTGCACGAACACACTTGCCTCACATTTCACCCACAGGCAGCTGCAAGACCTGCCCCAGTGGGGAATAGGTCGGTACAATTCTGATTTCATTGGCTCATAAAAGGGGGCATAGACCACCAGCAGGAACTGTGGTAGCACATCATCTTGTTCTGTGCTGCCACTGCAAAGCTCCAGAGCCATGCCTAGGTCAACAATCCTATGGCAAGTATCAGTGGCCTTTTCTGGAAGAAAATCCCAGATTACTTTACCTTCTTTTTCCAAATAGTGACAACCTTTTCATAGGTCTCCCTCCACGCGCACACCCAGCTGTCAATGAGCTCCAAGAGATGTCCTCAGAACTGTTGCGACTGCACTTCACAAAGTTGCTCCAATCGTTGTCAATAACCAGCAACCAAGGTTTCACCGGTGGCCCATTTTCTGTGCGCCGCAGGTGAATCAGGGGAGCTTTCAGGGGCGGGATGGCCCACACGTGCACATTTTGATCATTGTTGATGCGGAATGTCTGACAACAAACCAGCCCCGCCAGATAAGACCGCATCTCTGGGCTAGTTGATGACATGCCGTCCCACCCTGATCAAATCAATCATGATCGCCACTTGTCAGATCAGTTTAAATCTCTCGCTGACAGCTTCTCTTGATCAATTCGGCCTTACTTTAAATGGTGTGCATCAATCTTGCAGAGTACCGGTTGAAGGCAAGTCTGGGTATTATATGGAAAATGACCATTTCTTGTGGAGATGTGATGTGTAATAGGATAGAAAAAACATGGATTCAGTGAGTGGAATTCATGCAGATATCTGCCAAAGCATATAAAATGACCCAGAGACAGAGGTATTAACCGCATTCCTTGTCATTGATGAGCTGTAGGCCATACATCTACAGAGTGACTTCCCTTCACAGCGGAAGAAATTCTAGACCATCACAACAAAACCATTGCCTCAAAGTTTTTGGCCCTCTGGGCTACTATGTCATAAGGGGACACAGTCTGGTGCGGCTATTTTTGTTTTCATCATGCGGGAAAAGAGCCCCCGAGGTGTAGGAGTCCCTCTGCTGTACCGCTGCATATGTTGGTGAAAGTACCTCAGAGACCACATGGGTCAGTCAGAGCCAAGCAATGGCACTGGCAGGAGGGGTGGATGTCAAGTTGTGTCTCCCTCAGGACTGCCCATAATTGTTTTGTTCCACTAGTATCTGAACTATGCTCTGTTAATTGGGAAAAAAGTAGTTGGATTGAGAAAGATCAAGCCTCAAATATAGGGGGAAAACTGAAATTGATATCCTGGGTGATACCAGCTAACCAGAGGTGCAGAGGAGATAAAATCATAGGGTTAGTGTAGTGTATTGCTGGTTTCATGAGGGGGCCTGCTTCATCTGTTCCAGTGCAACATGATATGCGGGATGATCATCGAGGGCACTGTGAGGTCATTACTCTGCTCCCCAGCTGGATGATACATACGCAGGGTTTCAATGTTGCATGAACCAGCAGACTTGACTAGAATCTCTCAAAACTTGATGAATTCAATCTTCCACATCGCAATGAAGAAATTAGGACCAGTTAACAAAGATGAAACTGCAAACATGTTTTCTCATTGTGAGACAAGATTTGAAGAGTTTGGTTTTGACAAGCAGAAATAGGACCACATTGAAACCTTGAGTGGCTTTCACATAGGATGAGAATCAGCGAGCAAGGCAGATCAAGTCGTTCATGTGTATATCCACAGGCCAACAACATCACTGATGGGCATTTTGTATTCACTGGGGAATTCCCTGGCTCTCCACTGGGCAATTGATGAATATCAATCATGATGCATCATTTCCTCATTTCAATTGGCATTCATGGCAACCTCTGCAAACAGACACTTAAGCAAACAGAAAAGCACAAGATGCCTTCTGGAATACTCCTGTCTTGGACTTCCTCAGCCATTTAGGGTCTACTGCCTTCGATGGGATCTGGATGTTGCAATGAAAACCAAGGATGGATGAAACACTTCAAACCATCCAGATGTTGGTCATCTTGTGCAATGGGTTGTAGTATCTTGGCTACATGGACCTCCATCCACTATGACTTTTGATGAGCTGAGCATTTGTACTCACACTAGGTGTACTTACCTAGAGTGAGTGAGTTTTGTCTGGTAAATGAAGCTAAAAACAATTGGGCATGATGTTATCCCAAGTTTGCCCAACAAGGGACCTCATTAATAGATAAATTGGGTAGCATCATGACCAAATTCCGCAATGGCTAGGACCCTCTTGCTCAACAACCTCTTTCTGGAATATGTAGTATGTGTGGGTCCTTCTCCTGAAGCAATGGTACATGAGCAGCAGGTACAATCACCCGACACAGATGCCCCAAAGGATAAGTTTTGATAGTGGTTGAAAGATGTACTTAACCCTGTCAGTGGCTGTTCTTAACCCACCAAATCAAACCAAAGTTATAGATAAGTTTTGTCTGACTTCAGAATGACTATATGTTGGGGTAAAGTTGAGTTAAACATGGGGAAGAGCCCCGTTATGGCAGACTTCCCAAAACAAGTTACCTTCTGGCACTCTCTGGAGAGTGCCACAGATTCCCCCCTGGTGATCTCAGGCGTAATGTTTGAAGGTTTCAATAGCTGGCCAAATGTCATCTTCTCTTCTTTGGCGGGCGCCAGGTCTGGGCGTCTGGACAGCGCGTCCGGTTTAGTTTCCTGCCGGCCCGGCAAGAAAATTATTTCAAAATTGAAGTTCCCCAGTGTCTCCGCCCACCTTGCTTGCCTCCTGGTGAGGCTCTTGCTGGTCATAAAGCTCTCTAAGTTTCTGTGGTTGGTGTACACAATGGCCTTCAAGCGGTTTGGGTTGCCCTTGAGGTAATGGCGCCACTCTTTAAACGCCGCAACTATTGCCAAAAGTTCTTTATCAAACATTTTGTAGTTTTGTTTGGCTTGGATCAGTGATCTTGATAGGTACACCACTGGGTGGAGCTCATTATCCTTTGCGCATAATTGGGAAAGGACCGCGCCTGATGCAAAATCTGAGCAGTCACACTCTAAGAGGAACGGGCGGTATGGGTTGGCTATTTTCAGGACAGGTGCTGAGGTGAACAATGACTTCAGGGCTTCAAATGCTTTGTTGCATTGCTTGTCCCAAACAAAACAAGTGTTGGATTTGGTCAGGTTGTGGAGTGGCCTAGTTGTGCGCAAGAAGTGGCTAATAAACCGCCTATAGAAATTAGAAAATCCGATGAATCACTGTGATTCAGTCACATTGGTTGGAGCTGGCCAATCCGCCACCGCTTCAACCTTTGCCGGGTCCATCCGCACTCAGTTGCACAAGATCATTAGCCCAAGGTATTTGAATTCAGCTTTTGAGAACTTGCATTTCTCCGGCTTAAGCCAAAGCTGGTGTTTGCTTAGTATTTCTAGGATTTCATACACTGCCTCTTTGTGGTCTGTAACGTGTTGCGTGTAGATCATAATGTTGTCTAGATACGCCGCGGCATCCTTACCAATCCTTCCCAGTAATATATCCTGTATAAAGAATTGGAAGACTCCTGGGGCCCCCGTTGGACCAAAGTCAGGGGTGCGAATTTCCCCGCCCAGCATACAAATGCCAATTTCTCTTTGTCACCCTCCGCCACTCTGAGATTGCCGTACGCGTTTTGTAAATCCAGTTTGGTGAACGTGTTGGCGTCAAGCAAGCTGTCCACGAGATCCATTGTGAGCGGGAGCGGATATTTGTTCTTCACCGTGACCGCATTTAGCCTCCAGTAGTCAAAGCAGGGCTGTAAATTGCCATCCTTCTTCCCTGTGAAGAGGACAGGGGCCGCCCACAGAGAGGTGGTCCTGCGTATCGTCCCATGCTCCAGCCCTTCTTTGATCAATGTATCCAGGGCTTCATTTTCTGCCGGAGATAGTGGGATTATCCGGCTCGCGTGGGGAATTGCGCCGGGTAACAGATTGACAGGCGTTGCGCCTCTGTTTTCCTGAACATTCCAAGGTGGTGATGGTATTGTAGCGGTACTAGCTTTTCAACCAACTTCTTTGGCTCGTCTTGCTTTGCCTGTGCTGCCAGTTGGGCCGACGTGCTCCACGACGCCTTTGCCGCATCAATGGTTGTGGCCTTTCAAGTTCCAAAGGGTGTGCCCGCTTTCCAGTTGCTCTTATGGACACTTGGTGAATGGGGGGGATTCCGGACTCACATTGCGGGGGTGTTAACGCACCTCCTCGTCATTTAACCTTTCTTGCCTCCCTACGGGCTCCTCCCCGTCGGTGGAGGTTTTTTTTGGTATAGACAAAGCCACACAAGCGGCTGCAACGATTTCCTTCAATACGTCCCTGGCGCGTGGTATGCTCGGGTCCTGTGGAATGTGTTCTGAGGGACATGTCCCTAGCCAACTCGGATAAGAATGGGTGGTGGACTCACATCGCGGGGGTGTTATCCCGCCTAGGGCGGGCACCCCCTCATCACTTTGCCTCGCATGCCTCCCTACGGGCTCCTCCCCGTCGCTGGAGGTTTTTTTCGGATTGGACGAAGCCGTCTGAGCGGCCGCGATGGTACCCTGTTGGGTGCTCTCGACGTCCTCTTGAGTCTCGGAGGCCTGATTCTTCGTTGCTGGTCCCGGGGGTTGTTCTAGAAAATGAATCCGCTTGCCAGTTTCTCTTAACTGGGTTGCTGGTTGGAGATTATCAATGGACTCACATCGCGGGGGTGTTATTCCGCACCAAGTGGGCACCCCATCGTCAATTCTCCTCGCTTACCTCGCTCCGGGCTCCTCCCCGTCCTGCAAGGTTGTTGGCGGAGGTGACGACGCTGCTTCGACAGCGGCGATTCTCGTCTGGTACGGTATCAGCTGCCGTTTGCGCCAATCTATGCGGTGGCCGTGTTTCTTGATCCAGGGCATACCCAGGATCCCGTCGTATGCATCCTTGAGTCGTGTGATGAAGAATGTGGTCGGGTTTGTGTCTGTGTCGAGTATTAGCTGGACCTCTTTCAAAGATTGGCTCTTGAAGCCATCGAAACCGGAGATAGTCCGCCCGACCAATGAATGAATCAGGCACAGGTCCATTTTGGTGGCGAAATGCTCACTCAGCACATCGTGAGTGGCTCCTGAGTCTATCAGGAATTTGGCAATCAGGGGGGTTGTGGCTTGGGGTTTCTGTAATGTAGAAAAGGACAGGCTAGCAAACAGCCTCGGATCCATTGCATTGGTGTTGACAATAATACAAGATCCAACTTTAGTAACTACAGTATCCCTACTGCTTGGGGGAGGCACAACCTTCACTCCCGAGCAGCGCCATTTTTTGACTCCTCCGCTCTTCCCGCGCCACCACTCGTCCCTGTGCTTGTGGTCAACCGGCGAACCTCCTCCTCCAACTCTGCGATTTGTGTCGCCGCCTTCCCTTTCTTCGGACATCCCCGCGCAATGTGGCCCTTCTCACCGCAAAAGAAGCATAATCCGGCCCACATCATGTCAGCCTTCTCCGTGGTCAAGAGCGTCCCTCGCATTGCTGAAAGATCCATGGTGTTTGGATCCACCGTAGGCGTGGAATCGGTGGAGCACGGGTTGGCGCCGTTAATTTTGTTGTCGATCTTCAGTGCGAGGTTGCACAGGTCCGTGAGTGCGGTGAATTTTACTCTTGCGAGCACTAAGGCCAAACGGATGTCTCTCTTGAGCCCTTGGTGGTACTGGCTCATTAGGGTCGTCGCTTCCCATCCCGTATTGGTGGCATGTTGGTTGAACTGGAATGTGTAATGTGCCACTGATTTTGTTTGTTTCAGCTGTTGGATTGCCTTCTCACCTCTAGATTTGCGTTTGGTGTTGTAGTACATCATTTGGAATGCCGTCAAGAATTTGAGATACATCACCAGCTGTCCGGCAAATAGCTTAGCCGTGTAAGGTTGGGCTCATTCGCTAGCTTGTCCTGTCAGGTAGGAGATGGAGAAGATGACCTTGCTTTGGTCGTCGGGGAACATCCTGGGGTTGGATAGCACGTACAGCCCAATCTGCGTAACATAGACCTCTGCCTTTGCGCCCCGGGTGCCGTCGTACTTATCCGGGAGTCCGATTTTGGGGCCTTTTACGGTGGCGTCTGCTAGTAGTTGGTCTGGTACAATGGGCACAACAGCGGGTAAAATGGGCACAACAGAGGATGCGACCATACCCACACGGGCTGCTGCTAGGTCAGCTTTGGCTCTTTGAAGGTGTCCTTGTTCTTCTTGCACGGCGGCTAGGAGTTTGTCCACCCTCGCGCGTAATGATGTTGCATTGTCAGCCATCTGGTGTTGGTTGTTTCAGGTTGTTTTTTGGGCAGTTGATGTGCAGTCTGGTTTCTGGAGGTTCTAGTTGGGTTCTGCTTGTTCGGTTGATTCTGTGTTCTGGGTTGGTTTCTTTTTCTTCTTGAGCCTTGTTCCCCGTGTTGAGATCTAGCAATATGTTAGAGTTGGTCTGTCGGGGTAAGGAGGCAATCTGGAACCTCTGGTCTGGATCTTCAAGCTATGAGATAGAGTGCTAGATGGGGAAAGATAACACCAGGGGATATTTTGACGCACTCTCCAGTGGCAGAGAGTGCCATACTGTACCCTTTTTCCGTAACTGTGCTGGATGCCTTTGATGAAAGTAGTGTAAGAATTAATGAACAATTCTGGAACTAATCCACAAATGATCTGAAACTGATCCTGGATTCATGCATAAACCATCCAGAAGTCATGCAGAAGTCAACTGGAACACAACTGGAATGCAGTTGAAACCACTACAACGCAATGGCCACAATCAAAGAATAATTCAATTTGAAGTGTTTGGTAATTAAGATGAATTATTGGGTTTCAATTCATATTATTTATATGCGCATGAAGGTGGTAATTGTTTTCACTTTGCTAATTTAACTGTCATGTGCACGTGTGCAAGTTTGTTACAAATTGCAGGTTGGGCCTCCCGCAGATCAACAACATGTACATCCCTGTTAGAATGATGTGAAAGGCCCATCTGAATTTGCATATTTCCCTAAAGAAGGCCGGTATCATCTAGAATTGAGCCAAAAAAGGATGGAAGTAGGGTGAAAATATGAGTCAAGTCAAGCTTGGAGGTGTGTGGTCCCAGATTTCAGATAGACATCCTGGATTCTTAAAATATACAAGCTTGTGAGTTGTTTTCCAATGTCTCCATGCACATGCATGTGAGTTTTTTTCCACTTTGCCAATGTCACCTTCGTGTACGCGCGTACATTAGAGTGACAGATCACTGGAGGCGCCTTTCACAGCTTCATTACAAGTAAAAACTGGTCAGAAAGCCATGAAAGCCCCCACAGGTCACATTTACGTTGTTTGGAACCCCTTTGACATAGAGAAATTGATCAACAGAAATTCACCATAAATGAGTAATAATTGGGCATTGATTAACTATGATTTAATGAAAGATTTTAATTAAATTATACTTAGAAAATTAAATGGTTCCATACAACATTGCACAAGGTCCTGTGATAATTCCACATCACTTCTGACACACTTCCCACTGACTTCTGAAAAATTTTCAATCATTTCCTAATCCACATCTGACTCAGATCAGACCCAGAACAACATAAAATTAGACTCTGGCACTCTCTGGAGAGTGCGTCAAAGTCTCCCCTGGTGTAAGTGATCTTTCCCCAGCTCTCCCTTGTGGTTTGGGATGCGTGACATGTATGTACAACTGAGAGACATGTCTGTGGGGAGCAACACAGCGCGCAAGCGCAGCTCATAACAGAAGAATCCTAGATCTCCAGCCTCTCAAACCATGAGTGTGCAGTGAAAAACTCCAAATAACTAAGAGTGTTTATTTTAATCAGACTGTGTAACTAGAAGTATGTACAATATTCTATGAAATAAACTAAAACTGAGAAATAAAGAAATATACCCGTGTTATAAAGCTAAGCGCAAACCAAAGGCGGCAGCTGATGAAACTATGTCTTGACGCAGATAACGTTGCTCAACTGACACCAAGTGAGGGATAACTCAGGTCAAAAGACCATACCAAGTAAGAACAAAACCTTAGAGAGAAACTAAAGAGAGGAATCAAACTGGGAGAAAGTGATAACATCACAATCTCACCCTCTGTCTCGCAGATCCGAAATTGGATTGTTTTCTTTTCTTACAATCTATCTTAACCAGTAGAGAGCGGCTCTATTCCTGCTCTTAACACACTTACCAATATGTTTTCCAACTCTTTGGGAGGTATTGGTGTGGACAGTCTGGTCATCTTTGACTATTTTGTCTAGGAACAAAAACGATAGTGCGTTAGCTTCTATCTTTCTTACTTCATCTTAGAGACTCAGCCGCCTACCTTGGGCGCTGGCTGAGATTCTTTTGACTAGCGGTTTTTGGCCGGGATTTTCCACGTGCCTGATCTTGCTGGCGGATGTTGGATCTGCTTACATCAATAAGATGATTTTAGTTTCACAACATCACTTTGCAGACTTTGGACTGCAGAAATGGTTTGCATTTGCTTACCAAGTTCCGCAGCTGGGGTAGCTCCCAACTTCTCACTCAATTTATGAGTTCGACGTCGCTTGCCTAGACTGGAATTCTCACAGCCTTCCGTGCTTTGAGTCGCAAGATGCGAAGCAGCCTCCAAGACTTGGATGACCGCCAGTTTGAAGAGAGATTTCTTGATGGTTGTCCTCCCAGTGGGTTTTGTCAGAAAGTCCGCTGAGTTTTCAGTGGTTTTCACATATAGGACTTTGTTTAGATTGACCGCAATCAACTCCCGGACAAAATGCAACCTGAATGACATATGTTTTGTGCGGAACCCGTTTTGTGACACTTTACTTTTGGCAAGATCCAGGGCACCTCGTTGTCTATATAAACTTTGATGTTCTTGAGGTCAGGAAAGATAAGAGTTTTGTTGGCTAGGTTTGCTATCCACGCTAGGTCACAACCAAGATCGGAGAAAGCCTTATATTCCGCCTCCGTTGTTGACAGAGAGACGGTTGTTTGCTTTGTGGATTTTCAGTTGATCAGGTGACTACTGGATTGAACAACATATCCAGTAGTTGATCTTCTGGTGTCGGGACAGTTTGCCCAGTTGGAGTCAACGAATGCTTGAACGGTTGCATTTTCTTGTTTTAAATTTGTCAAGCCTATTTCCTTGGTGCCCTTCAGATATTGGAAGACTTGTACCGCCGCATGGTAGTGCTTCATTCCAGGTGATTCAAGGTATTGCAACAGTGTGCTTACAGCATACGCAATATCCGGTTGAGTCAGAATACTGAGATAGTTTAGTGATCCAACCAGTGCTCAATAGTTCACTCCTGTCTCCTGAAACGCCTTCATCTCTGCTTGTGTTGCTTTCTTCAGATATTCACGAGGGTTTAGAGGACAAGATGCAACATGCAGGCCTTCCAGATCAAATTCCTTTAGTTTTTGGTCAATGTACTGTGTTTGGTTTATCTGAAGCCCGTTGTCAAATCTGTCTAAGTTCATACCAAGCAAGAATTCGGCTTGGCCCATGTATTTTACCTCAAATTCGCGCTCCATTTCCATTCAAAAGACTTCAGGTTTCTCACTTATTATCACAAGATCGTCCACATGAGCAAATATCCAAGTGGCAGGCCTGTTGCAAGCTTTGGTTCGCCAGAACCCGCACGGGTCGGAAATCGCTGCTTGAAAACCAAGAGTGAATAGGTAAGAAGAGAGCTGCTTATACCAGAAAAGCGGTGCCTGTTTAAGTCCATAGATGGCTTTCTTCAATTCCAGTACCAAACTTTCCGGACACTCCAGCCCTGGCGGAGGTAACAGTGTTACCTTGTCCTCAAGAGGACAGGTCAGAAAAGTGCTTCTCACATCAAGCTGATGTATTTTAAAACCGTGATTGACCGCAAAGGAGAGTATAAAGAACCCAAGGGAGGCGGGTTTGCCCGTTGGAGCGTATTTTGCTTCAAAGTTGAGACCATGGGTCTGCTTGAATCCTTGGGCACAGATCCGTGCTTTAAACTCGATAACCTGATTTTCAGAGCCAAGTTTCTTGCGGTAAGCCCAAGTCAACAGTATTGGGTAGCTGGTTGCAATGCGCATTTGCACTATCCATACTTGGTGCTTGTTCATGTTGTTTATTTCCTTCAACTCCGCCTCCTTCCAGGTTGAGTTTTCGGCACACAACATTGCCTGTTTGTGATTTTTGGGTTCAATGGAGACGGAGACTGTGAATGCTTGTTTTTGTTCCCGTTTTCCTTCAACTATGTTTTGCTGATTGATTGCGCCAATGATTGCTTTTGCTGGTGTCGCCAAATCCGAGTTGTCTTCTGACTCGCCTTCATCATCCGGCTTGGTGGTGTGTTTTGCTGCTTGCAGGTTGGTCAGCACGGCTTCAAGCTCAGCACCTTCTTGAATCTTGAGATCATCCACTGTGAGAATGAAAGCTGGTTAGTTGGTGAAGAAAGTCCGCTAACCGCCTCCTTCAAGAATATTGATGTCCGGGCTGTGTGATTGTCGGTAACTCGGCTCCGCGCTGCTACTTTCCGCTAGCCTTCAGCGCTCCTCTACTGAGCCTGATCTATAGCGTAATAATCCGCAAGTGAATGAAGCCCCGCACTTTGTAAGCACAAAATCCGCAAGTAACTCTTGAATAAGGATAAGAACACAGATTATCTTCTTAATAACTCTAGTACGTCCGTAGTTGTAAGTACAATGATGAGTCAATCCGTCAGATGATCCCTCCCGGATAATATGGGAAGAAGAAGAAGAAAGTCCCCCCTCCCCCGTCCTTCCCTCCACGCACATTGCCGTTCCCACCCAATCCCGCACGTCTGACACTTTCCCGCACTAGTCCGCCCGCTATCCCGCTCGTCACTTTCCCAGACTCCGCTCCTCTCCGACGCTTGCCCTCCCACCGTCCTCTGTCTAGCCCCTGTCAGTTGTTCTCTCGCCACCGCCTTCACCCCGGTTCCACCCGCTCGGGCTGTCATGGCTCACCCGCTAACGCGCCGCTGCTACCAGTCCACGTGTGTAGTCCCGCCGCAGTCCAGCCCTGTCTTTTTCCGCTCCAATCCAAATATCCAATCCAAAATCTGCAATCCGCAATCCGTGCATTCCGGTCCGCGCGTGACTTTTCCGTAAGCTTTCTTAGTGTGCTTTCCTGACCTCATCCTCAGTGCTTATGTCACCGGAATGCACTCTGCCTGAGCGGCTTTGTACATTCCCCGCCCGCGCTATCCCCCGTGGACATTCTACCGCGCTTGCCTATATAAATCACCACACTGCGCTGACATTCTTGTCGATCTCCTCCTCAGTTTGATAGGGCATGTCAGCATCAGAGTTGAACAACGGCAGTCTTTCTCCATCTGAAAAGTTGACGCTCCTTCTCAGTGCTGCACACTCCGGAAATGTTTGCTCATCAAAATGTGCATGTTTGACTGTCAATATTTGCTTGTCCTCGAGTCAACAGACTTTGTACAACAAGTAATTGTTTTCATACCCAATCAAGATGCCTTCCCAGGAGATTGGCCCGAATTTCTCCGTCTGGTGTTGCTTTGGTTTCACAATCCACACTCAACAACCAAACGGCCTGAAGAAATTCATGTTTGGAGAGATCTTGAAGAGCAGTTACACTGGTGACTTCTTGCTTTTCAACAGGGATGGTAAGCAGTTGGTGGTTGCTGTTGCTGTCTTAACCGCTTCTGCCCACCACTCCGGGGCCAGGTTTGACTGTAGGATCATGCACCTTGTCATCTCAATTATAGTCCTGTTTGCCCTTTCCGCCTATCCATTGTTTTGCGGTGTGTACGGCGGCAAGACATTGTGTTGAATTCCAGCCTTTCTCAGCAGTTCGCTCAGGAGATTGTTGCAGACTTCACCTCTGCCATCTGTAATTAGCTTCTTCATCGTCGCGCCGGTTTGCTTCTCGAACAGGGTCCTAAAGTTCTTGACTGCGTCCGCCGCTTGGCTCTTCTCTTTCAAGATGGTAGTATGAATGTACCTGGTAAATTGATCTACCAGCGTCAAGAAGTAACGCGCGCCGCCATTTGTTGAAGGCGAGATTGGTCCCACAAGTTCCCCATGTACAACTTCCAAAGGTCCAGATATCAAATTGAAGTGACTCTTGCAGGGCTGTCTTGTGATTTTTCCTAACATGCAGGCGTCACATGCGTGCGTCTTTGTAAGGTTAAGATTTTTCGGAACCGCCACCAATATTCTTGCCGCGCTGGCATGTCCAAGTTGGTTATGCCATTTGACAAAGTCCGATGTGGCCTGCGCTGTAGTTGTAATCAAGCTTGTTGCAAGATTGCAAGGATTTAGTACTCCCTTAATTTCAAGTAGGTCGTTACTAGTATCCACCCCAAATGCTTGTCCATCATCAATTTTCACCGCAAAGCCTTCCGTCCCTAGTTGAATAAGCACTTTTGACTTCATAAGCTGCACTAAAGAGACCAGGTTTCTTGTTAGGTGTGGTACGTAGAGTGCATTGCGCAACGTTAGACAACCACCGTTTCCCAGCGGGAGCGTTGTGTCTCCTCAAGCTGCAGAAACCAGTTCGCCAGAGCCGCTACCTGTTACGATGTTGATTGAGACTCGACTGGTTTGCTTGAAGTAGCCAAGTGATGTGAGCATGTGATTACTTGCCCCGGAGTCAAGAATAGTGGTTTGAGATCCCGATCCATTCACAGATGAAAGATAACTGAACAAAGGGCGTATGTTTTCAGAGGATGTGGACTCGGTAGGTTTTTCCACGGTTGTGTGATGAAACAATCCCTTCCTCTTTACTTGCTCCTTGCCCTCTTTTTGCTTTTCAAGATGTTCTTGGTACTTCTCGGGATGCAACGTCCAGCAATTCTCTTTGGTGTGATTCGCCTCCAGATTATGCTTCTTGCCAGGACAAGTGATGGGTGTATAGAGGCGACTTTTCTTCAGACCAACGTCAGCAATCAGAGCTGTAGAAGTTGCGCTTGCTAATGGTGCTTCTGTTGCTTTCCTTTTGTTGGTTTGTTCAAAACGGCCAACCTCTTGCAGGCAATTGATTACGTGCTTTGGCTTACCCAGCATGAGCAAGTTCAGATCCCCAAAAAGACTTTGCATCAAAAAGGGCCATTTCTTTGTGATCCTACTGATTATGCTGCAGCATATCACAAAATCGGGAACTATCATGCCAAGGGAGTCAAACTTTGCCAGGCACTCTTCAATGCCGCCAATATACGCCGCCATGTCTTTGTTAAACTGGGTGTCTTCCCATCTTGCCCATACTTCATAGCTTGCGGGGATTGAGTCAGACGCATAGACGGATTTGAACATTTGCCACAACTTGTAAGGATTTTTTGAGTTGTCCTTCTTGACTATTGTGTTAAAAACTCTGTCCGTAAGATTTGCGCACAGAAGGTTGGCGGCTTTCTGGGCTTTTTCTCTGGATCTTTGAGACATGTCCGGCAGCGGTGGGTTATTGATGAAGTTCTCCAGATCAAATTCAGCTAGAACCATTCTGATCTTTTTCTCCCAGATTTCAAAGTTCTCTCGGGTGAACTTTGGAACTTTCATTGTGGGCTTTCCACCGATTGAAAAATAGCTAGAGTCACTCTCATAGTTGGCCATGATGTATTCCTGCTCCTGTTCTTTGTGTTCTAAGGTTGTGTTCAAAGCTTGAGACTGTAAATCTGAAAAACTCCAAAGAACTAAGAGTGTTTATTTTAATCAGACTGTGTAACTAGAACTTGAGTATGTACAATATTCTATGAAATAAACTAAAAATGAGAAATAAAGAAATATAACTAAGAGCAGGAATAGAGCCGCTCTCTACTGGTTAAGATAGATTGTAAGAAAAGAAAACAATCCAATTTTGGATCTGCAAGACAGAGGGTGAGATCGTGATGTTAGCATTTTCTCCCAGTTTGATTCCTCTCTTTAGTTTCTCTCTAAGTTTTTGTTCTTACTTGGTATGGTCTTTTGACCTGAGTTATCCCTCACTTGGCATCGGCAAAACGGCAAAGCAGTTGAGAAACGTTATCTGCGTCAAGACATAGTTTCATCAGCTGCCGCCCCTCCCTACAGCTCAAAAATTATCCTCCCTTTCATGCCCAAGCCGCTTGTCTTCTTTCATCAATGAGAAATCAAAATTAAAAAGAAATTCATCCTATTTTGGCTCTGCATTCTGTCCCCAGGTAGCATCAAAAAACACCATGGGAAAAATCTTACCCTCTCACTTTATTCTCTGCATCCACCAATGCCTGGCCACTGCCTCTGGAAATTTTGTGTTGAACTTGGCAAATAGGTTTCCGCAGTTCTTCAGGTTCACCTCTGGTTCCCATGAGTTCTCTGCCAGTCCAAATCTGTTCCAACTTAAAAGGTGTCAAAGGTTCCACCCTCTTTGAAAACAATCCAGAATGACATCCACTTTCCCCTTGTCTCTGCTTTCTACTGTGACCTGATCTGGGGTCGGCTGGTGCTACTCTGTGATTTCATATGTGTTTTCAAAGTACCAAGACATGGAAAAATGGGTGTAATCCCTGCATGGAGAGCAGAAGGGTCACTTTGTAAGTGGATGTGGAAATTATGCTAGCTATTGCAAATGGTCCTATCCACTGGTGTTCCAGCTTGCGGTGGGGCAGGATGTTAAAATATTGTGTCTTTCCATCCAAAATTTGTTACCAATGTTCCATTCCAGTGTGTACCTCATTTTCCTGTTGAATTGGCTTTTCATTGCCTCCTTCGCCGCTTCAAGATGGTGTTTGAGCTCCACCTGTACCTCTTCAAGCTGTTGGAGTTTCTCCACAACTGCTGATACACACTGCTTCATCAAAGGAATTTTGCTATACAACATTTAACCAGTAATTTGTCTTGAATGGGGATACTCTGGTTCAAGGGTGGTTGTTTTTGTTGTATGCAAACTCCGCCTTTGCAAGAATTGGTTACCAATTTTCCTGTTGGTAGGACACAAATTGGCAGAGGTACTTCTACTCTGCGTTGTTTGAAACTTCTGACTTTCCATTGTTTCTGGAGTGGTACAATGTTGAGGGGTGGAGTCATATTCCTAAGCAGTTGTCCAATTTGTTGGTGATGTGGGAAATTAACATGCTTCCACAGTCAGAGACAATAGTCTTGGGGTGCCAATAAGTTTCCAAGCATGTGCTGCCATCAATTCCGCCAGTTGCTCTGCATTCATGGACTTCCTGCAGGGGATTAAATGTTCCATCTTTTTCAGGCAGTCAAAAGATGTCAACAGGGAGATCAGTGATCAAATCATAGCTGATTTCTTTCCATGGTCCCATTGGAATCAGCAAAGGCTCCAGGTTTCCTAATTTTCTTTGCATGGATGATTTGACCCGCTGGAAAGAGTTACATCCTTCCAACACCGCAACAGCTACGCTAAGCTACAAAAAGCGTCATTATAGCGTAGCATAGCAATGCCCCGCTATTCCCATAGACGGATAGCAAAAGTGTAGAGGTGTTGTCTCTACTATTAGTGGTAGCGTAGCGACATTCACGCTATGATAAATTGAAACTCCATGTAGCGGAGCAATTTTTTTGTGCTATTGCTACGAAATAGAAAATCTTTAGCGCAGTAGCACACCAATGCGCTATTCTCCGCTGTTAGTGGGGAAATTCCGCTATACCACTATCAGCGTCTGAAAAGCGCATCATGGGTGTGCGGCGCAGTCTCACCAATCTATGCGTGATTGTGCATAAGTTGCACAAACCTTTATTGGTGCCCAGAATGGGCCCTGACCTCTTTGTAGCTCCAGCTTCTAGAATCATACTTTTCCATAGAATCCATAAAATGGCAGCCACAAACTGTGATTCAACTCCAGACAACATTCCAGTCATCTCAAACCCTGATATCATCCCTCGCAAGGGACTAACTTGCTTGTGCAAGTAGCTCTGCTTGTGTCAAGCAAACTTTCTTGGCAGCCTTGGACATCTGCATGTCA
This sequence comes from Puccinia triticina, assembly GCF_026914185.1. Lineage (NCBI taxonomy): Eukaryota > Fungi > Basidiomycota > Pucciniomycetes > Pucciniales > Pucciniaceae > Puccinia > Puccinia triticina. The sequence continues at coordinate 1,574,120 of NC_070559.1, read as the reverse complement.
GCCAGGAGCTCTCTTGCCCATTGAACAATTGAAAGGTGCATCAGTTTGCACCTCTGGATCTGTAATGGTGTCAATGCTGCAGGTGACTTTCAAGATTTCCAAGCATTTTTGGATGCGGCTGCTGAAAATCCTAAGTTCAAATCTGAACAAAAGAAATGAGAATTAGTACATACTCCTTCCCCTGCAACATACACAATATGAATACATGAGTTGTTGATCCCACTGCAGCCAACAATTTTATAGCAAAAAGCGCACTAGCGCTATGGTTTTGCTTTTCAGCGGCACAAAGCCGCTAAATAGCCGTTGAAAGCGTGCAGCGTATTTTCCGCTAAAAATAGTGCGCTATTATCATCTGGGTTACCTCCCCCCATTCCTGAACAGAAAAGTGAAGCGGGATGGCCGCTTCTTGCAGCGTAGCAAAGCTGACCTGATATTTGCTACGCTGACGCTTCGCGTAGCGTAGCTGTTGCGGTGTTGATCCTTCTACATACTGATTGACAAATTCTTTCTGTCTTTCCCACAAAAAGCTTTGCTGGACAAGGGTGTTAGAATTCCTCCATGCCCAGTAGAGGTCTTATTTCTGTTGTTTTTCTTTTCCTTTCCAGAGAGTTCCATAGCTAACCAGGCCCCTTGCCATAGCTGTATTTCTTCTTCTCCCTCATGAAAAACACCCTTACTCAGTTCCAGGCCTAGATCAGACAGACCTGCTCTTTGAGACTTCTGATCTTTTGTTCTGATTCCCTGCGCATCTTGTGCTCTTGACTTCTTCAGACCTTCTCTTGCCTCATCCTTGACATTGAGTCACCTTTTCTTTCAAAGGGCAAGTGCGTGGGATTGGACTGGTTGGCTGCAATGGTGAAACATTACAATACGGGACTGGTATTGGCCAATACTACGTATAGTATTGGTTTTTTGATACATCATAATTCAATACCATGTATTGTATTGAAAAAAAGACATGATACGGTGGTATTGTGTCTAAAAAAACAACACCTTTTCTGGGCAATTGGCGCTCAATCCAATGGCCCCTCCCAGCAATACGCTTGTATTGTATCAGAATGTATTGGCAATGAGATACCATGGATTGTATTGGTTTGGTGACTTGATCCAATACCAATACAGTGTATTGGACCCAAAGAAAAACCAATACTAATAAATACCAATACATGTACTGTACCGTTTCACCGTTTCTGGCTGGCTGTTTTGGTGTCATGTTGGCTTTTTATAACTTACTTCCCCAAGGCTGTGTATGCTGACACCAAACAAGGGTGGGAAGTTATGTTTTCAATTTATCCATTAATTTTATCTGTAAGTTATATTTTGGTGGCCTATATCTTTGTTTATTGGCAATTCAAATAAAACAAAGCTTTATGTGTTTATAATGAATCATTTTTTCAACTTTGGAGACATAGGCTTTACCTCTGTAAAAAATTATCCCTGAAAGAAACCTGAAATTAGTTATCCAAGCAAATAGTTACGGATAACTGAAGTTTTGGCCTAGATTTAATGGTGAAGAATTGACATGAGCTGCACACATGCCACACCTAGGCCAAGCAGGGGACATGTTGTAGTTAGCGCATGTCACAGCTCTCCCTCTTAAGGAGAAGCAGAGGAGAGATCCACAAACTCTCCTCATCTAGCAATAAACATACTTTGCCAGAAGAACCGCCAAACAGACCTTCCTCCCCTACTGAGACCATAACAAAAAGTAGCCGGTGAGCCAATATGTGAATAAAATGAATATATGTTAGGAGGACTATCAAGAAACACAAAGATACAACTCTAAAGCTTTTTACAGTCAGTTGCAGACAGATTTTCATCTGGATAACTGCACACCCTTATAATCTGTCCCTTGCTGTACAAGATTCTGTCCACCTCTTTGTATCTGCTAAGGATGCCAATTGGGCCAGGTGTCCAGGAGGCCACCCAAACCCGGGCAGGTTTGGGCCAGACACAGACACCACTTTTGTAGATTATTTTAATATTGGCCTGGCCCATTAAAGTCAGTAAACAGTGTGGGTGGCCATGAGATGCCCAGTGGGCACCTGCAGGCCTTGGCTATCCTATCCAGGGGTAAGCAGATGGGTCAGCCTAAATGCACCCCAAACATTTACTTCATGTACACCAAAAAGGGGTACTGCTGAAATGTACCTCAAACCACTTGGGGTGTACTTTTGCGCACCCCTGTGAAGATGGGGTACAGCACCTCATACCCAATGTAATTTGGGGTGAGCCACAGGGTACCCCAAAGCCGGTGAAATCTATGGTGTACACAGCCACAACACTCCATCATACTGGGGTGCAAACCCCCAGTACTCCAATATGTCACCCTGTGAAAGGGGTGAGCAACTCAACACCCCAGAACCCACCCGCCTGACTACACATCAGTCATTGAGGGGAGTGGCAAACCTCAATGATCATCACACAATGACCAACACCGGTCATCAAGGGTGCTACTCCCCTTGATTACCAGCACAATTGTTCATTGAGGGGAGTAGCACCTCCCCTCAATGGCCATCACAGACCAGTCATTGAGGGCGGTTCTACTCTCCTTGATGACCGGCACAGATTGGTCCTTGAGAGGAATAGCACTTCCCATCAATGACCGGCACAGATTGGTCATCAAGGGGAGTAGCACCTCCCCACGATGGCCGGCACAGATTGGTCATCGAGGGGAGGAATTGATGACCAATCTGTGCCGGTCATTGATGTGAGGTGCTATTCCTCTGGATGACCAACACAATTGGTCATTGACGGGAGTAGCACCTCCCCTCAATGACCAACACAGACCAGTAATCAAGGGGGGTGCTACACTCCCTCCCCTCGATGGCTGGCACAGATTGGTCATTGATTCCTCCCCTCAATGACCAATCTGTGCCGGCCATTGAGGGGAGGTGCTACTCCCCTCGATGAACGATTGTGCCGGTCATTGAGGGGAGTAGCACCCTTGATGACCGGTCTGTATTGGTCATTGAGGGGAGGTGCTACTCCCCTCAATGAACAATTGTGCCGGTCATTGATGGGAGTAGCACCCTTGATGACCGGTCTGTGTTGGTCATTGAGGGGTGCTACTCCCCTTGATGACAGCTGTGTGCAGGTCTAACAAGCCAGGCGGGTGGGTGGGGGAGTAACTTGCCTTGATGGGGTGCGCTACTTATGTACACCATTTCATTTGGTGTACAATAGATTTCACCCCAAAAATTGAAGCAGTCTGGGGGTTTTAACACCTGCACCCCAATGTTTTTGGGGTAAGCAGGTCTGCGCACCAATAAATTGTGGTACTCCAGAAGTGCACAACAGTAATATTGGGGTGCACATGTGGGTACACCAAAATGTTGGTGTACATGAAGTAAATTTTTGGGGTGCATTTAGACTGACCCTAAGCAGATACCAGATAGTACAAATGTGGATGACAACAAGCTAGATATTGACAATTCAAGAAGGCAAACACTCTTTTCCACTGTCCAAAAATGAGTCCTAGATGTTTGCTAAAGCCCAGAAATTCAAAGATCTTGCCTATTTTCACTTCATTGACCTTGGCCCATGGGCCATCTTGGGTGGCCTGTACATGGGCTAACCGACTAGCCTGGCCGGGCGCCACTGAGAAGCCCGTGTCTGCAATGAGGCAGACACAGGTTTGGGTTGGACACCAAATTCAGGTTATTTTGCCTGGCCTGGCCTGTCTGATTATGGCATCCTTAGTATCCGCCGTTTTTTCCTGCCAGTGTATTCAAAAAACAAAGCCATTTGGTCAGTTAAGGGTCAAGCAGAGTCATTTACTTGATCTTGGAAATGATTTCCACATCCAAAATGGCCAAACCCTCCTCCTCCTCCTCCGCCTCTTCCACTCAAATCCCAAGCTCATCAACCTCAAACCAGTACTCCGCTTGTTCCAAATCAATTGAATTGTCTTCAAACCAGGTTTTGAACTACCCCACTTCTGCAAATGTCTGTTCCGTGTTGCTGCTCCGTTTTAAAAGTTTTAATGTTAGCTTTTCACCAAGTATGTGGGTAAGGTCCATCCTGTGGGATAGTGCATCAGGTTTGGTGGCCTAGGGCCAAAGGCCGGAATTCTATATAAAAGAATGATATTTCAGTATGTGTTGTTATAAGCAGGGAAAAGGGGAAGCTTACACTAAAAGAAAAACTCTAGAAACTGCCAGCAGTTGACAGGCAGCATACTCCAGTGTCACTGCCATTTTAACTCCACATAATTACATCATGCCCTTTCATGCACAGTTACTGTGCAGTGTGCAGTGACTGTGCATTTGACCTTGGTTGAAATAACCTTTGAGAAAGGCTTGAGTATCACATCAAGCTTCCTTTGAGCTTCTGCATCTCAACTGCTAGCATTTTCTAGAGTTTTTCTTGCAGCGTCAAACTGTAGCCCAGCTTTGGGAAGAAAGGAAACGATATGAGTAAACTCTACTATGTATAAACATGAGTACATCTGTTTCTAGTGCATTCAGTTTGGGTAAGGGTGAAAGCCTGGTGAAAACCTTACACTGACAGTTGGGTTAATTTAGGATTTAGAGAGGCATCTGGAGCTCTCTAAATCCCCATAGGAAGTCCTCCACTTATGTTGATAGTTTTTTGAAAAAAAAGATAGGCAAGAACCTGAAGGTAAACTCCTTTCAGATGTTGAGGGTGCTTCATGATGTTGAAGTAAAAAAGCAACAAAATATCAAGAAAACCTCAATCTTCTCAGGCCACCTCCGACTTTACCCGCAAGCCTCTTTCGGAGACGCTTGTCGAGAGGCTCAGTTAAGCTTGCCATCAAATTGTTCCGAGACAATTGTATCAGTCCAAGAATGTGACAGTTTGTGAAGGACCGAGAGAGCACCGGGTAGATTGATCCGGAGGGAGTGAGGCAGTGGGTGGGGTGATGTGAGAGCTTCATGGGGTGGAGTTTCTTGTGGTACGTGATTTTGGAGGTGTTTTCAGCACCCGTTTTTGAAAAAGCGCACAAATGAAAACAGGTGAAAATTGATTTTGAAAATCGGGCCCGCGGTGGTACAGGCCCTTAATCTGTTCCGAAGATGTAGAAACTAAGAACGACGCAATTCATTTCATGATCAAAATCAGGAAAGACTACTGGGAGCTGGAGCTGTGGAGTAAACAAGGTAAATAAATCGGAGATTGACGTAAGCTACTTGGGTAAGTATGAATAAATGAAGCAGCGTTAATAACTTGAAGAGTGAGAACATGTGAAAGAAATATAATCAGTTACGAAAGTTAAACTTTTGAATGCCACTTAGGACACGGTCGAGTGTGTTTAAGTTTTCCTTGACAGAAGCGGGATCAGCAAAGCCGCCTTTCTTGACCAAATTGATCAGGAATGCGGTGTCAGCTTGTAAGACTAGGTTGAGTCGATGGTCAGACTGTTTAGTCGAAAGCTGTCGGTTCTTGGTTTCTTTTTCAAACTCTTCACTGATTGAGATTGCCCGTTGGACGATCTTGCTTGGAATCCCTGCCATCTTGGCTACATGCGGTCCATAGGAACGCGGCGAGACACTGGATAATTTGAACCAAATTAAGGAGAGAAAATTTATTTAGACTCTAGACGACCGTTGATATAAGTCCAGCGAACTTACCCGGAAGCGAGCTTGTACAGAAACACCACTTCTCGAGTTACTTCATCAACATTGGTGAGCATGTACTTAGTGGCGACATTGGCATGTGCTTGGAAGTCTTCTGTAAGTGCTGAATAATGAGTAGCAAAGAAGCCCAGACAGTTTGAATGGGTCGCCAGTCGATGCCTTCAGAAACCATTCACAGAATCAATAACACATCAACATAAGTCTCACACCAAAGGGATTGATCAAGTTGATGTGGGTCGCAGCCTTACAACACGGCGAACGCAATCGCATGTCCATCAAAGGTGCTGGTACCTCGACCGAGTTCATCAAGGATTACCAGGGATTTCGAAGTCGCCTCCTTAAGGATTTTACAAGCATCATCCATCTCGACTGAACACAAATTTGGCAAATGTAAACTTTGAGTGCTATTTTGACTTATAGATAGATGAATGCAATATGAAGGCTATGCGTTCTCACCCTTAAATGTACTAGCATGTGCGAAAATGTGATCACTGATCGTTTTCGTTCACAAGTCAGATTAGCCTAGTTATCAAAACAAATCAAAGTAATAATTGGATCAACAAACCTGGCACCCATACGAGTACAGATACGGTCGACCGGAGAAATGATCGCGCTTTCCGCAGGAACATAGCACCCGATCTGTGCCAAGATAGTGGCAACACACGTCATTCTAAGCAATGTTGATTTCCCGGCCCTGAAGCGCAAAAGAGAAGCAAGATTCGCATGAGCGATTTGTCGACCACGCTTAGCTGGAGACGACGACAGATGCTGAAGTACATATTAGGACCGGTGAGGAGGATCATCCGACATTCATCTCCGCCCACCGAGACATCGTTCGAGATGAAGTCGCTGTCGTCTCGACCAACAGTGCATGGGTGTCGGAGCGTGACAAACTTGACCATTGCCTCAGCCGAGTCAACAATCTGCGGCCGACAGGTCGTTTCGCCCAGTGCAATCGAGGCTTTCGCCAGGGAGAGCACGCAATCTAATTGCGCAATCGACTTGACCACTTGCAGCCAGGTCAGATAATCCTCATCAAACGCCAGAAAAACCTGAATAGATTGGAAAAAGTCAGTCTGGTGAATGCTCAGATCATAGATGCGTTAAGTCAGGTCACCTTTAAATGGAAATCCTTGAGTGCACATGACTTCTTCTCGCGTGCTTGTTTCAGCTTTTTGACAAGTTGGGCAGATTGTGGGCTATAGTAACGCGCGCAATCTTTGGTTCCTGACATTTTAGTCCAGTTCGACGGCGGCTTGACTTTAACGCTGACCTGAATTTGATAAATATCTTTGATTCCGATATCTTTGTAAACCACATCTTCAGTTCTGATGTTCCATAAAATGTTAAAAATTACGCTCTCAGTCAGCTGACGATAAGATGAGAGTGAGTCAAATTGAATCAATTGTCAGCTTGAGCGCTTACTTGAGCAACTTTTTAGCCGCCTTTAATTCAGCCTTGAGCGCCTTCTCCGCCTCTCTTTCTTCCTCTAAAGCCATATCGTAAGACTCATCTTTTCCTTCAAGAGGTAAAAGTTCTCGACGATCATCGTTTAGGGTAAACATGTCTTCAAGGTTCTGGAGTAGCTTCTCAACATCTGGGAGCGAGTCCAGTAACTCTTGAAGTAAGATGGCTGGTGTCTCATCGATGAGCTGGCGAAGCTCTTGAGTGGTTTTGTAAATCTTTTTGAACGCTTCCAGTACCTTGAGGAAGTTGGGTACGGTACATGCACCCGCGTGAACTCGGCTGATCAATCGTTCCAAGTCCGGCAGGCCCGAAAGAGCACTAAACGTTTTCTCAAAGGAGGGGTGGCTCATGAGGAAGTCTACCGCGTCCAGTCGAGCTCGAATCGCATCAGCGTCCTGCAAAGGAGAGCAGAGCCAATGTCTAAAAAGTCGTTTGCCTAGCAGGTTTGATGGCAAATAAGATAAGTCTTGAGATCATGTTAATGCTATTGATCGTGGGAAATTCAAATCACCAAACGAGGTAACACAGCGGTTTAATAATTTCAAGAGTCGACTCTCTTCGCTTCCATCGCTTTGAAGGAGCTCAAGATCAGAAATGGTCTTGCCGTCCAGATGCATGGTCTTACTGCAGCGAAAAGCATCCATCACCTTGCTAGAGGGAAACAAATCAGCTCTACGGAACAAAGAAAGAGCCAAGCGATTACAAGATCCCTACTTACACATTCTTACAAGTGAGCAGATCCTTGTCGAGGTTCAGTTGCTTGAGGTACCACAACAGCCCACCCAGAGCTTGCATGGTTTCCACTTTGCTATTGAAAGATTTAAAGACTTCAGGGATCTGACCTCCGGACTCTTGGAAGAGCTCCGTCAATCTGCAAACACATTCTTCGGGCTCCAAAAATTCGTCGCTTTTGAGAGCGGTCCAAGTACAATCGGAAGATGCTGTATTCCGCAGGACTCGCAAGGTGGCCGGCGATAGACCAGATTTTTCATGCAGAATCTCCTTGGGTTTGAACCGACTCATGATGGTCTCGAGATGTGTCCTGTTTGCAGAGTCTTCAAAATGTGTCAAGTTAAATTCCGCTGTGGCAGCGTCCATGATTATTACACCAAAGCTTATTGTTGAGTTAATAAAAATTCGGTGAGAGCGTGTTAGTGTTCAGATTCTCGAACATAATTTGAAATATGATTGCCTTACACAGGAAAATCCGAAGAGTTGTAGTTTTCCTGGATATTACAAAGTTAGCCTCAGCATGATGTCACTGACACATATTAGAGACTGGATTGAGGAAATGAGCCATACCTTGATGGCTAATAAGCAAGTAGCTGCATCGTCGGTCAATATACTACCGTCGACGATTGTGCCCGAAGTGACGACACTCCTCAACTCCCTTCTGACGATTTCCTTGCCTGATCCCTTTTGTTGTGGTGGTGGCTTAGCATACTTTGAGGCAGGCAGGCTACCTTTATTCCTCATTTCGGCACCCAGGGCGGTCTCACACTGATCGACTTTTCCGACCTGTAACACAACCGCAATGATTGGATGCAGATTTTTCATGTGATTAGCGCTGAATACATCAGGAGTCTCTAAACGTCAGATTACCTTGTAGCCTTTGGCAAGAAATTTTGCAATCCAAAAATCCACCGAACTTTCGGGTACCCCAACCATAGACTACGCGTGAAAGGAGTGATTATCGCAATTGTCATGTTAGTTGGGTTAGGTCCCGGATGTCCATTATTTGGCGAGAAAGGAGTGAAAATGTAGCGCATCACCATTTTGACACGCTTGGTTATCTTCAGATCAAATTCCTGATGTCCAATCAAAGCGTCTCCTTCGTAAAGCTCGGAAAATTTGCCTAATAATGTTTTCATCCAAATTAAAATCAGCGTGATTCCACCTTGAAAGCTACACAATGGGATGTATGCTCGCCTTTTTGGAAAAATAAGACTGTATCAAAGTGATCTGATGGGAATAACATGGTCAAGAACATGTTCAAGAATTAGATTTTAAAGAGTTAGCGCACTTCGTTTGATTTCCCAAAACTGGACCTCGAACGGAGTCATAGAAGCCCAATCTTTTTTCGAAATGTGCAATGTTCTGGGATCATATTCTGGAGATCCCATCGGGTTTCCATCGGCCTGGCATGAGTGCAGAGGAGTCGGTTGAGGAGCTGACTAATTGTAGAGCTAGAAAGGGCAGTCATTTCGTCCTGGCTTCTTACATCTTTTATATCACGGAGAAAAGCCCAGGGTCCTTGTTTCCAGGGAGCTTCGGCACCACCAGCTGCTTTGTCAGGATTGGTTGCAGATTGTCCGGACTTCAATTTGGTAGACGACGATGATTTGGTAGACTTGGTGGCCAAAAGCTTGGACTTGGGTTTGAAGCCAGGATTATCATCCTCATCCTCGAGGTCATCATCATCAGCTTCACCTGAATTATATAAACAAAAGTAAGTGACTAGAACCCTACGTGCAGATTCAGGTTGGTCACTTACTGGGACCAGCAGTACTCGCGTGACTAGAGAATCCGTCCCCAGCACTTTTGGGAGTAGAGGCGCCAGAAGCCGATGACGCACATGAATAGCGTGCCTTCTTGCTTGCGGGCAGCCGAGATCGCGATGCTTGAGGTTACGAAAAATGCATTTGTTTATGCGTATAGAAAGTACCAAATCAAAGCAAGAAACATAGTTCAACACATTGATCCACAGGCAGAAACCGTAGAGAAAACAAGGAAAAGTAGGAAATTTGGGCCTGAGGTAAAAATAACAACAACTAACCTGGAGGCTCCTCATCCTCGCTCGAGCTACCAGCCACTACGACACTTTTACGCTTGCCCCGGGCGGCAGTACGAGACCTTTCGACTATCCCTTCATCTTCATCTTCATCCATATCATCATTCGACTGTGCTAGGGGTTTTGTGTCCGGATCACTACTAAGGTTGTTGGCTCGTGAATCGGAGGACAGGGCTGTTGTGCTCTTCTTGACTGGAGCCGATTTTTGGAAAAAGCCCTTCTCAAGCAGAAAATCTCCGAATCAGTTCTTGACCGGTTAAATGAGTTCTCCCGCCACAAAAGACAAGCTTATGTATCTCATCGTGTGCTTACACCAAGGGTGGATTGTTTCAGTTTGCTTGACGCTTTCGAGGTTGAGCCGCTCATCGTCAATCGAATTCTTGTTGACCAACTCTCTGAAGGGATCTCTGCAGCTTCAATGTGTGCAAGTAGCGTGTCAGGTCAACAAGACACGGGGCCCTGCCCCCCGTGACCCGGTCCGTCACGATGACTGGAGTTGAGCTGACCTCGAGCAGCTTCACATCACCCATCAACGCCACCCACTCCAACTCGGCCAACGACATCCTCATACCAGCTTTCACGCTTTCGCAGCTTCCTCAATCATGGCCACATGGGATTACGTCAGTACTCTCCAGCTCCACCCGCCAATAATCAGCTCACATCTTGTTTTTCCCCTTATTGGCCGTGTCACACTCAATTGGATTCTTGGAAAACTTATAGGTCATGAAATTTGTAAGCAACCTCCGCATAGCACGATTGAATGAAAGTAGCCAGATCTCTGATCCAAAGTGTTCTTCAACAAAACACGATTATATGGACTATGAAGGTGGTAGTCGGAGATTCGAGTACAGGCAAATCTTCGCTATTGGTTCAACTGACTGATAAACGGTTTTTAGGTCAATCAGATCCAACCGTTTGAGTTAACGTTCTCAACCTACCTTATCTCATCAAAACTCACACAACTGACAAGAATTTCTCATTACAAACCAATAAACAAAAATGCAACTGGAATAGATTGGTGTAGAGTTTGGCGCATCATTAATCTCCCTGCCGAACGGAAAAACTATCAAGGCTCAAGTTTGGGATACCGCCGGGTATGTGTTTCGACTCTTACTAATTAATCACCGCTTATGCTGAGACTTCTTTCTATTCAATTCCGCTGCCAATCATGATTTGATGGCATTCGCTTCAATCTTGTGCACGATCACTTACGGTGTATCCTGTTGCTCTCTTGAAGACAGGAAAGCTTCCGATCAATCACTCGGTCATATGTGGGTGCGCTTTTACCAAACTCCGCTAGTCTTGACCTGTCCAAATTTTGTCCCTAAAACATGCTGACTGATCAGATTGCTCCGCTTCAGGTGTTTAATTTGGCAATATCAGTATCAGATTCAAGTCCAGCTGGCAAACGGGATTTTAACTTCCGGAAACATTGATCGATTGATAGTACCGCGGAGCAGCCGGAGCCCTACTAGTGTTCGACACAACCCATCGGCAATCGTTTCTCAACCTCTCACAGTGGCACGAGGATCTGAAGTCATACGGAGACCCGGATCTAACGGTGGTTGTTGTCGGAAATAAATCGGATCTGTGTCCCTCGACGGGCGATGATTCTGGCCACCCTCCAGCAGCATCTCGACAAGTCACTCATGATGAAGCTTTGAGTTGGGCCCACGAAAGAGGACTCGAATATATCGAAACGAGTGCGAAAACCGGTGCAAACGTCGAAGAAGTTGAGCATCTCTGCATCTTCCGGACTTGATCTTCTAACATCGCCAAACACTGAAGTTATCTACACATGTTTTTTTCTGGTGATCAAAATAGGCCTTTGCTAAGGTTGCCCGAAAGATTTATGAGTCTGGACGATTGGATCTCCAGAACCGCTCGAATCAACAACGGCCTGGAACCAGTTTTCCCCTCCCTAATAATAGCCACAATCAAAAGCGGTGTTGTGGATAGGGTTGACAGCGCTCTTGAGCAGGTGCGCGTCTAGGGGTGGCTGCTCAGCAGCCTTGCTGGCCTCCGGCGAGTTGGGCAGTGCCTCAAAATTCTTTCAGCCTCAAACTATTTTGATATCACATAAATTTGCAACATAAATCAATTCGAGGATTCTTCATGACACAATAGAGAGCAGAGAAAAAGGGGGATTGAACACCGTCTGGGCCAGATGATAATAGGGTCAGCAGGTTGAGGAGGGTTGATGGAAGCGGGCTTCTAGTTCCAGGCGATCTCCGGGTTCTGGTCGAGGCCGCTTGGTAGGAGGAGTGCCTAGAGAAAGTCTTGGCCATTGAGCTGAGTACAACCAGCAGCCGGAGATAAGCAAAGAGGGTGGTGGCGATGGCCGAGGAGGACGAGCGCGGTGGCGGTGGGGACGAAAGCTGGAGGATGAGATCGAGCGTTTGGAGCGGCAGAAGGCGGGCAGCGGTTGGACCCCGAAAACTTGCCCGCGCTCAAGTTTTGCACCCGCGCCGCGCGGTGATTTACTTCTGGCTCGGTGCGCATGACGCCGGCAAAACCTGACCTTGACATTCCAGCTGAGGGCACCTGAGTCCCTGGCAAGTCCAACTCGAGTAGGCCAGCACATATTTAACATTCACCCTGCAGCATGGTAAGTTCACACCCGCTCGTCCTAGCACTGCCCAATTCAGCTAACCAACGTCCTTTATTTGACTCTTTCCTTTTAGTCATCGAACAAGACATTCCGCGTCAAACGATGCCTTGCTAAGGCCCAGGTCCAAAACAGGTCAGCTCTCACTCCACCTTCATCAACACGTTTTCCACCAGAGTCCAACTAATCAAACTTCCTTTTGCCTTACTCTCAAGACCTATCCCTCAATGGTGCCGATTGAAAACCGACGCTAAGAGTGGGCTCGCGATCTTCACTTTCTGCCTCAAACTCTCTGACTCGCTTCACTCTACAAATCGTTAAGGATGTTGATGGCGATCCTTTCTTCTGCTTCCAGTCACCTACAACGCCAAGCGCAGACACTGGCGCCGAACAAAACTCAACCTTTAAGCCCCCCTCATTCGAGCCCGATTCTTCTCAGCATACCCGAGTTAGCATGTTGGCGAGAGAATGAAGCCGATTTTTGTCCCCACCCGTCGAATTCCCGAGGGTTATGAATGGCTTTGAACCCAATTAATGATCCATTTTTACTAGCACTTCCATATTGGACGCAGTACTGAGAGCGACTGCACCGCGGACGCTAAAATCGGGCAGGCAAAACTCGCGGATGCAGCCTCTGCTACCAGCTTTGCCTCCCCGAGCTGCTGTGCCATTGGTAGACATCGAGGCTCCAAGAGTAGCAACCCACTCGCTCCCGAGCTTCAGCCCGAGGTGGATAGCGCGTCAAATGCATCCCCCGGTCGAAGGTCGTTTCGGCGAGCGGGGCGCTAAACCCAAGACTGGGCCGATATGGGATAGCGACCCGGTTTAGCGCCCGCGGTGGAGTTGCTCTGAGCCAAAACAGTTGGCCGCACAGGATATCGCGTGAATTGTTGCAGTGCCCTGTTGAGAGGATTTACAAGAATGGCATGTAGATAAACGTATTTAAGAATCTAACAGTCATCAAGGGCCTTTGAGTGTCTCTCTGCTTTTGTCAGCATCCGGTCAAATTCAAATACTGTGGTAGCAGGCACATTCACTTCAAAGTGCTGTGGCAGCAATCACATTCATGGCGCTTGCAACATTGTACTGGCAATTGGAATGGTCATGGGACTAGGCACGTGTACTTGTAGCACTCCCATCAGACAGTCCGACTGTTATCAACAGACTCACGATCAACGCGAAAAAAAAGAATAGACGTCGAATGAAATAATTGAAATATGGTACTAGGTACTGGTAGTGAACAGGAACGAGTGAAATGGAAGTTGCACTGTGGAACCAAGTCTTCTCACAAGTTGACTAGAAACTTGGAAGCTGTCTCCGATTAACAAGTCCCGAGAGAAGTATCAGAATCAAATGGCATAAGAGATTATCAAAAGCTGGCTAAGTGCGGGAGAAAGATTGAGAAGGGAGCGGGGACTTCCGCGGTCAAGCGGCCGCCCAAGCTCACAAGTTTATGGCGGGCCTGAGCTGATCAATAAAATGAAGGACCAACTCCAGGCTGCCCGCTTCGCTAGGATGTTCAATTGTCCGCAATAAACAGAGTGTGCGGCTTCCCGCCACCATGGTGCCGGGCAATCAAACAACCCAGCGAGGTGTGTGTGCAGCCTGGAGTGGGTTCTTCACTTTATCGACCGTCTCAGGCACGCCAAATCTCGGGAACCGAAGGCCGCTGGCGCGTGTTGAGGTACACACTGCTTTATCAATCAGGGGCGGGTGCTTCCACGGTGAAGCGGCCACCCATGCTCACAAGATTACGGCGGGCCTGAGTTGATCGATAAAATGAAGGACCAACTCTAGGCTGCCCGCTTCGCTGGGATGTTCAATCGTCCGCAAAAAAAAGTGTGCGTCTTCCCGTCACCATGGTGCCGGTCAATCAAACAACCCAACGAGGTGTGTGTGCAGCCTGGAGGGGGTTCTTCACTTCATCGACCAACTCAGGCATATCAAATCTCGGGAACCGAAGGCCGCTTGCGGGTGTTGAAGTGCACACTGCTTTCTCAATCTTTCTAATCCAGTTAAGCGGCTTTTCAGCAAGTACCGAGCAGATGGGATGTTAGCCCTGTCTGAGGGTTTGTGTCTTGAGAAATCAAAAATGTAGTCAAGCATTACCTGTTCTGACTGAAGTTTGGCCATGTTGCGATCTGAATGTCGTTGAATCTCCAGGTGCTTCCTTCAAGGATCCTAGCCAGGTACAATGCATGCACTGTTGAACTCCAAAACGCGAGTGAGCTGACCGCGGTAAAAAAATCGCAAGCTAGCTTAAAGGAAAGGGGAGAGGGGGGGTAAGGGCTAGGTCTGTGTCGGGATGAAAAACTTGTGCAAAGAATTTGGCCATAGAGGCAATAGTTTGTGGCTCGAATGTGTTTGAAGGAACAAGAGCCGCGTGTGAGCTGAGCGAGAAACTGTGGTGGAAGACAAGGAGAGGGTGAGGAGATGGATTGGAGGGACGGGTAGCCCTGGGGCAGAATGAGAGGGCCTTATATATTGATCAGGGGCCGCTGGGCTCAGCTGCTGCATCGATGTAGGCTAGTGCAAGACTCATGGGAACAAAAGGTTCTACAAGATCCACGAGAAAAGAGAAGGATGCTATGCCATACGGCCGATAATAGTAGGACAAGAGTAGGCAAGATGGCCGCGATAAGAAGGAGAGATGTAAGGACGCAGACCATCTGCGGTCTGTATCCGTCGGGATAGATACAATCAGATAATAGAGGGAAAACAGATACGAAGGTATTTTTAACAGGACAAGCCGAGAGCGGCAATGAAAGAGAATGGGCTGATAGCCTATTCCGGCGTATAGAGGGCCACAGAACCGGGACATCAGATTCACAGCACCCCAAATCACCCTGCAAGAGGCAGCTTTGCTTCTTCCTCAGATGAAACCGTCCTCTACACGCCATAAAAAGTACACCGAAAGTCACACGGAAGCCCTACCATGCTTAGGAGGAGCCTTTTCCCTAAACCAGAGACTGAGTTCTCCAGATGCAACCTTTCTATATCGCGTCATTAATTTATACCGCTGGGCCGACCTCTTGAGAGGTAACCATTCTTGGATTGTTTCCTTATCTTGTGCGCACCGCCGCGCTGGACGAGTCCTCATCCGAACAGCCTCCACCATACGAAATAGGAATCTTGCCGATGGCAATTGATTCAAGCTCTTCCCGCTTCGCAGCAGCTGCGTCAGCGTGGCAACGCGCCGGATGTTCGCAGAGCGCACGCATTTATCCACATGTTGGGGCGCGGGGGTCCGCCCCCGGACCCCGCTCCCATTCGAGATGGTTATGTAAGCTGGGGGATTCAACCACCCAAAGTTCACACGACAGACATCGGGAAATCGAAGGGAAATCAAACACGGCGGACCATTTGACGAATTAAATAACTAATCCAACCTAATGGTCAGTCCATGTCCTCTTCAAGCGCTTGCTGAAAGGCGTAATTTCTGACAAACATAAACGATCGCATCTCCTCCGATTCGTCATACAGCTTCCGCTTGCACTACTACATGGCGCCCAAGGAAAACCTATGCTGGTCGAGCTAAAAAACGGAGAAACCTTTAATGGACATCTAATTCAATGTGGTCAGTTCGTTGCACCCACGATTATTTTCTATCCATATTGTTATTCGGATATTTTGGTTCATGCCACTAACTAGTTGACGTTCCTTTGCCATGAATCAATAATTGGCTCGGTTACGTGGGGTAACGCGTTTCGGATTTTTTCTTTTTTGATGTCAAATCGACGTGTCGGGTCTAGATAACTTCATGAATCTGACAATGAGGGAGGTCTATCAAACAAGTGCAGTCAGTTATGTTCATATTGACTTCTTTTATTTATTCTTCGGCATCTGCTGGAGGCAAAAACACTAAACTTCTCCACGTGATTTCTAACCGATTAATGGCTGGTTTTTTTTATCAATGTTGGTCGATTATCAGAATGGTGAACAGTTTTGGAAGCTGCCAGAATGCTATATTCGAGGAAATACGGTAAGCTATTTTTCGATGGCCCTGTTTTTTTTAAAAGAAACAAAATAATTTTACTTTCGTCCATGATTCCTCTTCTCTCCGTTCGAAAATGAATTCGAGTGACATGGAACTCAGTCTTTCTTTCTTTATATAAAATAACATTGAACCTGACAGATAAAGTATATTCGAGTGACAGATAATGTGATCGATCAAGTGAAACAGCAAGAAGATGCATATAGACAACAAAACCGAACGTCAAGAGGGGGTAATCAGACTAACGAGCGTGGTGGCAGGGGTGGCTCGGGTGGTCGAGGTTTCTCAAATTCTAACAGAGGTGGTCCTGGCACGAATCGAGGCGGCGGTAGGGGAAATTCAGATCGCGGAAGGGGTAGGGGTTCAGATAGAGGTCGCGGTCGATGATGTTCTCAGACTCTTGGAGTGCATTAATCTGTTGATTCTTAAACTAGTGGCCAATGCAGCTTGCCGTTGTATTCTCAAGGTCAAGCTTGACGGCACTTGACCCCAGCTCAAGGTCAACCCACCCAGCCCTGCTCAGCTAGCTTCCTGGGTTCGGGCCAAAAAAATACACGATTTCCTTTGGTTTGGGAGCAAGTAATGTAGGCCCTATTCGGCACCGTCATAGATGGGTGCACTAGTGATGAAATGAAAATATGAACTCTTCAAAATAGCATTTGATTACTTAAAATTGAATCATCAATATCGTGATCAAAATTGATGTGCCTTGTCATCTTCAGTACCCCAAAAGATACATATCACACTTTACATTGGTCAAGACTGAAAATCATAATATTGCTATTAGTATTATGGCGCTGAAGATGGCCAAACCAATTTGATCTGATGACAATGTTGATCATATCAGCTGTTCACTTTGCTCATAATGAAAGCAGGATGCTTGTTTTGTGGAATGGATTTGCTTTTGTTTAATGAATTGCGCATAATCAAACTGACACCTAGAAATAATACTGACACTGCCAAATGGGGCCCTAGTCATAACAACCTCTTCTGAAAGACTCGTGGAGCAATGTCGGGGAGTTTCTGTTTATTCAACTGATCCTCACCAAGAAATCAAATGCATGACAATCTAATGCATGACTTGAGCTTCAATATCTGCTCCAGTTGTTGGAGTAGGCTTTTCCAGCTCCAGGTCAAATAAGTCATCAGCTGTAACTCTGGTCAGGAAAACCAGCCTGGTTGAAAACAGCGGCCGGAACCGGCGCAGAAGTGGGCAAAATTTGCTGGGTAACGAATGGACTGGAAAGCATTGGCAAACAAGTTGATTCCGTTCCGGCGCGCAAGGCATCTAGTCTTATCGAAGCAGATATGGGGCAAAGCCATTGTTGGTAAAATTAAGTCTGAGTGGGGATGTTTTCAATTTTTAATTATCCTGAAGCCCGATAGCAAGCTCAAGTCTAGGACAACAAAAGGGGGGAAGGAAAAGGTGTTTCGCGGTGAGGGGGAGAAACAAGAAACAAGACACAATGAACTAAAAGAATGCTACAGTGAAGCAGCGAGTCGTAAGCACTGAATGTTGTCTTGACCAACGATTCAGCGTGTCTATGCTTGATGAAGAACTTATTAGCAGGTGGCTTTCTTCAGGTAAGCAACGATGTTGGCACCTATTGATGATGAAAGGTATGTCAGACGCGTGGTCGTCCGTTACTCGCTGGAGAGGAACCGGTGACTTACGTTCTTTCTCCTTCTTCAAGCCAGCGAAAGCCATCTTGGTTCCAGGAATGTACTATGGTGATGGAAAAGGTTAAAATACTCAATACATTGAGAGTCCAGCGCTGCAAGGATCGTACAATAGATGTTTGACTTGAGAAGTCAGCTTACCTTCTTGGGGTCGATCAGGTACTCCATAAGAGTCTCTTCGGACCATGTGATACCTTTCTTTATGTTGGCTTCGGTGTAATTGTAACCGGGGGCTTGTCCGGTCTTACGGCCACTGTTAACAATGGAGCAGTGGGTGAGAAGCCATCCCCTAGAGCGACAGATGGGACAAGGTAGAAAGTAATGACTCACAAAAGACCATGCAGGTTGGGTCCGACCTGGTTTGGTGGGAATAGTGGCGAAGTAAGGTGAAGGGTCAGCAGGGGCGGTAAATTGAAAAGATGATTGAGTCTTGCGGACTGACTTTGTGGGGTGCGCATTCGTCAACTGTGTGGCATGTTGCACAACGTTGGTTGAATAGTTTGGCACCAATGGCTGCGTCGCC
Organism: Puccinia triticina; assembly: GCF_026914185.1. Classification (NCBI taxonomy): domain Eukaryota; kingdom Fungi; phylum Basidiomycota; class Pucciniomycetes; order Pucciniales; family Pucciniaceae; genus Puccinia; species Puccinia triticina. The sequence continues at coordinate 1,555,457 of NC_070559.1, read as the reverse complement.
TTCGGCTCCAGAATCTTCGTGGGTGCAGATGGGAAGATGATATGATCAGCGAGAAGCAGCCTGAGCGGACAAATACAAGTCGAGAGATAAGATTCGATGGCGAGAAAACAGTTTACTGACCTTTCTTGCCCATGGTAGAGTGTTTGGTGTTTGGAGGGCGATGCTAGGGCTTATCAGGATGGTGGTTGAAGGGAGGGGGGTGGGAGGGAGGGACGAATCAGAAGGCTTCCAATCCGGGATATCTGGTTGTGGGTCTCTTCAGCTCGGGGGAGGGCCTCGGACGTCGGAAGAAAGCGGGTTTCACCGGGGTCCGGGTCGATGAGTCAGCACGGGAAAGGCAATCCACAATGGAGGCCTGGAAATCGCTGACCCGGCCCGCTCCGGCAATCGAGGCGGCCGGGGCGGGTTTCGACCCGAATTGTGGACCCGAGCGCGGCCCGTCACTATCTCACTGGTCGCTCCAGTCAGTGCATGAATCCACCGACAAGGAACAACATCAACATCTATCGAAAGCTTCATCGAATCAACTAACCTGAACAAGCAACAATGATCCCCTCAAACGTAAATCACTCGGGAATGCCAACAGGTTCGTCATCACATCAAAGCTGGAATTGTCACCCTAACAATACCGAGGCTTACACCCTGCGCAAACATCCATCTGAATACTGAATCACCTGCCGGTTCCTTCTAGGCAAGAAATATGTAGGTTATCTTCACTCTTGTTTATTTCTCACTAGTAATTGGGCGAGAGGATAAATAAGTCAACTAACTGCCGCCTCCCAACACAACGATTGCGATGTAACACAAACAGATGGGATGGTGGGGAAACATGGGAGGTCCCAAGCAGAAAGGGATTGTAGAATACTGTACGTACCGGGCTCCCCTGGTCCATCGCTTTGCCGTCTCCTTCGGGGTGAGGGGAGATAGACTGAGACTGCGACTGAACATTTCTGGAACCCATCCCAGCCCTATCACCTTACCGTCAAAGCCCGATGAAAAACGCCTTCCAAGGCTATCTGTTCCAGGGCTACCGGAGATTGGCTGCCCAAGTGCCCTACTGGATCGTCCCTTTTGGTATCGGTAAGCTGCCCGCTTTTTTTTTCTAGTCTCACGATGTTGCAGACACGAAACCCCGATTTGTATTTGTTTGGAAGACGCTTGACTGAAGAATAATTTGCTTCGGCCCTCCATCTGGTCCATTGATAGGTTACGGAGTCATTAAATGGGCCGACGCCGATAACCACTTCAGGAACACCAAAGCCGGCCATGCTGCGGGCAAATTCGCATAGATCGATCTCAATTTGAACTCAAACAAGCTCTCCTACCTTTTATATGGCACGCACGGCGTGAGGAGATCAAGATTTCCTCACAATTTGGCTGTTCTTTGACTTTGATGCAATGTACATAGCACCTCATCCTCAGCAGTGCCCAAAATTCAACATCACGGAAATTTCGTCTGCCGTGTTGCGTGAACTGACCTTAGCATAAGTCCCTCCGGCAAAGCTTCAGGCGAGGAGTGACCTGCTCAGATCTACTTCTTGCCTATCGTTTACAAAAACAAAATGAAACATACATCATGACAATAGCTGTCTCGTCAGTATTATCTCAATGTGTGTTTCTAGCAAGCCCCACTGTGGCTAACAATGAACATTCACACAGAACAGGAAATGTAAACCAGGACAAAAGAAATGCGCAACTGAAGAAATTTGGGCCCTGAGCAGTCAAAAAGAATGCCCACAGAACCTCACGTGCCCCACCACAGGCATAGATGCAGAGACAATGCGTCAGAAAGCCAATTATGATTCTGTAACTCGGATCATTGAAGTAGGAGTGTTCAGTAATCGTTTATGACTATGTAACGGTGAAGTTTTCATACTTAGTGCACGTAATAACATCTCCAAGATCATACAACTTCAGCCACTTGTGATTTGTAAGACCCTGACAGACAAATAGGTTCCAATCAAGGTCAAATCAAGATTTCTGAACCAACAGCACAAAACACATTGCGGGTTTGGGTCCCTGGCATTGCTGGATGGGAGGAGTCCCTCCTGGTCAATATGATTGTATACAGTCTCTACAACAGGGAGAGATTTCACCAGGGCAACAAGGTTGTACAATCTGCTTGAGCCTTGCCTACTGGGGGCACAAAGGGACTGCTACGCTAACATTAGTGCTGGCGTAGTATAGTGTCAGCTTTTTTATGCAACACTACGGTGGTGCTATTGTTAGCAGCCAGATTTTCCCGCTAACACTACTCAAAAAGAAAAAAATGGGCAAAGTAAGTGCTGGCAGTTGTTTTTTGACAGGTTCTGGCACCGCAATTTACTATAGATAGCATTAGCATAGAAAAAAGCTGCACTAACTGTTAGAGTAGCATTTGTCTATGCTAATGCTGCATGCACCAGGAAAAATCAATTGTCACCAGACATCAGGTGACATCAAGCAACAATGGGTGTCACTTTTTTCCAGCTCTGGAACTACCACAACTAGGCTACAATGGCCCCTTTGTTTCCTACAGGGGGCTGTACATGCGGCCAACTGTGCAGCTGGTGGGTAGCTCAGTGGACTTAGGCTGATATCACCTGTAGTCCAGTGACAATTTATTTTTCCTGGTGATGAGAACAAAACTGGGCAGAAATAGACCAGTTTTGTCCCTGCGCAACTACATACAGGAATGAAACTGGGGAGAAATGACAGCCCAGTTTGGTTCCTGTAGTAACGCAAGTACAGGGAAAAACTAGCTTCTGGTGTCTGCCCGGTTCCTCCTGCCCTAGCGTAGCGGGGATTTCATTCCAGTAGTACACTACTGGGAGGGAAAAAATCTGCTAGTGGCCAACCTGCTATGTTAACCGTTCACCGCAAAAGAAATGAGGGGGCTAGTTGTCAGGTGAAGTGAAGTTAATTCCAGCCTTTATTCCAACCTTATTCCCAGGAAATAATTGTTGAAACCCCCTGATGATTACAAAGGGGCCATTGTTATTCAAGGGTGTATTGTTGGAGTACCACTGGACTTTCAACACATGTTACTGCATGTCACCTGACACCTATTCACATAACTTGTTTCATGGTGGTTATTGCAGGAATTTCTTTTCTGTGATAACACATTTTTTAGTGTTAGCACAGAAACAAAAACCTACAATACAGCTTATTTTTAGCGCAGTGAAATCCCGCTAACACTGCAGATCACTGGCCAAAAAAAATGCCGCTATGCTAATGCGTAGTGCTCAAATAGCGTAGTGTAGAGGCCCATCATTGCCTCCAGGTTGATGAGGCTACATAAACTTGCTGGCCAGGCAACATTCCTCCCAGCTGACAAGGCTGCACACGCTTGATGCCCAGTGGACATTGCACTTAGCATCAGATCCAACAGTTTTCTGTAAGACATAGCTATCAGAGACATCCACAATCCAAATGAAGATCAGTGCCAGTGACATACTTATTTTCCTTCTTCTTTTCTTTGCATGAGGGAGAGGAAATGATAGATTTTTTTTTGGATTTTGTATAGAAGTTTATTGATGAGATTTGAATTATGTCTGTCTGGATCTTCTAAAAGGTAGTTTTGATTTATACTCAACAGCAATTAAGGGCAGGTGGTCAAAGGAATCTATGTAACCAGTAAAGATTTCACTGATGAAGTACTTGAAACTAGGTAGTAATTGCCCTGGCTTATTGTGAGTGAAAACTAAATTTGCTAGTGAAGGTCTTGAGAAACTAATCCATTTTGCTATGATGGTCCAATAAAACCCAGGAAGGTTGTAGATTATAGCTAAATTTACTCTGTATAATACAAACCAGCCCTTTCGAAATGTATCTTTTGCAATGTGTAGATTTGGAATAAGGCCCTGGACGTACTCGAAAAACTGCTGACCAGCTTCTTGCCTTTGTGATTCCAATGTAGTCACACCTTGAGCTGGAATGAGTGTGTTGATCAAATCTACGTGAAACAAGTAGATAGGTAGTGTCTTCAGGATGCATTGCAATTATTTCAGTAAGTATGATGCCTGTGTGCAAGAGTATTTGCTTTTGATTCTTTCTTTAAGATCAAGTATAGAATCTTTGAACACAGAGATGACAGGATCTGTGTAGAGTACATACAATTTGAGCTTGCTTGTGTTGGCTTCACGTTTGAATCGTGACAAAGCACGCTGCCTTCTTTTTTTTTGCACTTGGGAATACTGTTCCTGTGTAAAATCTAGTAGCTTGGCCATACCAAATCAATGAAGGTGGTGTTTGCTTCTTTTTTTCTGCACCACTTGAGAAAGAAACTGGGAAATTTGATCCTCCTTTATTGTAAGAATCTGGTATTCGTCTTCATGTTCATTATTGATTAATCTGGACCCGTCGGTTTGCTTGATACTTCGGATTGCTTCGCAGATAATTCGTCTTTCACTTTCCGCTGGCCGCTCGCAGTCGACAATTTCAAAAGGACTGAAGTTTTTCTTTCTTTTTCTTCCTGAGTTTTGAAGTTTGTTCAGGTTGTTTGGCTGCTCTTGTTGAACAAGTGGTGGATGCGTGTTGGCACCATCGGGAATGGGAGGGGTTCCAATTTCCGGCCCTGGGCTATCGTCAAAGTAGATGTTATCTTGAAACCAATCCAATTCAGGTGACAAACGCGAGGCAATATCATGAGAAATGGGTCCCAATTCCGGCCGTGAACTATGGACAACATCCAGAGGATGTGAGTCCATTTCAGACCGCTGAGGCATATCAACATCATGAGGAATGGTATGAGATTCAACCTTTGGCTTGTGGTCTAACGTTTCCATATAACCAACAAAGATTTAGCCAATGAAGTACTTGAAACTAAGTAGTAATTCTCCTGGCTTATCCCGAATGAAAACTAAAGGTGCTAATAAAGGTCTTGAGAAACTAATCCATTTTGCTATGATAGTCCAATAAAAGGCAGGAATGTTGGAAGTTGTACCTACATCCATTCTGTATAAGACTAGTGTGCCCTTTCGATGTTTATCTTTTCCCATGAGTGGATTTGCAATAAGGCCTTGGACGTAATTGAAAAACTGCTGACCAGCTGCTTGCCTTAGTGATTTCAATGTCGTCACACCTTGAGCTGGAATGAGTGTGTTAATCAAATCTACATGAAACAAGTAGATAGGTAGGGTCTTCAGTATGCGTTCCAATTAAGGTTCTGATCCGGTGCCCCGGGTTCGGGTATTGCCTTCCCAAGATCCGAACCCGGCGTATCCGGACCCGACACCGGGTACCCGGCGGATATCCCCAAAAATTGTGATTTCGAGGCTCTGAGGTATGTTTGGTGGGAATCTGAGCTCTTCTGCGTGAATTAACGCTTGACCATTGCTTCCACGACCCAGAAATGGCCCCCAAACGCGCCGCTAGTGACTCTGCACCCATTGAGATCGATTCAGCCTCGGAAGACGAACCAACAACGCGGCCAGTTGATGCTGAACCCAAAGCTTCCGGCAAGAAAAGCTGGGTTTGGCAATATTTCAAGACGACTACCACGAACGATGTGTCTTTCAACGTGTGCCAGGTCAACAAGACTCCCGGAGGTAGAGACTTATGCCTTAAAAAGCTTGCCGTCAACAGGAAGGGATCAACCAAAAGTATGATCAATCACTTGGACCGCTGCCATAAAATACACGAAGGAAAATTGGATACCGGTGCAATCACGAAGTTCTTGAAAAAAGGGAAATTACCAACGAAACTCAACCGCGACTCCTTGACTGCCACAGTTGCCCGCTTTTTCATCAACTGTAACATTCCTTATATTGTTATCGAAGACAAGGAATTTCGCGAGCTCCTTCGACTCTGCAACCCAGAAACAAAAAATCTTATTTGTACTGCAGACACATTGGCTTCGTTCATTCAGCTAACCTTTCAACAGGGACAACAAGTCCTCTGCAAACAGCTCCGCGGAATCAAGTCCCAAATCAGCCTAACCTGCGACACCTGGACGTCCCCTAGCAACCAATCAATCCTAGGAGTAACAGCACACTGGATTGACAAGAATTTTTCTCTTCGGTCGATTGTCTTAGCTGCTCGGATTGTTGATGGAACTCACGCTGGAGTTAATCTAGGAAAGCACTTAATAGAGGTGCTGAAGTCTTTTGACATTACCAATAAGGTATTCTGTATCACAGCCAACAATGCGACAAACAACAGCACAATGAGCTCCTATATATTGACTCAAATTCAGTTCAATAGTCAAAATTGTATGCTTGGTTGTATGGCGCATGTGATCAACCTCGCCGCGCAAGCAGGAATAAAATCTCTCTCCCAACCACCGCCACCACCACCCGAAGTTCCGCAGGGACTATCAAGCATCCTCAATGATGAACCAGTGGCAGATCCGATAGAATTCAAAAGCGTTGTTTCTCGAATCAGCAGCCTCACAACCTTCTTAAAGCGCTCCCCTCAAAAAAAAGCTGCATTCTTAGACATCACTATTCGCTTGATGGGGAAAAAATTATCGATGATTGATGATGTAGCGACCCGATGGAATTCGACGTTTCACATGCTCAGGAGGGCATATAGTCTTCGAGCTTGTATTGCGGAATTTTGCGAAGCCCACAACTTGAGTGAGAAGTACGACCTTACACCAGGGGAATGGGATAAAGTCAAGCTACTCTGTAATTTCTTGGAGCCTCTTGAAGAAGCAACAGATACAATCTCGCCCGAAAAAACTCCGACTTTGGTCCTTGCAGCACCGGTATACATTTGTTTGATGGAAAAGCTTACAGAGGTACGACTCTTTTCAATCTCGTCTAAGCTTGTATCAGTATTAATAATCATTGTACTTGTCAAACTTTTCCTAACGTATAGGCTTCTAAGAAATATGGCGCTCAGGGACTGATTCCGGCCGCACAAGATATGCTCGACAAGCTGAAGGGATATTTCAATTCAGCAATCAACAAACCTGTTTATCTATGCTCAACTTTGCTTGACCCACGCATCAAGATGGACATCCTTTCTCCAGAAGTCCTTGCAATGATGACTCGCAGCAGGAAATCAATTATTGACGACTTTCGGAGTGAAGCCAAGAAGTACATGAATAACAGATACAACAAAGACCACATAACAGACGAACCTTCCGAAACAGCGCCTAAGAACACATTGAAGTCTAGCCTTTTCAAAAAAAAGAAACGAAAGATGTTGTCGCTGGATGAAGAGGTCGATTACTATCTGAGCTCTGAATGCGAAGAGGAATCTTGCGATCCTCTAGTCTTCTGGAAAACGCACTCCGAACAGTTTCCAACCCTTGCGACAATGGCTCGAACATACCTCTCGGTACCTGCATCCAGTGCTCCAACCGAGAGAGCTTTCTCTGCCGGTCGATACATCCAGGACTATACACGAAATCGGATGAAAGTCGAAACTCTTGAGTCCCTGATCTGTCTAAAAGACTGGCTAGCTGAAGCCATCATCAATGTCGATACCATCAAATTACCAACTTTGTAGCTTTTTTTCTTTCATATATCAGTTGTCTTTGCAAACAAAGTAGTCAAAAAGTCCTCTCTTTTGAGAGGTTCCGCTGCCATGTTGCAGCAGAGGATTGAAGGCGAACAATGTCTCTCCTCTGCCCCTCTCCTAAGTATACAGAAATACCCGACCGGATACCGGGTATCTCTGGACCCATCCCGTGACCCGACCCGACCCGGTATCCGGTCGGGTATCACCGGATCATCGGGGTCCGGATCGGAACCTTAGTTCCAATTCTTTCAGTAGTTGATTTGCCTGTGGTGGAGAGTATTTCCTCCCGATTCTTTCTTTAAGATCAAGTATAGAATCTTCGAACACCGAGATGACAGGATCAGTGTAGAGCAACTTCAAATTTAGCCTGTCCTTCTTGGCCGAGTCAATAAATTGTGACACAGCACGTCGCCTTCTTTTCTCTTGCACTCGCGCATACTGTTCCTGTGGAACGTCAAGTAGCCTGGCCAAGCCAAATCGATGAAGAAGGTATTGGTTATTTTTTTTTCTGTACCACTTGAGAAATAAAGTGGAAGGTTTGATCCTCGCTTATCTTAAGAATCTTGTATTCGTCTTCCCGCTCGTCATTAACTAACTTGCCTCCGTTGGTTTGCTTCATACTTCGGATCGCTTCAAAGATCACTCTTCTTTCGCTTTCTGGTGGCCGCTCATAGCTGACAATTTCAAAAGGAAGCTCATCATCATCGCTGTCGGTTTCCATACTTTCTCTTCCTGGGATTTCAAGTTTATTCAGTTCGTTTGGCCGGTCGTGTTGAACAAGTGGTGTATGCGGGTTGATCCCATCGGGAATGGAATGAGTTTCAATTTCCGGCCATGGGCTATCGTCAAAATAGATGTTATCTTGAAGCCAAGCCAATTCAGGAGGCGTGCGCGAGGCAATTTCATGAGAAATGGGATCCAATTCCGGCCGTGGACTATCCAGAAGATTTTGACGGGAGTCCGTTTCAGACCGCGGACGCGCATCAATATCATGGGGAACGGGATGAGAATCACTTTCTGGCCGCTGACTATGCGATCCCGGCCATGGACCACTGACGAAATGAAGTTGATTTCGATCGAAATCAGATTCACGCAAATCGATGTCAGGGTCGATGGGATGTGAATCCGGCAATGGAAGAGTGACGAAATCGAGGACATCTTGCGGGGAGTCCGATTCTTGCATAGTTTGAGCCCACGGCAGCCATGTGTTGGCAGAGTCCGGAGCAGACGTACATTGTACATTCTTCAAAGACAAGCAGGTTAGCCAGACGAGCATCCAAAAGGGAACTCTGGAGGTGGTAGAGCATTTGAAAGAGCAAGGGCTTGGTGCCGGAGCCATGCTCGAGTCGTTACCACTTATAGTTGCTCGAATAATTGTTTATAATTTCCGAGCCAGATGATGGTGAACAGCGCCAGACGGCCTTGACCTACTTGAGCTCCAAGAAAGAGTTCTGAAACCTCATGCAAACAGGTTTTGGAGCGGCGCCTCCAGCCGGGCGAAATAAACGCTCGTGAAACAGTAGCACCAAACACATCGCGGGACTGGGCCCCCCTCTAGGACCGGGAGTGATTTTACCCGTTCAACGTCTCGTCCAATTGGAATGAGTCCCTCCTGGGCACGAAGCGCCCGCCTCCGTTCGAAGGAGGGACTGATAAAGGAATGTATGTAATTTCTTGGCTTGAGAGGTATGCAGAAGTCTGAAGTACATATCTTTGCCAAAACTCATCCAAAAAACTTTGTAGACTATCTAATGAGTAGCCTGCAAGGAGCTCAGCTACATTATAGAATTTTGCTGTTATTTTTAAGCAACTTGTTATCACCAAACAACCCAAGGAATTGGAGTCTCAGTCTTTTTCCACGCGGCGGCATGCATTTTGTGGCCCCGCGCGGTCAGAAAAAATCGCTAAATGGTGGACTTGGGACACCCATTTTAGAGGTAAGGTGCAGAGTGATGGTCCCCACAATTGGTGAGAGGGAAAGGCAAGATGAAGGCAGTTGCTCTCATCTTTTCCATGCCACTCTACCTAGTGTGGTTAAAAATTTGTTCAATTTTTCATTTACCCGCGGTACCCGCAAAAAGTACCGCCGGTACCCGCCCGCGGGTGTCTGAATATCATGAAAAACACTTCGGGTACCCGGACACGCGGCGGGTACCCGGGTCCACCTGGCAATCTCTGACAAAAATTAACAGTTTAACATTAAGCGGACCGCCGCGCCCACCATCAAGAAAAATGGCAGCATTTCCCCCCTCCCCTACCCAAAAAATCAATTTCAGGCCCCAATGCACCTGGATCGCTTGGCTCTTTAAGCAATTGGCGCCGAGCAAGAGCCAAGCGATGACCTGATCCTGTCTGCAGGCCGTGTTCTTTTATACTGTGGCCCTCCCCCCATTGTCTTCATACACAAAGCGGCTAAAACATATGACAAATTTGTTATTCTTTCCTTTTGCAACCTTTCAAGTAATGCCATGTCCACGTTGCATTCCATTTTTGTCGTGTGGAAGCTGTCGAAGATTGCCACCAACGTTTCCTGGTCGACATCTTGCCAATACTTCCTCAATGTCCTCAACCGGGAGATATTCGCATTTCACTGCATTTATTGATCCCCGTTCCCCTCCCCCCCAAAAATGGGAAACTCTGCATTCCATTTTCGTCGTGTGGAAGCTGTCGAAGACTGCCACCAACGTTGCCTGGTCAACATCTTGCCAATACTTCCTCAATGTCCTCAACCGGGAGATATTCACATTTCACTGCATTTATCGATCCCCGTTCCCCTCCCCCCCAAAAATGGGAAACTCAGGTCGCTTCTGAAAAACGTTGATGTGAGCGCGTTTCTGGTATTTGATCTTCCTCCGAGGCCTCCTGAGAAATCACTGTCATCACCCGATATCGCCTTGCCCTTTTGCGGTCCGTCAACCGTTTCCGCGCTCATGACTATCCCCCCCCGGAGAAACTCCCCCCCCCCTCCAACATAAATAATGTCTTGCCATGTTTCTTTCCTTTTCCCCTCTCACTACCATCACCCCATATTGCCTTGCCCTTTTGCAGTCCGATGTTTCTCAATGACCATTAATAAGAGCCAAGGTCAAACTTTGAATAATGTAGTCGTCCTACTGAAGTCTCAAGTTTTTGCACATGGTCAGTTATATGTAGCTTTGTCAAGGGTGACATGCCCAGAAAATTTGGCAGTTTTCCAGATTGGGTCGTCTATGGACCTATTGAATGTGGTTGATAAATTTGTGCTGCGTTAGATTTTGTGTAGTTTATTCATAAGTCTTGGTCCAATTGTGGTGGGAGTTATAATTGTGGTATAAGTGCACAAGTTGTATACTGTTTTTCCGTAGCATTTATACATTGTTGACGGAAATGATAACATCTTTCACAGGGCGGCGAAGCCGCCCTTAAACCCTAGTACATGTAATGAGCGCCCCTTCAGGGGCAAGTACTGTGAGCACTGCAAGCAAGCATTTTGTGGATTCATTGCAAGATCCAAATTTAAATCAGTGGCCCAACCCAGGAGCCATTCAAAATGAACCATGAACCCCACCTTGTCTGGGCCTACTTTGAATGTACTTTGAAGTACCTTCAAAGCTCCTTTGAATGTTTGAAAACCAGTAGGAGTGCATTTGAAGTCAGCTATCAAAGAAACTTTGAAGGCCAAATAAATACTTCAAATTATCTTTGAAAGAACTTTGAATGCCCTTTGGAGTTTCCCTTTGCCCCCAAAGGGCATTCAAATCTCCTTTGAAATCCCACTTTGGAGGGACTTCAATTTGCTGTGGACCAAGGTACGCAATGTCCCCTCCTGCTGGCAGGAGCTTTGAAAGAGCTCAAAATATTCTTTGGATATCCTTTGAAGTTTTGCGTCCACTGTGTAACAAACCCTTGATCAATCCACAACCCTTGTTTGAAACCGTATCATCAGCCGCAATTTCAGGAGATGTGGATCTCGCCGGCCTACCTCTTGCAAAGAAGACAGAGACGACGCCGCAGGAGCCGCAGGACAGCATCAGGATCAAAATTGCTCAGAAAATGATGGTATCCTCCTTGGATCAGGATTGAAATTGCATGAGGAATGTTGTCCAACCTCAGGCAGAACTTGAACTATGATAGTCTGAGATGAGCAGTGTGTGCCTGACCCTTGTGTCTGCCGCACGTCCGCTGCTATGACAACAACTAGCACCAAAAACAACAAGAACAACAAACACAACAAACATGCAACATTCCGCAACCAAAAAATAGCCAGACTCCCAAAGAGGAGGTAATACACAGAACACAGCAAAGAAAATCAACAAGTGGAGTGAGAGAGGAAAAGGGAAACAGAACCAGAAAGAAAGAACCAATGAAAACATAAACCAAAGAATGTGAGGAAACTGAACATGAGTTGGCGGAGGCAGAGTCCAAACCTTGAATATCTTGGTAGAGCTTGAGATCCTGAGTCTAAAAGGTCTTGAGAGTGGGTCCGCTAGTCCTGCGCTAAATCATGCATTCTGCCGCATGTACCAGTCTGAACACCACAGTGTAGAAAAAAAAACACTAACTGTTAGCATAGCTTTTGTATATGCTAATGCTGCCTTTGGACAAAAATGGGCAGAAGCAGCCCAGTTTTATTTACGTGCAACTACAGGGATAAAACTGGGCAGAAATGACAGCCCAGTTTGGTTCCTGTAGTCACACAAGTACAGGGGAAAAACTAGCCGCTTGTTTCTGCCCAATTTCTCCCACCCTAGTGTAGCAAGATTTGATTCTGCTATCTTGCTGATTATTTGACTACTTAGCTTTAGCAGTACCATTTTTTCTTTCAATATTTAAATTTTTAGATTGAGTGGTAATTTTTTTTCTTTTACAACCTGAAAGCGCATGTAGAGCAGCAGCGCTACACTTGAAATTGTGAATGCCCATTTAGCACAGCTGGGCTGCTGCGGTGCCACTGTTTTATGGCTTCAAAGCGCATGTAGCACAGTGGGGCTACTGCAGTGCTACACTTTCATAGCTTAAAAGTGTCATAATTAATTCTGTTTATATGCAGTCTTTCACCTCAGAAAACTGAGTTTGACCCTGATAAAATGACAAGCAATGTAAAAAACATATAAGACTTGATCCCAGGATACATGTCAAAAACACAAACTTTGGTAACCGTACAGTGAATTGAGCACCCTAAAAAGCCACAGTGCACTTCCCTTGATTGGTAAAAAGCATCACTGATGAATTTTGAGGACATGGGTTTGAATCCCACAGTGCACAACTTCCATTTTTGGTTTCTGACAAAAAGCACATTTGGTGCACAGATAGTACAAATAAAGTGTTTTTGTGCTGCACTATTTTGAGTCAAAACTGAGAAAGAGCGCCTGTGAGCTACATTTCCTGTAGCGTAGCAGGTTATGGCTATGCTACAAGTTTTTTGGAGGACCCGCTGTGCTGCGCTTAAACGAGCGCTTTATGTAGCGCAGTGTAGCCTTTCACCATTGGGAATGGGATCAGTGCCAGTGACATACTTATGTTCCTTCTTCTTTTCTTTGCATGAGGAGGGAAAGGAAAGGAGAGAAAGAAAATTTTAGTCTTGAAGTTTATTGATGAGATTATGTTCAATTATGTCTGCCTGGATTTTCTAAAGGGATTTTTGATGGAAAATCAATGGCAATTAAGGGCAGGTGGTCAAAGGACTCTATATAACTAGCAAATAATTCATTGATGAAGTACTTGAAACTAGGTAGTAATTCTCCAGGCTTATTGTGAGTAAAAACCAAATTTGCTAGTGAAGGTCTTGAGAAACTAATCCATTTTGCTATGATGGTCCAATAAAACCCAGGAATGTTGGAGGCTGTAGCTAAATTTACTTTGTATAATACAAACCAGCCCTTTCAAAATGTATCTTTTGCGGTGTGTAGATTTGCAATAAGGCCCTGGATGTACTTGAAAAACTGCTGACCAGCTTCTTGCCTTTGTGATTCCAATGTAGTCACACCTTGAGCTGGAATGAGTGTGTTGATCAAATCTACGTGAAACAAGTAGATAGGTAGTGTCTTCAGGATGCATTGCAATTCTTTCAGTAAGTATGATGCCTGTGTGCGAGAGTATTTGCTTTTGATTCTTTCTTTAAGATCAAGTATAGAATCTTTGAACACAGAGATGACAGGATCTGTGTAGAGTACATACAATTTTAGCTTTCTTGTGTTGGCTTCACGTTTGAATCGTAACAAAGCACACTGCCTTCTTTTTTGTTGCACTTGGGAATACTGTTCCTGTGTAACATCTAGTAGGTTGGCCAAACCAAATCGATGAAGGTTGTATTTGTTTCTTTTTTTCTGTACCACTTGAGAAAGAAAGCGGTAAATCTGATCCTCCTTTATCGTAAGAATCTTGTATTCGTCTTCCCGTTCGTCACTGATTAATCTGCACCCATTGATTTGCTTGATACTTCGGATTGCTTCACAGATAATCTGTCTTTCACTTTTGGCTGGCCGCCCGCAGTTGACGATTTCAAAAGGAATCTCAGCATCATCCCTGGAGGGTTCCTTTCTTTTTCTTCCTGAGTTTTGAAGTTCGTTTGGGGAGTATGGCTGCTCTTGTTGAACAGAGGGTGAATGCGGGTTGATACCATCGGGAATGGGATGAGTTTCGATCTCCGGCCATGGGCTATCGTCAAAGTAGATGTTATCTTGAAGACAAGCCAATTCAGGCGGCGTGCGCGAGGCAATCTCATGAGAAATGGGATCCAATTCCGGCCGTGGACTATCCAGAAGATTTTGATGGGAGTCCGTTTCAGACCGCGGACGCGTATCAAAATGCTGGGGAACGGGGACGAGAATCACTTTCTGGCCGTTGACTATGCCACCCCGGCCATGGACCACTGACGAAATGAAGTTGGTTGTGATCGAAATCAGGTCCCTGCGATCGACGCAAATCCGTGTCATGGGCGATGGGACGCGAATCCGGCAACAGACGAGTGGCGAAGTCGAGGGCCTCGTGCGGGGCGTCCGATTCTTGCATGGTTTGAGCCCACGGCAGCCATGTGTGGGCAGAGTCCGGAGCAGACGTACAGTGTACATTCTTCAAAGACAAGCAGGCTAGCCAGACGAGCATCCAAACGGGCACTCTGGAGGTCGCAGAGCATTTGGAAGAGACAGGGCTTGGTGCCGGAGCCATGCTCGCGTCGTTCCCACTTCTAGTTGGTCGGATAATGGCGTGTAATGTCCGATCGAGATGATGGCGAACAGCTCCAGACGGCCTTCACCTGCTTGGGCTCCAAGAAATGGTTTCTGAAACCTCCTGCAAACAGGTCCTGGCGCGGCGCCTCCAGCCGGGCGAAATAAACGCTCGTGAAACAGTAGCGCCAAACACATCGCGGGACTGGGTGCCCCATCTAGGACCGGGAGTGATTTTACCCGTTCAACGTCTCATGAGTGCTTCCTGGTTGGTGAGGCTGTAGACGCTCTTTGGCCGGGGTGGATCCCTCCCGGCTCCCGAGCGTGTGCAGGCACATTGACTGGGAGCCATTGCCGAACTTAACACAACTCCCTCCCCGCGAGCAGTACCCTCCCTCTCCTTCGGAGACGCTTCGCGCCCCCTTGAAGGGGCTTAGTTAAGCTCAGCCATTGCCCCCAGCGCCATCACGGTCTATGTACGAGAGCTCGCGAGGCCGCCAAAGTCTTGCGCGCGGGCCGGGAGCAGTCCCGCCCGATCGACAAGATATACACCGGCGGGGCTGGAGGACAGACAGGGCAAACCCCGGGGGGCAACTCGAGTCCCCTCCTGTGCGTTCGTATGTCTTACGCATATTCAACTGTGTGCTTGAGGCTTGCCGATTACTTTATAGCCAGTGCGCAACGACTGGCGGCGGGTTTTCTAATGCAGTATATTACGCCGCCAAGACTATGACGGCAGGCGGACCACGCCATCAGCTACGCCAACCACGGAGCTACAATATTGGCATGGCGGCCCACGGCTGGCAGAGGGATAGTGGGAAGAAGATTGGTGTGTTTATCGTGGTTGAGGGTATCCGAAACAGGTTTCGGGTGGTGTCGGCGGGCTGGGAGTGAATCCGGGCGGAGATTCGCTCGGATTTCAACTGGTGGTCATCGGGGAGGGGATGATGGGAGTGTCGTCCTGGCGGCTGGGCTCGCCATTTCCTCCCGCCTGCGACTGAACGGGCGTACAGTCAATGACGTATCCACAGGCCTGAGCAACGCTGTGATGTCATCCGAACGCCGTGGCCATACGCTTCATCCTTCTTCGCTTATAAGCCCACCCCCAGCCCTCCTGACCACTCCCCACCACACTCCCAACACACACAAACTCAGAACCATCTTCCCCATCCACACACACACACACACACACACACACATCTTCCTCCGATCATGTCGTCTCCTCTCCACCGCGTCAAGCAGCAAGTCGCCATCATCGGATCCGGGAACTGGTCAGTCGACCCACTCTCTCTCCAGGCGATCGGCAGCCACGCTCACCAGTCTCTTTTGTATTCCTCAGGGGATCTGCGATCGCCAAGTTGGCCGCCGAAAATGCTGCCCGACACAGCGACTACTTCGAAAAGGAGGTGCCCATGTGGGTGTACGAGGAGCAGGTATGCCGTGTCTAAACCGCTGCATAGTAGACCCCTGCTCACTGCTGCGTTGCTTCAAGGTTAACGGCAAGAACCTCACCAGCATCATCAACGAAGACCACGAAAACGTCAAGTACTTGCCGGGCGTACAAGTTGAGCATCCCCAGTGCCCCGCGGTTTCCCGAAGTGACTGATCCTGAAGGCTGTCCGTCTCTGCACAGCTGCCGTCGAATCTGAAGGCGATCCCGTCGCTGACGGCCGCATGCCGCTCGGCCACCATGCTGGTCTTCTGTCTCCCGCACCAGTTCATCCCCAACATCTGTCGCCAGCTCAAGGAGGCCAATGTGATCGGCGCGGGGGCGTTTGCGATCTCGTTGACGAAGGGGGTCGATGTCGCTGGCGACAGGATCAAGATCATTGCCGACGTGATCGAGGAGGAGCTCGGGATCAGCTGTGCTGCGCTCAGCGGGGCCAACATCGCCAACGAAGGTCCGTCCACTCATCATCACTCTGACTTCCATCATCGGGAAACCTTCTCTCACCCTCTGTCTCTCTCTTACAGTTGCACTCAACAAGTTCTCCGAAACCACGATCGGCTATCGCGTCAAGCAGGAAGGCGAGCTCTGGCAGAAGCTCTTCCACACCGCCAACTTCCACGTCCAGATCATCGAGGACCGCGCCGGCGTCTCGCTCTGCGGCGCGCTCAAGAACGTCGTCGCCGTCGCCGCCGGGTTCTGCGACGGCCTGGGCTGGGGCAACAACGCCAAAGGTCTCTCTCCTTTCCCCTCTTCCAACCCCGCATCAAGCACTGACCCCCCTTGCTGTGCTCGACGCAGCGGCGATCATGCGCATCGGTCTGCTCGAGATGAAGAGCTTCAGCATGGAGTTCTTCTCCGGCGTTAAGGTCCGTCCATCCCTCTCTCATCCCCGAAAGATCTCACACAAAAAAGCGTCCCGCTCACAATGCGATGTCTCCCAACAGACGGAAACCTTTGTCCAAGAGTCCGCCGGCATTGCCGACCTGATCACCACCTGTACGTCTCCCCATCGCAAAGAGATCGCCCCCTTCTCAGTGATTGATATGTGTTGCGCATTGTGCCACGATGTGCGGGTGCAGGTTTCGGCGGCCGGAACCGCTTGTGTGCGGAGGCGTACGTGAAGACCGGCAAGCCGTTTTCGCAGCTCGAGACCGAGCTGCTCGGCGGCCAGAAGCTGCAGGGCGTCGCGACCGCCCAAGAGCTCAACACGTTCCTAAAGGCCAAGGGCCGCGTCGAGGGCTACCCCCTGTTCGGCGTCGTCGTACGTCCCTCTTCCACCCCCCATCATCCCACTCGCTCGTCGCTGATCGCTGTCGTTTTGTTCCCCACATCCGCAGTACAAGATCGCGTTCGAGAACCTCGACCCCGCTAAGATGACCGCCCATCTCTGAACGAGCGCGGGTGTCGGACAGCGCGCTGGATTGTAGACTCGCGAACACCGGTAGACATAGACTAAAAGAAAACAAAAACCCCCGAGTAGAAGAAAGACCCTTAATCGTTAGACGCTTCAAGTTTCCGATCTGTGTTCCCTTCCTTAACATATCAAAGCACCCGCCTCCTTTTCCTCCTTCCCCATAATAATCATTGCTAGACTCCGTCCCCCTAGACTCCTGATCTTCCGTCATCGTCGTCGTAGTAGTAGTAGTCGCAACAAGAATCTCTCTCTCTCCCCATGTACGCCCCTCAAGATAGATTTCTCTCCCTCTATGTTCGCGCTTGACCCGCACTCCTTTCCTGATGTACGTAGTTGAACATGCATGCAGCAGCCTCTCCTTGTCTACCCAAGTGTGTCGTCCTTGTTCCTGTCGGCTCCTGCAGGAGCACTTGGCCCGGGCGGCTGGCTCGAAGCCCAGGGCCTGCTCGTGAGAGACCCGTCTTGACGCACCTTTGGAGTGCGGGTCCCGGGCGCTGGCTGGATGGCCCCGCCGCGTTGCCTTCTGTCTCCCGCTGCGTCCGCTCTATCTTCTGCGCAAGCAGTCGGCCGGGAACGTACGATCCACATCTCCCGGAAGGGCGGCTAAGTATCTAGTCCAAACAGGCTTGCATGATCATCGCAGGGTTTGGTGGTCTAGTAGTATGATTCACCCTTAGGGCCTCCTTCGTGGCTGGGCTGGGTGAGGTCCCGGGTTCAATTCCCGGCCAGACCCCTGTTTTCCAGTCCAGGGCGGAGATCTTGGGTGATCTACATAGTCTTTTTTTTTTTTTTTTTTTGTGCTTATTGATTTGACATTGCGCACTTTAGTGAATGCTAATAATGGGGGGGTTCAAAGTTGACTCCTGCACTGTTTCAGGAGCTAAATTCAGGAAAAAAAAGTCCCAGCCAAAAATCTCCAGAACTTTCTGCAACTTTGAATCCCCATTTTGTGGGATTCAATTCAGGACCCACACAAGCAGGAAAAAAGGTAAGTCCAAAACTTGCCCATCTCACCAATGGCTGGCCCAGAGTCCAGACCGGCCATCAATTGCATTGGATGGCCAGTCAACACTGTCCATTTGTACATAAACCCCACTTGATGACCCGGTTGGGTCGTCAATTCACAAGTGGCTAACCAATAATCCACCACTCAATGACCTGACCCGGTCATCAAGTGCTGGATGGCCCGGTCACCCAGTCTTTGGTTTAATACAGACTCCACTCGATGACCGGGTTGATCATCGAGTGGAGTGTGTACCATCCACTCGATTGCCCGGTCACCCGGTCATCGAGTGGAGCGTGTACCAACCACTCGACGACCGGGTGACCGGGCCAACGAGTGGAGTGTGTACCATCCACTCGATGACCGGGTGACCGGGCCATCGAGTGGAGTGTGTACACACTCCACTCGTTGGCCCGGTCACCCGGTCGTCGAGCGGATACACACCCAACTCGATGGCCCGGGCACCCGGTCAACAACTCCACTCGATGACCGGGTGACCGGGCCATCGAGTGGAGTGTGTACCATCCATTCGATGACCGGGTGACCGGGCCATCGAGCGGATACATACCCAACTCGATGACCGGGTGACCGGGCCATCGAGTTGGGTGTGTATCCGCTCGATGGCCCGGTCATCCGGTCATCAAGTGGAGTCTGTATCCACAGGTATCCACTCGATGACCGGGTGACCGGGCCATCGAGTTGGGTGTGTATCCGCTCGATGGCCCGGTCATCCGGTACCGGACTGGGTCATCAAGTGGATACACACCCACTTGATGATTGACTCGGTCATCGAGTGGATACCCACTTCACTTGATGGCCGAGCCTATTGTTGAGTGGAGCGGGTGTCCACTCGCTGACCGGGTCCGGCCATCGAGTGGAGAGTAACCACTCGATGACCCGGTCGGGTCATCGGGTCATTGAGTGGTGGGGATTGGTTAAAGTGAGCTGTGGTCATTGAGTGGGGTGTACGTGGGAGTATTCTGTGGACTGCATCTGTTATTGACTTGATGACCGGTCAGTTGAGGCCATGGATCTGATGAGGTGTGTCCAAAAGAGATTTTTCTCTATTGGAGGCCATGGATTTGTGTTTCCTGATTCAGGAAGGCCCTTTCTGCATCCCCTCCTCGTGAAGGAAATCAGGTTTGCAGGAAGGAATTCAGGTCCATTTTTTTCCTGAATTTTGGTCCTGAAACAGTGCAGGAGTCAACTTTGAACCCCCCCAATGTAGATACATGCGATGATGTTTAAATAGAAGGGGGTTACTGGATGACTTCCCGTGGGCTAAAAATTCAGATCTGTCAGGCCAGGTTAAACCTTACTGGCTGGTGAGAACTTGATCTCAATCACTTTTCACCAGCAAGTAAGGTTTAGATCTGTGAAATTTTAGTCTGTAAGGGGGGCGTAGATCCTACGGGAAGTCTTCCACTAAACGTACCTGGGTATTTCCGCGTTTGTACCCGGTTTTTGCGTACCCCCTTTTCCGCGTACGTACCCGGTTTTTTTCTGTTCATTTCTATGCAACGCAAATAGGCTTAAAATTTATCTAAAATCCTGAAAAGAATTATGACACATTCAAAATTCCAAAAAAGCAACTTTAAATGATTTAATTAATTTTTTGCATACCCCCTTTTCCCCAGTGTGTACTAAGGGAATATCTTTTTTGTTACATGTACCAGGGTTCCAAAAAATTGAGGGAAAATTGAAACATGCATTAGAAGCTTCCTTTGAAATTTTTGAGAGAAAAAAATAGGTACGTGGCGGGTACGTGGTGTGCTTAGTAGAAAAATGACTGCTACATGTATAACTTTTTTGTTACACATTTAAAGAGTCTAAAAATTTCAAAAATGTTTCTATGGTGTATATTCTGTGCTCCATTAAATTTATAGCAATGGGGTAAACACCAAACATGAGATATAGGGGGGCCGGGCAGCCTTAATAGGAACAATCTGCCTAATTATTGAACATTTTTTTTGATAAATTTCCCAGAAGTCTAGAGACTTAAGGGGTTACATAATGATGCATATTCTATGTGCTCTGAAACTCTTGGCAATATTGGTACCTCAGAACATGAAATATAAGGGGTGTGTGGTAGTCATATTGCCTTACTGCGCACCCCTTATGTCTGATGTTCTGAGGTACCAATGTTGCCAAAAGTTTCAGAGCGCAGAGAATATGCATCATTCTATAACCCCTGCATTCCTTAGACTTCTGGGAAATTTATCAAAAAAGATATTCAATAATTAGGCAGATTGTTCCTATTAAGGCTGCCCGGCCCCCCTATATCTCATGTTTGGTGTTTACCCCATTGCTATAAATTTAACGGCCCACAGAATATACATCATAGAAACATTTCTGAAATTTTTAGACTCTTTAAATGTGTAAGAAAAAAGTTATACATGTAGCAGTCATTTTTCTACTAAGCACACCACGTACCCGCCACGTACCTATTTTTTTCTCTCAAAAATTTCAAAGGAAGCTTCTAATGCATGTTTAAATGTTCCCTCAATTTTTTGGAACCCTGGTACATGTAACAAAAAAGATATTCCCTTAGTACACACTTGGGAAAAGGGGGTATGCAAAAAATTAATTAAATCATTTAAAGTTGCTTTTTTGGAATTTTGAATGTATCATAATTCTTTTCAGGATTTTAGACGAATTTTAAGCCTATTTGCGTTGCGTAGAAATGAGTAGAAAAAAACCGGGCACGCACGCGGAAAAGGGGGTACGCAAAAACCGGGTACAAACGCGGAAAAAGCGGGTGCGTTTAGTAACCCCCTAAATAGAATACATGTGAGAATAAAACTAGTTATTTTTAACGTTGATTGTGATGAATAATCCGAGTGGTTTATGAGGGAAAAGGAAAAGAAGAAAAAGAACTGAAAAAAAGCGCCCAAAGAAAATGATAAAATTGAAAGTCCATCTCTTTTGACGAGTCTGAAACTTCACAAGAGCCAAATCCGACTAACTTTAGTCACGACTGCGGCCCAGACAGTTACGTGATATGTGGTTGCTCAAGCCACATACCCTAGAGGTTAAAGCGGGCAGAAAGTTAGCCAAAACCGACCCCCGCTAGGATCCAGCCCAACCTCTCCCACCGAATCCAAGTTTATTAAAGACACAGATTTCCCAGAACCCTAAAAAAAAAAATCAAGGGTTCCCCCTGTAAACACACAAAATGGAAGAAAAAAATCTAGGGTTTCCCCATTGTACAAAAAACCAATGCAAAATCCACAAATTTTCCTCAATCAATATGAATCAAAAAAAAAAAACTGTAGCACTCTAAATTGTCAACCTAGCCTTCCAACATCAGCAGTGCTGTGCGCCCAGGCTCAACCTCCAGCCCGCGTCAAGCGCGCGGGTCAAAAAGGTTGGACGTGAAGGCCCCCGGCCCGCAGCAAAGGCTGCAGACCCGTGGGGGGCCTACTCTTTCCCCCTCAGACTGCGCACGCGCAACAGCGGAGGGGTTGAGGGCAAAGGTTAGCTGGAAGTGCAGCATCCTCGACTGCCCTGGGGGGATGATGGA
Source organism: Puccinia triticina (assembly GCF_026914185.1). Lineage (NCBI taxonomy): Eukaryota > Fungi > Basidiomycota > Pucciniomycetes > Pucciniales > Pucciniaceae > Puccinia > Puccinia triticina. Next base: position 1,533,473 of record NC_070559.1, on the reverse strand, counting down.
CCACCAATTGAAGCTATTTATACCCTTGCCCCAGCTCTGTCTGGCCACGAATCATCCATCCATTACTTGCAGCGCCGTGGCAATACATTGAAGCCACGGTACCCTAGCCACATGGCAACCACTACGCGATTTCATTTGATCCCGTTGCCTTGCAAATCCGCCCCCCAACACGCCTTCCTTCCCACCCAACTGAGGGAGTTGCCACCGAGTCAGGAAACTCAGGGCAGATGTCAACGTCATAACTTTATTGCGTACTCCTAAGTCCCATCCCAAATGACTTATCCAGGCCCAAATATTTACAGCTTGGTATGTATTTGTAACCAGTCCAATATTCCCTGGCTTTCTGGCTGGGGTTCGCCGTACCATGCTGGCATTGCATCTGCCTTCGTCTTGATGAGGCCCTCACGGCCATTCGTTTTATCTTGGCATGGTAGGTGACCGGACTGCAAGGGGAGGTCCCCAAGGTCCAAGCACGCGAGCATACTGAGCTGGGCCAGACCGGGGGGTCCACCGTGTTTCATTTGAGAGAAGATTGCAGGAGCAGTGGCGAACAATCATGAAATCAGCGCTGCGCAGTTTTGACGATTTTCCAGACAGAATTCTCCCAGTGGATGCTTCTCCACAACGCAAATGTGGATCAGTTTATCAAGGAGTATAAGTTCTTCACCGGTTTCAGATGTAATTTTATTGCAAGGCAGAATGCCTGCAGGTCAAGGAAGATGTTGTCTTGGTGGTCGGCAACTCAGCATTCAGAGAAAATGTGCGAGTCACATCTTAAAATTTAATCTAGAGTCTCAATGAATTGGTCATCAAGAGACCAAGGACGCCTCCAAAGCTAGGCCCCTGCTCCAATTTTATCAGCAGCCGTTAGCAGGAGCGGCAAGACACACGACGAGACCGGAATATCCAAGTCCCTATAAGACGAGCGAGTTCGGAAGGACAGAGGCCCACCTCCAAGGGGCAGCAATTATGTTCCAAGCCGGGTCACGCCAGTGGGATCGTAAGATGGTCACAGCGCGTCCGGCGGCAGTTTGAGAAGAGCACCAATGACGGAGCGCAACTCAACTGAAATTGAGCATTTCCAAGCCGGCTACAAATGGCAATTCTCCACCTTCCGCCACTGCCCCCGCTCCCGCCGCCGCCGCCCCACCCACCTCTAAGAGTGATACTTCTCCATTGTCTCCCATTCTGTCGTCATTCCGTAAGGAAGGCAGTTTGTTTGCTGCGCTTGCTAAGACTGCCGCCGCCAATGCGACTGCTACCCCTGCATACATCAGGACCTCAATCTTGGGGAAAGGAAGAACAATCTAGCAATTCCATGGACCAGCAACCCAGGACTATCGTGCAACAAGTCAAGGGACTCGAAATCAAAGACAAGTAAAAAAATGATGGCCAGTTGATTAAGGTCTTGCATGTCTTGACCAGCCGACTTGAAAACCATCCAATCCCAAGCAGACAAAACAAGGTATTGGGAGAGGGGGACATCCTCAAAAAGAGACCCCAGGAAGCATTTTGAAACCTAAACATATATCATTGTTGCAGCAGCGCGCAGAGATCATTTTGTTATCCAAGCTTTGTTGTTTTTTCCCCTTGATTTTCTTGAGTTATTTATTTGTGAAAGGATATCAAGAAGGCACTAGAAGTAGACCAAGTCAAAGAAAAAAATTCTACGGCTTGTATTCTCTTTTCTTTCTTTCAGTTTTCCTGCTTGGTTTCTTTTTTCTTTTTGCTCATGATGACTAAAAATAAGACAAGAGTGATTTCTATTCCTTTGATAATGCCCCTTTTCTCCTTCTTTGGTCTCCTATGATGTTACACTTCCTCTCTCTCTCTGTGTCGTGCCTTTTGCCTCATCTCTTTACTCTTTCATTCTTTTGTATACTATTAATCCTCTGAAGGTATTATTATTTGGGTAGTTTTAAGATTCAACAGGTAATTCACAAAAAGAACTTGCTGTGGAATGATAGAAATAACAAATTCAACTGCCTTTGAAATTTGAGTTGGAGATGCAGCAAGCATAGAGGATAAATTGTGGCTTGGGAAGATTTTGCAAAGGTGATTGAACTGTTGGGGATTGAAGGTTTAGACCTGTTAGTACAGCTTAGCTGCCAGCTATTAATGCTAAAAGCAAAAGTCAAATCCTCAATATTGGGCAAGGGAAATTATCTGTGTCATTGAAATCAGTCCTGGGTGAACATTGATGAAGGCCTTAAGAGTCTCCAATATGATAAGTGGTAGTTTATGTATTTTTGAAAAAAGAAGATTATACTGGAAAATTTGCACAGGTGCTTAACCCTGAGAATATTGGACTGTTGAATATTTGTAATGCAGATTTCAATTTTTCTTCACTGCAGTCATTTTGGTGTGGTGGCACCTGGAAGATATTTTGTGTAATGTGAGGAGAGAGCCCTGAGATTGCAGCGGCAAAGCCGCAATGAACTCTAGTACATGCTTAAATCAAACAAAAATAAGTAAGTGCTAATGATCTCTTCTCTCTTTAACAATAATAATAAGATTTAAAAATGGTGAAACTAATAACTCTTCTTATCCTTCTTCTAAATAGGATTTGATATTCCTAAAACGTCTTGTATCGATGATAAATTTTGAAAGACAATTGAAAGTCAATGGATTATTGAGTAAGTTTTTCAGCGAATTCGGATTGACTTTGATTTTATTTGATATTAAATTTGATCTAAATTTTCTTCTTTGTTTGTGGTATTTTTTACAGTCAATAAGGAAGTGTTTGACGGTTTCCGGTTTCTGACAAAAATCACAATCCGGAGAATCAAGTTTGTCGATGTGGAAAAGAAAATCGTTTAACGGAGAATGCCCCAATCAAAGTTGATAAATTGTCGAACTCAGCCCTCTCTCAAGCCAACTTAACAATTCGAATATCTTCATTGGTATGTTGGTTAATTGAACTAGAGGCCAAGGCGGCTTTGCCGCTGCAGATTTCAGGTTCAGTCCTATAGTCTTGTGCTTAATCTCCCTGCAAGTATGTGGTGTGAAGTTCACACCACATACTTGGCCCATGCAGCCCCCAAATCTCTCAGACTTCCCACTCTTAATCTCCCTTGAGACACCTCCCCTGAGTTTCCCTCCCTGGGGAGGACCACCCACCTGAATCAAGTTCAATAAAAATCAACATTTTTTTCTACACCTCTTTATAGATTGGTCTTGAACTTCCTACTATCATCAACTCTCTGATTTAGGATTGCTTGTGACCTAGCTATTCATGGCATGAGGGAATATGAGGGCTCAATTATGTGTTGGTAGCTTAGTTTCCTTAGGTGCTACAATAAGTTTATTGCAACTTCACATGGATTTGAGCTGGTTCCTTGAAAATTAATGCTTGATCCCAAGGACCATGCTCTTGAGGAAGTGCTTTCAAATTAAACAACACAGAAGTTATTTAACCACCAAAGAGCCTACCTCCATACAATTTGTTTGTAATTCACATGCTATTGGCTCAAATTTATATGCAAACATAGCCAGTTTGGATACCAAACTATGTTTGGAGATGATACTTTTGTGCTTGGTCTTGAGCCTTGATGGATGCTGTCCTCAAGAAGTTAAGTGCAAGCTGACATGTATGTTGTTAAATTGCATAAAATGATTGTACAGCTTTCATGACTAATCTGGAATTAATGGGCCTGTAGGTACAAGCATTGGCAGCGGCAGAGGCGACCAAGTCGTTTCGAGCCGTTTGATGCTCCACATGAAGAGGTGGTTTGGCTGAATGAGGATGTTGAGTCTGCGGGAGCGGACCATGAGGTACGCGGACGTGAGGTCGAGCTGGCAATGTTTCATGACGTGTGCGATGACAATGGAGGCGCTGCGACTGACGCCGACAAGGCAATGCACGAGCACCTTTGCCCCGGCAACGCGACAGGCCTCGGTGAACGCCATGGCGCGCTCGATGTGCGGCCGGATCGAGTCCATCCGGTCGTCCGCCACGCCCTTCATGTCCAACATCTCCATAGGTCCGCTCTTCCATTCGTGCCACAGCGAGTTCACGACACGCGGCGTCGGCTGCGAACGGCGCCCCAAAGCGGCCGTTCTGTTGGTGCTGGTGGTGTGGGGCGACCAGCGCGGACTCGCCCATCGAGACCACATGGGTGATCCCCAACGCATTCGATGCATGGTTCAGGTTGCCCAGATAGACGAAGGGCAGGATGCGCGAGGGGAAGTGGCCGTCGAAGCGGGGGTCGTAGAACCAGGGATGGTGTGCCCGGGTCGTCCGCGGGGGGGAGGGCGTCGGGGCGGAGGGGAGGGGTGGGTGGCGGCGGACTTGGCGCTGTGGACGGAGGAGACGCCGAAGGAGACGCATCCGCGCAGGAACGAGCTGCGGCTTGGCTCATCGACCGCCATCCGGTGCATCTGCTGCGCCTTGCGTTGCTCGTGCAGCTCCTGCTCAATCCGGCTCTCCACCCGGCGCAACAGCTGGACGTCCGCGGGATAGACAAAGAACGAGCGGTTCTGGTCGTTCTGCAGATGCAGATAGGCGTCGGGAAGGGTGTATCCCAGGTCGTACATGATGTACGACGGCGCAAAGAGGGACGTCTCTGTACTCAAAGTAGAGACAAGATTAAAAAAAATGAGCTTTTTTTGGATGATGCGCTGGAGAGGAGAGGATAGAACGTACTATCCATCGTGACAGTGAATCAACACTTTTCGGCCAGCCCTGCCTTTGCCGGGTTTCGCGATCTTCTTGACCCATGTGCACAGGTCAACCAAGTAGCGCACAAGCTTATTGCGGGACATGGCCCCTGAGCAGCTTTGGCCGGTGCTCGGGACTTCCATGTGGATGATCTCGGCAAGCTCGGCAGAGAGGCTGCTGTTCTTGGCGCGTTGCTTGATGCTGTCGAGATAGTTTTGGTTGAGATGGAATTCGAGCGACGAGGTGATCACGGCCTGGTCGTGCGCTTCCACACACACATTGTACGGCGCATTTCCATACTCGTCTGTCATGGCGAAGTGGGAGGTCACCATTGGTGGGCGCTCATCGAACGCAGCGCGCTGACGTGAGGACGATAGATCCTCTTTGGTAAGCGGGACATCTGCAGAATTGCCGAGCTGTTGCGACAATGTTATCAGAAATTGATCTAGGAAGGAAGAAAGAAGAAAGGATGGACGCACCCAAACGTTCTGGGCAATCTCCGAGGCTCTCGTTAAAGCCGCCATCTCTTCTCGCTCGCGCTCCAAGAAGTCGATCTTGTTGCGACGATAGCCCCAGCCGTCGACGGCGACAACATGGCTGAACTGGCGTTCAAAGACCTCGAAGGGATCAGAGGCGCGGCCACTTGGTTGGGGAGACTGGGAGGAGGACTCGGTAGTAGTGGTGTTGGTGGTGGTTCAGGTGGTAGAGCAAGGGGCAGGCTCGGAGTTGGCCAAGACAATGGTAAAGGCCTCTGTAGCGCAGGAAGTACCGCGCATGGACACTTGCAGAAGTAGGAGGCTTGAGGAGTGCCGGGTATAAGTGGAGCCAGGGAAAGACAAGGGACTCTTCAACCCGGGAGACCAAGGTCATGTACGTGTCGTGGATCTCAGCGAATTCGGTGGAGCTGATCATCTGGATGGTCTGTTGAGGGGTTTGGATGGATGAGAGCAGGGGTAAGTGTTTCACATTGAGCTGGAAACCTGGTTGTTGGCATGGTTCTCAATGGTGAGCCCAGCACCATCGGATCCCGGGCTTCCCAGAGCCGCGGTAGATTGTGGCTGGGGTGAAGTGTATTTAAGGGTGCTTGTTGGTAGGAGTCCTAGTTTGCCGAGTATCTCGCAACGGTCGGGAGGCTTGCGGTGGCAGTCTTGGTGTTTTCTTGCGATGGGTGACGGTCAGGAAAGAGAAGTGAGGGTGGAGGGTGCGCCTATAAATAGAGCGGCCTCTGGCAAAGTGGAATCACCAGTCGACTCGCTGTGCTGCACTTCCAGCCAGTGAGTTGACTCAAGCCCCTCCGCTGCTGCGTTTGCACAGTTTGAGGGTGAAAGGTGATGACCCCCCTTTGCAACTTGCCTTAAATGCGGCGCGCTGGGGGTCATCTGCCCAATACTTGCACCCTCTCTAGAAGAGGATGGGTATTGGGCTGGGTGTTTTTTTGGGCTGTTTTTTATTTTTATTTTTTATTTTTTATTATTTTGTAGGGGAAACCCTTGATTTTTGTTTTTGTGATTGTCTGTCTTTAATAAACTCAGATTTGATTACGTATAATTGGTGATTTCTTCTTTTCAAAAGCGAATCTTGATCTTATCAATTGCTGAATATTAGATAGTGATCTTGTCTGTCGTTCGAGAGTGAACAATCGGTTTTCACCAATCACTTCTTTGGCAAGTCGATCCACTTCTTCATTTTCCGGAATTCCAGCATGAGCTGGACACCATAACAGCGAAATCAAAAACCCATATAGCAACAATTCCTCCATTTTATCAAAGATCTGAACAAAAACCTGTTGATTAGAAAATGGTCGAGGCGGTTTGGCAATGACTTGAAGAACGGCTTGATTATTGGAAAATATATTGATCTGATTCGAAAAAGGTAACTTGTTTCTCAGAAACTTGTCTTTGATGATATTGAGACCAATGTTGACCGCTTGAACTTCTGCTTCAAATGCTGATGCTTTGTTAGCGTCATTGATTCAACAGGCGAACGATACCGAATTATTGAGTAAAGCCGCCAAAGCTGAACCCTTTCCAGGAATACTAGAACCATCAGTGAAAAGAAGAGATTCATTTTTATTTTTTTTATTCGAAATCTGGTTAGTAACTATATCTTTAGCAACATTTTTTTTAATATTAAAATTTTGAACTTTGATATAGAAATTAGACCACGGAGGAACAATGTGCTGTTGAATTGTTTCGATGGACTGAAAATTGTATTTGGGAATAAGATGATTGTCGAGAATGTTATGGATGGAGGATTGGTGAGTCAATGGTCAAGAATTAAGTTCATTGTTGATTAACTGTTTGATTGGGTGACTGTCGGGTGCTGTTAATTTTTTACAAATATACAGATGGCTTTTTCTTTTTAATATATCAAAAAAAGGTATCAGTGGTGAGTCCCTTAGAAGAAAATTACACAGAGTCGTCTTAAAAACACCAAGTACAATTCTAACAGCTTGATTATAGATTTTACTAATAACATTTTTAACAGCCGACTCATTTCTCTTAGAAGCCCACACACAACTGCCATATAGGACTCTTGAACGAAGAACACTAATAATCAAATTTTTGGATTGCTGTAAGCCCAATCCGTACGAACATCAAGAAATTCTGATAAGTTGATTTGCCGTATTGATGCCGCACTTCTTGACTTTTTGAAGATGAAGAGTGAAAGATAGCCGAGGATCAAGGATGATACCAAGGTATTTAACTGAATCCGACTTGTTCATGCTGACATCGCCCAGGCAAAGTGGGCGCACATCAACCGACTTATGAGTAAAAATCATAAAATTTGCTTTTTTCTTATCAAAGATTGCGTTGTGCTTCTTTCCCCACGCAAGTGACCGGTTTCCTTCACTTTCAAGCGAAGAGATGGCGCTTTCAAGTCGTTTATTGGCCACGAAGTGAGTGACATCATTGATAAATCCTAGAGAAATTTTATCTTGATTCAAACTAAGAGAAGAATTTATTAGTAGTTTTGAATTATATATTATGTACAGAATGGGCGACAGCGGGGAGCCTTGCGGAAGACCGCAACTCAAATGAAAAGACGGGGACAAATAGTCATCCATGCAAAGAGAAGTGGTACGTTCTGACAGCAAGGAGTGAACGATTGCTGATAGATATGGGGGAATATCAAGCTGGGTTAGAGTGTTGATTAATTGGTTTTTAATAACCAAAGGGTAAGCCGACTTGACATCGAGAAAAAGAGCTGAAACCACTTTATTCTCACACCATTTTTGACAAATCCAGGATGACAAAAAGATATTAGCATCATCAGTACAACGATTTGCACGACCACCAAAATGGCCATGTGCTAAAACACCATTGTTTTCAGCCCAATAAGTAATTCTTTTTGTCAAAAGAGATTTGAATACTTTTCCTAAGCATGACAATAATGCTATTGGACGATAGGACCCCGGAAGAGCGTAAGACTCTTTATTGGCTTTTTGAATAATAACCGTAACAGCGTGTCTCCAATATTTAGGAAAATATCCTAATTGAAGACACGCCGAGAAGAGTTTAGTGAGTACAGGGTTGATAAGATCTTTACTCCAAAAAAGAACTTCGTTAGCTATATCATCATGACCTCTAGCTTTTTTTTTGGTAATTTAGAGAGAATATTATCCACTTCAAGATGGGATATAGTCGGAAAAACAAATGAATTCGGAAACGAAAAGGGCGGAATATCATTCAGATCGCAATCAATGGGTACTTCCGAAGTCCCTTTAAAAAGGAGTCAAGCTTGCTCTTCTTTATTTGAGGTGAGTTCATCGTTTTCGTTGAGTAGTGGTGCAACACTTCCATTGCTACAGGGTTTAGTGAATTTATAAGCTTTAAAAATTTGGTGATCTTTACTTTCAGCCAAAAATTTTCTCCAGTGATTACGCTTGAGTTCAAATACTTTGTCCTTGAAAATTTTTTGCCAGTAGTGATAACAGTTGCAAGCTTGAACCGAGTGCGCAACTAACATCCATTTCCGAGCTCGATTTCTGTTTTGGACAATTGGCGAGAGGATTTTCTTGTCCCACCAGGGTTTAACCTTGTCGTTGTTGTTGTTGACTAATTTTTTTTGACAATCAACCGAGTTTTGAAATGCAATGGTTAGTTCTTTAGTAAATTCATCAACGTCAGCGTTATTAGAAAGAGGAAGGTTATTAATCCGAGCAACACTTCTAGACAACACATCACAAAACTTCTTGACATCTAGATTTTTAATATCCACCAAAAAACGTGTAGTTGGGATAACATGTGGGTTAAAATTAAGATGAAGAACAATGGCTTGATGATCCGAACCATAATTAGAAGAAGAGGTACAACAAGAGTGGACAAATTTCATCGCTCGAAAATTACCCCAAGTAAGGTCAATAACAGTCGGACTTGTCCTTCTGTTGATAAAAGTCAGTGATCCTTTTTCCAAAATGATTTTAAAACCATTGCGGCCACAGGTTTTGATTAAGTCCTTAGACTGACGATGGGAATGATGATAATTAGATGGGTTCCAGAGACGATGATGTAAATTCAAGTCCATAAAAAGAAAAGTGGGAACTTGGCGGTCATTGTGTGTACCAAGCCAATCAGTAAGTTGTTGAATGCCTTCAAAAGTTTTCGGGGGATTATACAGATTGATAAGACAAATTTTTTGAACTCTTTCATGAACAATATCCAGATCAACTGCCGAAAGAATACAAGAACCATCCCGAATTGGATGAATCTTGTCAGAGGTAAAAGATTTTTTAAAGAAGAAAAAAACGCGATGTTTATTGCTGTACTCTGACGGTGAATGATTGGAATCAAGCACACAATTCCAATTTTTATAATGTGGTAGTTTGAATGTATGAGGATTGATCCAGGGCTCTTGGAGAACCAGTATCAAGAGTTGATCATCAGAGTTAAGCGCATTGGAAGTAATGTCAAAAGAATTATGACAATTGAGTTGGAGAATACTAAACCCCAACGAGTCCAATCTATTGTTGGAAGAAGATTCATTAAGAGGAGAAAAGGGGAAAATTTGTTGATCATTAAGATGAGAACAAGGATTTGAAGATAATGAGTTGTAACTACTCATCCGAGTTTATTAAAGCCTCTGAATCACAAAACAAAACTTCAAAGGTTTCCCCTACAAATCTCCAAAAATCACAAAAAAAAATGAAGGGTTTCCCCTCTACAACTTCCAGAAAAAGACATGAAGGGTTTTCCCTCTACAAATGCCAAAATCAACAAAAAACACAATTTTACACCAACCTGCAACCAGCCACCTAACATCAGCAAGCTGATGCACCGTGGCCCACTGTCCATCCCTTTCTAGCAGGGTTAAAAAACAGTGAGAGGATGACCCCCAGCGCGCCGCATTTAAGGCATTATGCAAAGGGGGGCCAACGAGTTTAACCCCTCAAACTGCGCAAGTGCAACAGCGGAGGGGGTGAGGACAAACCGCACGCTGGAAGTACAGCGGCAGAGGACGCCTGGGGGATTATCAGAACACAAGAGCACCCCCCCCTTTTATACACCATCAGCCAGCAGTGCCAAGCTTGCCTCAAGCCTTCCCCTTGGATCCCCCCGCATGTATCCTCGACAACAACACCTCCGCCACGCCGCTGCTGTACACATTTTTGACCAGCAAGGCATTAGCTACATCTCAGATCTTCTGGCCATCCTGGTCAACACATCTGATGTGCGCTACTGGAAGCCAAAATGAACGGCCTGACTACTTGCGCATCTTGCTCGAGTGCGGCCTGGCGGTCATCCGGATCCCAATCGCCGAGGGGTTTGCGCCCCAGAAGGGGATCAAGGAGGTCAACGAGGTGCTCGACCAGGTCATCCAGTCCTACACCGCCCAAGGCATTGGCGTCCTCTGCCACTGTAGGGGCGGAGTAGGCAGGGCCGGCTTGGTGGCCTGCTGCTGCATGCTCAAGATCGGCCTGATCAACAGACCCAGCCTGATCTCCGACCCCTCCAACCACGCCCCCTCGGCCGACTACCCCCACCACCAAGCCAACCATCAGACCATCGCCTCCTTTAACTTCCAGGACCAGTTCCACTTCCACCACCACCAACCTCACCTCCCTGACATCTTCTCCTTCGTCGACGGTACCCGCTTGGCCCCCAAGACCTCCGTCCTCGGCCAGGTCGAGAAAGTCATCGAAGTCATCCGCAGACGACAAAGGTCCGCTCTTTTTTCTCTCTGCAGATCCTGAACCTTCTGCTGATCATCCCTCTCGCTTCCTTATCCGCAGCCCAAAAGCTATCGAAACCCCCCAACGGGTTCATTTCATCATCCAATACGCCGTGGTCCTTGCTGCGGTCACTCGCGCCGAGGAGGTCACCGGCGGGTAGAAGTCTGACAATGTTGAATCGAAGTGGCTCGGGGGGCTTGGCTTCGGCCTGTCACCCTACACACCCGGGCGAATCGGGAAGACCCCCTGCGCCCACCTGACGCAGGAGTCATACATGCGCCAGGTGGGCGTTACAGGACGCCAGCGTGACGAGGAGTCACGCTGGCGCCACCGTGATACACCTCGGTCCGCCCGAGCCTAGGAGGCGTCAGGACGAGCGCGAGCCTGGCTGGTCCCGATGCAGGCGTGAGCTGGGCGCCTCAGCGGATCGCCAGCCATGCGTCACGGTTGAACAGGCGTCAGGCTGTGGCGCGAGCCGGGGTCGCCTCCCTTTGGCACAGGTCATCCGGGCGCCGGGGGGGACCTATGGCCAGCAGGCGTTGGCATGTTGCCCGCCCGCCTGGTTCACCGATTGGGCGCCTCGAGGTGGCGTGAGGCCGGGGTGCTCGTGGGGGGGCGCCTTCGGGCCGGACGAGGGGCGACATGATGCTGGATCGGCATGATCTCCTCATATGTATGCCCCTCCCACCAGCCCACCCGTCATCGTTTCAGATGAAGGGGCCCTCAAACGTGCAACATGCACAACACTGGGTCGGGTCACACCCCTGCCCCGCCCCCAAGACCGCACTTGGGTCGGTCACCACGATTCCCGCCCGCAAGTCTTACCAACCAGCACAACATTCCACCATTCCAGCACGTCCTAAGGTTCACGCCGTCCCGTCCGAACGTTCACGCAAACTCGACTTTCGACCACGCAAAGGCCATGGATCCCCGCGACGGTAGGTTTGCATGCAACGCCCCCCGCTCTGCGGGATCTTGACAGAAATTGTGCTGAATTTATCTTTTTGTCCCCCTCCTTTAGAGTTCACCTACGAGGAAGGTACCTATTACTGCAAGGTATGCAGTTTGGCGAGGGGGACAAAGGACTGGCGCCGCCATATCCGCACCAATGTACATAAACAGAATGTTGAGCAACACCAAGCTATGAGCAGGGCAAGATCACCCATCCCCATCGCCGCCGCGCCGGCACCGCGCGCGCAGGAAGATACCTATGCACACCCGGATCATCTTGGTGCACTGGAGTGCACTGATCTCATCGAGCAAACCCCCGTCTCAGCGCCTGGGGTCGACGGTTTGATTGCGGGCCTGACCGCGAGCCATGCCCAAAAGCGCTTGGAGGCGAACACCAATCAAGCACAACTTGTCCAAGACCCGCGCAGCTCTCTTGAGAAGGACCTCTTGCTGATTGCGGCTCACAAGGGCAATCACATCCCGGATGATGAGCGGCCGATAGTGCGCACCGATAAGAGGTCCAACAAGGTCAACATGAGTGCGTGGTTTCCATTCAAGAGCAAGCTGGTCAGTGTGTCTCAGGTGTACCATGGGCTCCCTTCTTATCATACTAGCTCCGTCTCTTATCATACTAACTACATCACAATGGGATTCAGGACCTGGTGGCTTCCCTCTTAATTGGCCATACACGCTCAATGCTGTCAAGATCGCTCTACAAACGTATCAGTGCACTCTGGGAGGTGTGTGGACTCAAACTACTGCGATGGGCTGCTGTCCGGGAGTCACGCAAGAGGATTCGTGATTTACTCGGGAACAAGGTTCAATCATATGTTTCAGTTTTTGATACTCCATGCTACGCACTGAGTAGCCAGAAAATCATCAGCCAGGTATGTGATATATCAACCTACATTCATGGTAGATTTGGTACAAACATTTGTCTGATAAAAAGTTGGCTCTTCTCAGGAATTGGCCAATCCACTAGTGGCCAGACATATGGAGTATTATCCAGAGTCAACAGATGGATTGATAATAACCAAGTTCTCCCAATCTGGGAAGTGGCTGACTGGCATGTCCCAAGATCACAGGCCTCAAATGTGCCGATTCAAAGATAAGGATTTCTACATATTTGAGCCAGTGGAGCTGCAATCAAAACAGCTGGTAATCCCAATTTTTTTCTTTACTCAAGCCGGGGTCTTACATGCTAGGTGCTGGGATGTTGCAAGGGATGGTGTGGGATTCCTCACAGTGGATAATATTCAGACTGATATCCTCAAGATTGAACTGCCTTTTGGCCTCCATTTTCAGCGGTCAAAGAGAAGATGAAGCAATTGGAAGCAGAAAAGTCTACAAGCATGTGTAGTCCTATCTTAGGGCTGAAAGGTAATTCTGTTTGCCTCATGTCTAATCATGCCTTTGGTTTCACTGATGCAGTGGGATCCCAATTTAGATTTTGACGGGGTACACAACACTCCGGTCCTTGTGCAAATCTGGGGTCGCTGTCATACCATCCTACGTGGTGTGATCAATCAGGGGACTTGTCAGGGGAAGTGGGCCTCTGAACTTGTGCGAGTCCTGGGGCCCGCCCGCTGGCCGGGCCGGGCCCCACAACCCCGGGGCCTGCCCGCTCTGGCAGGGCCTCGCGGGCGCGACCGCGCGCCCCAGGCCGCCCACAGGCCGCCCAGGCGCGGGGACAACCTACCCCAGCCGCAGCATGGTGGCTACACGGCAGTTGCACAGATTAAGGTTTCGCCCGTCAAAGCTGCCGTCAAAGACAAAACACCCGCCTGATTGACCGCCCACCTGTTGGCCTCCGGTCAGCCGGCAAAATGACCACCAAACTACCAACCAACCCGCCGGATTTTGCAGTCAGGTAAGTAACCCGTAACTTTACCCCAGTCGAATGGCCGGCAAAATTACCTGACCAACGATCCGCCGCCGGCCACAGCGTCAACATGCAGTCGACATTCACTAACGGCCTGCAGATCGGCAACGATGGGCAAGCAACACTTTGACAACTCCTCCCGTTTGCTATGTAACCCCCAAAAAAAAGGGCAGAGGGGGCCAAGACAAAGTCCGCCCATCAGAGGGACACGTCACCCTTGGCCCTCACCCATCCACCCGCCTCATTTTTTCTAAGTCCGCTCATCAGATCACCGCCACCCTCCATCTCCCCCACCCTCACCAACCCACATACGTGTCCCTCTGTGCCTGCCTCCTCCTTGCCCGGCCCACACCCCATCCACAGCACGCCCACCTCCACATTGCATCCTCCATCGAGCTCCGCACCTCGCTTGGCTCCATCGGCCCGAGTCAGCCTGTCAAGGTTCCCTGTAAGCCATCTTGGGGTCTTTCCTCTTGCCGTCTTGCCGGCCATCTTTGATCACCCGCCTTGATGAGCTCATGGCTGACTCGAGCTCCATATTGTCTTTCATTTTGCTGGCATGGGCGAATTGAATGCGCGTCTTGGGCTCGCTGACTTCGGCATGCTCTTGGATCCAATGTGGGAACGCCAAACAACCCTCAAAGGTCAGACTACGGATGACTTGAATGACGATAACTTCTGGCACGGATTAGGCAAATCAATTTAAAACTTTGGACTGGGTGGGATTGCTGGTGCCTGTAAGCTACATTCCGACAGCGTCGTATCGGCCGAAACCATTAGATCGACGGCTAATCTTGCACGCTCCCTTACCGGCTGTACATTTCTGACGTCTTATAAAACTCATTGTCTGTATAAGTAGGAGCCACGACTGTGTATCCAATCGACCTCGTGAAGACTCGTATGCAAAACCAGCGTATTAAAATCGTCGGAGAACTTCTTTACAAGAACAGCATGGATTGTGTCAAGAAAGTATTCAAAAATGAGGGCTTTACCGGCTTTTACCGAGGTCTACCGCCGCAATTAAAAACTGTAAAATTCAATAAAAACAAAAACAAAAAAGTGCCCAGGTGGCCGTAAAACCAAAGTGAGCGTGTCTTGTGAGTTGACCCGAGTATGTCTGCCAAAAGGGATCGGAGAGCTGTGAGCAGCAGTGGATCTGGAAGTGAGCGTGGTTTTGGGCTCGGGGTGATGTGATTAGCCGGCAATTGTGGTCGAACAGTGAGCAAACGGCCCTGATCAATTTTGTAGGGGGGCTCGGGTTCGACGGCAAATTGCCGCTGGGGTCGAGCCACCCTTACTTTTGCCAGCTGCTTGCCCAATTGCGCATTGGCGGGGGTGCCGCCAAGTTCGGCGGTCCGCTTGACGGTTGACCGGAGGCCGGCATGTGAACGGTCATGAATGGCTGGGGCGCGTCCGTCAAACTGACGGCCGAACTTTGGGCGCTTCGGCGGCGATGTGCAACTGCCGTGTAGGTCTGCTCCCCCAAGTCATGCAGTTAGGGCAAGACTCCCGCGCCCTCATATGGCCGACCGGATCCGCCAAGAAATCCCACGCTCCCCCAACAGCCATCACAAGGCTCCAAACCGCCGAACCTCCCGTCCCCCAGCCGATTCACCCTTCCCCTGCCCCGCATGTCCTTTGACGGCACCACCGCGACTCCCTCAAGCCGCCGCCGGTCCGGATCCGCAGACAAAGACGGTAAGCTGCTCCCATGCCCCTGCGCCAGCTACCCCCCACCCCCACCCCCCCCCCCCCCCCCCCCTTTCTGAGCATGTTCCCCCCTCCCCCCCCTCCATTTCTCAACCGATCTGCCCTCCAGACGAGCCCCGTCGCCCCGCCCAAAGACCACGGCACAATGGATCCCCCGCCCCGCCTCAGCCCCCATTCAACCCATTCCTACATATGAACCCCACCGACCGCGAGGGTCCCTGCGAGGCACCAGATGGGCTCCCAGATGACCCCGTCGTCTTGTCACCGACACAACAGCTGTACGCCGATTTCCAACTTCCCCCCGCAATTCATTGAAGAAGATAGGTTGGCGCTCAGCCACGTCCACACCGAGGTGAGGAGGCAGGTGAAGAATGTTCGGCACATAGTCCGCAACCATGCCCTTACGGGTGTTGTGCTCGGTCATGCGCACAATGTCCTCCCGGTCATTCCAACCCTCGACATGTATGCTCGGGACCTATGGAAGTACCTCATGGGCGCCAGTGCTTGATTATCCGACGGCCAAGTAGACGCGGCTTTGGCCCGAGCGCCTCAGCTGAAGGCCCGCTTCGCTTATATCCGGCTGGCCACCATGGCCAACCACTTCGATCTGGCCGCACAATCAATCTCCCACTGGGACCAGATCGATGGCCAACTTCAAGCCAACCGCCCGCGCAGTGAAGACTGGAACAATGCGTCAGTCGCCTCTCATGCCCCCCTGTCCCGCATCCCCCCAAATCCCCGCTGACCCCTATGTACGTTGCAGGTGGACGCTCCTGGTCGTCCAGAAGGACCATCTCCTTTTTGGCATGTCCCCGCTCCTGGCGGACCTCGATCGAGACAACTGCACCTGCCCCACCGACGACGAGGTCACGATCCAGTTGGGAATGATGACATGATTCCCCTCCAGACCTCTGATTACCCCCGATATGCCCCCTATTCCACCGTTTCCCTCCTCCCCCCCCTCCACCTTGTAACTACATACACAGTGATCAAGGAAATTCAGGCATCCAGCCAACTTACCCACCATGACTTCCCCAAAGCCCTCTGAGGCCTATGAGCCCCCTGAGCATCCCCGTGAGACCCCAATGAGGCGTGATGGGACCCCTGCTGGTGGCCAAGCCGCCGCTCGGAGCTATCCTCGCCCCGCCTCTCCCATCGCCTGCGGGTTTCAGGGTCCGCGTGCATCGAGCCGCGGCATGAGAGCCCTGCCCATCGTCCCATCTGCGGGTGCGGATGACGGCTCCCCGGCGGACAATTAGTCGCCCACCTAGTCGCCAGCCGAGGGCAAGCGATCGTACCTCTACGCGTCCTCACCGTCGTCACCAACGAGCCAAGCCAGCCGGAGCCCTCGGCGCCTGCCAAGCACCCAGCCCGACAACCTAGGGGACGGCAAATTTCGCTCGCCTATGCGGCATGCCATCCCCCCCGAAGGCGTTGGGCTGAGAGCCCACCAGGCGACCTGATGACCCCCACAAGGCCATCGCATGTCATCAGGGAGCAGTCCTCATGACCGCCATGGCCCCCGCGAGCAGGACGCCAGGCAGGGCGCCAGGGGCCTGGCGTTTTGACCCCAGACTCAGATGAGGCGCCACCCCCCCCCTGGGCGTCCCCGAGGCGCCCATCTGGGGGCGTTTACGGGGCGCCTATGTCCGACGCCGGGCCGGCATTCCGGGTAACCGCGCCACGTGGGCGCGATTCACTTGCGGGGCCACGGTGGCGCCAGCAGGGACGATCGGGGGGCGCCCCAATCGTCCCGATGTGTACTCGCCATTGATGGGGGTCGGCAGTTGGCCCAGCCCCTGGATGTCAGGCTTGTACGGCGGCTGCTCCGCCTACAGCTTCTTGGGCCCCTTCTACAACGGCATGCTCTTCGCCAAGGCCGCCGACTCGGCTACCAGCGTCAGCCAACGCGCCATCTCGCTCGACTCCGACCTGCTCTTCCGCAGGGCTAACGATGAGCAAGTCTCCTGCAAGAGCAACACCGGCGAGACTCACAGTTTCTCGACACAGGATTGCCTTGGGTATGTATGCTTCACTCTATTGATCGTTCATCAGCGCTCCATCCTTGATCCGCAAACAGCTAATCAACACTCTAAATGTTCTTAGTGCCGCTCGCCAATTTGCTGAGAAGAGCCTTTCCAAGGCTTCTGTTGGTGCCTGCACATTGACTCTTGTCAGCCCCAAAGACCGGGTGCTAGCCAAAGATGTGTAAGTATCCGATCTCGCCCCAACTTTCCAATCCGGTTGTCCGTTTCTTACCTTTTTACCCGGCTGATGATGTTTTCCTTGCACTTGAATCATTCAGCTCTTTGGCTGCATTGGAGAAGGCAACATGCAGCATGTTGAAGGCTTGCGCGGACTCGTCCACAGTAAGCAGCACCCACCCTCTTTTCCAGACATCTTCCTCTGCTGAAAGAAAGATTGGTTGCCTCATTAGCATGAACAGGCCCACCCTACTGCTGACAAGGAAGTCGACCACAAACAGGTTGCAATGCTGCTGTCCAGGACTGCATGAGTGGACCATCAACTATGTATCATGACTCACTCGTGCCTTCAACAATTTTACTCTACCATTCTATGTTTGTATCTCTGCCGCACTTGTATCTTGTATCTATACATCAAGCTTGTCAAATTACTTGCTCTGAAGATTTACCAATAAAAACACATGCATTTATAACTAAAACGCTCAGCATCATCTTAACCTTCTTCAAGGTTTTCATTCCCTCAGAAACCAGGGTTAAAATATAAAACAGGAAATTGCTTAAGATGTGTTCTACCAGTTAATGAACTCAGAATTATAGAAGGTAGCGATATAAGTATCTACACTTGATACGACTTGAGCACCGACGACACACTAACCTTTTAGAAGGTAGCGATATAAGTATCTACACTTGATACGACTTGAGCACCAACGACACACTAACCTTTTAGAAGGTAGTGATATAAGTATCTACACTTGATACGACTTGAGCACCGACGACACACTAACCTGATTGTAGCGATGAGTGTTAGTGTTGTAGCTGTTGAGAACTATGAGTTGATTAAGGAAAAGAGCCAATACATAATTGGAGCGGACATTTAAAGGATCAACTAGGTTTCGGAACAACTGCGGCACAACTGGTAAGAGTAACAAAGCGTAAAAATGGAAAGGACCCCGGACGACTACTGTAAGTTCAATACCCCCCCTTGTTTTCAGTTTTCAGCTTTGAAGTCACGAAGTTGATATCCGAGGTAGCGAAGGAACATTTGATGACAACAATTAGACAGGGATTTGGTGAACCCGTCTGATTGATTTTCATTTGTTGAGATGTAATTGATTTCAACTAAGTTATTGTCGACAGCCTCGCGAATGAAGTGGAATTTAACGTCAATGTGTTTAGAGCGCTGTTGAAACAAAGGATTTCTCGCCAAAGCAATGGCGCCTTGGTTGTCGCAAAATATAGGGATTGGATAAATTGGTAGGTCGAGGGAAGTGAGAAGCGTGCGCATCGAGATTGCTTCTTGGACACCGTCGTACAAAGATTTGTACTCGGCTTCAGTTGTTGAAGAAGCCACCGATGGTTGCTTTTTAGCTCGCCAGGAAATAATTGAATTACCCCAGCGGACGAGGTAGGCGGAATAAGAACGACGAGTATCAGGACAGTTTGCACAATCAGAGTCAACATAAATCACAACTCGATTTTCATTACCGCCGATGTTAAGAGAGAAGTCAATGGTTTTGGAGAGATATCAAAGCAAGTGTAAGAAAGCATGCCAGTGAACAATGCCGGGGTTTTCTAAGTGTTGAGAGAGCTGAGATACAGCAAAGGTGATATCGGGCCTGGTAGCGACTGCAGCCCAGTTAACTAAACCGACCGCTCGCCGATAGCTGATGTTGAGCTTTTTGAAAACTTCGATTTCTTCAGGAGTTGCACGAACCAATGTGATATTTGGCACCATCGGGGTTAGAACCGGACGACAGTTTGTCATGTCAAATTCGGAAAGAATTTCGGAAATGTAATTTTCTTGAGATAGCTCCAGATGATTGTCTGCCCAAGAAATCTTCATGCCAAGCAAAGAATTAATGGGGCCTAAGTCTTCCATTAAGAATTTGCTGTTAATGAAGTTTTTGAAACACGCCACATCCTCAGAGACAACAACAAGATCGTCCACGTAAACATGCACCATACAGACCCAGTCTGGATCAGCCGATCTGAACAAGCATGGATTGTTTGGGGAAGGGAAAAAATTGACTGATTCGAAAAATGCCGAAAGTTCTCAATACCAAACCCAAGGGGCTTGCTTCAAACCGTAAATCAATTTTATAAGGCGAAGACAGGTCCCTGGAGGTGCTTCTAAACCTTGAGGAATTCGAAGAAATACAGTTTCGTCCAATGTGCCGTTTAAGAATGCGTTCTTGACGTCCATCTGATGGATGTCCATGCCGTTGTTCATGCCATACGCCAAAACCGACTGAAGAGCCGGAAGGCGACCAGTCGGAGCAAAAGTTTTGTCGTAATCAATACCGTCTTGTTGCGCACTGCCTTGCGCACAAAGTCTCGCCTTGAATTTAACAAATTGACCTGCCGCGTTGGTTTTGATGCGAAACACCCACACTGTGCCAAGTAGAACATGATCGGACGGAATTGGAACAATTTCCCAAACGTTCAAGCGATCCATTGCCCTAAGTTCGACGGAGATAGCGTCCAGCCAGTTCTGAGCTTCAGTCGAGTTTATCGCGGCTTTGTACGTTTTAGGTACCAAGTTAGCCTCCGCTATAG
Source organism: Puccinia triticina (assembly GCF_026914185.1). Classification (NCBI taxonomy): domain Eukaryota; kingdom Fungi; phylum Basidiomycota; class Pucciniomycetes; order Pucciniales; family Pucciniaceae; genus Puccinia; species Puccinia triticina. Next base: position 1,513,338 of record NC_070559.1, on the reverse strand, counting down.
ACAAAAAACACAAGCTTTGGTTGAAGAACGGCACAAACCAAGGCTCAGTGGTGAGCTGTCTGTTGACCAGATGAGCTCGTCGCTTTGTCGTCAGAATATTGGCCGGGTCAGTTGGATCCAAGGAAATATTTTTCGGAGCCGGCTGATCCGCAGGAACGTAATGCCAACTGGGTTTTGCACCCGTTGAAACTTTTGAATTTGAAGGGGGTTGGGGAAGATTTGTCGACGGAGACAAAGAAGGTGGTGGATGAGGGATAGTTGTGGAAGCGGAAGGAACAAGAGTGGAAGGGGATATCACTGCCGAATCTTGATCTTGCGAGACAAGAGGCGCTTCAGATGACGTCATTGAGTTATCTGATGACGTCAGTTGGTGATTATAAGGCGAAACAAGATGATTGACGTCATATGAGTCTTGAAGCTCGTCCAAACTTTCTTGTAATTCAGGATAGGCAAGATCTTCCGGGGAGATTCCTGGAAAACATGACTCATCAAAGATGACGTCATGACTGTACTCAACCCGGGAGTCTGTCGTAAGTATTCTCCAGTTAGGAATACCCAGCCTATACCCTAGTAAAACCCCTGCTCTCGAAGTATCACCGAATTTTCCCTTCCTTCGCTCTTTAGGAATGTTAATGAATGCTTGGCAGCCAAACACACGAAGCCGACCTAGGTTAAAAACGTGTCCGAACCACACTTCATGAGGAGATTTCCAGCCGATCTTCTTAGTTGGAGTGATATTCTCATAGAAAATTGCTGTGCTAACAGCCTCTCCCCAAAGATTTGTCGGAAGATTTGCTTGCTTAAGAAGTGCTCGCGCTTTCTTGCTTGTCGTCCGATTTCCACGCTCAGCAATTGAATTCTGCTGCGGCGTATAAGGTGCCGTGATGTGGTGAATGATGCCTTGATCCTTCAAGTAGGTGTCAAATTCTCCTGAGCAAAACTCGCCCCCACCATCGGTGACCAGATTGATGAGTTTTTGTGAATGAAAAGTAGTTACTTCATTTACATATTCCTTAAATTTTTCAAGTGCTTGATTTTTGTGAGTTAAGATAAAAACATGTTTGTACGCTGAGAAGGAGTCCGTAATTTTGAAGTAATAAGATGCTTTGCCAACAGTCGAGGGAGTAATTTTCCCGCTAAGATCCATGTATACATAGTCTAGAATACAGGTTGGTTTTGGGAGACTACCAGAAAATGGTTGTCGATGTGATTTTGATAAACTACACGCTTCACAGTCTATGGTGGAGTAGCTACAGTTAAAAATTTTAGCTAGTGCTTCTCGGCTAGGGTGTCCCGCTCGCCTATGAAGCAATCGAGGATCAATGCTTTGTTCGGCTAGAGAATTCGAAGATGTAGACGAACCTTGCACCACAAGCAATGATACAGTCGTGGAACTTGATGGCTGAATAGCAGCCACTTGAAAGACAAAGATGTTGCTTTGAATCTGCGCATCGAAGAGAATGACGTTCTTCACAGAATCCTTGACAAAGTATTTTGAACCGTCACGACGAATCAAATCGCAGTTGCTGCCGGAGAGTCGAGCAAGACTCAAAAGAGCATGAGTCAAACCGGGTACGTGTAAAGCTTTTACCGTAAAAAGTTTGCCGTTGTCGCTTTTGATTTTGATTAAACCGCGACCTTTGACCGGCAAAGATTGACCACTAGCTACATTGACCGTTGAATCGAAGCTTTCATATTCGGAAAAATATCGACGATCGGAAAACATATGATCTGAGCAACAGCTGTCGAGAAAGATCAACACGTTGTTTTGAACGACTGCCAATGCTCGCGGATCCGATACACAAACATAAACACCACTAATGTCTTCGGAGGTTACAGCGTTAGCTTTCTTTGCTTTCGCCAAGAGTTGACGCTTTTTGTAAGCTTCTGGCGCCTTGTTGGGATAAAGCTTATAGCAATTCGCTTTTGAGTGTCGAGCATTCTCATTGTGACACCCGTCCTGACAGTTGATGGTTCCAGTTTTTAAAGCAGCTTCAGATTTAATGGTAACTGAATCCGAGTCAGTAGAAGTGTTGACGTTACTCAAACTTAAAGATTTAGAGTTGAGATATTGTTTAACTGTGTCGATATCGATTGGACTCTTATTTAAGAGAAGATCTTTAGTACTCTCGAGCTTGGGAGGAAGAAGATTGACGAGGTACTCCGCTGGAAGATGTTCATCAAGAGTACGTTTTTCCAATTTGACAATTTGAATGCCAACCGAACGAATATGAGAAAGCCCCAAATCGATATCGGTAAGGAATTTTTCCAAAGATGAGGTATACCTGATCTTAAGGAAATCTTGATAAACCACCGATTGATTCTGAGCAGATGCCGATTGAAAATGCGCAATCAAAGCTTTCCAAATCAGATGAGGTTCCTTTTTGTTTTCTTTGGTGATAAACTTAGCGTAGTTTTCTACTCCTAAGTTTCGTCCTAGAATACCAGCCGCGACTCCCTTTTGAAGTTTAAGAGTAGCCTTGGCAATAGGATCCCTCTCGGTGGTGACCAAGTCAGATAATAAGTGATCATCAACACCCTTCTCCAAGCAAAACGAGAACATGACGTTACGCCAGTCATTGAACGTAGTTCTTGTGAGAAGAGGTAGGCGATGAATCGCTTTATTGGTCATTGCGTATACAAAGAAAGAGTTTGATGAGGTTGCAGATTTAAGCACCCACTGGGCTCATAACCTAATGAACTCAGACTTTTAGAAGGTAGTGATATAAGTATCTACACTTGATACGACTTGAGCACCGACGACACACTAACCTTTTAGAAGGTAGCGATATAAGTATCTACACTTGATATGACTTGAGCACCGACGACACACTAACCTGATCGTAGCGATGAGTGTTAGTGTTGTAGCTGTTGAGAACTATGAGTTGATTTGCATTACTCTTACACACCTTTTAGAAGGTAGCGATATAAGTATCTACACTTGATACGACTTGAGCACCAACGACACACTAACCTAAACAATGAGAAGAGTTGTTAAGAAAAGGGATACAATGAAGTGAGATATCCTAATGAGTAACAGACCTGATCGTAGCGATGAGTGTTAGTGTTGTAGCTGTTGAGAACTATGAGTTGATTAAGGAAAAGAGCCGATACATAATTGGAGCGGACATTTAAAGGATCAACTAGGTTTCGGAACAACTGCGGCACAACTGGTAAGAGTAACAAAGCGTAAAAATGGAAAGGACCCCGGACGACTACTGTAAGTTCAATACCAGTAAGACTATCATAAATTGAGAAGCCAATGGCACCGTTGGAACCTGCAGTATTTTTTACGTAACACACAAACTTGAAATGTGCATAAACCCCCACCGAACCAAAAGTAAAAGCTGTGGGACCCAACCAAGTGTGCAAAGAACCCAAAAAAGCCAGTATTGGCATTAACAACAGAGGCTGACCTACCACCCTGCCACACACAGTCGACAAACCAAACAAAGTCATCAAAGTCCTGGCAACATATGATAAAATAAAATAAAATAACATAGTCAGCTAATGGTAAACTTGAGGAATAAAAGAGTACCCTTGACAACAGCAGTTACAGGTTGGTTTCTTCAAATACAGCCTGAAACACATTGTAAGGTATTGTGAAGTACTGTAGAATTGATGATTTTTTTATTTTATAACAGGAGAAAAAATGAATTATAAGTGATATGCTGCAGAATTAGAAGGAAAATGACTGCTAACATGTATAAACAATGTTTCACACACCCAAACAGTCCAAAAATTTCAGTAATTCTTCAATGTTGCAAATTATTTGGGCTGTTAAACTATTGGCAATGATGTTTTTTCACCAGGGGATGAAATTTAAGGGACGGGCAGAGGGCTCATTGGGAAAATGACTGCCAACTGGATAAATTTTTGCATAAAAAAGCAAGTGAGATGGGGAAAATTTTTATCAATTGTGCTGATTCAAGAGGTATTATTGATTTTCCAGTGGTTTTGCCAATTGGATACCGGTGCAGCAAGAAAACCATTTTTCTGGAGCTCTGCAGCGGCGCAGCCGCCTTGGCCTCTAGTTGATTTATAATATTACGGCAAAAATTCTTAGTTTTGAGCAGACACTTAAGGCTCAATGGGGAATGATAAAAGCAAAGGTTATCTTCATCAAACTCAGATGAAGAATTGTTCTTTTTCTCATATTGAATGCATTTAACGCATTTATTGTTGCCGATGTCCGACGGACAATCTTTGGAATTGTGGGCGTTGTGAGAACTCCTTTGGGATTGGGTTGGCAGTCCTTTGAGGGGGAAATAACAATATGATATTCCAGCTAAGTAATACTACTGTTACGGGTGGTTTGAAAGACCTGCCCCTCTATTATACTACAGAATTCTGACAACAAATTTATTTATTGTTGTGGCGTGACTTTTATGACGGAGAAAACTTGTATGTAGTAGTCTCTATCAGACCTAGATCAGTTTTAACAAGTACAAGATGCGTATACAACTTCTATATGGCGAGATGGGCAAAGAATATAATCAAGTGATAATATGTTTTGTTGGGTTTTTAATGGTTTCAGCAGAGGGAAATGATGATGGAGTGTGGTATGAGATTTCTATGTTAATGTATGATGACTGTGTCTTCCGTGATGATGGAAAAATGATGACTGGTGACCACTGAGCTGGGGTGCCTGGGTGATGATGGAAAAATGGTGGTAGGAGGGCCTCCTTATATATTCTTTTCTGAGTTATTTTTGCTGGTGAGGGCTGCACTCAAGGCATTTCTGCTGGTGGTGACCCTGTGGATTGCACTGCCTTCTGCAAGGGGTGCATAACTTAAACTGATGTTCCGCATGACAATGTGTGATTTGTACTTTTTAAGGCAAAGGCCACCTAGGTTGGTTGCACTGCCAAAGTGGAGGCTTTCTGACCACATGCATCGATGTAAGGTCCGCGCAAATCTGTTGAGTTGTTGAGTGGAGGCCTAGTCGCTGCAGTTTCCAACGTGCAGGTTGCGTGAGGTGATCTGTAGCTAATAGTGGAGGCCTGCCTAACTAGTAAACTAAAAGAGCTAGCTGGGTAGTTGAAGTGAGTGACTAGGGTTAAGTTTGCATGTAGAATCTATTTCTCTAATAATATTCTATCATATGCTAGTATTGTAGGCTGTGAGTTGAGGTTTTGGCAGTTTTGTTGCACGCAACAGATCTGGATCACCACAGCGTCACCACAATGTTTACATAACGGACTGTTTTTGCAAAACTGAGCCGTATGACCGACTTCCAAACACTGGAAGCATTGAATCGGGGATTTTTTGTAATGGGCACCGGTGAGGGGTAAGTGATTAAAAAACAGACTACCTTTTTTGATCTTACGAGCAAGCTCTTTTTCAAAGAAATTGACAATAATGGATCCATGAGACTTTTTATTGGCTTGGGGGTTACCCAACCATTGAGCACTGTGAATGTGGTCTGGGTGGATTAAATCTTCTTTCCAAAGATCCGCCAAAGTGGACTTATTAGACGGAGTAAAAGAAATCGGAACCAAATGAAGGATAACCGGAAAAGTTGACGCCAGCGTGATAAGATCAGGATCGCACAAATGCGTCCATTCATGCTTATGCTCCAAGAGCCAATTCGCCATGAAACGTGTCTTGGTAAAAAATTTAAAGTCACCCGAAGGTAACCGGGCGACACCTTTAGTGGTAATAGGGGACCCATCATCTGTTTTTGCCTCAATCTCTTCCAAAACTCTGTTAACTTTCATAGAAATCTCCGGTGGAGACATCTGGAAAAACGGACGCAATTCGGGCACCGTCTTGCAAATAATAAAAAAAGCAGGTTTAAACTCATTAAGCACCCTGTTTGACGGAGGGGGCCAGGCTACATGGGCCCAAAAGGTCTGTGGGGTATACTTGTTTGTGACCGAAGCCCAAGAGGGGTCTTTTCTTGGTTCAGCATGAACCACTGAGCTTATAGATCTCTCAAGGGAGTCTAATCGAGTAGTGATCCTCTCTACCATTGAGAGGGTTTGAACGCTAGTGATCTTTTCAATAGCTAGAAGAGGTGATAAGGTTTTAACCTTATCCGCATTTATGAATATACTCCCATCAGGATTGGGTTTAGCAAAGATCTCAGCAATCACTGTGGTGATCCAGATCTGTTGCGTGCAACAAAACTGTCAAAACCTTAACTTACAGCCTACAATACTAGCATATGATAGAATATTATTAGAGAAATAGATTCTACATACAAACTTAACCCTAGTCACTCACTTCAACTACCCAGCTAGCTCTTTTAGTTTAGAAGTTAGTTACAATTATAGGTTTAGTACAGGCCATACCCAGGTGGAAAGTCATATAAATAATAAAAGGCATGCATATATAGAAGAGTATAGTTAGATTTACTAGTTAGGCAGGCCTCCACTATTAGCTACAGATCACCTCACGCAACCTGCACGTTGGAAACTGCAGCGACTAGGCCTCCACTCAACAACTCAACAGATTTGCGCGGACCTTACATCGATGCATGTGGTCAGAAAGCCTCCACTTTGGCAGTGCAACCAACCTAGGTGGCCTTTGCCTTAAAAAGTACAAATCACACATTGTCATGCGGAACATCAGTTTAAGTTATGCACCCCTTGCAGAAGGCAGTGCAATCCACAGGGTCACCACCAGCAGAAATGCCTTGAGTGCAGCCCTCACCAGCAAAAATAACTCAGAAAAGAATATATAAGGAGGCCCTCCTCCCACCATTTTTCCATCATCACCCAGGCACCCCAGCTCAGTGGTCACCAGTCATCATTTTTCCATCATCACGGAAGACACAGTTCTCATACATTAACATAGAAATCTCATACCACACTCCATCATCACTTCCCTCTGCTGACACCATTAAAAACCCAACAAAACATATTCTCACTTGATTATATTCTTTGCCCATCTTGCCATATAGAGGTTGTATACGCATCTTGTACTTGTTAAAACTGATCTAGGTCTGATAGAGACTACTACATACAAGTTTTCTCCGTCATAAAAGTCACGCCACAACAGTAAATAAATTTGTTGTCAGAATTCTGTAGTATAATAGAGGGGCAGGTCTTTCAAACCACCCGTAACAGTAGTATCACTTAGCTGGAATATCATATTGTTATTTCCCCCTCAAAGGACTGCCAACCCATCCCAAAGGAGTTCTCACATTGCTGCGAGAAACCCTCTGTTGGGATTAGCAGGATTATGGCGGGACTGGGTAAGGGGAGGGTTAAGAGAAAAATCTGACTGGGTTGGGGTCTGGGAGCGATCACCAGAATGGTCAACAGAACGGTCAACAGTCCTATTCATAGAGGAGCCGGACGACTCAATGTCCTCCATCTCAATGTTCTTGGACCATCCGTCCTTATCAGGCCAAGAGTCCCCACGACTCTTAGGCGGCATATTGTGGGTCATACCACCCAAGTAGGGTTGGAACCTAGTGGTTCTTTTGGAAGGGGGCTTGGAAAACTCAATTTTAAACTTTTCGGAAAGAAGAAAGGGTAAACAGGGAAAGGGATAGAAGATCTGCAAAGGCGGATAAACGGGGAGAAGATAAGAAGATACTTTGGTTGATACTTATTGATTTTTAGGATTTTGAAGGTGGATGGTTTTTGAGGGTGGTCGGTTTTTGGTGGTTGATGTTGAGTTTTTTCCGGGCCCCTTGATCTACATGGTTGTCCCTGTGAGTTCCGGTGGCGCGAGGTTGTTTTTGCGGCGTGGGGGGCGCCTCGGGCTGGCTTGTGTCTCCTGCCTCTGGGCCCTTCAAAGGTGCACAAGAAGGTCCTGCTTTTTGGTCGTGAGATTGCGGTGACTATGGCCTTTGATTGTCCCCATTCTTGCTGTATGATCCGGAGGAAGTGCAGTACGTTGAAAAACCTCTGTAAGTGCATAAACTGGCAGATCTTAAAGAGGCGCGAGTATGTAAGTACAAGAGAAAAGAGAATAATCGATAGATTGCATAAAAGGGGACTAGAAATACAAGGTTATTTATAGTCTGCATTATGTAACTAGATAATGACATGCGATAGCTGAGAGATGTTGCGTCAAGACCATAGTGTATGTCAGTCATGACATAACTGTAAGTTCTGTCCGCAACCACGTTGAATTTTTTTAAAATCTACCCCCCATGTTGTGAGGGACAAGGGATGAAAACCCAAGTTCACTGCTGACAGGCAAGTGACACTTTGGGAGTGAGAAAATGTTGTTCTGATTCACTGAGGATCAAACTCCAGGCGCCAATCTAGTGTAGACTAAATACAAGATTGGCCGTGTTTGGTTGAAGCATACAATGTACTGAATATAAGCATATATGTATCTCAACACACCCCCTTGCTGAAACAAAACTAAACTAATTGAAATATCTAAACCACTTTGAGTTGAAGTTAAAGAATATTTCCTATGGGGGACAGAAAGAGAAAGAAAAATTTAAAGTAATCGGGCCAGAGATCCATTGACGGTGGAAGACAGGGAGATATCATAACAATAAGTATACCTAACGCCGCCAGAGAGGAATTGATCTTCAGGATTAGCCGGAGTTGCCGTTCCTACAAAGGTAATTGTCTTCTACTTTGGAGTTCATCCCCACACGACGTCGATTTCCGCATCGAAGTCGTCATCTTCTTCATCTTCCTCGCCGCTAGGACCACCGCCTCCGAGGGATACCGTTGACACCGCACCGGCACGAGTTTCGAATCGGGTCTGTTGTTTGTCCTTGGCTGGAGGATTTGGACAGGCTGAGGAATGGTGACCTATCTGGTGACATTTCCAGCAACCTTGTTTCTTTTTCCTGGTGACAGCCGGGGATGCGAACGCCTCCGGAGGGTGATCAAACGACACGCTCATCGATACTTCGTGCGCTTCGAGCAATCCAATGGCATCGTCGAGGGATATTTCAACAGGCGAGTAGACAAGGTGGTCACGGATTGGCTTCCATGAGTCGTCCAGTCCGCGGAGCAGACGATCGCAGATCTGCTGATCCGCCGGAGCTAGTTTAACCGACTTGAGGTTGGAGGCTGAGTTTTTGATCCGAGCAATCCAGGTAGCAATTGGTTTGTTCGGATCGTGACGAGCAGTCCAAAACGCATCCTTGAGCATCATCCTCCTCGCTCGGGTGTTCTTTTCGTAGGCATCGCAGATTGTCTTGAAGAGAACGCTCACGGGCTTGAGCTCCTTGAATCTTATCGCCAAATCAACCGACAGAGTCATCTTCAGGGTGGCTCGAGCCACTTCAGATAGGTGATCCCAGTCCGTGGCGGACTCATCCGCGTAGTAAAGTCGTTGAGAGCCTTGTGCAATTGGTTTTGACGCCGAGTCCTTGTAGTCGGTCTCCGGACGGAGCAGCTTACCCACGACGATATCATGGACTCCGACTATTGCAAAAAGTTCTTCAAGCCGAGTTCGCCAGGCTGGGAAGCCAACCGAATTTCCATCGAGAACAGGAACATTTCCGATGAGAGCTGCTGGATTTTGCATGGATCGAGGAGGCATGTTGTTGAGTACGAGTTCGAGGCCAAGGGAGTCCGACTTTCTGAGTTCCAAGGACGATTGAGATTGAAGCCAAGGATGATAGTAAGTTCAATATCGAGGGCAACCGAGATTTTGATGTCGCAAGCAGGGTGAGCGAATGGGTCTCATAACCTGTTGTGAGGTACAAGGGATGAAAACCAAAGTTCACTGCTGACAGGCAAGTGACACTTTGGGAGTGAGAAAATGTTGTTCTGATTCACTGAGGATCAAACTCCAGGCGCCAATCTAGTGTAGACTAAATACAAGATTGGCCGTGTTTGGTTGAAGCATACAATGTACTGAATATAAGCATATATGTATCTCAACACCCCACACCCCCAAATCCTAAACACACCCTCGCCCCTGACAGGACTTCTTTTTCCCCATGCCCACTGGCGATCCCCCCCCCCCGGCATCCGCTCTGAATCAGGCCAGGCCCTCTCGGGCTCGATTCACAATCCTCGAGACGCGCATGTCGCCAACAACGCGTCGCCCGATATTGTCATGGCCTCTGCCTCCGAACCGCGCCGTCTTCTCGAAGCTCGTCTACCAGCACCTCCTGTGACTCAAGCGACCGACTCTACGCCGGCCTCATGCCTTCGATCCCTCCTGGCCCGCCCAGAAAACCGAACTCAAGATAGGAAAATCGTTTTAGACACGAGTTTCATGACCCTGTTGCTTCAGCTACTGGACAGCAAGGCCGAGCAGAAACGCATGGTCCAACTAGCTATGGATGAGATGCGCCAGACCATGCAGGAGATGCAACGCGCGTTGGCGGATCTTCGCGAGCTACCGGGACGCGTAACAACCATTGAGGCGGGACAATTGCCGCGTAAACAACCCGCCCTGGTCAAGTCCTACGCGACAACTGCAGCCAAACCGAAAGCCCCACCCCCCCCTCCGTCCAAGGCCGAGATGGTCGCGGCCCGCCCCGGTCTCACCATCATCCACGCGCGATCCGGGACCGCCCCGCTGAAGGAAGTTGGTGCGGAAATAACGGTCAGGAAGGTCAACGAGGTTCTTGAAAAAATGAATGCAACGGTCCAGGGCGAGAAGGTCTTGGTTAAGGCGGTCCGATTCCTCCCATCTGGTGATGTATTGTTCTACTCCAAAAACCGCAAGCAGAAAGAATGGCTCAATCAGAACAAACACGAATGGAGCAAACAGGTGCACCCCGACCTTGAGGCTTTGCCGAGTACATATTCCGTTCTCGCTCATGGCATCCCCCGAACTCTCAACATTGACACATCAACCGTCAAAATCTCCATTGCGTCGGACAACGGTTTCTTGGTGGACAAGATCTTCAGGATGCGGTGGTTAGGAGGGTCCAGGGACCCGTCAGACCCTCGCCAAGCTGGTACAGTCGTTCTGTCCCTTACAGACCCGTCGATTGCTGATCTCCTGGTTAAACAGAGAGGCCTTTTCTTGAATGGGTGCTTCCACAGAGTAGAGAGTTTCAAGAAAATCCCACCGCAATGCTTCAAATGCTTGCAAATGGGCCACTTCGGGAAGTGGTGCCGAGCGGAGCCAAAGTGCAGCAAGTGTGGCGAAAAGCACGAAACTCATGACTGTCAGGACGCGACAACTCTGGCGGGGAAGATTTGTGTGATCTGTAGAGACGCTGGGAAGGGGAAAGGTGTATGGGAAACCCACACACATTTTGATAAGGCGTGTGAGGTCAAACGGGCATGGCTACTTTCTAAAAATCATCTCCAACATGAATAATATAAACCCTACACTAACACAAATTTGTCCTAGTAACCTCGTTGTAGACACTCCTCTTCCTGTTTCAAGCAATGCAGTCTTTTTGCCCTCACTTATTGTGCAGTTGAACTGCCACAATAGTCGAGCAACAACCTATAGTATCCTCGATTCCGAGCCGGACTCTGTGATTTCTCTCATCTTATAAGAACCCTGGATAAATCCGCTAACTTGTTTGCCCCCCAACCATGAAGCTTGGTGGACGTTTTACAGCCCGGAACACCAGCCTGCGGACCTCAAGGACAAGCATCGGGTTGTTTCCTACATCCGAAAATCCATCGCCTCCCAGGACATCAAAGTCCTGGGCGGCAACAGTAAGTTTTTGCTCTCTCTGGAGATTATTTTGCTGACCAGGACCCGGTTACGGGTCCTTAATGTTTACAACCCCCCAGGCACAACCGCAGGCGTGGACCAACTTCGGACATGGCTAAACGTGTTCAACGACCGGCGGGTCGCGTCGGTGATTGGTATGGACTCCAACCTCCACCACCGACTCTGGAACCTGCCGGGATACCCCCACATCCACAAAGAGGCTAAGTCTCTTGTCTCGATTTGTGGAAAGCACGGCTACAGGCTAGTTTCTGAAAAGGACACGCCTACTTTTCTTTCTAGCCGCGGGTCGAAGACGACTATCGACCTCACTTGGGGGAACTACCGCGCCTCTCAACTGATTCACAGCTTGGTCACCTCGTCGGACAACCACGGATCGGACCACCAGAAGCTCGTCACAGCCATATGGCGGTCACCCCCGGGACCGTCCTACCGATGGGTGGCCCCCAAGCCGGCTGACTTGGACCGGGCAGAGCTCCGTAAGGCGGTTAAGTCCGGGCTCAATCAGCTGAGCGATTGATCACCTACCCTGGACATTGACGAGGTGGAAAAGCAGTTGACAGATTGCCTTTTTGAAGCTTGGCAGAAACAGGGAAGGCGTACAAAAATCGACCACAGCAAGGCCAAGAAGTGGTGGGACAGGGACAAATTAGGCCCCCTCGTCAAAGCAAGGAATAAGTGCCGCCGGCTTGTGATCATGAGCCCCACACAGGAAAATGCTGACCGGTACTCCTATTGGAACAGCAGATTCCGCGAAGAGGTCAACGCCCTCAAACAGCAGCACTGGAGGGACTTCCTGGCCTCCACGGACGCGACGACGGTCTTCCAGGCCTTCCAGTTCACCAAGCCCAGGAGTGGTGGGGGAGTGCTCCCGCTGCGAGGTCTGGACGGCTCCATCACGTCAAACAAGGAGGAACAGGCGAAGCTCCTGTTCGCTGGGACGTCGGTTGTCGACAGTTTTTGCGACCTGTCGGATATCCCCCCGTTGGAGACGTCCACTTTTGTGGTCTACCCCCCTGTCTCTCAAGAGGAGGTGCTGGTCATATTGGGTAGACTTGCTAAGAAGAAGGCCTCGGGCCCGGATCGGATCCCAAATGAAGTCCTCACGACTGTTAAAACTGAGCTGGCTGACACCCTCGCATCCTTGTTCAACAGGTGCATAAGGGAGGACCGCTTCCCCAAAGCATGGCGCACTGCCACCACCGTGATCATACAAAAGTTTGGTAAACCGGACTACACAAATCCAGGGGCGTACCGCCCTATTGCCCTCCTCAACACCCTTAGCAAAGTCTTTGAGACTGTTATTGCTGACCGCATCACTTTCTGGGCAGAATCGAAGGGAATCATCCCAGACGGGCACTCAGGGGGGCGCAGGGGTAAGGGCTGCGAGGACGCACTGATGGCGCTCACGATGTGGGTTAAAAGAAAGTGGAGAGAGGGAAAGGCGGTCACCGGTCTTTTCCTTGACGTTAAGTCAGCTTACCCCTCAGTGAATCCTCACCGGCTTGTCCACTCGCTTCGACGGAAGGGGTGTCCAACTTACCTATGGAAAGTCATCGGCCGCTTTTTGGAAGGGCGGCGCACCAGGTTGCGTCTGGTGGACTATGAATCAGCTGAGTTTGCCCTAGAGAGGGGCCTCCCACAGGGCTCGCCCTTATCGGTGATCTTGTATATCCTCTACAACTCGGACTTGCTGATCAACAGTTTTGACTTTGATAGAGATGAAGTTTCCCTAGGCTTCATCGACGATGTGGTCCACCTCACGGCAGGGAAGATCATTGAGCAGGCTAAGTGTCGACTGGCCCGATTGGGCGAGGGATTGCTACAGTGGGGCAAGACCCACGGTGCCATCTTTGATAGCAGGAAGGCCCAATACATGGTGTTCACACATTCGAAAGCGGCTAAGTCTCATTTCACTTTTGACGGCCAGCGACTGGAGCCACAGCGTGAAGTAAAGTGGCTAGGGCTGTGGATAGACGAGAAGCTTACGTTCACCAAACAGGTCGCTCAGGTTAGGAAAAAGGCCGACGACACTTTGGGCCAACTTCTCAAGATAGGCAGTTCGGCTTGGGGGGTCAGGGAACAGGAGCGTGGGCTCCTGATCTCTGCGGTGCTGGTCCCCAGGGTCCTCTACGGGGTTCAGGTGTGGTACACAAACCAGAACAAACAGAAGGTGGCGGCATTATTGGATCTGATCGAGCACTCAGCTGCCCGCTTCGCGCTGGGGGCCTTGAAGTCCACCCCGGTCAAGTACTTAGACAAGTATCGACCTTTCCGAAGCATCAAAAAAACTGCCGCAAACAGGATAACAAACGTTTTTGTCACAAAGCTGACCAGAATCACCCACAGGGCGTCGGAGATTGAACGGCAAATCCGGACAGAGTTTCTGTGGGCGGCTAAACCCTTCCCCAGCCCAGTTCACTCCTCACTCAACCGGGAGGAACTGGAGGAGGTGGCAGCGAGGGAGCTAGAGACGGTGAACTTCATCCTCGACGACTATCCTCCCTGGAAATCGGGGAGGAAGATCGAATTGGACGCGAACAGAAGCACCAAGCAGGAGGCTAAGAAAACTATAGTATCTTTTCTCAAAAGCATCGACCCGGTGACCGATCTGGTAATATTCACTGATGGCTCTGATCACCCCGAGGAGGGACTGGGAGCGGCGGCCGTCTCTAGGGATGGTGCTGTGTCCAGGCTCGCCTTTTTGGGACCTCCAGGCACGGCATCGAATTTTGAGTGCGAATTGGTTGGCATTCGGCTCGGACTGGAATTGGGGAGCGAGGCCCGGTTGCCCAGCACTGGAGCCAGAATCATCTTGCTGACGGACAGCCAGGCGGCGATAGAGAGGCTAGGAAACCCCAGAGCTCCCAAGCCGGGCCAGTATTTGCTCTCTCAGATACGGAAAGCCGCTGACGGAATCCCTTCATCCACACAGATATTGGTCCGGTGGTGCCCTGGGCACGTCGGGATCGACGGCAATAAGCTGGCAGACAAGAAGGCGGCCGAGGCGCGCAACCCTTCTCTGCGGGACGCGTCTATCAGAGGTAGCGTCACGGCAGTGAAGGCCAGGCTTATTCAAAAGGAAAGGCTGTGGAAAGGGTCGCCACGGGCGGCTTTTCCGGTCCAAGCGGCTTTCCATCAGCTAAGATCAGGTCATGTGCCATTAAACTCCTTTCAATTTAAGAGCAGAAGGGCGCCATACCCTATTTGCATGACATGTGGCGTACCCGAATCAGTTGATCATTATTTGGTTTCTTGCTCCAGGTTCCGCGAGGCTAGGACAACAGCAAGGCGGCTCCTCCTCGAGGAGAGAATCACCGAGATAACAACCAGGACGCTCCTCAACAACTTCAGGGCTTTCCGGGCCACGGAAGGCTTCATCCGAGATTCGGCTAGGCTCCCGCAGTTCCGGCGGGACGGAGATGCCGAAGGAACCCATCAATAGCCCTCATCCGACTTCAAACAGGATCACCGCCGGAACTCTCTCCCCTTTTCTTTTTTCTTTCTCCTCATTTTCCCACTCTTTTCCTTCTTCTCCTTTTTCTCTTTCTTTCTTATCTCTTGTTACCGTCATGTATGATGTCCAGAATCTCTGTTATCCCTCCTCCCTTCCATTTACAATTGGGTTGCTATTACGTTGTACGTGTGGTAGAAGCTTTTGTCTGTTAGGTGCATATGCATAGTGCGCAATGTCAAATCAAATCTGCACTTAAAAAAAAAAAAAAAAAGACATAACTGTAGTGAGACGTAACGCTTTACGTAATCAAGCTACAACACCCCCCCACTCAACAAGACACCTAAGATCACAAGTTGCTGATTGTGATGGACAAGAGGAGGAAGATTTTTTGTGAAAACATCGGCGCAACGGTGGGCCAGCTACGCTAACCGTAGCGTTAGCGTAGTGGAATTCCGCTAACTTTTAGCGTAGCGTTAGCGGAATTGCGCCTTCTCTGCGCTAACGCTACGCGCAAAGGGTGCGCAGCTAATTTAGCTGTTAGCGTAGCGTTAGCGCAGATGCGCGCAATTGCGCTAACGCTACACACGCAGGGCGCAAAAGAGCGCGCGCTACGGTGCGCCACAGTGCTTTTAGCTGAAAAAAAAACCTTTTTTTCCGCTAAAAGCGCTGTAGCGCAGCGTAGCGTAGCGTAGTGACTGTAACGGCGCGCTAACACTAACAAACAATTGGCGCGCTGTTAGCGCCGCTGAAACGTAGCGCAGCGTAGCGGCGCAAAAGAGCGCGCGCTACGGTGCGCCACAGTGCTTTTAGCTGAAAAAAAAACCTTTTTTTCCGCTAAAAGCGCTGTAGCGCAGCGTAGCGTAGCGTAGTGACTGTAACGGCGCGCTAACACTAACAAACAATTGGCGCGCTGTTAGCGCCGCTGAAACGTAGCGCAGCGTAGCGGCGCTAACAGCGCGCTAACGCTACTCAAAATGGGCGGGCGCTTTTTTCCGCTACGCTAAACGCTAAGTGGCCCTGTAGCGTAGTGTAGCGTAGCGGCCCACCGTTGATTGGCGAACTGATTTTTTGTCAAAACCCATGAGGCCAAATTTTTTTTCTCGAAGAATGCCTGATTTGTGATGTAAAATTCTCAGTTGGTATGCCTTGTTTGTTTGTTTGACGCGTCATTGGAACAAATTTTGACCGCCGCAGTATTATTGCAGTAAATATAACCTGTGAACCATTTATCACATAGATCGTACAGTAAGTTTCTGACCCAGAGCAATTGCTTAGTGCAGTGGCCTAGCGCCATATATTCTGCATGAGCCGTGGATGATGCAACAGTAGCTAGCCTTTTCGATACCCAAGAAATAGGACAGCCATGGTAGAAAAGGATCATTCCATAAGTTGAACGGGAAAACTCACCCCCCCAGTTTGCATCAGTAAAGCCGCAAAGGGTCGGTGCTTCTTTCCGGGGATGAATCTGGAGACGGAGAGATTTTGTCGCCGCCAAATAACCCAGTGGTGTTTCAGCCATTTCCAGTGCTCTAGAAAAGGACACTGAGAAAATCGTGCCAGAAAATTAACCGCAAAATAGATGTCAGGCCGTGTGCCAAGCGCAACATAGCTCAGAGCACCCAGTATGGATAGATATAACGTTGGCTTGACTCCCTTACCCGCATGGGTCGTCAGTAGATTTCCGGTTGGTAAGGGCGTTTGGCTGCTGGAAGAACCGTCCCAGTGGTTGGACAGGATCCTTGCGATTAGTTTTGGCTGCGACAGACAAAAACCACTTGAGTCCCCGGTAATTGCCAGCCCCACCATATCAGTAAGGTCCTTTGTCCACTTGATTTTAATGTTAGCTGACAAATCCCGTTCCAATTGCTCAAGCGCCGCAGAGTCAGATGCTGTCACAATACCATTGTCCACGTGAATCCAAATACAGGTGTTTCCCCCGGCTTTTTTTAAGATATAGAGGCTGCTATCATACTGCAAGGCCTTGTAACCCAAATTTGCCAAAGTCCCAGAGAGATGCTGCCACCAGCAACGTGCCGCCTGCTTTGTACCGTAGAGGGCTTTCTTTAAAAGGCAGGCATAGCCTTCTTCCACCGTCAAACCTTCCGGGGGCAAAACCCAAAGCTCCTTGTCTATGGGAGAGTTAAGATACGCCGCAACGAAGTCAAAGGAGTGAACGGGCCAATGATTAACTGCCGCAATTACCAGGAGTATTCTCATGGAGACAAACGTAGCAGTAGGGGCAAAAGTCTCATTGAATTGCAGCCCTGCAATTTGGGAATACCCACGTGCAACGTAACAGGCCTTAAAGCGCTCAACTTCGCCCGACACGTTTGTCTTTTTTGCAAAAACCCATTTCGCCGTCATACCCGGGAGGTACCTTCGCCACTTCCCACACGCCAAGAGTCTCCAAATTCACAATTTCTTCCTTGACCGCCGCCAACCATGCATCCTTTTCATCCAATTTCATCGCTTGTTTGAAAGTATTCGGCACACCTGCAGCACAAACTTTCGGCACAAAAGAAGCCACCGTATCCACCATTTCATCTTGTTCACGTACCACCATTTCGTCCCTAAAATCGCCCAATTGAAGATCTGTCATATTTGCAAGCGACACAACCGGTTGAGGAAGAGCAGGATTAGGAGCTGGTGATTTGTGGTTGAGAAAACTGGCAACGGCGGAGGATATGAAAGAGTTTGTCAATGGTACCCAGAACCACCAGCCTTTTGATTCCGGGAGGTATGAAATCACCCTAGCCGCCACAGCTCGTTCATCCAGCTTTTTCCGTTTTTCCGCGGGTATATGGACATAGGCTAGATCCCCAAATACTCAAGCCGTGTCCAAACTGGGTTTTTGACCAAAAAATTTCTCAAAAGGGGTAATCGGTCCACTAGCGCCGTTGGGAATTCGATTGAGAAGGTGACAGGCCCATGTGAAGGAAAAGGACCAGAAGGATTTACCCAAGTTACTACCGACTAGGAGAGTTCTGCCCATATCCTGGAGGGTCCGGTTGAAACGCTTGATTGTTCCATTTTGATAGTGATGATAGGCAATAGCACGTTCCGTCCGGATACCGTTGTCTGTCAGGAATTTAGCCAAGGTAGCATTGTTGAATTCCCCCCCATTGTCCAAGCGAAGCATTTTTAAACGTTTGCAGGTCTGCCTTTCCAATCTGATAATAGTCGCTATGAGATTCGCAGTTGCTTCAGATTTTAAATTCAAGATTTTTATTTCACTGTACCCGGATCCAATATCCCGAATCGTAAGAATATACTTTCCTCCGCCAATTGCAGTCACTTCAAATGGTCCTATTAGATCTACAGTCCATGCGTCCATGGGTGAGAAAGTCCGCCGTTTGGAAGAAAGAGTGTTATGATCAAAACTTTTCAAAATCTTACAGGTCAAGCAATGAATGACTCCTGCCGGCAGGGAGGAAGGTAAACCAAGGGCTACATCCGTCTTGATCATTCGACGGATCATCCAAAGACTTACATGGCCCATCTTCTGATGAAGGTTGAGGAGAAAGCGTTCATCTGCTGTTAAGGGTCTTGGTAGGGGATCATTTGGCACAGTATCTGTCACAGTAAAAACGAATGGTTCTGTATTTTGAGTAGCAACAGCACGCGCGGACACAGTCGTACAAGGCACCAGAGAGTGGGGAACACCAGTAACAGGGGAAAAAGAACGGAGAGCGGGAACAGTATATACATGAAGTGGGGGAGGAAAAAGCCATTTATGGGTCGAGGGATTGAGAACACACTTAGCCCAAAAGGAAGATTGAGAAAAATTTTAAAAGAATCGTCTTTGCAAGAGTGCCTGCTCCGAAACCAAATTACTTCGCCGGCACTATACGCCACCCGAGAGATACCCGTAAGCAACTCTCTCCTGCGAATTCACTCGCAAATACAAACTACATTACTGACTTCTCCGTACTTCGCAGCTGAAACAGAACCAGCTCCCGCCGAGAACCTAGCAGACATCGACGTCAGCGACTCTGAACCAGAAGTTGAAAGTTAGTCCATTTTTACCAAAAAACAAACTAAACCTTTTTTTAAAAAAAAAAAAAAAACACTAATAAATGTCTACCCGTTCTTCCAGACCTGACCTCAAAGGACCCCTTGCCACTCCAAATAGAGTCAGCCGCAAAGGGTCCGCCATCGGAGGATCTGTTGTTGGAGGATCCGGCGGACTTCGAGGTCCCGCTTTGGTTCAAGAAGAACACGGACCCAGCTCCGAGCACCTCGAAAGCCAAAACTTTGGTAAAAACTCCCAAAGAGCTGGAGGAAGAGCAGGTCAAGATGATCCAGAACTTGGTGTACGTTGTGGAGTTCTAGCGCGTACTCGGGGTCAAGACACTAGGAATAAGGCCTCAAGATCATCAAGACCTTCAATACCCGGCGGGCGGCGCGAGGAACATCCTCAAGATCTTTCCAGGCTCCTGTTCTCATTTCTCTCTCTCTCTTTTCCTTCCTCTCTTTCCCTTTTTCTTTTCTTTTCTTCTTGTTGGTTGTTTTGTCTTTGATTCCTCTTTCTTTTATTATTTCTTTACATATGTTTTTCTTTTTTTACTTTTCTTCCTTGCGCGCGTTGGTTGGTTGAGTTGGTGGAGGGTTGGTTTGGTTTTGTTTGTTTCCTCAACCCCTGTTGCTGTTTCGTCTCTGTGGTTGTTCTTTTTCTTCCTTTGCTCATCTTAGTTGTAGGGGCGCGGCGGGCACGAGGGCTCGTCGCGCGGCATGTCGCGGGCCTGAATCCAAGTTCAGCCGAACTTGGAGGAGGGATCCGCATGGTATTCTGGTCGGCCCCATAAGGAACAAGATATCATCACGTTTTCTGAGCTTATTGATCCGGATCGTGTCGATCCATCCCCGCATCTACTTCTGAGTTTGAGTACCCAAGCTTCCTGAGTTCATTTCTTTAGAGCACTATCCGAGTTTCCGACAACCGCGCCAGCTTTCCCTCTGTGTTTCTGTTCAGAGTTTTTTTTTTTTTCCATCCAACCAAACCGCCGAGGGTATTCCATCCCCTCGTTCCCTCTCAAATAAATCCCCCCCCCACCGCTATCACATCTTTCAACCCGTACCAATACTTCTCGCAGGACCACCGACGAGGGCAGCACTCAGCACCATCCCCTCAACCGACTGCCACGGCTCAGACCCGACAGGAGTCCATAACGTCCACCGAGCCAACTGGAGAAAATGCATCTCTCTCCAGGCTCAAGGATCTCCGGAGGAGCTCAAAGCCGCTCTACGCGGAGCTCAAGAGAGCCAAAAAGCGGCTCAGAAGTTTCTCTCTCGAAAGGAGTTAGAGTCCTTTGTGGAGGGTTGGAACCCCTGGACGGTGAAGAAGCAGATCGCCCCTCCAGCGAGGACTTTGAAAAAACAAAAAGCTCCTCCAACCAATCAAACCAACCAGCTCCGCAGAGACCATGCCAGATGGGCTCAAGTCATGAAGGCAGCAAACACCTTGGAACAAGCCTACAACCAGATGTAGTTGATAGAGATTTTATTTTTCATATGTTTGATAACTTGTATGGAAACTTGTCTACATTACATAGTAACTCTAGTAACCAATATAAGTATACAAACAAGAAAATTGTGGAATGTCATACTTCTATTATCAACACTCTTGAATCTGCTGTGAGTCGTGCAATAGAAATGTCTCAAGAACATTTTGTTATAATACCTGAATTTCGGCAAGACATTGGAGAAATTAAGAGTAAAACAAGTGAGATAACAAAAAGACTTGAGAATATGGCTGGCACAAATCAAAGTCTACAAGACAAACTTACGGATATTGACATTGATATGGCAGACTTTAAAAGCCAAATGTTGTCTACTTTGAAAACTGAGGTTATCAAAGAAAACAGAGAGCGTGAAGACCATCAATCCGCCCAGTTACAAATTTTGATAGACTTAGTGAGTCATCAGGAGGATAACATGAAAGAGATGGTAAATAAAATCAACATCTCCACGGCGGAGCAAATCAGCTCTCTGAAACAAGAGATAAAAACTCTTAAACAAAATGTAGCAGGAATACAGACTCCCCCGCACCTGAGTCATAACCCCGAAGCTTCTCAGACGGAAGAAGTTAGGTTTAACAACCCTTTACTAAATAACAGGAACAGAGTGTTTCAACATCAAGAAAGGTCCCTACCTCCCAAAGAAGAGGAACCAACTAGGTTGCCACGCCCAAATGTGGTAAGTGATTCCCCAGCTTACCAGGAACAACCACAACAGACTACTTCTTTCCTGAATAGTCTAGACCCAGTCACCAAATGCAAACTGATGCCACCAATGAAAGAATGGCCTAAATTCTCTGGAGAAGGAGAATACAATCATATCTACTTCATAGACTACGTAGATCATCTCCTTGAGTGCTACGAAGCTACAGATGAAGTAGTAACTTGCAGATTGCCAAGGTTATTTGAAGGCGTAGCTTTAGACTGGTTCGTCAGAAAAAAGAAATCTGTCGGAAAAGTAAGCTGGGAAGTGTGGAAAAAATTGATCCATAAACAGTTTGGTACAGATGTCTGGGAGGATAAAATGCTAGCCGCATATGAGAATGATTTCTTTGATCCTACTAAAGATGATCCGTACAAATGGTGTCTGAGTCAGAAGAAAAGGATTGATTGTATCTATAACCAACCAGCTCAGAAATTTGTAACTAAGAAAATCTTGAAAAAGTGCCCTAATTACTTAGAACATGATGTAATGTGCAGGTTGAAAGATGCAGATGTAGACTTGTCTGAATTAGTAGCCACTATAGAAATAATTATTGTGGCCAAGAAATTAGACAGGAAACCCAAGACGTATGAAGAAAGGCGTAATCTAGCTCCTAGAGAAAACACGGCTGTGGAAAGAAAGAATGCAGAAATGCCTGCTAGAAAACCAACTAGTATTGAGTGTTACAATTGTGGAGAGAAGGGCCATAAGAGACCTGATTGCCCTAAACCCCATAAACGCATCAACAATATAGAAGTAGAGTCAGATGAAGATGAACTATCTGATACGGGCTCCCAATTTGACATTGTCAGTATGGAACCTGAAATTGGAGACTGCTTGGGTGAACCAGAAATCAATGCCAAATGCAACGTAATACAAGCTGATCTAGGTGATCCATTGCATATCACGGTAATCCAAGGAGATTCCAATCTGCCACAGAAATGGAACTCTTCACTGGGAGTTGGGCACGTATCAGATGCCAAACTAATGACAAATAAGCCAGAGGAAGGCATGAGTTATACTCTGGGAAAAACTAGCTATACAACAGTTATCTTTGATGGGAGAGAAGTCAGAGCTCTTTTAGACATTGGAGCATTTTGTTCTTGTACTAGCACCAATTTACTAGACTCTTGTTACCCGGACTGGAAGAATAACCTTCTCCCCACGCCCAAAGCTAAATTTAGCAGTTGTAACTCAGCCCTTAGACCAATAGGGATAGTTAAGTTACCTCTTATTTTCCCGCACACAAAAGGTTCTTTAAGATTACACATGGAATTTGTAGTTCTAGAAGATGCTGTGTGTGATTATCTTATCATAGGAAATGATGCATTCTGCTTGTATGGAATAGATGTAATTCAAAGCAAAAGTAGATACTACACAATAGGTGATGATTGGAAACGAAAGTTTGAGATATGTAATATCAGCTTTCAGAACCCTTCGGAGAAAACCTGTGAGAATAAAGAACTGACCAAGTTCAGTCAAGATTATATGTCTCAAGCTTCTATTAGTAGTAATTTAACCGCAGAACAACAATCAGATGTGTTGAAAGTATGCTTTGAGCACGAAGAAGCCTTTCGCACAAAGGAGGAACCTATAGGGAATATCTCAGGACACAATATTGAAATAGAACTCACGTGTCAGCCCCCCTACCCTCCTGCATTAAGGAGAGCTGCCTATCCTTCCAGCCCTAAGTCTAGGGAAGCATTAGAGATCCACATCAAAGAACTATTAGAACTTAAGGTTTTAAGGAAAGTAGGCCATAACAAACAAGTGGAAATAACTACGCCCGTAATTATAGCCTGGCATAATGATAAATCCCGCATGGTAGGAGATTTTAGAGCCCTTAATAATTACACAAAGGCAGACAATTATCCTATTCCAAGGATAGATCATTCACTACACAATTTGGCGAAAGCTAAATATAGATCACTACAATGGATGTTCTTAAAGGGTTCCATCAAATACCCATTAAAGAAGAGAGCAGAAAATTTATGAGAATAATCTGTCATCTAGGAGTCTACAAATATTTAATTATGCCATTTGGCATAAAAAATGCTCCGTTGCACTTTCAGCGTATGATGGACACGATATTTGGGTCCTTTATTAGACAAAGTTGGATGATGATATACATAGATGACATTATCATATATTCTACAAACTGGGAGGATCATTTAGAAAAAATAAGATTGGTCCTCCGTACAGCTATCACAGCAGGTTTGAAAATGTCAATCAAGAAATGTAACTTTGGTTTTCAAGAGCTCAAGGCTTTAGGTCATATAGTCTCCGGATTATCTCTAGCCATAGATCAAAACAGAGTTGCCGCAGTTCTGCTTAAACCTATGCCGCAGACAATAACTGAAATGCAGTCATTTTTGGGATTTTGCAGTTATTACAGACAACATATCCCTAAATTTGCAAACATCTCAAAAAGTTTATAGGAGTTATGTAGCAAAGATGTCTTCTTTGAGATGACGTACGGGAGAGTAGAGCAATACGAGCAACTGAAAAGGCTTATTACTACAGCTCCCGTACTAGCACAACCAGATTACTCTTTGCCATTTATACTATACATAGATGCTTGCTTTGAAGGCATAGGAGCAGCTTTGCATCAGGAATTCATAATTGATGGTATTCCTGTAGAAAAACCTGTGTTGTTTATTTCTTGACAAGTCCGTAAGACAGAAATGAGAAATGGAGCCAGTCAAATGGAATGCTTATGTCTTGTATGGGCTCTAGAGAAACTACATTATTGCCTGGAAGGTTGTAAGATCATTGTAGTTACGGATTGTATAGCAGTAAGGACTTTAATGAACATGAAGACGCCCAACCGTCACATGCTCAGATGGCAGATTGCTATACAACAATACAGAGGACATATGACCATTATCCATAGAGCAGGAGCTAATCATACTAATGCAATGGACTAAGTAGATGGGCCTTGCCTAATACTCCAGGCAATCCTGCCTATGATCCAGAGGATGAGGACGTATTCCCTATTTTGGGAATTCACATATGTGACATTGATGACGCATTCTTTGAAGAATTCAGAATCAGCTATAGTGAAGATTTAGAACTTCTCAAGTTAATCAATATTCTGGATAATGAAAACAGTGCTCCGGAATTGATTGCTAGCTTACCGGAATACCTATTGACCCCATACAAGAAAGGACAGTTTACTCTGTTAGATGGCATATTATACTTTAGGCATAGACATTCAAGTGTGATAGTCCTGAGTAAAGCGAATCACATTAAAAATATGTTGTATGAATGCCACAACAATGCTGGCGCAGGTCACTTCTCCGAAGATAGAACCTTGGAGAGGATTAAACAGACAGCCTGGTGGGTTGATTTGAAAAATCAAACTAAGGTCTATGTTAAATCCTGTGAAACATGCCAGAAAGCCAACAAACAGACTGGAAAAAGATTTGGACTATTGCAGACCATAGCAGAGCCCAAAACTAGGTGGTAAATCATTAACATGGACTTTGTGACAGGATTACCACCGGGAGGAGCCTTCTCTTATAACTCAGTGCTAGTAGTGGTAGATAGATTTTCCAAGAGAGCTAGGTTTATTCCGCATCACAAAGATGAAACAGCTATGGAAGTAGCTATGCTATTCTGGAACAGGATCATGGCTGATGTGGGTATCCCCAAAATAATTATCAGTGACAGGGACCCAAAATTTACATCTGAATTTTGGAGAAATCTACATGATATGTTGGGTACCAAATTAGCCTTCTCAACCGCGTATCACCCGCAGACTGATGGCCTAGCAGAAAGAATGATCCAGACACTAGAAGATCTTCTACAAAGGTTTTGCGCCTTTGGGCTAGAATTTAAAAACAGTGATGGGTATACACATGACTGGGTTAATTTACTCCCTGCCCTGGAGATGGCTTATAATAGTAGTAAGCACTCTACTACTAAAGAAGCGCCATATATCCTAGAAAGGGGTTGGACTCCCAGACTACCTAAGGACACTCTTAACAACAAATTGCCACTGGCGCACCCTACAGCCTTAGACTTTAAGCAAATGTTAGAGGCCGCAAATAAACATGCTGCTAAATGTGTACAAGAAGCGGCTGAGTACAGTAAGATGCGCTGGGACAAGAGTCATAAAGAACCAGAATTCTACATAGGAGAAAAAGTACTTCTATCTACTGTGAATTTCAACAACTTGGGAGGTTGTAAGAAACTTAAACCTGCCTTTGTAGGACCCTTTGTGATTGAGAACTTACACGGTAAAAATGCGGTAGAAGTAATTCTCATGGAAGAATTTAGTAGAAAACACCCAGTGTTTCCAGTAAGCCTGATAAAAAGATATGTTCCAAGAGAAAACAAACCAACTTCCAAACCCGTACCCGTACCAATAGAAGAACCATCTCCTAAAGAGCAACTTAAAGTACATAAAATCCTTAAAGATAAAAAAGAGAGGGTTTTAGGTAAAGACAATAGGTTGTACCTTGTAAGATATAGAAACCAATCAGCAGATAAAGATGAATGGCTACCGGAAAATAATATCCCGGATGGAGCAATTCACCTACGCAATTACAGAGTTTCTAAGCGGAAGTAGCTCAGCTAAGTTACGAGTAACTTATCTTGGTGGGAGGGAATGTCAGCCGGGCTACTATAATAAGTTAGAGCCCAGCTAACTATTTCACATGTGTGTTGCTAACTTTGCATACTATTCGTGGCGCAGAGCGCCAAGTAGTTGCTAAACCCATACAGCCTTAGCGACTACGACTTTTTGAGCATTGAGTGTGGCACAGAGCGCCGCGCATAAGAATACAAATATGCAACAAGCCTCCCCTCGAAAGATTGATAGAATCAAGGAGAGAGTGTACAAACTCCGGCCGCAGGTATCGGCCGGAGAAAGAATAAAAGCTACAAAAAAAATTCGTTCTCATGACAAGAGAACGGGATGAGAAACTGTTCTCAAGCCAAGAGAACAAGCGCTAGAGAATCTCCTGTCCTCTTGTTCTAAAGAGTGACAGTAGAACAGATCAACTGGAAACAACCGGAGGAGAAGAATAAAGAATTATACTAATGCTTCTCCCCCGGCTGAAGAGGAATCGTCTGAAGGCGATACATAGAGTAGAACTCTTCCTCGGACCGAGGAAGAGCACTACTCGCCGTTGAATAAAAAGGACAGGAGAGATGCGAGTAATAGAACGCTCGACTACTCCTGTCCAAACCATTATTTCCTGCGGCTGAGAAACCGCAAGGAATTTGAAAATGGAAAGGCGACCCTACCGGTTGCCGCAAGAATATATAAAGGGAGGCTTTTGAGCGAGTAAAAGCCTCCCCAGATTCATACCAACCACCTCGTCGCCGTACCAGCCCCGCCCTTGTCTATCAGACCCGGTCGCTAGCCTGTACAGTTCCGATCTTGGTTTGTTGATTCATTTGCCGTCTTCTTTTGCGGACTCTCTTCACGAGTAAATCCGCCGTTTTCATTTCTCTATCGGGATCTCTATCCCCTAGCCTGGGAACGTTTATACGTTTGAAATACACCCTTAATTGGGCCCCAGAAGTCACAGGTTTTATAAAAACCCCTGCGCATTCCGTGCGCAGGCCCTGTAAGATCCACGGAGGGCACTTAAATACCCCAGGCGCTCCTGGCCCCTCCGTTAAACCCCTTTTTGGGTCTATCTCAAAATAACTTTAAAGTTATTTTATACTTTTGCCGCGCTTCTATCGCGCTTACCACCGCACTGCTGCGCAGTCACCGGTGTAGCTAGAAGAGTATATCTACTCTTGGCATCACCGCGCCTGACAGGAGTACATACTCCTCCCAATGACCGGTTTGTTCCGGTCATCCTGAGGAGTACATACTCCTCCCAATGACCGGTTCGTTCCGGTCATCCTGAGGAGTACATACTCCTCTTGATGACCGGTTTGTTCCGGTCATCTACAGGAGCGTATACTCATCTTGATGACCAAGAGGAAAGCCCATTGAGGGGAGCCCTCAATGACCGAACAGACCTGCCATCAAGGGGAATACGTTCCCAATGGCCGGTGTGTACCGCTCTGGCTGACCGGTCAGTACCGGTGACCAAGGAGTTGTTGATGAATCTGCGGTCCCATGGTACGCCTTCTCAAGCTCTCACACAAAAATATGAGCTCTGAGATCAATGACCGATCTCCACCGGCCATTGATTCAAGAATCCAACTTCTTGTTTCATGGAATTCCGAAGTTGGAAGGTGTATACATGTGGTACATGTTTCATGCATCTGTATTTTGTGAAATCACATTTTTTGATTTTTCAAAACGGTGGCCGGATGCGTGTCCCTCTAGGGCTTCCGTACGTCCCAGTGTACAACAGCAAGGGCGCCAGTGTGACTGTGGGTCATGGTGGCGCACTCCTTGGCGCCTGTACTGCGGGGGCGCCGTCTGGACGGTGAACTTTTTCTCGATCTGCCCCGCTGTGTACCCACCAGCTGCACAGCTGGCCGCATGGACATCCCCCTGTAGGAAACAAAGGGGCCATTGTAGCCTGTTTGTGGTAGCACCAGAGCAGGAACAAAGTGACAGTCATTGTTTCTTGATGTCACCTGATGTCTGGTGACAATTTATTTTTCCTGGTGATGGAGGTGAGAATTGGGAATATAAATGAGTGCGTTGCCACTGCCTTTGATTTGATCAGAGCTGGCAGTGGCGACGCACCATTCCCACTTTCTATTCCCGATCAATCATGAGTCACAGGGCCCTGAGAGGTATTGACTGGCTTTGCCATAATAGCCGTCCTCTCGGGTCGTTCCTTAATGATTTTTAATTTCTTCTCCTATAATCCCTTAGCACCAAGAAGAGATAAATCGATTGGAAGTAAGCCCAAATATTCTCCATCCCCTTGTCTATTTTCTCCGATAGACTTCGCTGAAAAAGGACTAGTCCCGCAGGACAGCGCAGAGCTTGATAATTCCGATAACCGCCGTGTTGCAAAGCTTAAAGAAGGCGACTGGATCAATATCTTGGAGTGTACTCTGATCGTCACGTCAACGGACCCTATTCCTCCTCGCAAAGCACCTCAACCTTGCGAGGACCGTAGTTTATCAATTGTTGTCCAGAGACTAACAATACGAGGTCCATTAGAAGAAGAAACAAGAAAGGAAATCTCACCTAGCCAGAACATCTGAGCTGATCAATATGCCTCCGCACCTCAGAAATGGCCAAGATATCTCAGCCGAGCAACGCCTCCGTTACAAACTTAGCCCCGCCGCCAAAGAGAGGCTTCGAAGACTTAGAGTCAGCCTTGCCTACGGTCCACGAGGATCTATTGGTCTTTCCGGAAGGGAAACCCCTTTCGCCGGGCACGGGAATCTCATTAGCTCTGTACAACTCGAGAGCCACGTCCATGGCCATGGATCCGAATCGATTCACTCGAGACAGTGAGTACAGTGAAGAACTACCCAAGAGCAAGCTACAAGGAGCTTCTCAGCCGTCCGTTCGTGACCAGCTCTACAGCCACCCCTCACGAAGGCTGACGAGCAACAGCCTCTCCGAGCCCAGCCCTCCTTCCGCTCGCTCCGACCCCACGCATGGAGAGTTCTTCCGGGTCAATGGAAGTCATTCAAGAGGAGTAGGAGGTGACGAGTCTAGTCAACCTTTTCAACGTCCAGTTCAACCTCTTCGTCAGAGCCCGGGAATCACTGAACACCCAGTTCATGTGAATGCTGCTGTCCTAGGCCGCAACGACCCAAGACACGATAGTATAGATCGTCGGGAGGGACGAAGCCAGTCGACTCTGCCAGCAATGGCTCCCTCGGGACAAGCTGAACAGCTTATCTTCTACAAGACCACCAGCACCAAGCTGCCAAACAAACCAGCGCAAATAGCTCAGACCCATCCCAGCCTAGCTATAGCTCCGCACCCCAGCCACCAGCCCTTGATGGCTACACCGACGCCAGAGCCGCCCGATTTTTAACACCAAGCGCACTCAGTGGATTACCGGCATCCTACCCGCTCCTACGACCGGCCGTTTCAACGCGCGTGTCAAACTCGGGTCGGAAACCATGAAACAAAAGTTCAAAATCAGAAACAAAAATATCTATTATCTATGACAAGTTTAAAAGTTTCTACGCAACGCGCACGGATCAAGAGATGCGCTCATTAGACGACAACAAAAGACCGATCATGCGAGATATTTTCTACACTCCAAGATGTGGGGCAATTTCACGGGGACTTGCGTCACAAGTTCCTCGGAGGCTCGCGCTTCGCGCCAGCCGAGGCTGTACCAGGGACCTCCGAAGCGTGGGTCACCTTGTGTTAATCTAGTATAGATGTACACGGCAGTTGCACATCGCCGCCGAAGCGCCCAAAGTTCGGCCGTCAGTTTGACGGACGCGCCCCAGCCATTCATGACCGTTCACATGCCGGCCTCCGGTCAACCGTCAAGCGGACCGCCGAACTTGGCGGCACCCCCGCCAATGCGCAATTGGGCAAGCGGCTGGCAAAAGTAAGGGTGGCTCGACCCCAGCGGCAATTTGCCGTCGAACCCGAGCCCCCCTACAAAATTGATCAGGGCCGTTTGCTCACTGTTCGACCACAATTGCCGGCTGATCACATCACCCCGAGCCCAAAACCACGCTCACTTCCAGATCCACTGCTGCTCACAGCTCTCCGATCCCTTTTGGCAGACATACTCGGGTCAACTCACAAGACACGCTCACTTTGGTTTTACGGCCACCTGGGCACTTTTTTGTTTTTGTTTTTATTGAATTTTACAGTTTTTAATTGCGGCGGTAGACCTCGGTAAAAGCCGGTAAAGCCCTCATTTTTGAATACTTTCTTGACACAATCCATGCTGTTCTTGTAAAGAAGTTCTCCGACGATTTTAATACGCTGGTTTTGCATACGAGTCTTCACGAGGTCGATTGGATACACAGTCGTGGCTCCTACTTATACAGACAATGAGTTTTATAAGACGTCAGAAATGTACAGCCGGTAAGGGAGCGTGCAAGATTAGCCGTCGATCTAATGGTTTCGGCCGATACAACGCTGTTGGAATGTAGCTTACAGGCACCAGCAATCCCACCCAGTCCAAAGTTTTAAATTGATTTGCCTAATCCGTGCCAGAAGTTACCGTCATTCAAGTCATCCGTAGTCTGACCTTTGAGGGTTGTTTGGCGTTCCCACATTGGATCCAAGAGCATGCCAAAGTCAGCGAGCCCAAGACGCGCATTCAATTCGCCCATGCCAGCAAAATGAAAGACAATATGGAGCTCGAGTCAGCCATGAGCTCATCAAGGCGGGTGATCAAAGATGGCCGGCAAGACGGCAAGAGGAAAGACCCCAAGATGGCTTACAGGGAACCTTGACAGGCTGACTCGGGCCGATGGAGCCGAGCGAGGTGCGGAGCTCGATGGAGGATGCAATGTGGAGGTGGGCGTGCTGTGGATGGGGTGTGGGCCGGGCAAGGAGGAGGCAGGCACAGAGGGACACGTATGTGGGTTGGTGAGGGTGGGGGAGATGGAGGGTGGCGGTGATCTGATGAGCGGACTTAGAAAAAATGAGGCGGGTGGATGGGTGAGGGCCAAGGGTGACGTGTCCCTCTGATGGGCGGACTTTGTCTTGGCCCCCTCTGCCCTTTTTTTTGGGGGTTACATAGCAAACGGGAGGAGTTGTTGAGGTGTTGCTTGCCCATCGTTGCCGATCTGCAGGCCGTTAGTGAATGTTGACTGCATGTTGATGCTGTGGCCGGCGGCGGATCGTTGGTCAGGTAATTTTGCCGGCCATTCGACTGGGGTCAAGTTACGGGTTACTTACCTGACTGCAAAATCCGGCGGGTTGGTTGGTAGTTTGGTGGTCATTTTGCCGGCTGACCGGAGGCCGACAGGTGGGCGGTCAATCAGGCAGGTGTTTTGTCTTTGACAGCAGTTTTGACGGGCAAAACCTTAATCCGTGCAACTGCCGTGTACACAGCAGTTGCACATCGCCGCCGAAGCGCCCAAAGTTCGGCCGTCAATTTGACGGACGCGCCCCAGCCATTCATGACCGTTCACATGCCGGCCTCCGGTCAACCGTCAAGCGGACCGCCGAACTTGGCGGCACCCCCGCCAATGCGCAATCAGAGAACGCGCTGGCGAAACATAGGGCACCTTGACCCATCCGGCAACTCGCCGTCCAACCCAAGACCCTACAAAAACCGGTCAGGGCTTTTTGACCGCCCTTTGACCACAAATCGCCGGCGATTTGCCCGCTAATCACGCAGGTTTGACCCAGTTTGTTGGGTCGACTCGCATGGCACTCTCAAAAAGTTTTTATGGCCGCCAGGGCACTTTTTTTTGGTTTTTATGGTTTTTTTACATCGCTTTTGTTCTTTTTTTGGCTCTTCTATGTTTTTTTTCCAGCTTTTTCTATGAATAAATGGCAAGAGGGAAATGGGAGAGAAAAATCAATTTGATACCGAGCTAGAGGGAGAGTGCGGCTTCTCTTTCCAGAAGCGCCAACAACTCTGCCTGCGGCGGTTCGTCCCCATACTTATTTATACGCGGAGGGCACACCTGAGCATCATCCGGCGAGTCCGGGGCAGGGCTGAGTCTGTCGAGGCCATAGACCGAGCAGGCCGTCGCTTCGTTGCCACTAAAGAGGGTCGTGTTGATGTCGAACCCGACAATCGTGCCTGAGGGAACGCCGAACTTGATGATCACCCTTTATGGAGACGGCAACGATCGAGCTGCCCAATGCCTTGCTTGACAACTCTGCGGGGGAGAAGCAAATGAGGAGCATCAGCCTCTCGGTCTCTCAGCCACACCACCCAGTTCTCGAGGACCAACCAATAACAGAGCCAAAGTGCTGCTCGAACTCAGCCGGCGGGATGGGCTCATCATGGGCTTGGCGTGGTTGGCTGGTGCGGTGTTCCCTCAGCTTGGAGGCCGTGATGAGAAGAAAAGGCCTGGCCATCAGTGACCGCACAAATCTCGGCGGGTCCTCACAACGTTCCCTGTGGTTGGAAAGATCAACCAATAGTAAAAATAAGCTCAGAAGCGAGCAGGCGAGGAGGAAGACGAGGAGGAGCGATAGTTGAACGTGGCTCGGAAGGAGCCGATGGAGCCGAGCGAGGTGCGGAGCTCGATGGAGGATGTGAGAGCCGAGCGAGGTGCGGAGCTTGATGGAGGATGTGATGTGGAGGTGGGCGTGCTGTGGATGGGGTGTGGGCCGGGCAAGGAGGAGGCAGGGGCAGAGGGACACATCTGAGGATGTGGGTTGGTGAGGGTGGGGCAGATGGAGGGTGGCGGTGATCCGATGAGCGGACTTGGAAAAAATGAGAGGGCCGAGGGTGACGTGTCCCTCTGATGGGCGGACTTTGTCTTGGCCCTCTGCCCTTTTTTTGGGGTTAGCCTGGAGGCCGGCATCTTGCCACTGTTCCCACCGGCTGTTGTCAGGTCAAGCGCGTTCGTCAGCCAACCGACCCCAGGCAAGTTATGTTAAACTTGCCTGAAGTCAAGTGCCGGCTGTTCGGCTGTTAATTTGGCTGGCAGTTTGACGGCTGACCGGAGGCCGACAGGTGGGCGGTCAATCAGGCGGGTGTTTTGTCTTTGACGGCAGTTTTGACGGGCGAAACCTTAATCCGCGCAACTGCCGTGTAGACTCTGAAGCAAGGGGCTTGTGTTAAGCTAGGGGGACTTGCTACATGTTTACAAGTTCAGCCCCAAGCAAGCTGACACACACTGGAGACATCGGAACTGGTATGTAGCCCGGCTACAGACCCAGGCCAGGAGCTCAAACTGTTCCTAATCCTTGTTCATAGAAATGGAAAGACACAAATCCTCTGCTTTTAACCAAACAGACTGACTTGACGCTTCTTTTGCCTCCCGTTCAACGCGCGCCATGCTTTTGAAGCGCCAACGACTAGCCTCTCTTGTTTTGTGCTGCTTCCAAGCGGCTCAGTATATAGGCAAGCCCACCTCTGCATATCAACTCTTTCATGGGGCAGATCAAGGCGCAAAAGGTTTTTTCTCCGGCTCCTCATCGAAATATTCAAATTCATATCATTCACCTATGATGTCCCACGAAATCTGGAAACCACTTCCCTCCTAGCTCCTGCTCTAGGACGTGCTCTAGATACTCAACAGCCTTCGAGTTCTGGAAAGATGTGCTTAGACGCATCAAAAGTTTCAGACCCTCAACTAACCGCACTTTCAGTCGACCAAAAACGTAAGTTACAGATCTTGCCGTGTAGTAAAGCTTAAGAAGAAAAATAAATTGATTGTTTGTGATTGGATCTGCCAGAGAAAAAGTTCGCGGTCTCTCCGGAAAGCGAACAACGTATTAAATTTCATGAATTCACTCTCTTTTCAAGATTTCCACGATTTTGGAAACTGAGGCCAGGAACACTTGCATAAATACCAGGGCGAGAATCACTCCGTAATGATTATAAAATTTTGCGTGAACATCTCTTAAAGTTCGAGAAATTACTCAAGACCAAACGTCGGCAGCACTCGATCTGGAAGCGCAAATTCCCGACAAGCAGCGATGCGTCGACCGCGTACACAAGGAATGAGGAGTCACTGGCAAAATTTGAAAAACTAATGGCGATTCACTTGCTCATAACACGTTGCGCGCTAGATCCGATGTTCCAGCTCTTAGACAAGCGGGTTGTGCTTGAACCTCGCGTGCCGGTACAAACAACTTCAGACGGTCTTAGAAGGCGCTTAATGTTCACAAGAATGTACGATCCAATCGTGTTATATTCGGATTAATGCAAGCATTGATTTTGAAAATTTGATCGTTCCCATTGATTGTGGCCTTCGAGCGGGCCTTCCAGATTAAAAGCGCCTTCCGGATCCAAGGGGACGATCTCCACGGCGCCAATTGAAAAATTAAACACGAACGAGAAAAGCCTGGAAGTCGGATCATATAATTTATTTGGTCCTGAACCGGGGAAACTAACAAGGGATCCTCTGGATTTGGTGTTTGATGTGGTTACAATGGACTGGCTCAAAAGTTTAAATCATCTGTTGCATGGGCCGTTAGACTCGACGGAACAGATGCCGCACACCATCCTTCCTGCCGGACCCGCTTCCGATGACACTATGTTCCAACAATTTGTTTTCAGAACCGCCGACTTCCTTCATAAGGCAAAAATGATCACTCTAGAACATCTCAAGACTTTCCTCGAACCAATGGAAACAAAAAAATTAGCTGCATACAGTCTCGAACTCCAAGCAAATATCCAGAAACTACCTTGGCTGGCTACTGCTTACACAAAGAGCTTCCTGGACTTTAATTATTCAAGTGATTTTGTTAATTTTGCCAAGTCACCTCACAAATGATGTCCCGTATTTTTGCTCTGAAATGGCCACGTAGTCTTTGAATTGTCATCAGTTAGGTTATTGAGGTTGTAATTGAACAACAATCTTGTGAGCTTGATCAAACGGGGAAGAGAGGATTGGGTAATGGGGAAAAAACTGAAGCGGAAGGCCGGTGCGGGACTTTGACAGACCAGATGTGTGCACTGACTAGTCCAGCAGAGAGTTAGGTGAACCACGGCAGCGGATGGAACTGGGGTGGAAGTGGTGGGCAGAGACTGGCAATGAGTAGGCTAGGTAGAGTAAGAGGTTGTAAGAATTCAACGGTTGTGGATGAGTGAAGCTGTCAGAGGCATGCATTGGAAATGTATGATTGCATTGATGTGTGGGTGCCCGTAAGGAAAGCTTTCTGTCTATTCAACTTTTCCTAAAAAAATTTGTTGATATTTGGGGTTCAAAAGATATCATTCATAGCAACACTGGGTCGCTACGCTACGCTACGCTATTTCAGCGCTACGCGTTAGCGTAGCGGAAAAAAACCCGCCCATCTATTTTGCATAGCGTTAGCGCGCTGTTAGCGCCGCTACGCTGCGCTAATTTTCAGCGGCGCTAACAGCGCGCCAATTCTTTGTTAGCGTTAGCGCGCCGCTACAGTCGCTACGCTACGCTGCGCTGCGCTACACCGCTTTTAGCGGAAAAAAAGCCCTTTTTTCCCGCTAAAGTGCTGTAGCGCAGCGTAGCGCGCGCTCTTTTGCGCCCTGCATGCGTAGCGTTAGCGCAATTGCGCGCATCTGCGCTAACGCTACGCTATCAGCTAAAATAGCTGCGCACCGCGTGCGCATAGCGTTAGCGCATATGTGTGCAATTGCGCTAACGCTACGCTAAAAAATAGCGCATTCGCGCTGCGCTACGCTACACTAACCGCTATGGTTAGCGTAGCGACCCAGTGTTGTTCATAGGCATTTCCTACGGAGAGAGCTCCGCGCGGGGTCCCGTGAGGCTGGTCCCTCTGTTCATGTCAGCGCCGGTCTCTTGTGTGACACGGGGCTGATAGGTTTTAGGTTCACACTGTAGCGGCTAAGTAGCAGCCAGCGGATAAGGGGTCGCACTATAGCTTTAAAGCCAGTGGAAAGAAACCTCACCTCGACGCTAGGAAGCGGAGGGGCTAGCACCCTTACTTAAGTAAGGGGACGTGGCGATAAATCAAGCCAAGTGCCGTTGCTCAAAACAAGGAATGAGCTTCTTGTTCTTCTAGGATACAGGTGTTATGACACCCACCTGTACCTAGGAAAATACACGAAGGAGATTGAAGCTGTAAAGGAAAAGGTTAGTAGACTATTGGAAAACCCCACTCACTATAATTCTAGTAAGGTGCACGGGTTTGTATGGTAATAATCTTGGGGGAAAGATCTCTCCAGAGGAAAGATCCCCCCCTTTTATATTACAGGATCCTGATCTTCCTTTGAGTCAAGGCCCCAGAGGGATCCTTAACTCCAAGGAGAGGAAGAGGACCACGGAATTCAGAAGAGGTATTTACATAAATAATTATGTAATCTCTCTATTTGTACATAGTTTGTTCTCAATAAGGATAAATACATAGAGAGATAAGTTTATCTCTCTCTGTATTGAAAATACATAATAAGTGTGAAATCATATGGTTTAGTACATATAAAGTAATGA
This sequence comes from Puccinia triticina, assembly GCF_026914185.1. NCBI lineage: Eukaryota > Fungi > Basidiomycota > Pucciniomycetes > Pucciniales > Pucciniaceae > Puccinia > Puccinia triticina. Next base: position 1,477,151 of record NC_070559.1, on the reverse strand, counting down.
TTACAAACAAAGTAATATTATAAGACAAAAGCAGGACTTGAACACATGATCTTACACAAGATCAAGGTTGATCTTAAGGTAGCCCTAATTAGCCATTGGGTTACATGACACTGTGGGAATCTTGATGTTGCTGCGGACCATAGCGACATCTGACAATTCAGTGGGGATTTGAACCCTGCGCAACAAGTATTGCAGCGACACTTGGCCGGCTGTCCATCAGCCATACCCACTGGGGTATGTACACACAACGCACCTCTTGATGGCCGGCACAACAACCGGTCACCAAGAGAAGTATGCACTCCTCTTGATGGCTGGCCCAAGGACCGGCCATCAGGAGCAGTCCTTGTGCCGGCTGTTGAGAGTTGTCCACACTCCTATTGATGACCAGCATAATGACTGGTCATTGGGAGGAGGAGTCCACACTTCTCTTGATGACCAGCACAAGGACCGGTCATTGGGAGGAGGAATCCATACTCCTCTCAATGCCAACACAGGCCGGCGTTGAGAGGAGTACATGCACCTCAATGCCCGGTCTGTGCCGTCCATCAAGGGAAGTGTGTATGTACTCCTCCTGATGACCGGGCCTTGGGCCAGCCATCAAGAGGAGTGTGTACTCCTCTTGATGACCGGTGTGGTAACCCTGTTCCTGTTCATACTATCACCCTCATATCACCAAAACCCTTCATAAATACTTCATTATTACTTCATATTCAGATTCTACACCCCATTTTACCCCTAGTCACCCACTCATTTCACCTAGGATTTCCAAATGGATCAGCAGTTATTGGCATGTATAGTTTTGGCAGGTATTTTCTTCATACATATCCTTAGCATTATTACATACATCATTCATTAGTATCATAGCTACATAGGACTGCAGATCTTACATAAACTTCATTACTCATTTTCCTCTTCATATGATATCAGCAGTACATTCCTTCATAGCTCTTGTAGTTATTATCAAATGCTCATCATTATTTCATCTTCTACATAGTTACCTTTCATGTACACTCCTTGGTCATTGCACCTTCATCATTACTGCTCATCTTCAGATATTGTTACTATGTGCTCATCATGTATCACCCCCCTGTAGTACTTCTCACATATATAAACACCCCTCTAGATGTTGTATTCCTGATCATGCACTTTCTACTACATCCCCTCTGTAGCACCTTTACACATCACACTTAGATACACTTTCATCACCATAGAAATATATCTCCCAGCATATATCTCATTACCCATCTCAGAGTGACTCCCAAGAGCTTCTGCTTTTCCCCTTCTCACTTCTCCTCTCTCACTCAGTAGGATTGATACACCTCAGACTCATAAAGTGTTAAAGCCATCTAAGTCAAAGAGAATCATCAGCCACACCCTTTTCTTTTTCTTAGTGTAACCCTCTCTCCATCAGCATTAGTCAAGAGGGCAGCCTCACCAGCACCTGTAGCCTCTTCTACATTATTAGTAGTGTAGTTGACTATTTCCCCTCACAGCTCTTTCCTGATCTTTTAGGAGTTCCACACCGGTTGTTGTGCCAGCCATCAAGAGGTTTCTGTACTCCTCTTGACGCCGGTGTGTGCTGGCATCAAGAGGAGTGTGGACTCCTCCCAATGACCGGTCCATGAGATGGTCACCAAGAGGAGTGAGAGGAGTGTGTAATCCTCTCAATGGCCGGCACAAGGACCGGTCATCAAGAGGTTGTTATGTATGTACTGTGGTGGCCGGCTGTCCAAAGGCAAATCAGCCGGCCATGTCGCTGCAGCTGACGCTGCATTCTGATATGCAGCGTCATGATGTTGCTGCGGCCCGCAGCAACAGCGAGATGCCCGCAGTGTGACTTGTAATTGACATTGTAGACACATGGACAATTGTCTCAGTGGCTGACAGTTCAAGTGGCTTTGTTGAGCTTGGTTCATGACAGCTCACCTTCTGGGCCGTAGGAAGGTGCTCCATTATGTACATATTTACCAGAAGACTTGGTATTTGTGAAAAACAGGCTGCATTCATCGTCAGATAAAATATGTCATCCTATGATGGTGCCGGCAGAAATTGCAAATCCCATGCCCTTGATTTGAAAGCTCTGGTTTCCTAGTCATAGCCACCAGGCTTGGGCCAAGCCACGATTCTGGGCGGGCCCGTTGTTCTTGCATAGGAGGTGATGTTGTAGTGAGTCATCCTGGGCAGCAGAACCCAGATGATGAGAGTTTGTGGAAGGGTTGTTATTGCACAAATTATAGAAAAGGAAAGGAACTTGCCTGGGCAGCAGAACACTCTGCTCCTCAGGTCACTACATGCATGTTATAGACTGCAAAAGAGGAGCGGCAGGTTTGAAAACAGAGAAAGCACAGAACAAGGAAGAAACAGAACCCTAAACCTCAGCAGTTGATTCCAGGCAGCGTCCCAAAAACTCGGCAATTTTTCTATGTTATGGGAGACTGCATGGAAGTGCCCTCTGATTGGTTTGCTTCTCTGGCGACCTGAGAGATGTTCGCCTGGAGACTGTCGAAGTGCTTGCACTGGTGCATTCTTCAGCCCTCGGACGTCTCGGGCATGGAATGCAAAACAAGCGCTAGTAGAGGATTCTGCCCTGAATTGTTGGAAGGATTGAGATGCATGAAAGGTGGGGCCTCAAGACCGTCAACGGGGACTTGTGCTTACTCGAGGGTGGGTGGCAGCAACGACCACTCTAATTCCTGGGAAACCTGGGCAGTCGACGCCGATTAGACGGCAGGGAGAAGGTGACTTGGTTCCCTGCGCTGCTGAGGTCGTTGCTGCAGGAACATGGCAACGACCTGCTGGGAGCACCAGTGTTCGAGTTTCAACCCCTTTGAATCGGTTCAAGAGGAAAACTATTTAGCCTAGCTATCTTGCCAGTTTATGTTACCCCACATTTCACCATATATCTACTACTTCATTGCCGTGCGCAGGAACAGAAGAAAATGTTTTCTTGTAAATTTTTCTTCATTGTGATCAGCTTGCTATCCCACACTCCTCTCTACCGCGGCCATTTGACGACAGAGCCTCCAAAACCTGCGGATTGTGACCCAACACCGGTGACCAAGGCCAATTGTGAAACGTATGCTGAGCCTTATTCCTGTGACTCCACTTCAAGCTTTTGTCGCCACAACCACATTTTAAACCTCTAAACCCTTGTGACATATGGCCTTGATCATAGGATGCGTGGCTGACCAACTCTTCCCCAAATTTGAATATTTTTTTCAAAACAGGGCTCGCCAAAACATCAAATATACTAGTAATGGTCGGGTTACCCCAGGGGAAAGCCAAATTCTGGTTGCTGCTGGCGACTGCCTTGTGAGTTCATGACAATGATTTGTTATCCATTCCAATCAACAGTAATGATAAGTAAAACTTTGATTTCCCATCAGATCAAATTTCAGTCTACTACCTCAAGGTGAGTTAACCTTCCTGTTCCAACCCACTCATACTACTACCATCAGCAGTTTTTTTTTATTGATGGAGTGTTTCCCTTTCAGCCCCATCAAAAAGCCAGAAGTAGATGCTGCTATAAGCCAAATTTACAGCCAATGTCCCAAAGCAATTGTGTGTACATACTTTCAATAGGACTTGACACGGATTCTTCCCTTGCACAGTAAACATCTGAGCAGATTGATTAATTATTGCAGGCTGGAAACATCAAGAAGCCAAACTTCAATGTCACCCTTTCAAATATCAAGCCCGACAATATTGTATTTGGGAGCGCCGCAAAAGTTGGGGTTCCGGTCTGTGGGATAGCCACCCAAAATACCAAACCAATTACCCCAGATGATTGCAAAAAGTTTTTTTTTTTTTTTCTATTTGGAAGAAGAAGAAAAAAGAGATGGTGATTAACTATGCAATCTTTTTGAGAAACTAGGGCGATTGATAGCATGAGCACACGCACCGAAGATCCTCAAGCACCTTTGGCTCCACGTCAAAGCGAGCCAGGAATAGTGACTGGTGAATCTGGAACATGTGTTGTCAGTGACTCTGGCCCACAAGGGGAATCCAAAACCACCACGACAATTCCACATTTTTCTGAGCAATTTTCAGCTGACATATGCGCTTTTTGCCTCCACCAGGTTTCAGTTGTTTTTGCCAATGAGTTAGAAGTCACGCTGTCAGTCAACGATCCCATCTCTCTGCGCATTTTCCGAGTTACTCAAGCAGCCATTGCATCCCCCTGTGATCCGCCCTTTTCATCTGGCGCGTCGATGGGACAGAAACAAGCCCGATCTGCAAGTCATGGCGGGCAGAATAACCGGTCTATGCCACCAACAGGTATGCACACTTGAGTGGAACCTGCATAGAGGCTGTACACAGGAACTGACGGCCATGCACACACATGAAAGAATGGAAGATTGGCAGCCACAGGCGGGAGTTTCGGGCTCAACGCAAGGATGACGATCGATGTTGTTCCGCCCTACCTGAACATATGACCCGCCCTGTGTTCTTCATGATGGGGAGCAAGACTCTCTTTGCTGGTGGTGTTCATGAGGGCATGCATCGTTCCCTCTGGTTTCCCAGGGCCTGTATGCGGCACATTGCTTGGCCAATTGCGCACCCTCTTCCCAGACAGAAGGGCAGATCACCAAATGATGTGCTGCAAACACTGCTAAAGGCAGCATGCACAGTGGGTGCAACATTCTTCCAGCCAGTGAGCAAGAGTGTGCTGATACCCTGTATAACTCTATCCTCCATGCCTCATTTTGCTTAATTTTTGTACTGCACTCCCTCGATAAGGCCACAATCATCAACAGTTTTTGGAGATATTTTTTTTTTTGGAAATTTTTGAAACTGGCCCCAAACTGGATCAAATCCACTTTTTTTTTTTTTGAAATGTATTTCATTGCAAAAATGCTCAAGACCCAGTACATGAGGAGAATGGTTTTGATACATATTTGCAAGAAAATTGAGATTCCATTTTAGTCTATTTTCTTTTCAGTTGATTTTGAAAGAAATCTTGAATTTCTGTTATTATGATTGCACTCTGCATGATCCTTGATGTTCTGCTGCCAATTACACTTTTGGTGCTGGTGTACTATGCTGGATCACAGTAGCCTGGTCTGCAAGGAGATGACGCTCAGTGTTAGTGTATTGGGCTAAAACTGTGGATACCAAAAGGGATGCCTGATTCGAAATAAGCATGGATAAAATGGGCCAGGAGTTGCTATATTTGGTTGGTGCTAGTGTTGTGTGGCTATGAGCTAGTAGGAAAGCCCATTATCTTTAGTCCACTACACTATAGCTGATCTGCCAGACCAAGATGGCAGCTGATTCTAAGTTAGCTAATTCCCTCCTCGGGGGAGCAAAGCAAGCTCCAAAGGAGGGACTTAGGCGCTATGTTGACCCCGCGGCCGTAGAGAATTAGCACTTTTGGCAGAGACTTTTTTAAAATCAATCTGCTATCTTTGTTTCTGAACCTTTTTTTCTCTAATTTACATTTCTGGGATGGCTTAAGCTGTCCCCTTCTTTCTACTCAACTCCTCTGGTTGAGCTGCAATCATAGTTGTAACATTGCCAATTCCAGATTCTGTACAGTGCAAAATGTGGAATGCACGATGAAGTGGACACTTGTCAGTCACAAAAAAGGACTTCATGGGGCACCGGCCAAGGCCCCAAAAAATTTGTAAAATATGTACAAAGAAACTCCATGATGTTGTGCACATTTTGCTCCCCCAACATTGTATTACCTGGTGACAAATGGCGCGCCCAGAGAGGATTGAAAGAAAATCATTTTTCTAATTCTCTGCTGCCGCAGGGTCCACTTAGTGTATAGGTCCCTCCTTCGGAGGCCCCCCTCCAACAGAGGGACTTGGTGAAGCTAGCAGCTGGTTGAGGACTCTTTCTTGATTGTTGGGACCATACCGATTATAAGATGGAGGAAGTTGATCTCTTCAGTTGTTCTGGAGAGTTTCGTTGGAACTGGCACTGTTCGTCGGGGGCTCGCTCCCCCGGGGGAGTGTCCGCCCATCTATGTACACACTCCCTCGCCCGCCCCTCCTCCTCCGCCCGCCCATCCACGCCCAGCCACTCCTCACTCCGCCCAGCCGAGCATGATGATGGCCCAGCTCAGCCCGACGACGACCACCCTCCAGCAGACAACAACCACCACAACGACCACCACCACCACCACCACCACCACCTCCACATCAGCAGCAGCAGCAAACAACAACAACAACCACAACAAACAACAACAACTCAGCAACAGCAACAACAACAGCAACAACAACAACAACAACAACAACAACAACAACAACAACAACAACAACAACAACAACAACAACAACAACAGCCCCCCCTCACCCGCCCCCACCGCCGCATCATCCCCAGCACCCAGCCTACACACCCGCCCACCCACACCCATCCCACTCCCAGAACCCGCACACCACCCCAGCCAGCCCCCAGCAGCCCTCCAGCCCATCCAGCACCCGCCCTATGCACGCTCAGCATCCCACTGCTCCATGCCCACCCAGCCGCCCCTCGCACGCCTTGCACCTACCAGATCCTCCGAACACACCCCCATCAGCCCCACCAAACACGACTGCTTCGACGACCAGCTCGCACGCCATGCCCAGGTCATCCGCCAGCAACGCCAGTCCAGGCGCATCGAACACATCGACGACACCGACCCCCCCGCCAGCATAGCCATCCCCACCCCCACCCACCACCCCCGTCTCTCCGCCTCCAACGACCCCGCCCAGCGCTCCAACCGCGACCACCCCAGGCGCAGAGTCTCCGGCCCCAACAACGACGTCCAGGGCGGCGTGCTCGTCGGAAACCTCATCGGCGAGGGCCACGTCAACTACGTGCTCATGTACAACATGCTTACCGGCATCCGCATCGGCGTACGTCCTATCCCCCCCTATCCCCTCCAGAAACCCACGATTGCTCATCCGACTCCCCGCACAGGTCTCGAGGTGCCAGGCTAAGGTCCGCAGACCACTCACCGATGCCGACTACACCGCCCGCCACAAGTTCACGTTTGATGTGTAAGCTTCCTCAAACCACACTCCTAAACAAACAAAAAACTAACACGACACACTGGGCACAGGGTCGGCAACGAGCTGACACCGTCGGCCAAGTACGACTTCAAGTTCAAGGACTATGCCCCCTGGGTCTTCCGCGAGCTGCGCGAATACTTCCACCTCGATCCAGCCGACTACCTCCTGTCGCTGACGGCGAAATACATCCTCTCCGAGCTCGGCTCGCCCGGCAAGTCGGGCTCGTTCTTCTACTTCAGCCGGGACTACCGCTTCATCATCAAGACCATCCACCCGGCAGAGAACAAGTTCCTGCGCTCGATCCTCAAGGACTACCACGAGCACGTCAAGGCCAACCCGCACACGCTGCTCTCGCGCTTCTACGGGCTGCACCGGGTCAAGCTGCCCCGCGGGCCCAAGATCCACTTCGTCATCATGAACAACCTCTTCCCCCCACACCGGGACATCCACGAGACCTTCGACCTCAAGGGCTCCGCCGTCGGCCGCGAGTATCCCGAGGAGAAGGCCAAGGCCGGCTCGGTGCTCAAGGACCTCAACTGGATCCATCGCGGGCGCAAGATCGAGCTCGGGCCGACCAAGAAGGGCCTCTTCGAGGAGCAGCTCAAGCGCGACACCTCGCTCCTCCAGCACCTCGGCATCATGGACTACAGTCTGCTCATCGGGCTCCACGACATGGCCCGGGGGAACAGCGAGGGGCTGCGGGACGACCAGCTGCGGGTCTTCCAGGTCCGTTCCTCTCTTCCCCTTTCCACACACACACACATATATCCTCTCTGAGACCATGTGCTTGTCCAGCCCGTCGCCGACGGCCAGTCCCCCGCCGCCGCCCAGCCGCTCTCGAACTCCTCCCTCGTCGGCGCCGCCTCGGCCTCTTCGCACCCGGCCGCCGGGCCGAGCACGGCGTCGCCCCCGGGCGGGGTGGTCGTCCCGGCGGTGGTCCCCGGCGTCGGGAGCACGGGGGTCTCGCTGGGCGGCGGGGGAAGCCTGCACCGGAAGAGCACGACGACGAAGCGCGGGCCCCCCGCGGCGTCCGGCTCGGGGGCGCCCGCCGCGGCGTCCGAGCAGGAGCTCGCCGCCTCCGCCCTGCGCAAGGCCATCCACTCCTCCGACCCCCAGATCTTCGCCCAGTACGCCCACAGACTGCCCGCCAAGGACCGCTTCATCGAGAAGAAGAAGTTCATCTTCTACCAGGACGAGGGCGGCTTCATGGCCTCCGACGACGCCAACGCGCCCCTGCCGGTCATCTACTACCTCGGCATCATCGACATCCTGTACGTCTCCTGCTCTTCCCCCTCCGTATCTGTGTGTTCTGGGCGGATGTTGATCTGGGTGGTGCTTCAGGACGCCGTACTCGTTCGTGAAGAAGTTCGAGCACTTCTGGAAAGGCATGTCGCACGACAAGGTGCGCGTTCCTCTCCCTCTCTGTCGCCGATGGAAGGAGAAGACTGATGAGAGTGTGTGTGTGTGCGGGGGGAATAGGAGATGATCTCGGCGGTCCCGCCGGGCGAGTACGGCGACCGGTTCCTCAACTTCCTGTTCTCCGTCATCCGCGGCGGAGACCCCTCCCTCCGGCCCCGCATGCACGTCAACCCCCCCGCGCCCTTCCGCTTCCCTCCCCACCCCGTCGCCGCCGCCGTCCCCTCTTCGCTCTCCTCCGGCTCTGGTGCGCTTCACTCGTACCAGAACCAGAACCACAACCAGAACCAGATCCAGAACCAGAATCTCAACCAGACTCAGAACCAGAATTCGAATAAGAATTTCAATAAGCATCCCAGCCAGCACGCCAGCTCGACTCCCACCCCCGCGCCGCAGCGCACCCAGCACCCGGGGGCGCCCCATCCCTAACCATCCGCGCCCCAGCATCTCCGTACCCCCCTGTAGCCTACTATCGTATCATATCACTTAATCGCACCGTCCCGTCCCCTGTTGTTGTTTGTTCCCCCCCCCCCCGTCCGTCCCCCCATCCGCACCTCGTTCCTCTTGTTGTCCGTCTGTTTATCGCCCCGCACTTGCGCCCTCGGTGTCCGCGCCGCCGCGCCGCGCGGCCCTTCCACACACACATTGTTCCACTCTCGTTACCACTCGCACTCACCCTTCGTTGCCCCGCGCGGGCCCCACTGCCCTTTTCGTGTGTGCCCGTGCCTCGCTGGCCCTCGCCTAGCTTCGGTGGCCCTGACGGGCTCCGGAGGCCCGTTGGGCGCGCCCCCGATGCCGGGTGTACTCTTGACGCCTTGGCGTCCGGCTGCCGGGCCGCTCGGACCCCGCTCCGGTTGAGGAGCCGGTCGAGCAGGCCTACCGGCTCGAACGGCCCGGATGAACGGCCGGGCTCTGGGATCCATGGAGCAGGCTCGAGAACGGGCTGCTCTTGGGGGAGGAAGATGTGTGCGCACAAGCCCGTCGCGAGCTTCCTGCCGCGAACGAGCAGGACGACGGCCCGGCCCGAATCTCCCGCCGGCGCTTGGAGGATGCACGCAGCCGGCGGGCCGGAGCCCGTGCGAATGGGACGCTCCCGCCACCGGAGCAGGAGGGCGTGTCTCTGGCCCTGGGTGGTCGACGTCGTGGATCGAGATGGCTCCCGGCGCCGCCCGAGGGCCTCTTGCGCCTCCCTGCTTCCTCGTTGGCGGCCGGGAGGAAGGCCGTCCGGCCGGCGAGGTGGAAGAGCCCGACGGGGGGCTCTGCACTGGGGCGCAGGGACACGGCGGTCGATGCCTCGGCGTAGTTCTGGACCCAACGGCCGGCCCAGCGGCCTGGCTCGGGAGAGATGTCAAAACGATCTCTGGCGAGCCAGGATGGGATCATTGGGGATCCTGTGATCCCACTTGTGACACCTCCGAGGGGAGGGGTTACAGCATCCCCGCCCCGGCTGCTCTCAGACTCCACGCGATCCATTTCTCTCAAATCTCGCCACCTTGCTCTCTCGCTGGCTTGCCATCGCCGAAATTTGGGGGTCGAGTTGCGCGCGCTCATGGTTGGTCTCCCGGGGATCATTTACTCGGGTGTTGTCCACCAGTTGATACGCAATTCGGTGGAATGTGGTCTAAGATCAACCCTCTACCCGCTGCAAATCGGCCCATATCGGTCTCTAAACAGGGATTGTGGATTCTATGTTATCAACTTTGAGGGCCCTAGTTGGCTCAATTTTATTCATCTTATCACATAAAGGAAAAGCCCGAAAGCTATAATGAAGATGTAACACATATCGATGAAGTTTTTGTTGTGATTATTCACCGAGTATGCCTGTCCGGGATAGAATTGGCCGAAAGGATTGTGTGAAGGCCCTGAAAGCTGGATCATGCGTGGAGGAGGACCGCCGTTAAAGGGCACTGGAAAGCCTGGGGGAAGATGGTCGAGAGGAATCATTTCCCCGTTTCCGTGGCGCATCCCGACGAGACGGTAGCCGGGCGGTGGCTGGGGTGGGGCCATTTGCCAAGGTGGGATGTGCATCATCGCAGGCTGGGCGTCGTAATATCCTGGAAAGCCCGACGGTTCGTACCCGGCTGGTGAGCGTGGGCATGCAGCAGATTACAATGTATGCTTCATCAGCACATTGCTGGCAGGCGGACCGCCGAGAATTGGTTCTAAAAGTGATGGTGTTTGGTGCTTACCATTGTAAGGTGGCGGGAATCCATAATCCCCGTGGTAAGGTGACGGCAATCCAAAATCACCATGGTAAGGTGACGGCAATTGAAAATCACCATGGAACTGTGGTAGTCCAAAACCGTGTCCGTATCCCTGCACCTCTTCCGGAAATTCCCTAAAAAGGTCTGGGTGGTGTGTTTCCCAAATTTCTTCCCCACCATGCATACCAGAATTGGCGTTTTGAGGTCCACCAGCTTGAGCAGGTGGCGGAATACGTGGTGTTCTGCACACTGGACAAATGTCATTCCCTGTGTTCACCCATCGCTGCATACAACTCCTGTGAAATATGTGTGAGCACGGCCATCCGGCTAGTTCAGTGCTTGGAGGTTCTTCAGGCTCTTCAGGTACTTCAGGTTCCAGGGAACGCGCTCTGCTAGATCGTTGACGAGAGAAACTTGGTAGTCTCAAGCGGATACGCGATCTGCTCCTAGACCGTTCAAGTCTTGCGTCGTGCACAACGTCGTTTGAAGCCTCGTCCACGCTCGGGGCCACCAGCGGCACTCGACAGATCATACAGATTTTCTCCTCTTCGTCCGACGGCTGGCACCATTGAGGAGCACAAAACGTGCACAGGTTGTCAGCGTGGTGCTCAGAAATTCAAGAGGATCGTCACTGACTGCACGCTTGGAGTGGCGATGAAAAGTTCGAGTGGGGCCAGAGAGCGGCCCCGGAGCCTTAGGGGCAGAAACCGCTGCAGTGGTCGCAGGCATCGGGGCCGAAGTGGCCGATTGGCTTGTCAGTAGATCTGCTTCGCCCGCGGGATGGACGACCTCTCTGGCAGTCGATCGACACGCCACTTGGCAAAGCTGCCAGCAGCCAAGCAGTACGTATTAGATTGGTGACTTTCCCTTGGAATAAACAAGAGTAAAATACTCAACGAGGAGAACCGCCACATTGAGAAGCATTGTGAGCGTGCGCAACACCAACGGCAGATATTCGGGTGGAAAATTGGGTCGAGACTAGCGGTTCGGAATCGGCTATGGATCAGGCATACTGGCCAAATGAGGCTCACCCATGGATAAATTCTTTAGAGAATAAAACATGGGGAGAGTACATAAAACATGGGGAGAATAAAACATGGGGTGTGCTCAAACTCGTAGGGAAAGCATTCTCATTCTGTACTGGTTTCATAAGCTTCCACACCATTAAACGGGCATCCGACGGCTGTGGCCGTGGACCTGGACCCACAACTTCGGGCCACGTCAGCTGAGCCCGAAAACCAGGTTTTGTACAGACAATTTGCCAGCAATCCGGGCAAATCAAGAGCGCTGAAACACCAGCACAAGATCCTTTTCTCGATTGAGACAATACCCCCACTCCAGCCTTCATCCACACAAGTTCAATCTGCACACCCACCACCATCCGCAATGGTGAATAATTTTGCCGGGATATGAAACTGTCCGGGCTTGGAAAAACGGCGCCGAAGCCCTAGGAAAACGACTCCCAATCTTTACTGACGTCCGCGCGACCATTTGAGGATGTCCAGCGAGGGTCGCCCGGGCGAAATGTTGGGTCGCGGCTTTCGTGGGAGCCGTTCTCCCAATCGCGCATCCGCAATGGAGTCGTTGAGATGATTCCCTGACCCCCCCGGTTGATTATTTTTCACTTGTGTTTAGGAGTCGGCCGACCGGAACCGGCCGGCAGTTCAGGAGTCGGTGCTCGGACCCCACCCAGCACACAGCACCCCAACGCAACCATTGATTCCAGCAGCTCCACAACACTTGCATCACCATGTCTAACCCCGCCCATGCCCCTGTTCCTGAATCTGAAAACGCTGCAGAAACCACTCAAGACCCGCACCACTTCGGCCGCGCAAGCCTCCCCGACTCCAACAAAGATCCTCCAGAACTTTTTGGAGACTTTTTTCAAGAATTACGCTTTGAAAAATAAGCCAATGGCAAATGAAGGCTGCCAAAGTCTGCCAGTAGGCGGTGAAATTTCCTAATTTTCAAATGACTGTACTTGTCTAGTTTCTTAACTAGTTTTTATGGTATACAAGGAAGCTTCAGAAAACTCACAAAAAATCACAGAGGACAAAAAAAAGCAATTCTATTGATTTTCTAAAAACAATCTTCAAAAATTTGATTTCTTCACCTACAGTGCTCAAAGTGTTTGAAACTGTGTGCACTGCGCAGTGCCCAAAGTAAGTCTGTATTTGAATTGTATTTTATTTGATTCTGGTTTATTGGGTTCCAATGCAAAAAAAATACACCAAGCCTACAATACAATTCACCACAAACAATGGAGGACTTCCTGTCAAGTCTGGGAGCCTCCCAGATCTCAATTTACACAAACAAACTCCTAATTTTCAGCATAAAGGAATTTTTTTTCCTAAGACTGTAGTTTGTTGCTCTCATGTGTGCTGTTTGTGTTTTTGGTAGGTGTCTTAATTAGCAATGAGAATCTAGAGCTCTCTCAATGCCTACTGGAAGTCTTCCAATTACAATTTTCCCAACAGTGAATTAATTAGAGATGGCCGTTTTACATCCGGATACCCGCTCATGTTCGGGTATCTGATGGTGTATTTCCCCCATTCTTGGCATCCGTATCCGCATCCGCATCCGCTGGCGGATGCCCCCCTGTGTGAGCGGATACCCGCCCCTCAAAAAGGAATTCAGAAAAAATCAAATCATGTATGTATAATTACTTAATTGACATGTGGTGACAGCTGATCACTCGACTGTCACCACATCCTGTACAACAGCCTTGTTTTTTTTCATATTGCTCTTGGATTTATTCTTGCGCTTTTCAAGGTATTTGTGAAGAGCAAGAGGTTTGATCTTGTCGTTCTTTGAATAGAACAACAAGGCCATACCTCTACTTACTGATTTTGGATGGACGTTGTGTCTCCTGACGGAGACATAGTCTTGTCTGAAGTTGAATGTACGCTCCACATTGAGCGACGGAATTTATCGACCTGATCAGAAAGCTCTGTCGTATGATAAGCAGAATACGCCAAACTGACTTGATTACGTGCAAGTATCTTCACATGTTCTGAATTCAAAGGTGTTTTTTTGCGTAAGAAAACAAGTGTGTACTAAAAAATAAAAAAGAGAAGACATTATTTATTCAAACTGACCAAGTCGCTGCTCATTGGTCATATCAGATCCCGCAGGTGTTGAGTTGTCATCTTCCTGTTCATTGTTTGATTCCACGGCTGGCCTATCAGTTTTGTCTTTGGAGCGTTGTTGGCGGAGCCTCTTACGTCGGTTCATGATGTGGCTGTCGGGGGATATGTGGTCGCTGTTGGAAGATATGTATTGGCGGATGTCCACCGGGGGGCCAAGGGCGGGAAAGCCGGTTTGGAGCTGCGCAGCTGCGGCTTGCATGGACTGTAGGATGAGCGGATACCCGCTTAGCTACCCGGGTATCCGCTAGATTTTCACAGGATCTTAGACATCCGCATCCGCAGGCGGATACCCACAGGGCCCAGCGGATAGCGGATACCCGCAGCGGGTGCAAAGTGACCATCTCTAGAATTAATGGAGATGGCCCCTGTTGACCCGGGTACCCCCGACTTTTTTGCCAGAAATTGGACACCCGCACCCGCACCTGCACCACCTGGGGCATTCAGAGAAGGTACCTGCAGGTACCTGCCACTTAATACCCCTTCAATTTCCAGTCATGGAGGGGAAGGGGTGTTGCACAGTCTCTCAATGACCGGTTTGACTGGTCATTGAGAGACATCATACTATTGCTTGGTGACTGGTCAACCAGTCATTGGGAGGGTGAAGTCCTCCCAATTACCAGTTGAACTGGTCATCTGGAGGTTCCTCTCTCTCAATGACCGCTTGATTGGTCATCAGTTTGTATGATTGTGCTTATTCCTCACAATGGCTGGTTGACCGGTCATCAAAGGGGCGTGTACATATCCCTCTTGATGACCGGTCAGACCAATCATTGACAAACAATATCAGACCTCTTGATGACCAGTTTGACTGGTCGTCAAGAGGGTGAAGTCCTCCAGATGACAATTCACACCAGTCATTGAAAGATTGTGTACTCCCTGATCTGGATGACTGGTTTGACCAGTCATCCAGAGGGGTATGATACCTCTTGATGACCGGTTGACCGGACATTGAGGGTTTGTCCCTCCGGGATGACTGGTCAAACTGGTCATTGGGAGATACAATATGTGTACTCCTTGGTGACTGGTCACCCGTTCATGGAGAGGGTCATGAAGTCCTTTGAATGATCATGGACCAGTCATTGAGACTGATGATTGGTGGGTACCCGGGTACCTGGCCAATATTTGCAGAATGTCAAGCACCCACATCTGCTGACGGGTACCCCCTGATAGCCACAGGGTACCCTCCAGGGAATTTCAGGTACCTGCAATGGTTTCTCTGGGGCCATCTCTATGAATTAATAAAACAGGTGGGGAAAATTATATGGTGTTGCAAGCGCGTCTGGGCACATACCAAACTCCTGCTTGGCCGAGTGCCTCTGGGGGTTTGGTATGTTCCCAGCGGGCTTGATTGGGCAGAGCTTGGCACACAGCCAATTACCGCTTGGCCGAGATCAAGCTCTGGGGATCTGTGACTTGGAATGCATACTGCACAGTCATCAGACCCCGTCCTTCTCTCTGCCTCAAAAGGCAAGAACAATGTGCCCTTGAGGAGGGGATAGTGAGACGTTCTCCCTTCTTGATCTTGACATTTCACATTGGACATTGACAAGTGAGCTTTTCATTATTGATGGCTGGTCTGTAGGCTGTTCATTGGGGAGGAAAGACTCCCTTCTTGGTGGGCAATACTTGTATAGAATTACAACTCTTATACACAAGACTCTGTAGAACTAGATTTTTACCTAAAAGGAGATGCAAGGCCGCTTTCTACTAGAGTTGATAAGAAGTTAGGAGGGAGAGATCTGTTTCATCTAATCAGAGGATCTGATCTGTAAAGATGAGGGTAGCATAAAGAATGTCAACCAGTACCCATTTGGCGGTACCAGATGCAGTGCCTGGTGCCTGCTTTCTTGGAAAAAGAAGTGCAGTACCTTGGTACCGCTTTCCCCTTGCTGGTTTAAGTGGGTAAATGCCAGACCCCCAGCCCTTGGCCCGCTTTGAAATGCCCTTGATGAAACACTAGATCTGGATCTGTGTAAACTAGTTGATCATTGTAACATTGATTCCATTCCTATTTGAACTATATCACATCATATATTGTTTATGTACTTGTATCATAATCAATAGTTTATGCGTAAAGGGAATGAGGCATAACTGGGATACCTGAGTGATACTTGGTTAAGGGGAATTTCACTTATACAGTAATACTAAGGTATACTGTAATATTACTGTTACACATAACTTGAATCTTATAACAAAATTAAATCAGGGTAACTTTATTTAACTGTGATTATATTTAATGTAATGTATAACAAGAGTAAATTATTAAGCTTATATCTAATAATTTATATGAATAAGGATGTAAAAGAATGTACTATGTGTAATTTACACAATTGCAGGCACATGGTATGTGTAGGGTACTGTGAAATGTACTCTGTGGCTGAAAATGTGACTTTTGGGTGGACATGGCCAGGACAAGCACACAAGGAGGGGGAGGAGGGGGGTTGCAGTTCTGGGGCAGCCCAGGAATTGAACACCCAACATCAAGGGTATGCGGGGACTGAGGGGGACAGAGTCTTTACCAGCTACTCCATCACATGGATAGCTGCACACACACACCCTAAATTGAGACAGTGCACTGCAAAGAAAAAAAAACAAGGTCAACTGCTTGCAGTTGACATGCAAGATAATCAAGCCAAGCTGCCATTGTAACTCTACCTGAATGAACAAGTGATGTTGGTACAGTCACTGTGCATTGAAGCTTGGGTTGCGTTGAACGGTTTAAACCTTGAGTAAGGCTGGCGTAACACCACAAGCTTCCTCAGAGTTACCGCATGTCAACTGCTCACAGTTGACAAAGTTTTTTTTGCAGTGGTGGACACTTCTGCCCAAACATACTTTGGAAATTCCTGCCAGAGTGTCTGATGGACAGAGGTTTTTTTGTCCCTTGGAAACTGTCAGCCTTAGAGTCAACTCAGCTGACCTAAAGTCTGCCTTTTTCTACTTTTACATATGAATTACTTCATATCTTTTTCATCTTATGAAATAAACCTGTTTTGACTTCATATTCTGTTTCCTCATGCAATTTTAACCCTAGTTACAACTTACCAATTCTTTGTAACTACATTCCTTCCCTGAGTTATTGAATTGTGGCGCGCATGCGCAGTTGTGATGTGTCAGCGCTACCAGGCGCGCCAAACCACATGTACATATGTAAATTACATAAGCAAACTGTGAAAATTTTCGTAGTCTGGATCCCCCTTGCCTGAGGCGGATACACAGACTTCAGCACACCAGAACTACACCCCAGATAACCCCAGGATCACCACCAAAGAGTTTACAACACTCCTAGTATACCTACCATCACAGGCGCCTAGGATATTGACAGTAAAACCTCTTTCACTGAACCTTGTTTATCTCAGAGGTACAACTCTGTGTCTTGCTTGATCTGCTCTTTTCTGCTGGCCTTTGCCTCTTCTTGATCACAGGGCTGTCCCTCCATATCTGCTGGCCTTTGCCTCTTCTTGATCACAGGGCTGTCCCTTCATATCTGCATTCTTTTTCTGCGGTTTTTGCAAGAAACAAACCACATAGATTTCCCTTTAAAGAACCTTGACTATCCAGAAGGAAGCTAAAAAATTGTGGCTGGATTAAAATTATCTAATCCAGGATCCCTCCACGTTTCTTTGGTGAGAGGAGGCTGTAGCACTCTCTAGCACAGCTTGGCAGCACTCTTCTGAAGAGTTAGCATTGCAAGTGGACGTGCATTTCCACTAGAATAACCTTGAACATTTGCTTATCTTGATCCTGCTCAGTTTCTCTCTCTTTCTCTCTCTCTCTTTATATTTGTATTTTCTTTATCCAAAGAAATCCAAATATTGCCCCCCATTTTCTTGTGTCCTGTAGTCACTATAGAGACTCAGGTTCACAGAAACTCTGGCTGAAGCGGCCAACAGATGGTAGCACCTTTTTACACTCTTGCTCCAGAGTGTCCACTGGATGGTGTTTTTTGATTTCTAGTTGAAATTGAAGAAAATATGGCCAGAGGCCCAAGACTGAGAAGAGATGAGCTGGAAAGATCAAGAGCACAGGATGCTCAGGGACTCAGAACAGCAGGACAGAAGTCTCCAATGGAGCAAGTCTGGCTACTATAGGCTTGGAACTAAGTGCGGGTGTATTTCATGAGGGAGCAGAGGAAATACAACTAAGGCAAGGGGCCTAGAGAGGGGGCCTAGTTGGCTATGGAACCCTCTGGAAAGGAAAAGAACAACAACAGAAATAAGCCCTCTTCTGGGCATGAGGCAGAATTCTAACTAAAATTTTCAAGTGCCAAGCATCACTTGGACACTTGAGGAAGTGTCCAAGTGATTCTCAGTGCACTTTGTTCAGGGTAACTTGGGTGACACAAGACTAAGAGAAGTTTGACAAGATTTCAAGGACAAAGTCAGAGCACAATGAGTCAAAGTATAATCATCATTCAGTGAGGATCACAGTGAGGGGAAACAACTAGACTATATACATGTACAATATAGGCTAAGTTGTGGGTGTGTAGATTAGAAGCATGTGCATGAGGAAATGCTAATACACTATCTCAACACACTTTAGATCTTCTGGATGTTTCTCAACCAGAAAAATCCATGGAATGTAGCACATTTCCAGAAAGGCACCACGTGGTGCACACACCCCACTCAATGAACAGGATGTAGTATTACCCCCCTTGACAACTTGAAAAGAACAGTCATCAAGAGGAGGTGTGAGTCCCCTCAATGACCAGTACAGACTGGCAATTGAGAGGTGTGACTCCCCTAGACTAGTCATTGAGAGGAGGTGTGAATCTGCTCAATGATGGTCTGTACTGGTCATTGAGAGGTGTGAGTCCCCTAGATTACCGGTACAGACTGGCATCAAGAAGAGATGTTAATCCACTCAATGCAAGTCTGTACCAGTCATTAAGAGGTATGACTGCCCTTGATGACTGTTACAGACCGCTTGGCATGAGGGACTTGCATGTAATTGCCCCTTTGTGGTGAGCCAAGAATTTGAGTTTTGGTGGGGGAAAGATTCAAAACTCTAGTATAATTCCTTGCCATATTACTCTTTTTTTTAAATAAAATGACTGAGTTTGAAGATGCTAAGGTCTGGTCTGAGGAGAGGAAGAAGGAGTCTGGGGTCTGGGGTTCTGGGGGTTCTAGATCCTATAATGGGAGATTGCAGGATGAGGAAGCTGCCTGGATCCACAGCCCCTCAAACTATGAGTGTGTGGGCTGTGAATCCTGTTAGTGGTTCTACACTATTACTACGCTACATTATGCTGCTTTTAGCGGAAAACCCCGCTAAAAAGAGGAATAAAACCTCATAGCAGGCGTAGTTTCTGTTCTCCGCGAGTTAGCGCTAGTGTAATACCACTAACAGCTAACAGGAAATCCTGTTGTTTTTAGTGTTATTAAGCTATGCTACGCTGCACTATTGCTAATGATAGTGTATCTGACCCAGCATTGAGCTTATGCCTGTACAATATCCTTGAGTTGTTTTGAAAAACACCTTCCACTCCAGAAAAAATCTTTAAATACACTCAAACCCTGGAATTTGAGCAGAGTAGGTGGTCTGACCCACAGAACTTTCCACACCACAAGGTCTCAAGATAGCACTGAGAGGTGTGAAAGGGTATGTTCCCCAATTGCCTCTGCTCCATCAGAAGAAAATCAAGAAACAACAAGGTATACCTGTTGAAACTCGTGCGCGCTCTGCGGCGCATCTCATTACGGGCGCGCTCTGCAACTGTCTCCTCGATATCACTCTTTGAAACCTAAACTTTCCACACTCACTTAATCATTGATCTCGAACCTAAAACTTCTTTCCCCAACTTCTCGACTTCGCATCATTCTCCCGCCGCTCCTAACCGATACAAATCTCCGACTCCGATCTAGTCTACTCAATAACAACATCGACTCAACCCTTGCTCGCGCACCGCGAAGCCTTAACTTGGACAGCCGTACTGGCTTCCAACTTGGTGAGAAATGCACCCTTGCATTTCAGATCTCTCATCGACATGGCGCCTCAGATCCTCAATGCTAATATCCTTCTCTTCCTCAGATTCATTCCTAGATCTAGTCCTTATTCTTTCCCCTTCTCTCTGTCAAGATTTTCACCTATACTTTTAGGGTTTGTTTTCTTTCTTTCTCTCTCAAACTTCACATTGTTTTCGACAACTAATCACTCAAAATCAACATTCAGTCTTTCCACACTTCTATCACCTTCTATCCTTTGTTGTCCTCTTCTTTCATATCATTAGCTGTTTCAGGGTTGGTTTCTTTCTATTTTTCTCATTATCACTATCATGACTTGTTCTTACTTCTCTTTTTTGTTAGTTCTGGTTTTTGGTTTATTAGAAATAAAGTCTAGGTCCTTTAATACCCAGGGCTTTGTGTGGTGCCCCGGGGCCTTTCCGGGGCATGGGGTTCGGGATGGACATCATACCCCGCCCCGCACCTCGGGCCACAGGCCCCGAAGTCTCAAGGGATTAAGTTTGGCCATGTACAAAATTCATCCAGCTTGACTCACTTCATCCTACACCATCTCAAGCTTGAAAATGAAGAAACAAGACCGGACGATTTGCGCTGTCTGTCAGCTGGAGAAGTTCAAGTACAAGTGTCCCAATGACCAGGTCCCTTAGTTGAGTCCTCTCTCTCTGCAACATTCGAATTTATTGCTTATCGATGGGGGTTTCTCTTCCCTATTTTTTTGCTGATCTGTAGTTGCTCGGTGAGCTGTTTTCGGGTCCATAAAGGTGAGTGATTTGGATGTTCGACCACTTGTTGCGCGCGATTCGCTGATGATTTGGTTTTCGACATATCCAACCTTTAACCGTTTGTACACAACCTCAGAACAAGCCAGTTGTCCAGGAACAAGCAGCAAACCTACTCAAAACCCAACCCACGACGACATCAAGGCCCAAGTTGATGGCTCACAAGCCCAGCCGGACCACACCTCTTCACTAGTCCCCACACCTCCCGCAGATGTCATCCCAAGTGGCTCGAGATTGAAACCGTTGACTGACTTGGATTGGCCCGTCGTCGACGAGGAAAGGCTCGCGGTTTTTAGCGACCCGTTGAGGAAAGATGAGATTAAACCGATCAGACAACACGAATGGGAACAAATTGGTACCGAAAAGCTTCACTCTAAAATCTCCTAAACTACCCCAAGCTGATTTCGTTCCGGTTTTTTCTTTTTTCTTTTCTTTTTTTTTTTTTTTTCTTTTTTTGGCTCGACTGGTACCTTTGAAAAAAAAAAAAAAAAAACAGCTACATCGACCAGTTTGCGAGATCTATTGACCAGCGAACCTGACTTAAGACAATTATTGATGAGAGTCATGGAGAGCAACAACAATCCGACAAATAAGTCTTTACGAGATCCGAAAAAATCCAAAGATCAAATACAGCAGCTATTATTACAGCTTGCATCGTCGGCCCAATCGCCCTCTCTGCACGCTTTCTCTCCTCAAGACTTTGTCCTTTTTAACCGCTTTGCCGATATCATCCGTGATATTTTGGTCCAAAGTAGATCATGACTCGATTGCCTCCTCTGTTGGTCTTCTTATGTTCATGCAGGTTTGTCGAGGATAGGGAAACATCCTAATCAAAAAAGAGACCCCAGCCATGCGCGTGTCTTTGCTTTTTTTTGTCATGTACATTTTACATTGAGGGGATATGGAAAAGTTTGAAGAAAAGGCCATCAAGAGTGATCATCCTCTATTCATCATATTACCTTCGCCCTTGCGATGGACATCGGTGAATTCATTCCACTCGACTGCCTTTTTCCGCAGCTGCTCGGCCTTGAGCTCGCCAGCAGCGTTGTCTTCTTCGGCGTCGATTTGAGCGCGTTGGGAGGGGGTTTCTTGATTAGCTTGGTCGGGGCCGCCGCCGGACAAGAAGTTGCCCATGGCGCGCTGCTCGTCCAAGTAGTCGTCGATTGTCATCGTGGGGAGGGTCCAATCGGGACGGAAGACCTCCGCACGAAGCTTGATCCGGTTCGTCGAGGCTGATGAGGCCGATGAGCGTGATGGCAGGATCGTAAACGGACGCAGAACCTTGCCCGAGGGCGAGACCAATGGGCCGTCCGCCGTCGTCGCCAATCTCTCCACCCGCCAGCTCAGATCATCCTCCTCGCGTGTGGCCTTCTTGCTCGGCAGGTCATTCATCTGCGCTGCTTGACCTAGGATATCTAGCTCGGCCTCGATGCTGTCCAGTTCTTGGTGAGCCTTGAGGTACAGGAACTTGAGCCAAGTCAGATGAGTCGAGCGACTCTCGCCCTCGTTCTCATCATCCGAATCGTTCGTCCATTCGCCCCGAGAGCTATCTTGTTTCGTCCGCCCGGATGAATACAATCTGGAGCGTTGTGCGGATTGTTTACGCTCTCGAAGCTCGTCCAGTTGTTGTTTTAGTTGTTTTTCTAGCTTGTATTGGCTTATCTTCGACTCCCTTCGCATTGCTGCACTTTGGATGGCCGATAGTGGGCCCTTAAAGCGATCGATTTGATCCCTAGGGATAACTTCATAAGCTTCGACTTGCCGACAAAAAACCTGAAAATGGTCCTGAAGATCCCGATGGGAGCAAAGAGAATCAGCACATTTGTGAGGTTAGTATTTTGAAAAGATAGCAATAGATTGTTGATTAACTTTTGCCTGTTCAAGGTTTTTCTTCCGTTGACCCCCGCCTTTAGTTTTGAGCAGTACGACGAGCAAACCACGTAATACTTCGACCGAAAGACATTTGAGGTCACTGGTATTGATGTCTTCCAGGGTTTCGTTTGGGGACAAGATTGCCAGGCGGTTGATTAAGGAGCTACTCAGAGATAGGTCGGCAAGTGCCGCAAGGATTTTAGACTGAGCGGACAGCGATCGAGATGGGTGAATGATCGACAAAATGATATATGAAGAAATCAGCTCTTTAGTCAATCAGTCCACTCCATTCCCAGTTTGCATACCGTCACCCAAAAAAATCAAAAGCCTCTTACGCACCTGAACAGCCTCGTCGTTCGGCGTAGGTTGCTCGATGATATGGTTGTATGCCGATGTGGCCCGATCCAGGAGCTGGCCAAGCGTGATATCATGGTCTCCGGACATCTTTGACTTCTTTGCTTGAGTAGTTTATTGAATTCGATCGATGGTTACCTGTAAAACCGCCCCGACGCGGGTTTCGCAAACCTTTCACAGACCAACTCCGAAATGCGCCCAAGTCCCGGTGCTCCCACTTTTCCTATCATCAGAGGCCAACAACTGATTGGAAGTTGAAAGTAATCCCCCATTTGGATAAATCACCATAGTTACTTGACCTCCGGAAAGCCATTAAATACATACTTCCTCATCAAGCTTCACTGCTGCTTGGACTGATTGGGTTGAGATGATGAGCACATCCCAACTGTGTCCACCCGTGCACATTGTGGCTAGTTGTCACCAAATATTTCAAGTGAGCTCCCCAAGGAGAGCCTCACATTCATAGAGGCCCATATAAGCGCCAGCTCCTGGGTTCAACACAGAATCTAGTATTACTTGGCCTGGGCCCTGGTGCCTCCCTTGATTTCTTCAACTTTGCTTGCAAATCTTATCAGCAAACCTTTGCATGTCCCCATCAATTTGTGTAAATTTGATCTTCTGAATTCCACATAATCATATTTTTTTATTCACAAACACTAAACTTTACTGTTAAACTTTCCCTCTACTCTATGAACAAATCCTGCATGTTACCCCCACCCCTCAGACGCAACTCAAGTTTCACACTTCTCCATCTCAATTTCATTAAATTTTATCTGCTGAATTCTACATAGTCTTAGTTTTTTTGTTGCCAAACAATATTGCCCTTTTCCTCCACTCTCTGTAGCAAATAGACCATGGGTCAAACCAGACAACAGTTGGATGGAAAACTGTATGTTCCTTGTGCTGGTTTCCACTGGTGTAAAATGGACCATCCAATGGATGATGCTTGGAAAACCTCTTTTGTTCAGGCAAAACATCCAGAGTAGTACCAATTGGATGGCTGCAAAATCATCCAACTAAGTTTCCAATGGATGCTCTGCTGGAGTAAACACAGCAGCAAAAGATCACCGGGGGCAAGGATCAAACCTCAGAACAGAGAGCTGTGGGCTTGGCCACAGCAGCACCAGCATTTCGCATCTAGACCATGGGTCACTGGCTATACCCTACCCTTGCAGGTATGATTTATATACTGCTGCAACCACACTTGGCTGCCATTTGCAACATTTGATGGTCTGTCACTACGGCAAGGAGTACTCCCTCCCCTCAAATTTGGTCATTGATAGGAGTACACCCTCCCCTCAATGGGAAGGTTTGAGTCTTGATGGCCGGTCTGTGTCTGCCATTGAGGGGAGGGTGTATTCCTCTCAATGACCAAATTTCCAGCAATTGAGGGAAGATTGGGCACTGCCAATTGGAAACTCCAGCTGTATTTTACAATTTTTGCTCTGTTTTGTTACATTCAAAGTGAACATTGAACACTCTCAATGGAGAGTGTCCAATGGGTGGTTTTTTTCTGCAACAAAAAAGTTGGTTTGAAATCCAACCAGCCCTTGGACGCTTTTGAAGCCTCCAAGTGGTGCTTGGGGCACCACAGCGTCCATTGGATGCTCCCAGAAGCATCTATAGGATGGGGTTGAAGATGGCTCCAGGTACCCGGCACCCGCGGGCGGGTACTTGTCAACTTTTGGTGGGTACCCACCAGCAGGTGCAGGTGTCCAGATTCTGGGGTGACAAACAGGCAGGTACCTGCCAACATCCGCCCTGCCAAATGAGCCAGATTTGTGTGCAGACATGTATTACAACGAGTACATGCAAGGGCCAGTCAAACTTGCCAGCCAAACAACAACTCTTGCCAAAAAGTTTGATCACCCTCCCAAGCCCTCCTCAATCTCCTTGCCCTCCAAAGCCATCCAACTCCTTCCCGATGTAAGACTCAAAAGCGGTTGTGAAACCCTTTTGCTGAATGGAGAAGGGGATGATGGAGGTGCAAACTCTGCCCTTCTATACTATCAGATAACAAGACCCACCAAGCTAAGCTTGGCAAGTTTTAATCAAGTGATAGGTCTGGTCTAGTTCCAGATGAAGTTGTTTGATTACAGGTATGTGAGAGTTGAGAGGGTTTATGATGATGGAAAGGGTGAAAGTTGACTTGATGTTTCCGGTGGGGGTTGAACACAGGTCCTCGAGAGGGTGATATAAGAAGTTGAGAAGAGTGTCTGGACTGAGAAGGGTATATGTCTCAGTCGGGAGTTGAACCAGGAACCGGGTAACTCGTGACAGGTGCGTGATATGCAACCAGTGATATGAGAGTATGAGAATGTGAGAGTGAGCTCAGTGGTTATTGCAGATAAGAGGGATGATATGGTATGTTATAAAAGTGTAAGGATGATGATAATGGCTAATGGGTGATATCTGTATGACTGGTGGGTACTGAACTGAGGGAAAACAACTGGGGGGAGGAGAGCTCCTTATATAGACAAAGGTGAGGGATTTTAGCTACAAGGGGGACCCTGGATGAGGGGTTTGAGCTGGTGGGCTGCGTACAAGTGGTGTCAGAAGATACTAAATACAGGCAGAAAGTGGGGTGAGAAATGAAAGATGATGTCATACTAATGCAAGGAGTGCATAAACGAAGCGGGGACGTGTCAAATACAGAAGAAATGGGGTTGGTCCCCTGCATAAGCAGTGGAGATAAGAGGGATAGAAAAGAGTATGTGTTTGCCTGGGTCTGAGTATGTGTATACCTGGGAAAGGTGACTTGAGGGTTGTGACAGGTTGATGACTGGGGCTGGCCGTGTCCATGAGGGTCCAAGAGGGTGTAACTTCCAATCCAGGGGGGTTCCAGTGACACTTCCAGTGGTGACTAGGGGTAAAATTGGCCGTAGAATCAATTTATGAGGTCCTTTTGGTGGTATCTTGACGTCTAGGGTGAGTAAATATATGTATGAGAAAAACTTTTGATTTTTCACTTTTCCATCTACCACACCGATCTCCACTGTTGTCCCACTGACCCCCTTGGCCCTCATTCAACTGGGTAAGCTTTTATTCCTGCATTGGTACCTGCAACAAAGGGTAGTTATGTTATGTTGCGTTATCCGCGCAATTTTGGTAACGTACACCAGGGGGGAATTGGTGGCACTCTCTGGAGAGTGCCAAGCTATAATTTTGTCATGGTTTATGTCTGAACTGGGTTTGATGTTGACCTGTAAGTAAGACCCAAGTGAGGTTGAACTGATGTGTAACTTGGATCAAGGGCATGATGGGATCATACTTATGGTATGCGCTTAAGTGGTCATGGGGAGAATTCAAGAAATAGATGATGGTGATCCCATGCTGCCATCTGGAATTCTGTATCCTGTAAGTATAATCTTCCCAAGAATTTCTAAAATACAGGCACCAGCTCAACTGCTGACCCGTCTTTGACCAAGAAATAAGGAGAGGTCATGAACTACCTTTGAGACACTCCCTGAAAGAACAAACTCCAAGAAACTCCAGCTTATCCACCGCTTCTGTCAGGGGTTACACTACCTCTATCATTTGGATATTTTTTGAATTCCTGTGACCGCTCAACTTGATATCTGAGGATCTCAACCCAGTTGCAGCACGATACCCTAGGCCGACCAGCCAGAGGTATGAATATCCACAAGAAACCCCACTCAGGTCGGGGTGCTGACCCCCGAGTTGCCCCATGAACACCAACCCAATACCAAGATTCATTAAACCCAAACCATGGACATCTGCCACTTTCTGAGTGGCTGATGTAGTGTTCATCCAATGGATTGTGGCTACTGCCCGCCTGTTCTGAGGGCAAGACAGCACTGGAGCATGATATGTCACCCGGGTTCTGTGCGGTCGCGGGTTGGTTCTAGGCCAAGTAATTTGTAGCAGATTGTAGCAGTCGGGTTAAACAACTGTGCTCAACATAGCCAACAAGGAGTTTTTCAATATCAACCGGTGTTGAGTACCTCCCGTCAGAAGTGCAACCGGACGCTATGATGAGGCTCCGCGGCCCTCTCCTCAAGTTTAGCCCTGCCCCAGCACCAATTACATATATACCATGGTATTCATTTCCATGTACTGCTCTGTTGTTTAGGCTCCTACATGAGGGGAAAGGTTGGGTGATTGACTCTCCTGACAAAGGTGAATTTGACCATACTCCTGACAGCAAAGCCAGTCCCGGAGCCCCCATCTGTATCAGTGTGCGTAGAATTTAAGTCATATCTCACTGTATGTTGCTCAGCTCTTGCTTACATCATGGGATATCAATATCTGCAAGCTTGCTTCAAAGGAACCGTAACATGCAAGGGTTGTGGGCCCACACTTGTGGTATCTGGGTGAGGGCTGGATATTGGGGAAGTGGTCGGATCTTCGCTGGCATCACAAAGCCACACCAAAAACCTGATTGGATTCCACCTGCTCTGATCCTCATCAATAATCGACATAAGCAATCCCGTCGTGCCTCAGCAATGAGTAGGACCTTCTGTCTCGGCCAGTTCATCACCCCGGTATCTGGATCTCTGCCGGCCTCGCATAGTCATGTACCACAAGCCAGCTTTCTTCAACAAGGTCGACACCGACTTCACGTATACTGCACACCAAAACTATACATAGGAGATTTGAGCCAGATAGCAAGCGAGCAGCTGTGTCATTTACTTGGGCCCGTGTTGACTTGCTCTACTCCCGTCAACTGCAACGAGATACCACCAACCAATATTGGCCTCATCAAGCTGCGCGCTTTCGTGGTCAACAACGGTGTCCAGGCCGAGATGCGTGGTTGTGTCTTCAGCCAGGAAGAACACATCACCCGGGTTCAACGAGCTTTTGCAGCAGCACAGATTCAGCTCATACCAATCTGGAACTACAACCCAGCTGTGTTCTTCGACATTCCACATCTTGTCATCAACCAGCGAGCGGATGATGCGACAGCACAAAGAGCATGGGCCGAAGGAGCTCTTCGACAATGCCGAACCCAGTTGAAGCCGCATAAGCTTGATGCACTCGATTTCATAAGAAAAAACGAGTCCTCCGCATTTGACCCATTATCACTCTGGAATCACCCTGCTAATGCGTGGCTCTGTGACTTCATGCATCGATGTCGCGTGAACCTGGGGGACTGGCAAGAATGCAAATCCCGAGGATTGATTCTTGCTGATGACATGGGTCTTGGCAAGACATTGACAACTCTAGCTTACGTGCTGTTGACGAGCGATTTGGCCGCCGAGTTTCATTGGGCCAACTGGGAAAATCACTCAGCCGCTACGCTGATTGTTTGCCCCCTTGCCACCCTATCAAATTGGGAGAATGAAATCAAAATCCACTTTTCAGATTTGACAATTTCTTTTTGTGTTTCCATGGACCCAACCGGAGGAAGCTAAGTAGAACGGATCTTCAGACGTCGATGGTCGTTCTGACAACTTACGAGATGATTGGAGGGAGGGGGAATCAAGACCAGTCCACAATTCAGTCCCAGAATCTGTCTTGGTTCAGGATTGTACTGGATGAAGCACAGTGCGTAAGAAGTTCATTGCCAACTGTGGAGAGAAACTGATTGCCTGGAATGATTCTAGCCTGATCAGGAATCCAAGTTCGCATCGGACGCATCACATCCAGCAACTGCAGGCGCAGTTTATACTACTTTTAACGGGGACACCGCTCCAAAACCGCCTGGCCGACCTGCAAAGCTTGATAGCAATGTTGAAGTGTGCCCTGTGGGACCAAGAACCAATCTGGAAACAATGCCTGATACCAAAAATCGCGGCTGGGGAACCTGAGGCTATTAACAGTCTGACAAAATTGATGCAAGCAATCTGTTTGAGGAGAACAAAGGCTGTGGTGCTGACGCTGCCGGAAAAGGTTGAAAACGGCATACTGGTCCAGAACAGTGCCCAATGGGAGGAAGTCTCACAGCAACTGCATCAAAGCTTTATCCAGAGTTTCGGAAGGCTGAGGACTTCCGAGACGCCGTGGAACCCCTCTGAATTCTTCCGTCAACTGGCAACGATTCGCCAATTCTGTAATCATCCCATCTTTGCCCGACATACAATGCTGCTCCAACCGACCTGGAGATGGCAGGATTCCGGAAAGATTGTCCATCTAGTGAACAGTCTGCAATCATTCCTAACAGGAGACCACAGAATTTGACATCCCAAGGCAGTAGTATTTTCCAACTTTGTGGCATTTCTTCAAATGTGAGCGGACAGTCATCACAAGTGGTAATGTAACACACTCTGATAGTTCTTTTTTCACAGCATTGAACACGCTCTCAGCGATCATCAAATCCAACTGGCTTGGCTCAATGGAGAGTTGAGTCCCCAACAACGTGATGAGAACCTCGAAAGATTTTGGTCAGACAGAAGTTGCAATGTCTTACTGGCATCCCTCGGAGCGGCAGGGGTAGGAATTGATCTCCGATGTGCACAGAATGTGTACCTGATGGTACATAACAATTGAATGGATTGAACATGGGCCAAGCTAATGTACATGTGGGTTGCAGGAACCAAGCTGGAATCCTGCGAGTGAATTTCAGGCTATCGACCGACTCTACCGCTTGGGCCAGACGAATCCGGTTTTTGTTTATCGTTACTATGTTCAAGGAACTTTGGAGATGAACATATTTCAGGCACAGAGGCCGAAAGGGGAGTTGGCGTTGTAAGTTTTTTTGTTTTCCTGTTTTTGGTTCGCTGTCAGAGGGGTGGAACTGAGTAGCGGTGCGGGGGCAGGCTGAGCGTACCAACTGGAGGAAATGAACAGTACGAATGTGCTCAGATGTTGATGACCAACCTCCTTGAATGATTTGTATGTATTCAACTCACTGGAGTGATCAGAATTTACCCAATGGTTTCTAAGTGTGGCCATTCGACCGGAGCCTGTGGATTGAGAAGCTGCATGTCCGATTCAGATAGTGCGGACCAGTATGTTGGGGAATAACAGTTGGCCGGGAGGTGACGCGGTACATTTCTGACGCTGGTTGAGGAGGCGGGGCCAGATGGCTGTCTTTGAGCCTCAAGGGTGACCGCATGTACAAAAATCCGTCCATTAGTGGTGATCCTCTTCTGGGTGTATATCCTATCCAACTTCTGAGCAAAATCGGTAAATTGATCTGATCACCAAGGTAGGGGCACCTTTACCAGAGTCTTGGTGGGTGTCGTTTCGGTGTCAGAGGTAGCTTTGATGTTGTCAAAAAGGTTTTTGACTGCGGGGAGAACCGGAAGTGTATGAAGGGTTTCTTGACGATGTTGCTGAAGCTATAATGAAGCAGATGCGAGGTTAATAGAAATATAACCCTGAGTAGGTGCGGAGGCATACCTGCATGCGCATCTTGGACTTGTGTTCAGAGTGTCGCTTTTTCGTTTTCATTTCTGGAGAAAATTTGCCGAGCCTGAATCCTTCTTGTCTACCGATGAACCACCGATGCAGAAGACCAAGTTGGATGGATGTGCTTGTGGCCTCCGCCGGATCAATAAAGAACTGTTTGAATGCCCCTGCGTGGTAGGTGTTGCGCCAGTGCTTGAGGATGAATTGAGCAAACAGCTGATTCCAGTGGCCGTCCCAAGGAAGATCCCAGACAAAAGAAGAACCGGGGAATTCAGATCTTGAGAGGTCCTCATGGAAGAGCTTGCAAAAAGTCGGGTGGACAGTCTGAGTTTTGGTAAGTAAAGCTTCAGGTGGAATTGGGTTTATGTCGTGGACAAGGACGGAGTTGGGCAAGTTAGACCCAACGTGGAAGCTGTGGGCGGACGGATGGGCCTTCCAATCGACTGAGGGTGTTTTTGAAGGGGAAGTGACTAAATTCAGGAGAGTTTGGAGGAAAGCGGACATGCTTCGAGCACAAGGAGAGTTGGAGGTTGGGAGGATGGTCGAATACGTGGCATTCAATCTAGCAACTCCACGCGCGGGCTTGCCGTCTAGGAAGTTGCGCTTGGATGGTGGCATTGAGGGCAGGTGATTCGATGGAGGCAGGAACGCCCCAAGGAAGGTGGCATTTATCATATTTTTGTGGCAAGGTGCGAGCTTGTTGGGAACAAGGGATGGTGGTCAATTTGAGCACTGAAAGGGGTGAGGCATACATAATATGCACAATGGGGGGAGTTTGTCATGATTTGGCCTCATGCGGCCGGCATGCAGAGCTTGGTTGGTGAGTGGTACCACGGCGTCCACCCTGACGCCCGGACGAACATCAGGGTGGACACACGGGCACGCCACCATGGGCGTACTGTCAACTGTGACAGCCCAATATGTAAACCAACCGGTGAATGCCGTTGTTGATGAGGTGTCGCACCCTGGCGGATGTCCACCGCCCAGTTCGGCCGAACATGACGGCGGACACGCCCTTGTTAACCGCTCCTGAAACCTGTTGTTGGCTCATTCGTGTTTTTGTGCTGTAACTACTATGGCCTTTTGGACCTGAAGATTGAAACAGAGGAAGTCCCTTGGCCGGCAGCCTCTTGTTTCTTCCACATTGCCCATGAGTCCTTTCAGAAGACACCGCTGGAAGCCCAGACCCAGCTGAACAAGTGGCCCTCCAGCCCAGCCATGCCGGTGTAAGACTCAAAAGTGGTAATGAAACCCTTTTGCTGAATGGTGAAGGGTATGATGGAGTTGCAAGCTCTGCCCTTCTGTTATCAGTCAACAAGACCCACCAAGCTCAGCTTGGCAAGTTTTATTAAGTGATAGGTCTGGTCTGTTCCAGATGAAATCTGTTTGACTGGCAACGTGTAAGTGTTTCAATTACTTTGTTATAAGGGTTGAAATGTTGTTATAAGGGTTGATTTATTGTTATAAGGGTTTTAGGATTTGAGTGTGGATGAGTGTTGGGTGACTTGTGAGTTCTGGGTGAGGAACTGGGGAGCAGGCCACTGGGGGTGGAGAGAGCTCCTTTTATAGACAAAAGGGGAGCCCCTGAGGGGCTTGTGGGTTAGGGTTTCAGCTAATCTAGACAACAGGGTGAGGGATTTTAGCTGGTGGGAGTAGATACAAATGATGTCATAACCCCTCAGGGGCACATGAATGGTGTCAGAATATACAACAGAACATTCTAATGCATGCATGAGGTAACAGTAGACTGCATGAGCTGTCATACAGGGGGAATTAGTGTATACACAAAGTCTGAGGCTGCAGAAACAGTGTAAATGATGTCATACTATGTATATAAAGGAGTGTATGTAGTTAATATGTAATGAGTGTAGCCTGACAGGGAGATGTATGTTTGTATCCTGTGATATGTATAAGTGTACTACTGTGAAACTCGGGTTGGGGCAGATGACAGCTGGGTTACTGGGGCTGGCCGTGTGATATGTGTCCATGAGGTGTAACTTCCACACTAGAGGGGGTCCAGGGGTGCTTCCAGTGATGGCTAGGGGTGAAATTGGCCGTAGAATCCATTTCTGGGGTCCATTTGATGGTATCTTGAGGCCTAGTATGAGTAATTATGTGGCATAGAAAAAACTTTTTATTTTTCCACTTTTCCGTCTACCACACCGGAAACCCAGCATAGTCCTGTTGAAGTCGGGCAATTGTTACTCAAACGGCCAGCCCAGTGGACTCCCTCTAGCATCTGGGACTCCTGGGTTACGACAACCCTTCCCTGCCTGACCTGTCTTAAGATGTTGGGTTCCTGCGTTTGTGATCAGTCAGCTCAAAGCAGAGAGGTTATGTTATGAAGCTAGTGATCGTCAGATCTGAAAAAAGGTCCTCTGATCAGGTCAACGGTCAGCAATGCACGCCATCACCTGGACCTGGCTCGCGCGCTTAGGGGAGCCAGCTTAGCTAATGCAATCCCATGGGCCTGGGTTTCGAGATAGCTGTGCGGCATGCGTATGTAGGTTGTGTGGCGGGGAGAAGTACAACACAGGTGGAGTGCTGCGACAAGCTCTTCTGCACAGCTGACTAGGCAAACGGCCAAGCGGGACAAAGTAGCCGATGGCACCACAACAAGCTCGCTTGTTGCCGGGTAGCACACCTTGGGTGCCAGGCGGCTGCACGAGAGCATAGAGAATACAATTTCCTGGTCATGACACTGTTGCAGATATGCATTTGCCTCGCTCTCCATCACTTGTGAACATGAAACTTGGCAAGCACTACACCATGTTGGCACATGTAGCAGCGACATGAGGAGTTTGTGACATGTTATGCTTGAAGTCATTATTCAACCAACACTAATTCCGGTTCCCATTGACAAATTTATTGACTGCTTGCAGTTGTGCACTGTATGGGGATTTTGAAGTGGTGAGAAAAGCGGGACTTTGCTTCTGGATAAACAAAAGAACTTCACCCCCACCCTAGTGTTCCAAATGTTCATTGACACTTCAACTGCGTCCTGGTGTCACTCCCTCAGGGGCAGATACCGTCTCAAAGTTAACCGGACCTGGAGGCGGGAAGTGGATGGGTGAAGATTCTGTCAGTCACTGAGAAGAGGTGGGTCTTCTGCTGCACATACCTCTTCCGGCTCGCATCCTGATTGCGTTCCAGGTTGCTGTCACATTTGGAACTGCCCATCGGGGGATCTTCATTCCATGCGCATCTGCGTACAACTTGCCTTGAAATCGGTAAGCAATGTTCCAATTGGTCCAGTTGTTATCGTTGGTGGCTGATTCCCTTTCGACGCGGTCCATTTCTGAGTCAACAAGTTTCTGCTTCTCTCGAAGCCATTGAAGCTGACTAGGATTGAACACAGAAGGGTTGTTCATTTCCTGAGTTCGATCTGATGAGTAGAGAGGCACGGTGGATGGGTGATGGATTGGTGTTGGCAGAATGAGCTTTCTCTGATGTTGGGAAAAGGCCCTAGTGCGCGGGAGAATATAAACGCCTCTGGCTCCATAACCCCTATTACGTCCTTATCAGAACGGGTCCAGCACACTTACACGATAGGCAAGGGTTCCACAAGGTCAGCTTTTCAATGCCGGGACAAGTGGGGGAGCTAGAGTGGGCCTGAATCTCGTCATCGCGACTCAACTATGTTGAGTGGCCAACGACGAGTTGGTGGAGTTAAAGGCGGTTTTGGCCTGGAGACAGGTTGCGATGACATGAGTGCAACTCATCTCCCCACGTTTAATTGTGTTTGTGTTGAGACATGAGGAGTACAATCATGTGCCAAGCCGGGCAGGCAGCAAGTCATCAGATAGGCTGCCTTGGCTGTGTGTCAATGGCATGATGGACCAAGGGCAGGGGTGCTTTGTGAATCGAAGATTTGCGGAGGCCGTGGAGCTGGCCATAGCAGCGCATATTGAGTGGCTATTAGGCAGTTTGTGGTGGTTGTACAATCTTCTACAACACAGCCCACACATGCATTGGCCGAAGTATTAACTGTGGTTTTAGGAGTACAGCAGTGGTCATCCCAGTCCGGCGTGACTTTAATTTGTGATATTTTTCAAGTCAAAATATTTTACTTACCCTCCAAACCTCTATACTCACAGCATAGATTCAAAGTATGGTGAACCCACCCAAGTATGTCTGTCATTGTGAACCCGCCAGGTGCAAGACCATGCAACACGAGGAGGAAGACGGAGTCATTGTCGCGGGCAGGGTCGTGTCCAAAAGGGTTTTTGACAAGCACCAGATGCAAGTGGCCCTGGAGCTGTCCAGGCGCACCGTGGCTCAACCAGCAGATTTCTCAGGACCCTCGAACCAAGATTTAGTGAGTAGAAATCCAAATCAGCATTGCCAAGACTTCGACGTTGAGGATTGGGCAGCTGACCTGGGGACATTTGAAGGGTGCTCCGCAGGCCTCGACTTCTGTTTCAGGAGGCACCCCAAATCCAACACTAGTCTATCTGGATGAGGCCTTTTGCAAACAAGTGATGATCCAAATGGCGTCATCGGTATTCTCCAACAGGCTCAGCAAGGCAGGGGCGGTGGATTTCTTACAAGCTGCCCGTGAAAACGTTGTGTTGCTCGGCCCTTCGGAAAAAAATTGACACGAGCACAATCGTCCGACAAATCCCAAAGACGCAGGAGGCGGTATTCCATCGGCTTGGCTTGAACCCTGAGGTGACCAGTCAAGTATGTTGTGTACGTTG
The DNA here is from genome assembly GCF_026914185.1 of Puccinia triticina. Taxonomy (NCBI): domain Eukaryota; kingdom Fungi; phylum Basidiomycota; class Pucciniomycetes; order Pucciniales; family Pucciniaceae; genus Puccinia; species Puccinia triticina. The sequence goes on along the minus strand of NC_070559.1, from coordinate 1,442,399 downwards.
TTTCAAATTGTACCCAATGGCAACCGTACATGGGAAGGGTAAACAATGTACAGAACGTTACCTGTCACCTAAACAAGGTTATTGCAAGTGGGCTGAGTCGCAAAAACTCACTCCAACTTGTGACGAGCCGCTTTACAAGATCAATCAGAGCAGTCACGAAACGCCTGTTCAAACATTCAACTACGTTTCTCTCAAGTCTTGGTTACGGCGACGCCTCCTGGAACCTTCTTTTGAGGCCTTGTTAGAGTTCAGTCTGGCGGCAAACAACTGGCAGGAAGATCAACCCATGGAAGATGTCTGGCACGGTTGTGTGTGGCGCGAATTTCCCAACTCAGATGACGGCACTGGACGATTTACACAAACTTCTGGGAACCTTGTCTTCAGTTTATATCTCGATTGGTTTGGCCCGGAAGGAAGCTCGAATCTGGGAAAACACACAACCGTTGGGGCAATCACTTTAGTCTGCCTGAATCTACCCGCAACTCATCGATACAAACCAGAAAACATTTTCCTCTTCGGAATTATCCCAGGCCCCAAGGAACCTAGACAGGAGCAACTCAACCACGTTTTGCAACCTCTTGTTGATGAGCTGAAGGAATTCTGGAAGGGGGTTGCATTGCAGTCTGCCAGTCTTCCTGTCGTTGGGAGGACCATCCGTGTTGCGGTTTTCCCGCTCATTGCAGATCTACCGGCGCTTCGTAAGACTGCCGGATTTGGAAGTCACGCGGCGACCTTGTTTTGCTCTTTCTGTCTGCTACCAAAATCAGCAATAGATGAGACGGATCCCGACAAGTTTCTTTGTCGGACGGATGATGTTCACCTCCAAAACGCCTCCGAGTGGCAGAAATTGGAAAATTTCACGGAAAGGAAGCGGTTCTCCAAAGAGAAGGGCGCGCGGTGGAGTGTCCTGAACGAGTTGCCCTACTGGCGACCCATTCAACACTGCTCGGTGGAACTGATGCATGCTTTGGTCCTGGGTGATCTGAAAGACCACAGCATGCAGTTCCTGTCTCTGCCCGCAGCGGGGGCACAACTCAAGTCCATGCAAGAGCTAGACGATGCATGGCAGAACAGTAAATCTTACACTGAGCCTCCTTTCAACGAGCGGTTTGGTGTGTCGAGAAAGTCAAAAGGGAAGAGGAAGCTAGATCATTCGGGAACCGCAAGTCCAAGAGCCGAAAGACCTACCAAAAAGAGCCGTTCAAGTGCACCTCATGAGGCTGGTCCGAGTGCCCCCCCTCCTAGTCACTTGGATTCCTCTGGCACCTCCGGAGCCCGGCCCGGGGAAAGCTCTGATTCGGCATCAACACATTCCTATTCGCTGCGCCTAAGGAAGAAGGCACTTTACAAATTGAATCCAGATGAGGATCCGAGCAACAGTGATGAAGAGACCGGAAGTGACTACACTGTCACAGGTATGCAAAGGGGGACTCTCGCCTCAGTCGCAGCGGCTGAAGATAAGGATCACCCCAAGCTTCTGCCGGAGGAACTAGATGTTGTCCAAAGGACCATCCTACATACTGTTCTGCCGTCGTGGATTGATTGAGTGCCTCACAATTTGGGCTCTGCGACTCACGGATCACTGAAGGCAGCCGAGTGGTTGATCCTATATAAGGTCTACTATCCTGTTGCTCTCATTCCGCTCTGGGTAAAGTCTCTCGGGGAAGCTGCTACGCCGGAAAGCGAACAACGAATCTTGGCCCTGCTAGAATCAACCTCCACACTGGGTAAAATTGCCCATTTCCTGACTCTTCTGAGCATTCACGTCCGAGATCTCAGAGAGCTCGATAGCTTGATATTGAGTTACCGAAACTGTCTGCAGAAAGGATGGCCTGGTAAAACCAGCAAACCAAATCTGCATCTTACCCAGCACTTCTCCGATGTTATCAGGAGGTTTGGCCCTCCCCGATCAACCGCGGCGTGGGCGCAGGAGCGGGTGAACGGGATGTTACAGAGGTTAACCACAAATCATCACCTTGGTTCGTGTAAATTTCTGTCGATGTTACTACGCGGAACAGGTCCTGATGTACTGTTGATGTTTTGCAGACGATATTCCCAGGACGTTGTTGCACAAGTGGCATATCAACTCAAATTTGTGTTTGCTTCGCCGCAACACACAGGGGTTACACTCCTCCGAAGTTGTGGAGGAGGATACAGAAACACCGGTCAAATTAACCCTGGATCAGCCTACGTTGCAAAAGTGGAAACGTGCGGTCTGCGGAAAAGAAGGCACACGAGCCAAACTTGAGTTGACTCCAGCTATGCAAAACCTCGATCCCACGGTGGAAGTGCTCCGAAGCTTTCAGATCAACCGCAAGACCTTCACGGCAGTTGAGCATCATGAAGGTAACAGCATGGTGGAGTTTCACTTGGGCAAGGACCAAAGATTTGGTCAGATAGAGCACATCTTCGAATCTGACCAAACACCTCAGCAGAGGTGGTTCATTGTGAACCCATTCAAGGAACTCCAAAGACTCGAAGATCCATACGGTGACTATCCCAATCTCAACTGTCATCTGGTCAGGGACGATCATGATGCGTCTGTGGTAGTCGAGGCAAATTGGGTGATTGGGCATGCAGCTATGATGCGCAACATAGGGGGAACATTCGGTATTGCCGCAAAGACAATCAGTGCAGTTGGATTGGGTACCGCGGTGAGTGACCTTGCATGAATGGCCTCTGTTTGTTGTTTTCTCAGTGCCTAATCATGATTGTTTGTGCCTGTGTGGGTCCCCGAAGGGCTGGGAGAGCCTCGTCGAAGACTCCTTGTAGAAAGGGATCAAGGGGAGCAGTTGCGTCTGCGGGGAAGGTTTTTTGGCCAGCCGCGGAGGGCACAATTAGAAGGGGTGGGCGCCTTCAAGAGGTCATCCTCTTCTCCCGAGGGCTACCCGATCCCAGACCAACTTCTTTCCTTCTTCTGTTGTATCTCGGCTGCAACTGTGTCTTGACTTTATAATTATCCAGATATTGCATTGTTCCGCCTAAGTTGCAACATATTTATTCCCCCATTGGGCCCCAGCTTCGTTTCTGATCTTTTCAGGTTGGATTATAAGTTACAACAGGCACACATTCCCCCCAAGCAGATCCATCCCACGGCCTTCTTCACCACCATCGACCTAGCCTCTGGTGGCCCTGCCCACTACTGCCATACACACTTCGTAGATGAATAACCCAACCACTCCCGCTGATCAGCAGGGTCATCCCCCCCCCAGTCCTGATCAAGACGTCCAATGGATCTCTGCCCTGGTTGATTGTCTGGTCCCCGAGTTTAAAGATAGGGCCACGAATCCGGAGGGTCAATCCGCGATGAACACCGATGCTGAGGGCAAGTCAAGGTCCTATCTGAGAATGTACCCAGCAATTAAAATTACAGCACGAGTCAGCTGATCTGTTGCCTCTTTTTTAGGTGGTGGTCGTGGGGAGGCCCAGAATAAACCAGTGGAGGTCGGCAATAGCTCACGATTGGACCCAAAGTTTGTAGTGGAGAATGCTAGGAAAGGGAGGATGGAAGCGGAGGAGATGAACGGCAAACAACAATCCGGGCGTTGTGCAAAAGGAATAGCTGAAAAGGGCGCGCTCACCAAGCACTGCAACAAATATTCGCGGGATATCCAAGGATTTTGTCAAGTTTTTCCTTGGCTATCCGGAAAAACCACAAGATTACCCCCGAACTCCTACTGAAAAAGAACTAGCCGATTTATACTGGGTTGAAAAGAGAAGTCAGGCTATAATAAACCAGCTCGATCGACTTTGTGAAGCACTATCCGGCAAGAGCCCCGCGGAAATCGACCATTTTGTTGCCACTGCCGAAAAAGAGATACGGCGCCATGCGGTCTCACCACCATTCACTTTGGTTGTTGTCAAACGTGCAGCCAAAGGCTGCAAGCCAATCAGCCCCCAAACCCAAGCTGATGTCGAAAGGTCCCTGGCATTCGCGGGCATAAGTAGGATGACCTTTGAATGGGCGAAGGGACCGGGGGACAGCTCTGGATGGAATTCAGCAGTTGTTGAGCTACTAGCTGTCAAGGCTGTCGAGTGGATTCGCCGAACAACCCAAGTCAGTGACGCGCAAGCCGGCGAAGCCCCGGCGATCATCCATCGGTGGCTCCAGACTAAAGCACGAGAGCTGCGGGACTATCAAGATATGCCGCTTGACGTGTACGATCAGATGAAGGGCGAGAAATCGGCGAAGGGACAATACCAACGCTGGAAGAAGAAGGTAAGTAACTCCGAGATCCAGAGAGGAGATTTTCCCGGCCTTGCAAATCTGTATATTGACCAATCATCATCTCGCAAAACGCAGATCAAGGAAAACAGATGCGGAGCAGTAGACAAGCTGTTTCCCAAAAATATTGCGCTGGCACACATCGTGGAGCAGAAAGAGTGCGGCTCTGACATAGAAGATGGCGGCCCAAATAACCACCCGATCAGCCTTGTGCCTGAATGGCGGAGCGACGACCTCACGACAATCCTCCACTGCATCGACAAGATGGTCCAAGCCCAGGCACAGCACCGCCAAACGATTGCAACCCATGCCAAGATGTATCCTTGCTCACAACACAACTTCAAACCGACAAAGGGAATCATTGGAGTCGCCCGAGGATTGCCGCTCGATTGCTATAGGAAAGAATACTGGTCAAAACTCAGCACTTATGAGCAGGAGACTGTGTCGACGGTAGCAGAAATAGACCTCAGTACGATCGCAAAAAACCTAGAAGATATCTGCTTCCGACACACTAGCACCACTGGCACGAGTTCATCCGCCCAAGCGCCAAATTCCACCGGCCTACGACCGGCGGGGCCCAGTGGGTCAGCTCCAAATCCCGCTGTGATATCGACGGGCATGATGCAGGTGGACACTTGAAGGGCTGTCCCATGCAGGGATGGAGCCTCCACGAAGCGGTATAATTCATCATTCCCTTTATATAAATCTTGTAGTTGTAACCTCTTTATGAGTGCCCTCAGAGACGATGACAATACACGCGTCACCCCTGAGTGAGGCTCAGGCTGACTTTCCACCCATCCTTGCTACATGGCCCTCGGGCAGAGGCAGGACTCCGAGGCCACCCTGCTCGTGTCCACCCTCACGTCCGGCCAAACGTTGGGGGAGACAACCATGTGGGCACTGTGGGCATGACCGGGTTCTTGCCCTATACGCTGTCCACCACAACCATTGGCCGAAGGTCCGGGTGGACAAGCACAGGATGTCACCCCTCCTGCGGCGCACCTATCACCCTCGCTGCCTACAGCAATGACATCTCATCACCCAAGAGCCGATGGAGTTGCTCCTTTGCGCACGCGTTTACAGGCCACGCGAGAGGTGTGGGTTCATGAATTTGGGGTGTTGGCCGGGGCAGCCCTTCACCACCGGAGTGAGGTTGCTTGCACAAGCAATCATTGGTCCCCGACACAGGGCCACATTCCCAGTCTTCATCTGCCCTTCCTATTCTACCCAAACACGCTCAAGATGGGACCTCCTGGCTAGCTGGTGGGTCATGTTATGGCTGAAGAGGGTGGGGAGCCCACAATGTGTGCGGTGCACAACCCTCTGGTTTCATTGGTTATCTCGCATCGGTGTCAGTAATGATTGATAAGCACCACCAGAGGCACTGCGCTCAATCATTGCTCCTTCCGCAATGCAGTTGGGTCGGCTTCACGTGTCTCCCAAACCCAAGCACCGCTGCCAATAATGCTGTGGGTGCGCATTGATAGGGTCATGTGGGGCCGTCAGAGTTATACAGAGATCAGCTGAAGCACCAACAATCGGTGGCGGGGTTGTGATATGTGCTTGTGACTTGTCCACGCCAGCCGGCATCTGATGCACACCATGACGCTCGGCCGAACGTCAGGGTGGACAAATGCCAAATGATCAGCCGGGCCTGATGTCTCAACCATGTGGCAGATCAAGCCTACCAAGGCCCCACCCCAATGAGGTTTCAGGCGTGCCTGAATCATCTCGACACCCAAGTTGTGCTATTCTCCGCGTACCGAAGGATCCAACTGCAGGACCCACTGTCAACGCCTGCCCAGGGAGCTCATTCACCACTTCAAGATCTATCCACCTGCTGACCCAAGCCGTCGCCACGCTGCCAAGGTGTCACACTACGGATAATCTAGGCAACTATGTTGTCCACTGTGACGTTTGGTAGAACATCTGGAAGACTGAGCATGCAGCACCGAGTGCTACATACATGCTCAGTCCTCCCCCTACATTTACCCTGCCACAGCACAGATCCGGCCGCGCTGCCCTTGAACCAAGTCACGTCCTCACCCCGCAATATCATTGCCCTGATCAAGGATCTCTGATCCCTGGCCTATCACCGGGAGGAGCCACATTGTGCACGCTGAGCATGGGGGTGGGAACGGATCTCCCATGCTCAGCGTGCGTCACGCTTGCCCAATTACATATCATCATGTGCAAATAAGGGAAGCCATCATCAGCAGCGGGGTATTCGGTCACCCAAAGCCAACATTCTTGTAGATCTTCTCAAAGGGAGAAGTTGAAAGTGACCCCACACAGCTCCCATACAATTGGGGACCCACAAAGGACAAGTGCCCCCTTCTTCTGTCGCCCATAAATACCGGGTTCTCCTGACCCTGCCCTTGCTCTTTTGCCCACTCATTGTCCTCCGCTTTCCTCACATTCCGCCACTCTCAAACCCATTCTTCCTCTTCAGATTTAATCCACACCCACCAACATGAGTGATCGCCCTCCATCAAACCCGTCCGACCAGTCTACACCCACCCCTCCTACCAGTGATTGGCTGTCTGCCACTCCACCTCCCATTAAGTCAAATCTCAGCCATTCCTGCTTGTCCTGCCGTGCCAAAGCTGATTTGGCGTTGCATCAGCTGAACAGGACCTCCGTCAGAACTATCCGGGGCTTCCGACCGCCCCACCTTCATTCTCCCAGTTTGCCCTTCAGAACCTCCCGTCGGTATCCTCCGCCTCCCTTGAACCTCAAGAATCCATTCTGTCAACCGAGATCCAGGAGATTACCGCGGATGAGTTTGATCGCAGCATTGGAGCTGCCGAGCAACAAGCTCTAGCAATCCTTGCCCTCAAGTTACCCCGTAGCTGCAAACGCAAAGCTCAAGATCTAGCATTTTCCATCAGACGGAGCAGACAAAGTGGGTCGTCCTGTATCCTCATGATCCACCAATTCAATGCCTTGCAACTCACCACCCACCTTCTCCCTACAGAATGGGAACAAACCGGCATTGTCCCCGATGACGAGGATATCAGAATTGCCCAACCCACCAGCCCCTCAACCACAGCGGTTTCAATGGGGAAGCCATTCCACAAGCGGCCACCCATCAAACGAGGACCAAAGGAGAAATTGGTTAAGGTGGTCAATCTCCTTGACAAGACCCCAGCATCGGCCAGCACTTCCCTAGCGCCAATCATGACTCTTCAGACAACCCTAGCCAGCCTCCCACCTACCAACTCGCTGGACAAGGACCAATTCTCCTGGGAAGACGTGGTCCCCGCCGGCGCTGAGCCATCCTTTCGGGCAGCCCTTGGCAACCAGCAGCCCAACGCCGTTGCCGACAAAACTAGCCAAAATCTACGTCTTGCCAGACCTGACAACGACCCATCTCAAGTCACACTGCCCGGTGGTGCGCAACCAGACGCTTCCACACACCCTTGATTGAGCGATCCCACCGCCGAGGGATCAACTACTTCCGAACACGGTTTGGCCCCCCAGCAATCCCTATCCCCCGCGCCTCACAAAGACGCTACAGCGAATCAGACATCCGGGGAGCCTCAATCCCTCCCGCTTCCTACGGCTGAGCATGGCCCCACTCCTGCTGCTAGTGGTCCCTCGAATTCGACCACAACTCATACTGATCAGCGTCCAACTGAATCATCCGAACAGACCGCCACCTCTCCACTTCCTCACCTCACGATCATTAAGTCTGACCAGATCCGAGCACAAGTGGTTTCTATCACTCAGGAGTGGGCTGGATCGAAACCGTCCTGGTCCAAGTATGTGGCCACTTGGAATTCTCTCTCCCATTTGCTTGAAAACTGCGCCCAGGGTCTGCACAATCCACCTCTGGCCGCTCCCTCCTTCCAATTGGGACGCATCTCCTGCTCCTATTCCTCTTGGATCCAGACAATAACATCTCTGGGTGAGTTTGACTGCTGGTCGATGGTGCGACTTGATTTACAACAGCTGACAGTCTCCTTCTACCTCAGCCGATGAATTCCTCAGCCCCTCTCATCAGGAGCAGTGGTATTGCCCGGATTTGCTCGACTTCCCACTGCTAACTGAGTTCGGCAATAAGAACAATGACCTCGCGCCTGGCTCCTTCATTCCCCCTTTCAAAAGAACTCAACACCCGGAGTCCACTCTTGTCCGTTGCTTGTACCGATTGCACTACCCCCCCCAATACGTCACCGCTGAATGGGCCAAGGTTGTCGCCGCCTCCGTTGAACTGATGGCTGATATTTTTTTCATCCCGCCACCAATCAACTCCCAACCAATGGACAATCACGTCACAAGGGGCGTCGAAGCACTTTGTTACCTCGACACTTTGAAAAACTCATCATCCACCTTCGACCCGCCCTCAGATCAGAGCGACCGTTCTCTTCAGCCCAACCAGCGCATGCACTCCGTCAATCTCCTTCATGACTTCCGCAACGTTATCATAGATGTTCTGATGGCCTATATCATAATGCAAACGCACTCCCTGAGCGAGGCTCCCTTGACGGCAGCGCAAAAGAAGGCAAACACCCGTGCCAATCAAGCTTCCACCAACAACTCAGACAAACAACTCTCTCCTACCGAGCCGGATCCATCGGCTCTGACTCAGTTCCCCAAAGCAGCAGTCCAAAAGCTCCAAAAGTATCAGAAGAAGCAGAACTTCCAGCCCCTTGTTTACTTCATCCTTGCTGGAGTTCGCGGACTCTTCATTACATCACGGGATCATCGCATAGCTGGAGTGTTGACGTGCATGTCATTCATTCAGGCAATCTCTATCATCAAGCAGCACTCTTCAACGTCACACACCTGCAAAGAAACCATTTGGCGTAGCCTTTCTGCACTTCTGGTCAAGATGCTCGCTCCTGTCTTCCAGTCTCCGGACAAGCTTTGCTCTCTTGCCTCGGTCCAAGTCCCCACCCGATACCAGCTTGCCCAGGCAATAACTACCGACTTCCTTAATCATTGGAATACGTTGAAACCTCCCTTTCTTATGCCACACACCCCCCATCAAATTACACGTAAATAAACCTATGTTGTTAACTAGAACTTGCGAGTGCACCTGAGCGCATGTATCTTTGTCCCGATTCTTACTGAAGGAGCACATCGCTGAATTGTAAGTAAGGCGACAATTTCTTCTTTTGATGCTGTCTTTACCCACCCATTCTCCGTGAGATATGAAAAATACACAGAAGAGATGTAAACCCACTGTGCTAATGATTTTGGTGTTGCCCTGCGGAGGTTTTCTCGAATACTATTTCACATAAGTTGACACTGCACTGCTCCAGAGGATCAAAGCTTGATCTCAATCATACAATTGAGCAGAACATAGATGCAGCTGCCCAACAACACAAGCTTAATTTCAAACAGCCAGCAGTGTGATTGTTGCTGCCGACACATGCCACCAATTAGAGAACAAACAAAGATGGATCTCAAGGGTCGGGACGAGCAGGAACAAATTCCAAGGGTGCGAAGGGAGTATTCGGGCATATGTGTGCAACTCAGGATATGATCTACTGTGGCCTATCGGATCCAGAGCCTGGAATCAAGGACAATGGATTTTCTTCCGCTGGACTCGTCTCGTCCTTGCAGGTCTGTTCCAATCGCTTACTCGGAGGTTGAAACGTCTCTTCGGGTTGGCTCTTAATTGGTAGGTGGTCTTATCAACTCTTTCAAGCTTGGAGGCACACTCGACCTGTAGAATATGTCAGTCCTCCTTCCAAGGCACTGAAACCGCGGGTGTATACAGTGTACCCTTATGGCCAGTAATCTGCTTCCGTTACTTGATTCATTTGCTGTGATCCCACCGAACCTTATAGTATCCCCCCGGCGAAGAGTTTGAAAGCGCTCGTGTACCAGGGCATTTGTAGCCGACAGCTTCATGTGACCACACTTGCCCTATAGTTCCAAGTCAGTGCCCGCGACTTGCAATCAAAACTAGCCAACAAGAGCAAAAGAAATGCAGAGGGTTTTGACTAAACAAGAGAAGCACACTTACCACCTTCATTTCTGGATTAACAACTTCAACGAACCGCACACAACCGACGATCGGATTCATATGGACTTTAACTACATAAGATGTACCAGAGGCGTGGGTATCCTCAAATTCATGGGCGAGTGGAAAGTGTCCCCGGTGGACCTGCCATCTGAAACGTTTGACTAGAATCGTGGGGGGCCTCGAATCGGGATGAACGATGAGTTGGCCGCTGAAGAAAACTTGAGTGCAGAAGTCGTATAGAATGGCTGGCACGTCGGCTGAAGTTGACTTAAGCACAACGTTGTACTGTTGGTGCGCTGACCTGACGACATCGGAGGGGAGCTGATAAGACACGATGCAAGTCTTGATATGGATCTCATTGTCTACACCACGTATATCATCCTGATTTGTGTTTGACATATGGATATTGCCGGCAAGCTCGATCATGCTGAGGATATTGATGTCGCAGGGTGAGAGGAACCAAACCAGTGAGGCAGATCAGGGAGACAACAGAGAGGACCACTGTCGCAGATTCATCAGCCCAGAATGAGTCATATGACCGGTGTTGGCCAATCATGCCCTTGGAACTGAAACAAAGGGAAAGCATCTTGTGCTCGCTGTTTACCCATGTACGTCATCTGGGAGATGTTTCCCCTTTCTTGCATTCAAACAGTGAGGATACGTCCCCACCACCCTTTGACTCACCCAAACACATCCTGCCAAGCGTGAAAGAAGAATGGTGTCATGGTCTGATGTATGTCCGTATTTGGGGAAGGGTTGAACTGCCCTGATTGCCTGTTGGCCCCGCAATCCTTTCATAGGCCAACTTCTGCAGGTCCTTCATATTCACCTGATCCCTACAAACGCAGGCCAGGGGGGGGGGGGGGGGGGGAAACTCGTCTATGTCCACCGTAATGTCCGGCCGTTCATTATGGTAGACTTCTGTGACAGGTGGTTGCTGTGGGACTGTTCCGTTGCTGACAAGGTCAGAATTTGGGCCCCGCCGTTGTGAATCATAGTCAAGCTACTAGCGATCCACGGCTGCTCCACCCTCTGCCCTCAACCCAATTCCTGAGACACCCTGAATGGTTATGATCAGATACAGCTTGTCTGAAGTGGGCCTGGGAGCCAACAGCAGAACTTGCTAAGTCACTAATTCACAAAAACTGCACACCCGCTATGGCATGACTTTCACCTCAGCCGCCATCCTAAGTCCACCACCCGGACCTGAGTCTCCGGTGGCACTTCCAGCCAAGGCACAACTAGAAATCATACAGTCTGAACAGAACTCACATCTCCGTTCAGCCATAGACATCTATCCACCTTCTACAGATCCTCTAACTGGGTCAGGAGGGAAGGTTGCCAACATTTGGGGGGATTGATCGTTGATCCTTGCCCAAGATTTCCAGAGAGGTCCAAGAGGAGCCCTGCAATTCACCTCTGTCGGAGCCAGCCATCCCAGGTCAAAGTGAAGAGGTTGTACAGGGGCAGGCAGCAACAGGTGTATATTCCCATCCGGCACTTGCTCAAGCACATCGTCAAGGGCTCAATGGGCCCCACAGAATAGATACACCAGGCAATCCGCACTTCCCCGATTTGCAGCAGCTGATCAACTTTCCATGCTGACGGATTGAGGCATAAGCAAAGCTTAGAAAGGGCTAGATGTTGTGCTGCCTGTCCAAATCAACCCATCTCAACATCACTTTCGCCGTGGTGCTTGAAGGTTTTGGAGTAATGCCTGGCAGATGCGTCTTACAGATGTTGTTTTTCCCTGAGTGTAATTTGAAGTACAAGGGGAGGGAGGGAGTGGATTTGATTTCTATCTCGTGCCAACAACTTGCTCAAGCTGCCACTTCGATGATCTTTCACCCATAAGTAGCTTGGATATAAGCAATAGTAGCATCTCTCCATGAAATTTATTACTTGGAGGCTATACACTCATGCATTCAGGCTCAATTAAAAGCCACCAAAGATCTAGAACAATAGGAAACCCTCTCCTTGACTTTCAGACATCTGCTGATTACCCAGTAAGGAGATCAACAATTCCACAGTGGTTTTGAAGGAGATTGATTTGGCAGGAGTGAAGTCCACAAAATAGTACACCTTGCTCCCAGAAGTCCTGTGGTAGTGACCTGAACAAGAAAGTAGATATGGTTCTTGTTGAATATTGGCAATGGAAGGGTCCCAAGATGGCAACACAGCTTCTTCACACAATTTGCCTGCTCATTATTTCCCAATACCCATGGAATTCACCGTGTTATCCTTCCCCTTTCCGGCTATATAATCCCAGATCAAGCAGGGATTATACAGGGTGAGATCATGGCTGCAACATAGTTGGGGCTCTATTGTGATACTGCCTATCCCATCTTCTTTTCAGTGTTATAATCACACAATAACGACGCGTCTGATCTGACCTAGCTTGTTGAGTTGGCAATGCTTCATGGTATTCTGGGGGCACTTGCCAGGGGTAGATTGATTGTGGTCCGACCATGGATGGCGGTGACATGGTTACCCGGTGTATGGTTCCCGCTTTTCTTACCCTTGTTATATAACCTGCATGAACCCATTTTTCCCATCTCCAAATTATGAAACTGCCTCGCTCATTGCTAGCAATCATGCCCTCTAGCTATTTAAGTATTTTAAGTATGGAAACAGCCCAATATGCATCATCTTCCTTGATCTTGCGGTTTTTTCACTTAGAATTTTTACGTGACACATGGAGGAGGAGGAGGGCTTAGACATTCAAGAATGGGGTAAAGTTGGGTTGTGCAGGCAGGAGGGTGGAAGTGAAGTGGTCGGCCATCCAGGATTCACTCCACAATGCACTCAAGACAATATATCCAATCCAGGACCATGTTGCTTGTCTCACAGTGAGGTCACTTAATGTCAGAAAGCAGTAACCTGGATGCATTCTGCCAAAGATCCATTTTTACTTGGAGGATAAAACCTGAACATACAGCGGAATTAGTATCAGATGACACAGTGCTGTGTGGATTTCACCTTCCTTGTCCTGAATGAAGGGAGCCAAGGGGAGCTTTTTGTGCTGTCATAGTTTAGTTTTTGCAGGAGAAACACATATCAACTGGATGAATTCTACAAATACCATTCCTCTACATCAGGAATGGACTGTGTGAATTCAACTTCTCAGACAGGAATTGTGTATCACCAATGATGCTGCTGGAGATTGTAATCTTCTGGTTGATGAGTTTTTACTTATGTTACTAATATGACCTAATTCCACAATTGATTCCACCTTTCCTCTGGCCCTATGCATGTCATGTGTTTTATTTTAGCACATCACCAATCCTTGATCTTTCAATTGGCTTGGCTATCTATCTTGGAAAGAAGAAATGACCTCCACTTACCCCATAGAACGGTGAGATGTTGCCACCTGTGGACATGATTTCTTCTTGCAAGTTGATCTGTGTTGACAAGCTACTACAGAATCTGCACATGGGGCCCACAGGTGGTTCAAGGAAGCCAAAGTGGAAATGATTGAAAAATGACTTACCAATGGTCATCCGGTAAATTTCACTTACCAGATTTCATGCATGAACATAAGATGAAGATAGGCATCAGATCAACACAACATGCAGCTGACTCATGACATAGTCACACATGAGGCCATGGCTTACTTATGGAGCACTTCCCCACATAAATTACGGTCTGGCACTCTCCAGAGAGTGCCACCAATTCCCCCCTGGTGGTAGCTACCCCCGTTATCTGGGCCCCCCTGTTACTTTACCAGTAACGGGGTCATTTCAGGCCCTGTGCGTAACGTAATGGGCCTCATTTTTGAGGCCCGTTATTGCGTTATCCCCTGGATAACGCATTAACGGACCATTCAAGGCTTTTTTAGCCTCATTTTTTGCCCGTTATCAGGGGCTCCTCACGCCTGGATAACGCAATGAGAATAAATAAAAAAAAACGGCTTAATGTGGTGCAATAATGTAATTGCACCGCCATTACGCGTAACGTGTAGATAACGACAAAAATTCTGTTACGTTAACGTTATCTACGCATTGCACGTAGCGTAACTACCCTTTGTTGGTACCTGGTGCCTCACCCCGGTTGGTCAAGGTGGCGTTGTCTTCCGGCCAGGGCATTGTGGAGCTAGGTTTCCCCTGGCGGCGTTGTTGGTGGATTCCCAGCTCCGACCAGGGCCATGGGGTTGATTAGTCAATCCTCCTCATACCACAGACTGCCTCCTCCATGATTTTCGCGCAAAAATCAAACAGAGATGGATACATGTTTTGGAAGGGCTGAAACAGCCATGCAAACAAAGCTACATATACAATGAGCTTCCTGGACATCCAGGAAGCTCAATGGATCATTTTCAGCAGATTGTTTTGCATGGAACAATCAAAAAGGCTGTTTCTGCCCGTCCTTTCAAGGACAGGAAAGAAAGGCATTCACTCCGTTTGATTTTCACACAAAATTTGAACGGAGGCAGATACAAGCTGCCAATGAAGCTATACATATCCAATGAGCTTCCTGGACATCCAGGTGTGAAACTCCATAAAATATTATGTGTCCTACGGGAGTTGAACCCATGTCAAGTGTACCAACCACTGTACTAAGGACACTTGGATATGAATGGCTGCAGGTGGGTGAATGAACATCCACTGGTGTCACATGAAGATCCCTAATTGAGGGTAAGACCTGTAAATGACAGGTCATGAATGAGTGACACCAGCAGGTATGATAAAGCTAAGAGTAGCAGAACCACAAACTGACACCAGGAAGCTCAATGGATTGTTCTGAGTAGATTGTTCTGCTTGGAAAAATCAGTAGCTGCACACTGTAACCGTAACGTGAGTACAGGCTCAAAGGGGACTAGGATAGGTCACTTTGAGTTGTAGATGTTGAAGCTCTGTTTTATTTCAAAGGTTTACTGAGAATGACTGAGGAAAAGCACTCTACAACACTGATCCTTATATATAGGGACATGTAGCTAAAACAGCTCATGGACATATATGAAATAAAAGGCAACAACAAATAGACATAATTGAAATATGTCCTTAAAGAGCTAACATGACAAGGGGGCGCTGCCAGTATGGGTGGCGTCATAAAGAATGAATAGAAACCTGTAACGTAACACTAATACCAACCAAAGCCGGTAAAGCTAGGTGTCACAAGACCTTCTCCTGTTGTAACTTGTCTTAGGTCCTGTCAGACCCTGACATCTAGGACCTATTGTTTCCTGTCTACTGTAGCCTGGCTACAACAAACCCGCAGGTATCCGCCCAAGGTACCAGCCCCTCCTTCCTTGGCGGGTGCAGGGTGCGGGTGCGGGTGAGGGTGCCCAAAACCTGGGGATTTTAAGGCGGGTACCCAGACTTGTTGGCGGGTACCCGGGTACAAGGGGCCATCTTTAGATGGGGTGGTTTCCCAAAAACCTGCCTGGTGTTCTCCCTCTTAACCCTCACTCCATCAACCTCCTTTACAATTCCTGTGTAATTGACTCTCTTGAATTCTCACCTGAAATCCTCTCCTTCAGTTATTTCCTCCACAAAACATTTCCAAGCTGCCAGTCCTGTCTCCTATCCTGCAATCCCCTCTCTCAGTGCTTCCCTCTGCAAAAGATCTCTGAGCTGCCAATTAATTCAATTGTATCATACTTCCTGTTGGATTCTTGTCCTCAGGTCTCAACTCTTCTTGTCTTCTGCCTCCATTCCCCTTCCTGCTCCCTCTCACCTGATTCACTGATCTTTTTGTCTCACATACTTATGTTCTCTTCTTCCATTATGGATATCTTTTAGTCATGTCATGCCTTTATTGCCGTACTAGCCTTGTGACTTTGTTCCCTACCTAGACTAGCTAAATAGCTTTCCTGACTACTGATTTCCTCTTGTGTGCGCGCTCTCTGCATGTGACAGACCTGGTTTTCCTGTGATATCCTTTTTGAGAGTTCCAGATCTTTCCATGCATTTCTTTTTATATTCTTTTGTGCCCTCACCCACAAGTTGATATCATGTACGTAGTCTATATAACATAGCCTACATAATTACAAGAAATCAACACCATCAGATCTCATCCTTCCTTCTGCGCACCCACAACTGAGCCGCATCCGGTGAGACACTCATCCTCACTGTCTTTCCTCTCTTGAGCCACTGAGCTCACTCTTGTGCCCTTTTTTTTCTTTCTTGTGTCTTGGAATAGTCCAATACTCAACACTTCCCCCCACCATGAGTACCAAAACCCACCATTTCAGCCGTAGAGCCAGCGCGACTGGCCTAAAGTCTGCATTTTCTACTTTATTATATCTCAATCCTCTTATCCCAAGGATCACTCTGATTGCATATCCTTCTTTTCCTGTAGTTTTTGTAAGAAAAAAACCACATAGTTTTCCCTTTAAAGAACCTTGACTCTCATCTACATAGTCTAAATAATTGTGGTTGATTAGACTTGTCTAATTCAGAGTCATTCTATGTTTCATTGTGAGAAGAGGCTGTTGCATCTCATTCTCTAGCACAGATTGCCTGCCAACCCTTAAGGTTGTTGCATAGCCAGTGGAAGTTAGTACCCACCACTCATCATTTAAACTTTGAATATAATTACCCAGATCTTCATATTTCTCTCTCTTTCCTTCTCTCTTGTTCTTGTTGTATTTCTTATCTTGAAATATGTCACTCTTCTTGATGACTGGTTCATCAAGAGGAGTGCTTAATCCACTCAATCACCAGTGATTTACACTCCACATGCGTGCTGGCTGGTCATTGGGGGAGTGTGTATACTTGTGAGCCTGAGTCTCTATAGTGACAGCAGGACACAAGAAAGAAGAGGGGAATATTTGGATTTCTTTGGATGAAGAAAATACAAATATAAGAGAGAGAGAGAAAGAGAGAAAGAGACTGAGCAGATTCAAGGTTAAGCAGATATTCAAGGTTATTCTGGTGGGAATGCAGGTCCACTGGCAATGCTACCTCTTCAGAAGAGTGCTGCCAAGCTGTGCTAGAGAGTGCTACAGCCTCCTCTCACCAAAGAAACATGGAGGGCTTCTGGATTAGACAAGTTTAATCCAGCCACAATTTTTTAGCTTCCTTCTGGATAGTCAAGGTTCTTTAAAGGGAAACCTATGTGGTTTGTTTCTTACAAAAACCACAGAAAAAGAATGATGTTAAGCAGGGGCAGCCCTGTGATCAAGGATAAGGCAAAGGCCAGAAGAAGAAGAGCAGATCAAGCAGACACAGAGTTGTACCTCTGAGATAAACAAGGTTCAGTGAAAGAGGTTACTTACTGTCAATATCCTAGGCGCCTGTGATGGTAGGTATACTGGGAGCGTGGTAATCTCTTTGGTGGTGATCCTGGGGTTATCTGGGGTGTGGTTCTGGTGTGCTGAAGTCTGTAGATCCGCCTCAGGCAAGGGGGATCCTGACTACGAAAATTTTCACAGTTTGCTTATGTAATTTACATATGTACATGTGGTTTGGCGCGCCTGGTAGCGCTGACACGTCACAACTGCACGTGCGCGCTGCAACTCAATAACTCAGGGAAGGAGTAGAGTTACAAAGAATTGGTGAGTTGTAACTAGGGATACAATTGCACGAGGAAACAGAATATGAAGTCAAAATAATTTTATCTCTAAAGATGAAAAAGATATAAAGTAATTCATATGTAAAAAGTAGAAAAAGGCAGACTTTAGGTCAGCTGGGTTGACTCCAAGGCTGACATTCCCTACCACCAAAAAGGTTGGATTTCTGTAAGAAATTAAACCACAGGGGTAGATCTCTTCTCACTTCTGGATTTCCTGAGAAGGATAGCAGAGTCTGGAATGTCCTTTTCAAGGAGCCATTCATCATGATCAGCACTCATGCCCTTGTATCTAGCCAAGTAAATCATAACATCTCTGTTCTCCACTCTCAATCTTTTGTCTCTGAGAATCTTCTGTATGATTTTACTCTGAGGGGTCTTATCCATGGGGGGAATAACAACTTTAACCTTCTGTCTCAAGGGGAACTTATCTGGATTGGGGTCTCTGTATGGTTTTACCAAGCTGACAGGGAATGTGGGATGTTTCCTGCTGAACTCTTCAGTCAGAATCACTTCTACAGCATTCTTCCCATGTAAAGCTTTCACAAGGAATGGTCCAGTAAAGGAGTCTCTCATCTTCTTAGGACCAGACAAGTTGTTGAAGTTTGCTGTGGATATCAGGACTTTATCACCAACTTTAAAGGATGGTTCTTTGTGAGTCTTGTCCCATCTTTCTTTGTTGTAAGAGGTAGCTTCTGTTATGCATTGTTCAGCATGTTTTCTTGCTTTCTCAAAGATTTTCCCATAGGCAAGAGCAGTAGGATGAATGTCTACAGAGTCTTGTTTCAAGAAATTTCTGGGAAGGTTTGGGATCCAGCCTTTCTCCAGGATGGCAGGAGGTGTTCCAGTGGTTGCATGTATGCTGGTGCAATATGCTAGCTCAAGGATTGGTAGAAGTGAAACCCAGTCATGAGTGTATCCATCATTGTCTTTGAATTCTAGACCATATGCACAAAACCTCCTGATCATATCTTCAAGTTTTTGAATCATTCTCTCAGCTAATCCATCAGTCTGGGGGTGGTAAGCAGTGGAGAAGGAGAGTTTGGTTCCTAGCATACTATGTAAACCAGTCCAGAATTCAGATGTGAACTTGGGATCTCTGTCAGAGATGATGATTCTGGGGATGCCAGTTCTGGGCATTACTCTGTTCCAAAACAGTATGGCAGTGTCCATGACAGAGTCATCCTTGAAGCAGGGTACAAATATGGGGGTCTTAGAGTATCTGTCTACTATTACCAGACAAGCATTGAAACTAGCAGCTCCTCCAGGAGACAAGGAGGTTACCCAATCCATGTTAATCACATCCCATGGCTTTGAAGGTTCTTCAATTTTCATGAGCAGTCGAAATCTCTTGCCTGTGGCTTAATTTGCTTTCTGGAATCTATCACAGGAAGAGCAGTATTCACCAGTGTCTTGTCTCCAATTAGCCCACCAGGCAGTATCAGCTACTTTCTCCAAGGTCCTGTCTACAGAGAAAGATGACCAGAGTAGACACTGTCATGGCATTCATGCAAAAACGTGTTGATACTTTCCTTGTCAGCTAAGACTAGGACAGAATTGTGTTTTTCTCTGAAGTAGATGAGGCCACCAAATATAGAGAATCTTCCCTCATCATATAGCTTTCTCCAAGGATCTTGTAGAGAATTTTTCAGCTGGGTGTCTTTAGCATCTTTCAACACAAGTTCAGACAATATAGCAGTGTTTTTATCTTGCTTGTAACCTTCTCTTACTGAGTCAAAGAACTCATTCTTGAAAGTAGAGACATGTATGCCCATGATGGGGAATCTATCATCATCTTTGTCTTCTGGGTCATAAGCAGGGTTACTAGGATCATTTGGCAAGGCCCATCTGCTAATTCCATCAGCATTCTTGTGAATATTCCCATCTTTGTGGATTATAGTCATGTTGCCTCTGTATTCTTGAATGTCAATCTGCCACCTGAGCATGTGTCTGTTGGGAGTCTTCATGTTCAGCAGTAATCTCAAAGCTGTGCAATCTGTTACACCATGAAATAAACTGCCATCCAAGTAGTAATGGAGTTTCTCTAGGGCCCAAACCAGGCACAAGCATTCAAGTTGGCCGGCACCATATCTAGTTTCACTGTCCTTCAGTTGTCTGGATATGAAAACAATAGGTCCCTCTTTTCTTACTCCATCAATGACTTGGACTTGATGTAAAGCAGCACCTAAACCAGCAATACTAGCATCTACATATAGTGTGAAAGGATGGGCCCAGTCAGGAAACAGTAGCAATGGAGCTGTGATCAGTTTCTCTTTTAACAAGTTGTAGGCTACTATCCTATGATGAGTCATCTCATATATGACATCAATCCTTGTGAGCTCAGTTAGAGGTTTTGCTATCTCTGCAAAATTCTCAATGTGTTGTCTGTAGTAACCAGCAAAACCAAGAAATGATTGCATTTCTTCCCTACTACTAGGCACAGGCTTTTGGAGGACAGCAGCTACTTTGTTCTGGTCTATTCCTATGGCAATTCCAGAGACAAGATGGCCTAGAGCTTTGATCTGATCAAATCCAAAGTTATACTTCTTCAGGGAGATTTTCATGTTCATGTTGATGACAACTTTCAGTATCCTGTCTATCCTATTGAGGTGTTCTTCCCAAGTGTTGGACATAATGATGATATCATCAATGTAGAAAATGACCCACTTCTCATCAATTTCTTTTCTGAACTCAATGTCCATCATTCTCTGGAAATGAGAGGGGGCATTCTTGATCCCAAAGGGCATTCTCAGGTATTCATAGATTCCTTTGTGCATAATAATCCTGAGCAGGTGTCTAGAATCTTCTGCAATGACATTCTGGTGAAAACCTTTGAGTACATCCATACTAGTCAGATATTTAGCTTTGGCTAGGTTGTTCAGAGTCTCACTGATCTTGGGAATGGGATACCTGTCTGAAGCAGTATAGGAGTTTAAAGCTCTGGAATCTCCTACCATTCTGGACTTTCCATTATGCCAGGCAATGATTACAGGAGTGGTGATCTCAACTACTTCATTATGGCCAACTTTCCTTAGAAAATTCAGGTTTACTAGCTCTTCAATATGTTGTTCAAGAGCTTCTCTGCTTTTGGGTCTGGCAGGGTAAGGAGGTCTCCTGAGCAGAGGAGGATAGGGCCTCTCAGTTGTCAACTTGAGATGAACTTCATGGCCTCTAATGGCACCAAGGGGTTGATTGGTGTTAGAGAAGGCAAGGTTGTTATTGTAGAGGACTTCAAACAGCTTCTATTTTTGCTCAATGGTTAGCTTGTCACTGAACTTGGCTTCACAAAGTTCTTCTGCAATAAATTGTTGCAGTTGGGGATTGGACTTCTTTACAGCAGAGATTTCATTTGAAGGACTCATTTTCTCTGGAGGATGGGATTTAAAACTGAATTTCTTCCTCTTATTCTCATTACCAATGGTGAAGAATCTCTCTTTGCTGTTTGTGATATCCAAACCATACAGAGACATGTAATCATTTCCAAGTATAAGGTAGTTGATTCTGGCATTTCTCATCACCACAAATTCTGCTAGAATTCCTACGGAACCTTTAGTATGAGGAAAAATCAAAGCCATTTCTATTATGCCCATTGGCTGTAATTGGTCACTACAGCTGTGGAATTTAGCATGGTTGATTGGCATGAGCTTGTTTTCCCATTCTGGTATTATAGAATCTAGCAATCTGTTGCTGATGATTGAGCAAGAAGATCCACTATCAAGAAGACATGAGTTTTCTCTGGATTCAATGAGGACAGTAGTGAGATTAGCTTTTCCAGTAAGTTGAGCTTTTCCTCTGTCAGGTTTAGATTTCATCAGTCTAGCATCCTCTATATGGGAAGACTGGCAGGATTTGTCCCAGGTCTGGGGTTGATGAGTTTCAGCTTGAATTTCAGCAATGGAGAAGTCTTGGTTTATCTCACACTCTACAGCATGTGCTCCAAAATCAAAGTCAACTAAGGGATCATAATTGGCACCATTTCCATTGTCCATGGCAAGGATCATGTGGTTGGTTCTATGATTCTCTTCTTCTTCATCTAGTTCTGATTCAGACTTTTGTGGCTCACCTTGATCTTCTCCATTGTCACTCTTGGGATCATCATCATCATCCATTCCTACATTATTAATTCTGTTCTTCTTCTTAGGGCATTCCCTGGAGAAGTGGCCAGTTTGTTTGCAGAAATGGCATATAAGTTTTTCCTTCTCAGGGGCAGAGACAGGATTCCTTTTTGTAGAGGAGTCAGTTGCCTTATCAGTTTTCTCAGGGGCAGGATTATTTCTCCATTGGGATCTGTTTGGAGTATTATAATTGTTTGTCACAGGCTTGTTCCTTTTCATGACTCTATCTATGATTTCTTCAGCAATTATAACCATATCCTCAAAGCTCATTTCAGTAGCATCTCTTTTATATCTGCTTTTGATAGCATGCTCAAGGTTTGGAGGGCATTGCTTCAAGATTTTCTCACAAATAAGATACTGACTGAGTTCAGGTTGATAAGCTTTCAGTCTTTCTCTCTGATTACCAAACCATTTATGGATTTTTCTCCCATCATAGGCAAAGTGATCACTCTCAAACTCTTGTTGCATTTTCCATTTCCAGTTCTCAGTGCCAAACTTATTTCTGATGGCATTCTTCCACCAGGCCCAAGATTTGTTTCCATACTGATCTCTGATGCCTAGGTACCAATTCCTTGCAGTGTCAGTCAACAAGATTGTTAATCTACTGATTATCATATTATCAAGAATCAAGTAGTCTCTGACAAGGATATCAGTGTTTTTAATCCAGAGTTCATGGTTGTACAGCAATTCTCCAGAGAATTTTTCCCAGTCTCCATTCTTAGGAATACCTTTCCACAATTCCTTCCTCATCTCAAAGTCTACTGCTCCATGATCAATGTAGGGGAATTCTTCTTGAGCATTTACATTAGGAGTATTGCTTGCAGGTTTGGGGAAGTTATCTCTTGATGGTCTCTGGGGTTCAGGAGTAGGAACAGGAGGAGTGGCTCTGTGTTCCTGTTGTTGCTCATGATGGATATTCTGAAAAGGGTTATTGTATAAGAGATGTGGGGGCTGTTCTCTGTCATCTGGTATTACCAAGGAATCCAGCTTTGAGTTCACAGAATTTACTACAGAAGATATGTCACTGAATCTCCTCTCGGATTGTTCAAATCTGTTGTGCTCATTTGCATGAAGGTCATTGATCTGATTACCAATGGATGAAAGATTGTTGCTCACTTTCTCCTCAAAATCTTTCAGGTTCTGACCAATTGTATCCATGTTGGAATGCCATTGAGACTCATTTACCAGAATCAAATCTTGAACTGTCTCAAATTTCTGATCTATGTGTTTTTTCAGTTGACCTAACACATTGTTGTTCACTGTGGATTTCTCTCTGGCACTTTCACCTATGTTGTTCAGGATTTGGTCAAGTAAAAAGGGAATGAACTCATTCTTAAACTGATCAAGGATGGAATGATTCAGGACATCTTTAGAATTGCTGACACAAGATTCAAGAAGAGTACCAGGAATGGTTTCAACAGTACCAGATAGTTCAGAGAAAAATTCAGAAAACAAGAATTGTATTTTTTCTTCTAGAAACAAAAGGCCATTTCTAGACATTTCAGTGTTGAGATTATTGAGGAAAAATTCTCTATTTGATGGGTCAGAGAGACTGTCTATATCTAGGCTAAGACCTAATGGGGAATCACTATTTAAGGAACTTTTAGGTAAGGATTCATCTAGTAAGGGCCTCTCCCTCTGGCTCTCCCGCGTTCATAGCCTCTCCCAAAGACTAGCACGGTGGTATTCAACATATTTTTTGGGACTGTTGAATACTGGAGTATTTGGAGATATTTGACTCAAATTGTACCAAAAAGAAAAAAATGGGAATTTCAAGGTTTTTAATTTGCAGTGAGTGAAGCGTTTTGAGCTACTGTACTGCAATGTGGCCAGGAATTCAAGTAGACACCTCCTTCAGTGTAAGACAATTTTTTTGCAGTTTGCAAAGTAAATCTGTATTTTGATAAGTACAAAAGAGATGATGGTGAAGGAGAAGAGGTGAAAAGGTGACATTTGAGGAGAATCATATGCAGTGGTGGTTTGGAGCTGAGATTTTGGTGGGTGAAATTGAAAGGATCAAAATTAAGATGGATCCAAAGGGCACGGGAGGTTGCAAGACTGGCTGGGGAATGCAATACAGAGCCAATCCAAATTGTTTAAGATTTAAAAATTGAATCTTTTGAAAACCTCAGAATTTAATTCTAACAGAGAACTCTCAACCCCTTCCACACTTTCCAAAATTTCAACTGTTTTTCATAGGTGATCAAATTAAATTCCATGGTAGGATCCCTTGAATTTTTCCCTCTCCTGATTTTTGTTGAAAATTTCTTGTTTTTTTGGTTTTTGATTTTTTTGGGGAAGATTTCCTGGGTTGAATTCACTGTAAACTTTCTAGAATCTTGATTCATCTTGATAACTTAAAAAATATGTAACAGAGGAGGAACAGGGAGATGTAAAAAATTTTAACTTGAAAATCATTGACTGAGTCTTGGTGACTGTGCCTCACAAAGCTTGTATCTTGTTGCCCAGGATACATATGGTTGAAATATGGATTTGGCTGAGGTGTATGCCTTGAAAATTGCATCATGTTTGTAGGTGGGCCCCTAGAAAACCCTGCTGGGAACCCAGGTGATGGTGGAGGAGGAGGCATATGGGAGGGTGGCATCATCATTAGACGCATACAGCGTCTATTACGGGGGCGTAGAAACCCAGGGAGTGAGAAACTATATCCTTCAAATCCAGGGATATGATAACGAGGTTCTCGAAGCACAGGTGGTTGAAAGCCAGCTCCTGGGAATCCAATTCCTGGGAAGCCAGGTCCCAGGAAGCCAGGTCCTGGGAAGCCAGGTCTTGGAAAGCCAGCTCCTGGGAATCCAGGTGGCGGTTGGGGTGGAGCTGTTTGCCAGTGTGGGGGTGACATCATATGTCCGGGTTGTGGACCAGATGGCAGTGGGTATGAGGGCATCTGTCCATGCGGGGGGTGCATCATCATGCCAGACATTGGGGCTTGATTACCATAATATCCTGAAGATGTAGACATTTCATGTCTAGCTGGTGAGGGTGGGTATTGAGGAGAATAGCTTGGTTGCATATTGCCATGAGGCAGACTCCCAAAAATTAATTCTGAATATGAGGGCTCTTGTTGCCCATAAGGTGGTGGTTGTTCAGAATGGAATCCATACGTACCCCCTGTGGATTGCCCATAAGATCCGGGCCCGTATGGTTGCTCGTAAAATCCAGACTCATTCGAAAATGAAGATATTTGTTCCCCAGGTGGTGCTGGGGGTTCAACCCTAAATCCCCGTGTCCCACCTGTGGATTGCCCATGAAATCCAGGGCTGTATGCTTGCCCAATAGATCCAGCCCAATTTGCTTGCCCAGAATGCACACCTGAATTATGATTTTGAGTTTGAGGAGCTGGCCGAGCAGGCACTTGTTGAGGTCTCCCATTAAGCTCCATACTGCAAGTTGGACAAGTGGTACGTCCTGCTTCAATGCACCTTGCCATACAAGTCCTGTGAAGCATGTGTGCGCACGGCCATCCATCTAGTTCAGTTTCTACAGGTTCTTCAGTTTGCGTATGAGAAACTCTTCTGGAACGTGACCGAGATAAACTTGGTAACCTCATGCCGAGCACTCGTCTACTCCTAGACCTAGACCGTTGTGACTCATCTTCGTTCGCGGCCGGCGGACGCAGCGGCTCTTGGCAAATTGCACAGATTTCCTCTTCGGCTGGTGCCCCTGTCCCTGCCGCTGCCGCTGCCCTTGCCTCTGTCCCAGCCTCTGCCTCAGTCGCTGTGACCTAATTAATCCAAAAGTTACAGGCTTTCAGCGCGTTTCTGAGAAATGAAAGATTATTATCACTGACTAGACGTTTGGAGTGATGATGAAAGGTATTGGATGCGGAGGGTGGCCCCGTAAGATTCGCAGATGTCGCTGCAGTAGATGCGGACATTGTGGTTGAGTTTGACGACCGGTTCAATTGACCTGTTCCATCCGCGGGATTGACGACTCTTTTCGCAGTCGATTGATACGCTACTTGAAGAAGCTGCCAATAGCCATGCAGCATGTGTTAAATTTATGACATTCAGTTGGAGGAAACAGATTGGTAAGCAAAAAGAAAAATGCTCAACAAGGAAAACTATGCCCTTGAGAATCATTCTCAGCCTGTCCAGTTTGGAGGTCCACAGAGCTCCGCTTCAAAAGTGAGTTTGATACTCGCGGATAAGAACCGACCACCATAGATATTCAACTGAGGGTCACCAATGCCTTGCGGAATTTTGGGTGGACAATAAAACATGGGGTATGCTTAAACTCGCAGGGAAAGGGATCTCAACCAGGAAATCTGTACAAGTTTCAAAAGTTTACCATCTGACATGCAATTGAGTGGCGTTGGCCATAAGGGTCATGAACTTTGTTCAAACGCGGCAGCATCATTCGCCTCACGAACAAACAAGTCTCTCGTCCCGAAGTTACAGAGAGGGGTGCGCCGTCCCGCAGCCGCACAAACCCTAAGGAGGGATTAAGGAAAGTTGTCCCTGTTGGCGGAGAGACGAGTTGGAGTATTATGAATCCTGTATTGGTTGCTACATCTCTTGCAAATAGGATTCTGCGTGAAATACGTGGTTTTTTGAACCTTAATTGAAACCACATTTTGAAACATGTGGAAATGTGTCAAAATCATTGGAAATTTACATATTGTTGTCGCCCAGAGGGCTACGCACTCTGTCAGTGTCACCTAGTGTCACTCGCCGCAGTCGCGGTATCCATCTCATCCCGAGTCCGGGCTGAGAGCTTGTCAATCCATGCCTTATTTGTCACTCTTGCTCCCGAGTCACAACACATATGATGTAATGTGCCAAAGACACTGTGACTGGTGTGATCACTGAGGGGAAAACAAAACATTACACAGATTGATACATACATAAATGGGGCAAGCTAAGGTATACGCAGAGGCTCTGAAGCAACTTGACGGCTATATAGGGCCTTGGAAAAACGACTTCCAGGCCCTAGGAAAACGACTCCCAGAATTGAGTTACGTCTGTGGGGCTGCGCCCGGCGATCCTGACATGGTCGCCTCGACCATCTCCTTGGTCGCGGACTTTTTGGGAGTCGTTCTCCTAATTGCAATGCCGCAACTGTGTACAGTGCCCCCCACGACTTTTCAACTACCCCTACAGGGGGGTTCCAAATTTTGGAGATTTTTTTTCCAAAAATTCTTTTAAAAGTGGGCTGATGCTGGGCTCTTTTTGGCCCATTTTTTGATGCAAATGTCACATTTCACCAACCAGACCTGGTAACATGCATGATAATAGTCCAAAGTCATTGAAATTTCACTGGACCCACTGCCAAGAGAGCAATGAAGAAATATTCTTCACATTGCCACATTCCAAAGAGTGTACTGATGGATATGGCAATCAACAATAACTAAGGAGGTACATGTTCATAAATACCTACACCTGTAGTATGTATGTACATAGATAATTTAGTCTCTAAATACATAATAAATATTCCATAAGTCCATAGTACATGTCTGTAACCACATACTATGGTCTTAAAACCAGCTGTTCCAAATTTTGCATCTGAAAAAAATGAAACTTTTTTTTGAGGCATTGCACAGACTTCAAAGTTATATTTTTGAGTTCTCCTACGTCTGTAGGGCTCAAAAATGTATAATTTACATGTGATACATGTCTGGTGACTTTGAACACATTGTTCAAAGTTCAATTTTTTTTGCAGGTGCGGGGTAGTTGAGAAGTCGTGGGGGGCACTGTAATGACTAAAGTATTACGCGAATTGATTGGACAGGCCAGAGAAGGTTTCTCACGAATGTCGACAGACTAGCTAATGACAACGACAGCGCTATTTCAAATTCGGATAAGGAGTGTTTGAGATTTTCAACAAAGGTTTTACAGACTTTGGATAGTGTTTTGAATTTCTGATGATAATGAAGAAAACAAAGATATTACAATAGAGAAAAAAAGGAAAAGAGAAATATACAAGAAAACACAATTCCTTTTATCTTATTTAACAAGTCAATGCACTTCCTGATTTGGTACAGGACTTTCTTAAGGAATTAGAACAAAAAGAGAATACAAGCTTCGTATTTCCTAGTTCTTCGCCTTTTTGGCCTTCCTGTCAAAAGTCCTCGACCTATATCCAAAATGGTTAGTTGTCCTGATAAGTTTCTGTCACATTTCAATATACGCTTATTTACGCGTATCATTCTTACTAAAGTCCTGCTTCATAATGAAACGTAATTCCGTTTCTTACAAACTGGGAGTTGCTGAGATAATTTCCCCGACCACATCTTTTTATTATTTTTTGTTATTTTTGAGAGTTGGCCAACTAAAACAGACTGTGAGCGTCAGACTTTTGGCAGTTGTCACACCTATTCCTTACCAAATATGTATGTTAAGCCGCAAAGGCACTAAATTTGTGCATGTACAAATAATGAACAAGATTGTCCAATTACTGAGAGAAAGGAAGAAATAACAAGAGATCAATCAAAACTAAAGAGAGTTGTAAATAAAATGAGTGTGCTAGTATTGGGTTGTAGGGAATGGAATCTTTCTTTCTTTCGTCTTCTCAAAACAACTGGCATAATTGACACGCCATTCCAAAGCCTCAGGCAAAGCATGCTTTTCGCAATCCTTTGGGTTTTCTTGAGTGCTTCAAGAATTTGTGATGGTTTTAAACCAGCTTCACCTAGCTTCTTCATTTTCTCATAGAGACTATCTATTAGTTTTTGGTTGGCTGTGTGGGCTGTCGCATTTTTAGAGGCGCGATGATTGTGCTTCGGTTCCGAAACTGAGAATTTCCAATGTCCTGCCTTCTTATGATAGCATGCGGCAGCTGTGAACGGACGGTCAATCAATCGAGAGGAATTGGGTTCACAGGTATTGCCTTTACGCTTGTTTTGTTTTAGATCACCACCCCTGAAAATGAAAAAGAGGGTGCACGAGTTAAACTTATCGATAACTGATGGATCATGTTTGCTTTGAGAGAGGGTAAAAACTCACTTGTCGCATTTAAAAGTGATACTTTTTCCCCGCACAGATCTCCTGGTGCTGATAGCGTAGCCGTTGCGTCCAGCGAATCCTTTGACTGATCTCCTGAGGGATTCAGGATCCGCGTAGATACCACAAGGAGGAGGAATGCCTTCATGCGGCTCTTGGCCTTTGGAATCGGAGGATTTGCTATGTTGATTGTCTTCAGATTCAATCTCGGCCGGTTGATTCTCTGCCGAAATATGGTCAGGTATCGGTATCTCTTTGTGTTGTTTGTCACCAGGCTGAGACTCTAATAGATTCAAAAACTTCGTGATGACCTTGTCTTCTCTAACTAGCTTGTCATTCAATTCATCATCATCATCTTCTTTCTCAAGCTCGCCATTTACATCTTCCTCTTTTTCAGTATGTTGATCTTTTGGGCTTATCTTAATTTCTTCTTTGGATTTGGAAAGCTGAAGGAGGAAGGGATCTATGACATCTTCGATTGGGTTCGGGGCCTTTACAACGTTAGTAGTTGCTGGAATCGCATCAGGAGGAGCTTCGCCGGCGGCAAGAAGGCCAAAAAAAATGTTCTTGGAGGCTTGAGCGGCCGAGGAAGCGGCGATCATATCTTTGGTCGCGGTGGGGGTTTGATGGTTTCAGTAGCTTGATTGGCGGCCAGAGGACTTTTGACCACGGTCGGAAGGCCGAAAACCATCTTCTTGTAGACTTGAGCGGCCGCAGTAGCAGCTATCATATCTTTGGCGGCTATCATAACGTTGGCGGTGTCAGGGTCTTGGGCAGTTTTTGCGGCGTTTGAGGAAACGTGAACGGAGCTCGAAGAGGTGTCAGCCCAATTAGACATGGTGGTTAGAGTGGATGACTTCCCGTCGTCATTTAGAGAGCTCTAGATGCCCCTCTAAATCCTAAATTAAGACACCTATCAAAAAATCAACCAGTGCACATGAAATCAATAAACTGTAGGGTTGGGAAAACACTTATCTTTTTGTCAGAAATTAAGAATTTGGGTGTGTGAATTGAGATCTGGGAGGCTCCCAGACTCAACGGGAAGTCCTCCAGTGTTGGGGAGTGATTTGATTGAGCTGTTGGGATTTTTTGTATTGTGATTCCGCTTAAGTTTGAACAATTCAAGATTTTCAGTGGGCTAAAGTTATGGCCTTTGAGCCACAGCACCGGTAAAATTTTGGTTTTCTGACCAACACAGCTGCAAACTTGGCATGTCAGCCCCCTATTGTTGCCCAGCAGGAAGGCTGAACTCAAATGTCAGGATTCCATGATTTGGAGTTCACAGCTCAAAAATCTGTCCAAGCATTCCTGGAATCACAGTATGAAGGGTGTCCAAAGTTGAAATCATAAAATTTTCAATGCATAAAATCATAAAATTATAAAACTTTCAAGTGATGATTTCATATGTACCATTCTAGAAATGTTGCTCTAATTTGAGTGCTTGGGTGCAACATATTTTTTTCAGCTTAGAATTTTATGATTTTATGGTGTTATGATTTTATGCAAGTCAACTTTGAACACCATAGTTGTGTGGTGTTATGGTATTCAAAATTGCATATGCCACTGTTTACATAAAATCATAAAGCCAATTTTGGCTGGGAGATGTCAACGTGCATAAAACTTGAAGTGACATCTCCCAGCCAAAATTGCAGTTTATGATTTTATGTAAAAAAATCTTATGTAATTTAGAATACCATATGTGTACAACTACGTGCTGTGTTGGTTGATCACGGTTACGGTGAAGTGCCAGGATTGGTGTGATATCATATGCACTAGAGGCCAAGGCGGCTTTGCCGCTGCAAATACCAGGTTTAAATCCCCAAGCCCCTTGTAAGCTGTATGACCTCCTTCAAAGAGTCTAGGCCCATTTTTTCAGTAATGGATTGGGACCTGACTCATCACACTGCAGTTGATATTCATCAAAAGAAAATTATGATATTATCCCACTTTCTTAAATCCACAGAATTCTAGACCCGCAGATCTAAGTTTTGGGGTGTTTTTTTTCTCACAAAATTAGGCAAAAATTGCCTGGCACGTTGAAATATCCCCAAAGGCCCAAAGGCCCTATGGATGACCCTCCAGCTGTGCCGGAGCAACGAGCAAAAGAGGGCCGGTTGGTAAACTATCCAGGGAGGGCCTAACCAAGCAGTTCGGGGCCTCCCAGGGAGGGGGCGGACGAAACCGAATCCCCTGAGGATCAAACGACTCACCCCCTCCTCTTTATATACCCACCAGCAACACCCCACCGCACCGCACCTTTAGCCAGACCACGGCCACGCCACCCGCCTTCCTATGTCACCGTAACCGCCTTGGTGGCACCTCCACCTTGCCGCGCCACCCAACACGCCACTCCCAACAACCCGCATACATACCATGTGTGGTCCTTGCCCTGGCAAACAACAACCCAGGAAACATCCCACGCCACACATTCAAAAAATTAAATGCAGAAGATATGGAAGTGGTAAGTGGCGCTTCCTTTAACCATTCTCAGCATCTTCTAACTTTGCTGTTGAACTGAAACGGCATTGAATCTAGACTCCGGCACCTGAAAGTCCAACAGCACATCAAGCAAGTGATGCAATGAAGATCGACGATGGCCCGGGAGCAGACTCGACAAAGATGGACGTATCGAAGACAGAGAACGGAGAGACTAAATCGTCAAAGCGGAGAAAGGACGAGGGTTCGATTGACAAGCTCTCGAACCTCTCTAGGGTCACAGCCACTCAGCTGCCATACATCACCTTCCCCGATGATTCACGATACGTCCCGGTGAGACCTTTGCTAGCATCGTCGGCGACCCAGAAGAGCCACCACAAGGTAGGATTGACCGGTAGCTCGACCAGCGTGGCACATGCGATTCTGAGCCAGGCCGACTCGATCGCGACCGGCGCTGGAGGTGGCATATTAGTAATGAGAGACCGTAAACCGGACGAGCCTGCTGAATTCTTGGAAATGAGCTCTTTAAAAAACGCGGCCACTAATCCGGGTGCGGCTGCCGCTAATCCAGCTGGCTCGAATAATAACGCAGCTGCCGAAAGCGCTGCTGATCCTGATCGAGCTTTGCTAGATGGTCCTATTGCTGATTTGCCTCCTTCATTTGAATACAATTTTGATTCGTAATTGTAATCCTTATAATCCTGTTTCCTCTCTCTCTCCCTCTTTCTCCCTGGCCCTTGTCTCCCCCTCCCCCCTTCGCCTTAAAAGATACGAAATACTGCTCTCCTTTCTTTGTTTGCGTTGTCTTTTCGTAACTTGATTTGGATTTTTTCCCTATAAGTACTTGGTGTACATAGTAACAAGAAAAACATCTGTTAGAAAAAGACTCATTACTGATCGGACTCCAGAGCAGCGTGGCGCCCGATGCTTTGAATTGAGGCTAGGTTATTCCCAAAAAAGAAAGTCAAAGGTTGGCGGAGTGGTGGTTGCAACAGGACCCTGGAGAGCTCTGACTAAACCTGCTTATGTAAATAAGGGGAAATCCAGGTTTTGGATTGCATTCAAAAAGGCCCAGAGGGATTCGAGGTGCATATTGTGATTCCGCTTAAGCTTGAACAATTCAAGATTTTTGGTGGGCTAAAGTTGTGGCCTTTGAGCCACAGCACCAGTAAAATTTTGGTTTTCTGACCAACACAGCTGGAACGGCCTCCTCAAAGACCCACCGCCGCCACACCACCTCAACAGCCAAAGACCTCGGCATCCCGGGCCTGAGATTCATCATGATCAAGGACATGAAGGCCGTCCAGCTACGAACTTAACAAAAGTCCCTCCCTGTGCTCGCGGGGCGCGAGCACCCTCCCGTCCTTCGGAGACGCTTCGCGACTCCTCGGAGAGGCTTAGTTAAGCTCGGTCCAGCTAAGCTTCCCCGGCTGGGAGGGCATCTAACTCCGCCTGTCCAATTGCCAATCCCTCATGGTTGCTTACCTGGCTGTCATTGCCTCTTTGATTAAGAGAATCTGACCCAATCTCCTGTCCGCCGCCGACCTCAACAATGACCTACGCCTTCTCCTCAACCTCCCATCTGCCCCTTTTAACAAAATTCACAGTGTTCAAGACCCAGTTGAAGTCAGTTGTGGCTGGGTACGCTCACTCCACAATCATATTGCAACAACCTCCTCCTAAAATCTTTGTTTTTTTCTCTTTCAGGACAGGTCATTTTTTTTTTGTCTGTGCACAGATTGCCGAGTTGAATGTGATTTATTTCACGGTCTTGCCGCTGATCTCCAAATGTGTGCCATCCTGATTGTCCATGTGGTCATCAAATTGATCAAAATCCACCACCACTCACCCAACATTTTACAGTTGTTGTACTTTTTGTTCTTGACTATATAGCAAAAATGTTTATCAGCATCCAATAACAGTTATTTTTTGTTTGTAAGGACAATGAAAATTTGATTTGATTAAGAAAGGATTCAATTTTGCATAACATGCAGGCATCATCATGGGTCCCCAAAAGTAATTAAGGCAATATCTCAAATATTTCAGCAAACTTGCTTGACATGAGCACCAACTGAAAAACACTCAAAGTCATCAAGTGCTGCCTCTGGTTTACATTCAAAAACAATTTGTTGTGATGTTCTTCCTTTTCAGCAGGATGGTTAGATTTGAATCTGTACTGTTGTTTTCCTTGCTTCCTGTCAAAGCAAAGGGTATATTTCCTAACCAATGTCAAAAACCTATTGCACTTGCTCATAAGGTCCTGGAAACTTTATTGGTCTCAAGATAGCAAGCAAGGCTTGTTGAACTTCTTCTTCATCCACAAACCTGCCAACCAATGGGAGGAAAGGAAATATAGTCCATGACATTCAGAGGTTAATAATAATCAAAATAGAATTAATTGAATGTACATGCACTAAGTTTGAAACAACACATGAATTATGATAATTCAATTGCCAGTTTACAGGACAGCTCACATGAGGATATTCTGAGTAGCATATCTCAACAGAAGGACAAATTGCAAGAGGAGAAGAAGCTCATTTCATCACCTTGGAGCTGTTGGTGTGGAAACGGATTTGTTTGCCAGTGATTTTGGTAGGGTAGACCAAATCCTCCAAAATCTTTTCATGAACTTCTTTCAGATTACGGGATTGTGGGCGCTGTTGCTTTTGGCGGGTGCTGCTGGTAGGCTTACACATCATTTGTCACTGACCAATGAAGACAAGATGGTGATCGGAGAATTTCTTTTCCAGTTCCCGGGTCAGCTGCAAGCAAGAGGGCAACAAGTAAGCCTTGAGTGATATATATTCAGATCACTGGGGATGAAGATTAATTCACCGGCCTTGGACTTTGTGGAAATATTTGACTTGAGGGACAGGTACAAAGATGAAGATGCCCTTGCGTCCACCCTTGATCTCAACCTCGCAAGCAGTGCTGATTTGGAGGGGACAAAGTTCGGCGGTGAGATTGGGTACGTTAGTCTCGAGATCAAGGATAGCTTGGGCTTGGTCTCATTGGGGGTTGTGGGGGGGCTAAGATCAAAGAGAGAAAAGGGACAAAAACAGCAACCAATATCAGAACTGGTAAACTGGTGCAGTTTCAAGGAGACGTGGGCCCGGGCATTTGACTCACCTTAGCCGTTTGCAAGATCTTTTTCTGAGCTGACATTCTAACCAGTGCAAAGCGGAAGACAAGTTGTTGGACAGGAGACAGTGAATCTTAAGCAGTTTAGATCACCCTCTGGCAAGCAAAATCTACAGTCATTCAGGCCGAGAGAAGCATATTGAAGCTGTTGAACTGCCTGGGATGACAATCATTTATCAAATTGCCTCCACTCTCAACTGCATTGACCAACGCACGCATTCGTTACTCGTTGGACGCAGGTTCAGATCTAAATAAGACCACATTGACTGCAACATTACTTTTCTCGAACTTCTTTCCTATTTGGGCCAATTTTTCTGTTGTCAGGTTGGGAGATAATTGAAAAGAAAGTTGAACAATGAATTGTTGACGTTGATGAGGCGGGCGGCAGTGTTGACGAGGGGAAGGCGGGGTCGTGCGAGTCTGAATTGGAGAGGCCTGAAGGCTGATGGGGTTGTAGTGATCAATTGATTCGGCGTGTGGGGGTAACAACAAGGGAGCTCACTTGGTTCAAGGATGATGCAACAAGGGCCCAGGGGCATGGAAGCAACAGTTGTTGATACAACGGGGGCGTGTTCACTGTTGGTTAGCCAGAAAACAGTTGGCAACACAGAGAGTGGTTGAGGTGGGCAAGGATATATAAGGGGGGGGGGGGGGGGTGGAGGTGGTATTGCCCCCAGGGGAACCGGTTTCGTCCTACCCCCTCCCTGGAGCCCACTAATCACTTGATTAGGGCCTCCTAATCCGAGGTGCCCTCCAGGGTGTTTGGGGATTGATTTCAACTTTTATGGGAATTTTGCTAATGAGAACAGTCAAAAACTTGGATCTTGCCTTCCGTGTTTCTGTGATTTTAATAAACTTGGATTTAGTCCAACTCCCACACGGGCAGAGTTTTTAGTTGGCCAACTCTCAAAAATAATAAAAAATATTAATAAGATGTGGTCAGGGAAATTATCTCAGTGACTCCCAGTTGCGGCATTGCAATTGGTAGAACGACTCCCAAAAAGTCCACGACCAAGGAGATGGTCGAGGTGACCATGTCAGGATTGCCGGGCGCGGCCCCACAGACGTAACTCAATTCTGGGAGTTGTTTTCCTAAGGCCTGGGAGTCATTTTTCCAAGGCCCTATATATATTTTTTGAAGCTGGTTTGAGTCTATTATGGGGGTATTTAATTTTACAAGGTACAAGGCCTTGTAAAATTACACATTGGGGGGGGGGGGGGGGTGATGTGTAATTTTACAAGGAGTTGTCCAAATCTTGACCTTGTAATGGAAGTCCTCGCAAAAAAGACCTTGTAAATTTCCACCTCAGATTTTCCATGTGTAATTTCACAAGGTATATTTTTGCAAGGGGTGACCTTGTAAGAAAATGACCTTTCAAAATTGCACATTGTTAGCAAAA
This sequence comes from Puccinia triticina, assembly GCF_026914185.1. Classification (NCBI taxonomy): domain Eukaryota; kingdom Fungi; phylum Basidiomycota; class Pucciniomycetes; order Pucciniales; family Pucciniaceae; genus Puccinia; species Puccinia triticina. Next base: position 1,406,631 of record NC_070559.1, on the reverse strand, counting down.
TCTTGAATTTTACAAGGGAAATCTTGAAATAGTAAAACACCTTGCAAAAGCACCTTGTAAAAATTAATGACAGTGGTTAGCCAAGTTAAATTTATAAGGTTTCAAAAAACATTTACAAGGTCATTTTCCCCCCCAACCCTCCTTTTTTTTTTTTTTTTTGGAAAAACAACTTCAAACTGCAAAATGTGCCTAAGTTAACTGCGTGCCCTGGGGATGACTTAGAGCCCTACAGGTTATTTTGTCCCAAGAGGTTGTAAGAACCTGGGCCTTGGGTTTTATAAACCTTTCACAAGACCCAACTCAGATCCCTCCTCCGCTTAATTGCTAGCTCAGCAGACCCTACCTCAACTGAATTTCTCTCTAAGCTAGTTCAGCTGTCCATTCTGTTATCTCTGAGTATTTCTGTTCTATCTAGACAGAGCCCCACAACTACCTAGAAAATTAATTTGAATTTCGGTAAAAACGGAACAGTGGAGATGGGGTCTCAGCAATTTCTGAAGCTAATGGTTGGGATGAATTACAATGAGACAGTCAGTTGGTTTTGGTTCCCTGCTATATAGAAGACTAGATAAAAGAAAAATGGGAATGAGAAAAGATTGGAAAGCTCACCTATTTCAGAGAGAAAGTCAGTTGGGGTTGAATGTGTTGAGCTAGGAGGAAAAATGGGAAGTTACGCTATCCAGGTTGCTTGGATGTCATTTGGTTATCAGGTCCTATGTGGTTTGAATAACAACATGAATAGAATATGTGGGTGTCAAAAGAAAGCTTGAAGGTTGCTCAACAAGATGAGCTCTAATTTGATCCAAGAAACTCATATCTTTCATGTTGAAATATCATTTTTAAGATCAAAAATTAGTTATCTGGGTAACTTAGGCTAGCTGATTATAACTAATTTTTGATGACATAATTGACATTTCAAAATCAGAAACAGGAGTTTCTTTGAAGAAATTAGGTATCATTCTTTTAAGAAACATTCAAGCTTTCTTTTGGCACCCACAGATTCTGTTTATGTTGTTTTTCACAACACATGGCACTGGATAACTAAATGACATCTAAGGGACCTAGATAGTGTAACTTCCCATTTTCTAAGGAGGGGAGGAGGCAACATGACTAAATATATTTGGTCTGAGTTGGGTCTTGTTGAAGGTTTATGAAACCCAAGGCACAGGGGTCTTACAACCTCTTGGGTAAAAATAACCTGTAGGGCTCTCAAGTCATCCCCAGGGGGAGGTGTTGTAGCCCAGAGGGCTACGCACTCTGTCACTCGCCGCAGTCGCGGTATCTACCTCATCTCGGACCTCTGTCCGGGCTGAGACATTGTCAATACAAACCAACCTTGTCACTCCTGTTCCCAAGTCACAGCAGGTTATGAGCCCCTGACGCTCTATTTATCCCACTGCAAGCTACAGATCATAGTTAACAGGTCGCTGTACTAATCATACGGATCTCTATCTTATCATACACACTAGAGGCCAAGGCGGCTACGCCGCTGCAGGGCACTCATGTTTCTATTTGCAATTATGTATAATCCCCATTTCCCCCAACTCTTCAAACCCTCACCACCAAACCCATCATTCTCACCATCATACCTCCCCCAAGGAAAGCGGCCAAGTGTGGAATAGATTCCCCATTTGATGAATGTGAACTCTAATTTCCATATATATTGATACACTGAGATCCACCTGATTTCCAAGAAACAATGAAATGTTTTACTCATGGGATCTCATGTTTTCAATATCTCAATGTTAATGTGGATCAATTTTTCAGTTGTTGAAATTAAATAAAGGTGTATCCATCCTTAGGGTGCATCCAGTGACAGGAACAATGAAAATCCTACTATTTTGTGATGTTTTTGTACCCAATAAGATTTTGTTGGTTTCTTATGTGGTAATAATGTGTGGTGCAGACATGATTTATTTTCATTGGAAACCAGGTACCAATTTGCCACAGCACCAGCTTAAGCTTTTGTCATGATGATCAATAAATCGTATAGACAGTAATTCTTGTAGGGATTGACAGCAAGCATGGGATTGGCTTGAACAGTAGTTTCAACGTTTATAGAGTGGATAGACCAATCAGTGAGGAAACAAAGGTCTTGAAGGTCAATGTGACTCGACAAGTGTCAAGTGGATTGTGATAAAGGAACTGCCTTGAGATTGTAGAATTATTGAATCAGGGAGGAGAATGAGTTCAGTATTGATGATGTAGCATTTGTTGATCCGCCAATGCCAAAGGTGCTGGAGGTATTTTAAGTAGTGGGGGTAGTGGGGACCATCGGCAATTAAAGCACATCTGCCACGAACTGCCGCGCATGAGGATCTTCAGAAATATCAGCGGTGATCATAAGGTCTCCTGCGGAGTCGGAGAGAATTTATCATTAAAAATGAGATCTTCGCGCACGCTTTGGAGCCGGGCTTGGTGGAGTGCCTTCACCCGTTGTTCCTTTTCTTGCCGCAGTTATTGTTGATGGAAGACGGTGTCGAGGATCTGCGGGGTGGGGTCAAGGATCATTTGGGCCACTCAACGCTGTTCCGCTCAAAAGATCGGCAAGAACAATTGTGCCGGTTATGCCAAGGAGCCCCGCCCGCTCAACCGTGTCGCCCAGCCAACGCGTTGTGGGCTATCAGCAAGGGAATCCTCCAAAAGGACCTCATTGGCCTGGACCCCCGACGGTGTTGGCTGATGCGCTGTGCTTGTCAATTGGAGAGCCAACGGGCTGCACGGACCAAGCTGTTGGCTGACATGGAACGCCAGAGGATTAAGTTGAGCGTTCTTTGAGGGTGGTAAAGCTGATTAAAAGTTGGAACATACTCGCAGGACCCCGTCCGCGAGGGACAAACTTGTCTTGAGGTTTGTTGCTGCAGAAAGATTATAACATGTACGAGTGTAGTTGTTTGGTGCCCAGACCTAGATAGAAACAAACACAACAACAACCGGAGCGAGGTGAGCAAGGCAATCCGGGCAGAAAATGTGAAGGAGTGCTGACCTTGAGAATGCTATCCCAGCCGCCTGTACGAGTCGCCATTTGGTCAGACAAGACACCAAGATGCAGTTCTCATGGTAGGCCAGAAAACCAGCTATTTTGACCTTCAGCTTTTCCCAGAAGTTGCAGTTGAATTAGTTGTAGCCCGCGAAGAGGATCCGGGGCGAGGCAGAGAAGGCAACCGAGGTGATCCCGCAGAGCACGTTGTCGTGTGTGTACTGATTCAGCTCGCGGTCGGCCCTCAGGTCAAACAGCGAGCATGAGGCGTCTTCCAAGCCCGTAGCAAATGCATCCCCGTTGGGAAAGAAGCTGGATCATGGTTGACAAGCAAATACAATCAGCTTTAGGAGTGAGGCTGTCAGGCTCGGTGATGCCAAGACACGAAGTCCTCTAGCTACACGAGTGACTGCGGCGAGTGGTCGCGTCTGTAGACGCGGTAAGATGATGGTTTATAAAGATTTATATCCCTGATGGGATGTAACGGAGGGGCCGCGAGAGCAGCGGAATGGTTAAGGTGCCCTCCGGGGCGGTTCTTACAGGGCCTGACAAGCAGGGGTAGTATGTCCTGTGTTGTCTGGGGTCCGACAAGCGGGGGTTGTTCGACAAGTTCCCAAGTATATAATTGATGGGGATTACTCCCGAGATGATAAAGAGAAAATGAGCTGGACTTACTGTTGGAGCAGGAGTCCAGCGACGAGCAATGAATCTAAAAACAATCTAACACAAGCTGAGAGCGAACTGATCAACGAATATGTTCGGCGAAGTAGTGCGCTGCTGGGCGGTTAAAGTGATTGATGATTCTGGGGAGCCAGAGTCCTCCCAACACCGGCTTTTATGCTGTTTCTGGGAGGCTCGTCGACTCGCTATTCTCCTGGATGGCCTTCCAATACATTTTGTTGGAAGGCACAGCCTCTTTACTGGTCTTGCTACTCGTAAGACCCGTATCTCTTGGATACCGGTCACAAGGAAGATTCTTTCTTCTCGGAAATCGTTTAAAGAGTTCTACTCGAAATGACACGCTGTGGTGGTCAAACTGGTACAGGGCCTCAAGATCAAGATTTCAAGATTTTAGATCACTCATCAGAAAATCCTCAAGAGAAGAATTATCCAGCCTCTCAAGACCCTTCAGCCTCAAGATCCTCAAGATTCATCCTCAAGATGATCCCCTCCCTCACTTTCTCACTTCCTCAAGATTCTAAATCCCTCCCAGATTCTTTCTTTTCCTTTCTTGGTCCTAAAACATGAGTCATGTGGGTTTTATTTTGTTTCTTTTGTCTTGTTTTGTTTTCTTTTTTTAGATTCTTTATTATTTGATTGTGTGTTTCTTTTCTTCCTTATTCTCATTGGTGTTGCTTTATCTTTGACTGTTGTGGTGTTTTCTTCTCTTTTCCTGTTTGATGTTTGTAGTTAGGGATGTGATGACATGTCCTGTGACATGTCACTCCCCAGAGTCCAAGTTCAAGTTCAAACTTGGAGGATGGGACGGCATGGGACTTGCTCTGATCCAAGAGAAATTCCATCACCCTTTTCTGATCCGCTGGCAGTATCCCCAGCTCTATTCCTGATTCTTTATCCCTGATCCTGATCCATCATCATCACCTGATTCTCCTCAAAACCAACCACCGCCGATGGTATTCCATCCCTGCCGTCTCTCAAAAATCCACCCCCAACGCTATCACTCTTTTCGATCCTCATCTCATTTCTCGGACCACCCATGAGGGCAGCTCAACAGCACCCATCCCCTCGACGCTCTGCCTACCGCCTGGCACGGTAGGAGTTCCACATTTGGTCCCCCGAGCCGGGATCGAACCAGCGACCTCAAGATTTACAGTCTCGCCCTTACGGATTTCGAGACGATTGGCGGTTGAGGCGCTCTCCCTTTCAAATCCTTTCTACTTGATCTCGAGTTCTTCCCCGGATTCCTGCTTCTTTTTTTTTCCCCCTGAGTTTCTCTATCTAGGACGACTCCTCTCGGTGTCGTAGGCGCGGATCTGCTCCGCTTGGAGTCTCCCTTTTTGTTTGTGATTTCTCGGCGGAGGCAAAGCCCCAAGTCAGCTCAACTTTAATCAATCGAATCCCGGATACGGCCCGACGTTAGAGGACGCCGTTGAGATCAAGGTTGTAGAGGGCGATTCCAGCTTTCTTTGGAGCCCTTCATTGGTGTTATTGGGCGACTCGATCAAAATTTATCCCACGTCAAAGCCGACCTATCCGAATCCCTTGATCTTGAACTTCAAGCTGCTTTATCGCCAAAGCCGTTAGCTTTTGTGCAAATTATCCGACGACGAGGTTCTAGAGGACGACACGAGCTTCAATCGTACATATTCTAGGTCCCGATTGCACGATTAGATCAGAAGTTATTCGACCTCAAAGTCGCATCCCCCTTCCTACTTTCTCTGATCTCCAGGCCCGATCGATCGACGAGCGCTTGGCTCTCTCCTTCTCTCAATCTCAACCCAAAGTCCCGACGACGACTACAGACACTCGATCACCCCATTCCTGGCTCTCTGGAACTCGACCGATCGATTAGAGGAATTGTCGACCCCTTCTTTCTTTCTTTTTAGCTCGACTGGACGTCCATATCGCCAGGCCCTATCTCTTCCTTCTTCCTCGTCGCAGGAGCAATCAAAGATCAACTAGACAGCTCATTCTTGTACCCTCAAGCCGTTTCAGGAGCAAGAGCCACTGAAAGCAATCGCAACCGAGTGGAGTTTCTTGTTTTTTTTTTTCTGGTGTTATAAGCGGGGCATAGGAGAGACAAAAGTAAGTCCCCTCCATAGTGCACCTCCAGGGTCTATCTACTTTTGTCAAAGCATTACCTTTGCCACATACGTGAGCCTTGCGGTACTGTCTTTCATCCTTGTCTAGGTTCCGGCTCTCCTTTCCTGGTCGTTTCAGGATCGGTCCGAGATTGTTTCAGGACCCGAACAGCCTCAGAAGATCAAGCCCAGGCCGATTGTTCAGATTGCATCTCTTGTTTCGATCTCAATCTCTAGCTGTTCTTCTGCGCGGCCGACCGATTAGAAAGCACAAATAGCCAGACCGGACCAATCTTCTCGCCCTCCTTCCTCCTCTGATCTGCAGAAGTCCAGACGATTGCTCCCAAACGGATTGCTTGCACCCTCGCCCCTCAACTTCCTTTTGGTTACAGAAACCAAACAACCAGACAGCCTGAAGACCTGCCACCGGCCTCAAAAGGCGACCGAGCCCCTAGATCATCTATCAAGCCCCGATCGGTCCTGCCGATCATCTGAACGGCCTCCTGAGTCCCTCCCATTGTTTGAAGGGCCCTCCAGCCTGCATACCTCCCTGGTGGGGGAATCCCGCTGTCGAGACGTTTCAAAGTCGTCTACAAAGCCATCCAAGCATTCATCCGTTCGTTCTGAAGCCCAACAGAGTCCCAATCGTTTTCAGACAGCCCACTCTCGTCTCAGGGGCTTGTGTGAGGACCCAAACGACCAACAGGTTTGATCCTGCTCTGGTGACCCCACCCACTCAATCGTCTCCTGCTATGGATGAATTTTCAAGGATGCTGCGGTTGTTGGAAGATCGCTTAGAGAAGCTCGAGTCTTTGGAGCAAAGGCTGAAGAGGTTTCTTTCTTCTCCCTCGTCTTCCGCCGCAGCAACTCGTCGTCCTTTGATCTGCTATTACTGTCATCACAAAGGACATGGGACGGCCTGTTGTTCTGTGCTTCAGAGGGACAAAGAAGACGATCTCATAAAGCAGAAGGGTCAGAATTTTTTCCTTCCAAGCGGCGCCCTGATCCCGTTCGATCCTAGTCGCCCGATTCGAAGTGTCGTGGTGTTATTTCAAGCTACAAGCTCCTCTCCCGATCCAGTTAATCATCTACCGTATAGAACTAGTTGCGGCAACCTCAAGAGGCGGTATCCGCCAGTGGCTCCACCACCGCCTCTTTCACATGCTCACGTGTCTGATCCCACTCGGAAGAAAGGTCCTGAGCCAACGTTCCTCAGAGTTCTGTCCAATTTCCAGCCTCATCCTCGCCGTCCGATCCGCAAGTCACCTGTCCCCGAGTCTAATCAATCTGAAGCTGCATGTCTACCGTGTTGTACTCCGTCCGCGCAGGCAGTAGACTCTGTCCTGAAGAAGATCTCCAAGATTATTAGCCCTGGTCTTTTGGTGTCTAAGCCTCCTAGGAGGAAGTCACCCACATCTGCGTCTGTTGCCATCGCTCTGCCCACTGCAGAGAAAATGAATAATTGGATTTCGCTCCGCTGCATCAAGATAGGTTCCCAGGAAGTGAAGGTTTCATCTGGTACCCTCGTTGAAGGCTCCAATCCCAGGGTTTTCTCAGCTCTCCACCCGCCTGTGGGATGTTTGGTTTCATCTTCACCGACTCCGATCTGCCTCCGAGATGAGGTTAAACTATCTTCACCGTCTCCGATCCGCCTCCGAGATGAGGTTAAACTATCTTCACCGTCTCCGATCCGCCTCCGAGATGAGGTTAAACTAGCTTCCCGATCCTCCTCTGATTCCACCAATCAACAACCTTTCTTTCGAACTCAGATCCGTCTCCGCAATGAGAATAAACTAGCCGATCCTGATCCTGCAGAATGTCTCTGCTCTCCTCAAGTCCACCTCCGCAATGAGGGTAAACTAGTTCCGTGTTGTTTGGGTTTTCTGCGGAGGCATAGGAGTATAAAAGTAAGTCCTCCCAAAGTATGCACCTCTCGGGTAGTTTCTACCGCTTTGTCAAAAACTCTACAATTTGCCACATTCGTGAGTGGCCCCCGGGTTCTTCCCCTTTTGTCTTCTCTTGATCTAGGAATGCGTGGCGCAGTCTAGGGACAGACTGCAAATGGTGGGTGGATGTGGTGGTCAAACTGGTACAGGGCCTCAAGATCAAGATTTCAAGATTTTAGATCACTCATCAGAAAATCCTCAAGAGAAGAATTATCCAGCCTCTCAAGACCCTTCAGCCTCAAGATCCTCAAGATTCATCCTCAAGATGATCCCCTCCCTCACTTTCTCACTTCCTCAAGATTCTAAATCCCTCCCAGATTCTTTCTTTTCCTTTCTTGGTCCTAAAACATGAGTCATGTGGGTTTTATTTTGTTTCTTTTGTCTTGTTTTGTTTTCTTTTTTTAGATTCTTTATTATTTGATTGTGTGTTTCTTTTCTTCCTTATTCTCATTGGTGTTGCTTTATCTTTGACTGTTGTGGTGTTTTCTTCTCTTTTCCTGTTTGATGTTTGTAGTTAGGGATGTGATGACATGTCCTGTGACATGTCACTCCCCAGAGTCCAAGTTCAAGTTCAAACTTGGAGGATGGGACGGCATGGGACTTGCTCTGATCCAAGAGAAATTCCATCACCCTTTTCTGATCCGCTGGCAGTATCCCCAGCTCTATTCCTGATTCTTTATCCCTGATCCTGATCCATCATCATCACCTGATTCTCCTCAAAACCAACCACCGCCGACGGTATTCCATCCCTGCCGTCTCTCAAAAATCCACCCCCAACGCTATCACTCTTTTCGATCCTCATCTCATTTCTCGGACCACCCATGAGGGCAGCTCAACAGCACCCATCCCCTCGACGCTCTGCCTACCGCCTGGCACGGTAGGAGTTCCACAACGCTAGAGATCCTCTGCTCTCGAGTGGAGGATCACTAGGAGTCGGTTCCTATGCGGAGCTCTTCGGCGATTCGTGTCCGAGTCTTTCCGCTACTGTTGCTGCGACGGAGCTCGGAAGAAGATTGCTACCACGCGACCAGGTACTGTAGTTCTCTGAGTCGCGTGGCTTGATTGTTTAGCCGCCTACTGGCGGCTGTTGTTTCCATGCAACCAGGTACTACAGTACTCTGTATCGCGTGGCTGAGTGATTTAGCCGCTAACAAGCCCACGTAGTTTTCGCGCAACCAGTGGCTGTCTGCTGAGTATTACGTGGGTCTTCTGAGTGGGTCTTTTTATACGTGCTCCCTTGTTTTTGTTACTTGTACCTAGTTGGGATATATTGTACAGAAGAGATTCTGGACCGCGCGGCGGTCCCGTTGGTGTCTAGCTTCTCTAGGAAGCTATTTGTAATATTTAAAACAATTTAAAACAAATCTATGCTGCGCAGAGATCCGCGCTGCGGTCTGCTCTGCACCCGGTTTACGGTGCTCTTGGCTGCGCTACCGGAGCTGCAGGCGGGGCTCTATTCTAGAATGGTAGCCCGGCTGACATTCCCCACCACCAAGATAAGTTACTCTTAACTTAGCTGACTTTCTAAAATTATTTACGTTTAGAAGCTCTGTAGCTACGTAGGTGAATTGCACCGTCCGGGATGTTGTCTTCTGGCAGCCATTCATCTTTATCTGCAGATTGGTTTCTGTATCTTACAAGGTATAACCTTGTATCTTTTCCTGAAATCCTCTCCTTTTTATCTTTGAGGATCTTATGTACCTTAAGTTGTTCTTTCTTTGAAGGTTCTTCTAAGGGTACCGGTAACGGTTTGGGGACCACTTCATTTGCTCTTGCAACATATTTCTTGATAAGGCTTACGGGAAACACAGGGTGTTTCCTACTGAATTCTTCTGTCAAAATTACTTCTACTGCATTTTTACCGTGTAGGTTCTTAATGACAAAAGGTCCCACAAACGCGGGTTTCAGTTTTCTGCTACCTCCCAGATTATTAAAGTTCACTGTGGACAGAAGCACTGGATCTCCTATTTGGAATTCAGGTTCTTTGTGACTTTTGTCCCAGCGAGTTTTACTATACTCTGCTGCTTCTTGGACACATCTGGCTGCGTGAGAATTTGTTGCGTCTAACATCTTTTTGAAGTCCGCGGCGGTTGGGTGGGCTACAGGTAATTTATCATTAATAGTATCCTTAGGTAACCGCGGTATCCATCCTCTTTCTAAGATGTAGGGCGTTTCTTTTGTAGTAGAATGTTTGCTGCTATTATATGCCATCTCTAATGCTGGCAACAGGTTGACCCAATCATGCGTGTACCCGTCACTGTTTTTAAACTCTAATCCAAACGCACAGAACCTTCTGAGTAGGTCTTCTAATGTTTGTATCATGCGTTCTGCTAGGCCATCTGTCTGCGGATGGTATGCAGTGGAAAAAGCTAGTTTAGTACCCAGCATATCATGCAAGTTTCGCCAAAATTCTGATGTAAATTTAGGGTCCCTGTCACTTATAATAATTTTTGGGATACCTACGTCAGCCATTATTCTATTCCAAAATAATATGGCTACTTCCATAGCTGTATCATCTTTATGATGCGGGATAAACCTGGCTCTTTTTGAGAACCTGTCTACTACTACTAGAACAGAGTTGTAGGAGAAAGGTCCTCCAGGGGGTAGGCCAGTTACAAAATCCATGTTGATTATTTCCCACCGCGTTTTTGGTTCCGCAATGGTTTGTAATAATCCAAATCTCTTGCCGGTTTGCTTGTTAGACTTCTGGCAAATTTCACATGACTTAACATATTCTTTAACCTGGGTTTTCCAGTCAATCCACCAGGCGGTTTGTTTGACTCTTTCAACAGTACGCTCTTCGGAGAAGTGACCGGAACCAACATTGTCATGGCATTCTTGTAACATATTTTTTATGTGACTCTCTTTGCTTAGCACAATTACGCTAGAATGTCTATGGCGAAAATAAATTATGCCGTCTAAGAGTGTGAATTGTCCGGCTTTGTAAGGAGTAAGCCATTTCTCCGGTAGACTAGCAATCAATTCTGGCGCGCTGTTTTCATTGTCCAATATATTGATTAATTTAACTAGCTCCATATCTTCACTGTAACTAACTCTGACCTCTTCGAAGAATACATCATCAATGTCACATACATGAATGCCTAAGATTGGAAATACATCCTCATCTTCTGGGTCGTACGCTGGGTTATCTGGAGTATTGGGTAGAGCCCATCTACTTAGTCCGTCGGCATTAGTATGCTTAGCTCCCGCTCTATGAATTATAGTCATGTGGCCTCTATATTGCTGAATTGCGATTTGCCATCTGAGCATGTGACGGTTAGGTGTTTTCATATTCATGAGAGTTTTCACAGCAGTACAGTCGGTGACTACTATGATTTTACAACCTTCCAGATAGTAGTGTAATTTTTCTAATGCCCAAACAAGGCAGAGAAATTCCATCTGACTAGCGCCGTATCTCATCTCTGTTTTACGGACTTGTCTTGATATGAACAAGATTGGTTTTTCTACCGGTACTCCATCTATAATGAATTCTTGGTGTAACGCGGCGCCTATTCCCTCAAAACAAGCATCTATGTACAGGATGAATGGTAGAGCGTAATCTGGTTGAGCTAAGACAGGGGCAGTGGTTATGAGTCTCTTTAGCTGCTCATAGTCTTCTACTCTCCCGTAGGTCATCTCAAAAAATACATCCTTGCTACATAGTTCATACAAACTTTTGGTTATGTTTGCAAACCTAGGGATGTGTTGACGGTAATAGCTACAGAATCCAAGAAATGACTGCATTTCCGTAATAGTCTGTGGCATAGGTTTGAGTAGTACTGCCGCCACTCTATTTTGATCTATAGCTAGTGATAAACCTGAGACAATATGGCCTAAGGCTTTAAGTTCTTTGAATCCAAAGTTGCATTTCTTAATGGACATTTTCAAACCGGATTTTATTGCCGTTTTGAGTACTAATCTTATTTTCTCAAGATGTTCCTCCCAGTCCGTAGAATATATGATGATGTCGTCTATATACACCATCATCCAGCTTTGTCGGATAAAAGATCCGAATATGGTATCCATCATACGCTGAAAGTGGGACGGCGCATTTTTAATACCAAAAGGCATGCGCAAATATTCGTAAACACCTAAGTGGCAGATAATTCTCATAAATTGCCTACTCTCTTCCTTAATAGGAATTTGGTGGAAACCTTTAAGCACGTCCATTGTCGTGATAAACTTCGCGTTAGCCAAGTTATGTAACGAGTGGTCTATACGGGGGATAGGGTAATTATCCGCTTTCGTATAATTGTTAAGCGCTCGAAAGTCTCCTACCATGCGGGACTTCTCATTATGCCATGCTATTATTACTGGTGTAGTTATTTCCACTTGCTCATTATGGCCTACTTTCCTCAATACTTTAAGTTCTAGAAGTTCCTTAATGTGAATTTCTAGTGCTTCACGGGACTTAGGGCTTGAGGGATACGCCGCTCTCCTCAGCGCGGGGGGATAAGGAGGTTTGCAAGTAAGTTCTATCTCAATGTCATGTCCGGAGATATTACCTATGGGCTCCTCTTTTGTGCAGAAAGCTTCTTCATGTTCAAAGCAAATTTTTAACACATCTAGATGTTGGTCTTTGCTCAGTGTGTCACTGACGGCAGCTTGAGACATGTAATCTTGACGGAAACGGTTCAGCTCTTTCTCGTCTTGGTTTCCTTTTACAGGGCTCTGGAAATTGATGTTACATATCTCAAACTTCCTTTTCCAATCTCCACCTATAGTGTAGAACCTGTCTTTACTTTGGAAAACATCTATCCCGTAAAGACAGAATGCATCATTTCCCAAGATTAGGTAATCACACACAGCATCTTCTAACACTACAAATTCTATATGTAGTCTAAGTGAACCCTTGGTGTGCGGGAAAATTAGTGGCATCTTTACAACTCCTATAGGCTTAAGTGCAGAATTACAACTACTAAACTTGGCACGCGGGGTTGGGAGTAATTTCTCCCGCCATCCTGGATAGTACCGGCTCAACAAGTTGGTACTGGTACATGAACAGAAGGCTCCAATATCTAGGAGAGCTTTAACTTCTTTACCATCATAGAGCACAGTAGTGTAACTTGTTTTGCCTAGGGTATAACTCATACCTTCTTCTGGCTTATTAGTCATCAATTTGGCATCAGATACATGTCCAACTCCAGAGGAAGGGTTCCATTTTTGTGGCAAGTTTGAATCACCTTGGATTACTGTAATGTGAAGGGGGTCACCCAAGTCTGCTTGAATCACGTTGCAGCGGGCTATTGGTTCGGATCCACAATCCCCGGTGACACTCTCCCGGTCATTTTCAAAATGTACTATATCAAACTGGGATCCAGTGTCAGAGTCGCCTTCGTCATCTGTAAACACCTCAATGTTGTTAATCCTTCTGCGGGGTTTGGGGCACTCAGGTCTCTTATGGCCCTTTTCCCCGCAATTATAACACTCAGGAATATTAGCCCTTTTTGGCGCAGTTTCAGCAGGTTTTGTGCCGGTGGGCGCATTATCTCTATACACAGCACTCTTTCTTTCTTCATAAGATTTGGGCTTCTTATCTAAACCTTTTGCAGCAATCACCAATTCTATAACTGAGACTAACTCTGCTAAGTCTACGTCAGGATCTCGCAGGCGACACATTACATCATGCTCTAAGTCACCCCGACACTTTTTCAAGATTTTCTTGGTGACAAATTTTTGAGAAGGTTGATCATATATGCAGTCAATTCTCTTCTTTTGTGTCAAGCACCATTTGTAAGGCACATGTTTCATAGGGTCAAAGAAATTGGTTTCATATGCGGCAAGCATTTTATCTTCCCAGACGTCAGTGCCGTATTGTAAGTGGATCAGTTTCTTCCATTCCTTCCAGCTGATTTTGCCAACTGATTTCTTTTTTCCTACAAACCAATCTAAGGCCATGCCTTCAAACAATCGCGGTAATCTGGATGTCACTATTTCATCTGACGCTTTGTAGGACTCAAGGAGATGATCTATGTAATTCATAAAGTATATGTGATCATATTCTCCTTCGCCGGTGAATTTGGGCCATTCTTTGATGGGTGGCAAGAGTTTGTTCATTGCAAACATATCAAAGTTGCTCAAATGTGATGAGGTCTGTCTTGCTTGGTTTTGGTAAGGAGGGGTTTGTTCAACAGGTTCCTCTTTTTTGGGAGGCATTGATCTTTCTTTATGTTGAAAGACTCTCTCTTTTGTGTTCAAGAAAGGGTTATTGAATTGTAATTCTTCTTGAACAATGGATTCCGCCTTATTGGTCATGTGGGGCGGAGTTTGAATACCAGAGGCTGCCTGTTTAAGGGACTTAATCTCAATTTTCAAAGTGCTAATTTGTTCCGAAACAGACTGAGTGATTTGTTTGGCAACTTCTTTGATTGTGTCATCCTGGTTGCTGACAAGGTCAATCAGAATTCTTAACTGAGCAGATTGGTGCTCCTCACGCTCACGCTGAGCTACCATTATCTCAGATTTAATCATGGTGATTACTTCATTTTTGAAGTCCGCCAGGCTGATGTCAAGATCAGTTAATTTGTCCTGCGCTGTGAGATTGGAGTCTCTTACTGCAGCAACAGTTTTAACTATGTCACGGAGTTCTCTCTCAGTTTTCTGAACTATTTCTCTCAGTTCTGGGATCTTAACAAAAGGTTCTTGGGACAATTCCAGAGATTTTTTTACGCCGGTCTCAATCATGTTACTCGTGGCTTTATAACAATCAATAATTTTGGAGACAGTAGTTTTATGGTAATTATTTGAGTTGTAATGTAATTTGTCTAGATTACTGTATACATTCTCAAACAAAGAAAAAATAAAGTCTCTGTCTATTGTAGGTGATCGTAAGCTTTGTCTAGTGTGTCCGCCACCTTCATCAGACGCTTCCATCGGATGACGTTGTCTCTGGCTGCTTGAGTTGGGGGTGCTTTGCGCTTTTTCCCGGTGTTTCTGGCTGGGTAGAGTTGCTTCATCACCGTCCAAGGATTCCAACCCTCGACGTAAGACTCTAGCTGTTTTTGAGCCATCAACTTCTGCGCCATTTTCTGGCTCTCTTGAGCTCTGCGGAGAGCTGTTCGCAGCTCTTCTGTCGCTCCTCCTTTCGCTTGGAGAGCTACACACTCCTGCCAGTTCAGGACGTGGTCGCGGACTAAGTCCTTGGTCTTGTCCAGCTTGATTAGCTGTTCTTTCGTCTTGAGGATAGTCCTCGCCGGATTGGTCGAGGTGGTCGTCGAGGTACTCGGAACCGGAGCTGGGTTCTTCTTCTTGAACTTCAGGGAGCTCAGCTTCGGAGTCTTCTCCTTGGGAGGCTCGACGGCTACCTCCGCGGCTTCCTCCTCCTCCGCGGCTTCCTCCTCTTCCGCCACTTCCCCGGCTTCCGCCGCCGGTGGCTTGTCTAGGATGCCTCTTGGGGGTGGACAGAGGTCCTTCGAGATCGGGTCTGCTCGATCGGGTGGACATGTTAGTTTATGTTTTTTTATTTATTTATTTATGTTTTAGTGTTTTTATACGGATTATTTGCAAGAGAAACTTGGACTAACCGAGTTCGTCCGCTTCAGAATCGCTTAATACGGGATTCTCAAACTTCTCGGCTTCTTTTGCAGTAAAGGAGCTTGTTTTTTCCTTGTTTTGTTCGGCCACTAAGCGGAAGAATCAATAATTTGTTAGAATTTTTCAAAGTAAATTTTTAAGTACGCAAAAAAAAAAAAGCGATTTACTTCTTTCCTTTTTTCTTTGAATTCTATTCAACCGGTGTTCGTTGAGTAGAAAGTTCAGAGTGATTCGAGCCTCTAAATCTTTTTTCTTGCTCTTTTCAACTAGGATCGTGCCGAGTTGGATTCTTTCTTCGCAGGTTAACTTTTCAAAGTCGTCCGGCTGGTAGTTTTTAATAAACTCTTCGTTTCTGAGTTTAAGATAGCGGAGGTAATATTGAATCAGCTCGGCGTTCTGTTGTAAATGAGCCACTGATGTGGAAAAATAAGAACGCAAAAAGCAAGTTAGGGAGGTTCAAAAGCGAGTAAAGAGATGATAGGAGATAATTCTGAAGGATTAGTAGCTTCAGAATTGTTCAGGGGTAAGTTGCGCGCGAAAGAGCTCGGTTTTTGAGCTTTACTAGACTAAAAGGTCAATCTAATGGTGCGATATAGCGCGCCGTGCTCAAACTGCAGAGTTTTCTAGACACAATCTAACGGTGATGTAAGCTAAAAGAATTTTAGAGGTAGGTTTGGTTTGGTTAATCGTCAGATAGACGAAATAGTAGGATTTTTTCTGGTTTTTTGGGATAAGTTCCCGGCCAGACCCCCAATTGTCAGGCTTGGTGATGCCAAGACACGAAGTCCTCTAGCTACACGAGTGACTGCGGCGAGTGGTCGCGTCTGTAGACGCGGTAAGATGATGGTTTATAAAGATTTATATCCCTGATGGGATGTAACGGAGGGGCCGCGAGAGCAGCGGAATGGTTAAGGTGCCCTCCGGGGCGGTTCTTACAGGGCCTGACAAGCAGGGGTAGTATGTCCTGTGTTGTCTGGGGTCCGACAAGCGGGGGTTGTTCGACAAGTTCCCAAGTATATAATTGATGGGGATTACTCCCGAGATGATAAAGAGAAAATGAGCTGGACTTACTGTTGGAGCAGGAGTCCAGCGACGAGCAATGAATCTAAAAACAATCTAACACAAGCTGAGAGCGAACTGATCAACGAATATGTTCGGCGAAGTAGTGCGCTGCTGGGCGGTTAAAGTGATTGATGATTCTGGGGAGCCAGAGTCCTCCCAACACCGGCTTTTATGCTGTTTCTGGGAGGCTCGTCGGCTCGCTATTCTCCTGGATGGCCTTCCAATACATTTTGTTGGAAGGCACAGCCTCTTTACTGGTCTTGCTACTCGTAAGACCCGTATCTCTTGGATACCGGTCACAAGGAAGATTCTTTCTTCTCGGAACTCGTTTAAAGAGTTCTACTCGAAATGACACGCTAGAGATCCTCTGCTCTCGAGTGGAGGATCACTAGGAGTCGGTTCCTATGCGGAGCTCTTCGGCGATTCGTGTCCGAGTCTTTCCGCTACTGTTGCTGCGACGGAGCTCGGAAGAAGATTGCTACCACGCGACCAGGTACTGTAGTTCTCTGAGTCGCGTGGCTTGATTGTTTAGCCGCCTACTGGCGGCTGTTGTTTCCATGCGACCAGGTACTACAGTACTCTGTATCGCGTGGCTGAGTGATTTAGCCGCTAACAAGCCCACGTAGTTTTTGCGCAACCAGTGGCTGTCTGCTGAGTATTACGTGGGTCTTCTGAGTGGGTCTTTTTATACGTGCTCCCTTGTTTTTGTTACTTGTACCTAGTTGGGATATATTGTACAGAAGAGATTCTGGACCGCGCGGCGGTCCCGTTGGTGTCTAGCTTCTCTAGGAAGCTATTTGTAATATTTAAAACAATTTAAAACAAATCTATGCTGCGCAGAGATCCGCGCTGCGGTCTGCTCTGCACCCGGTTTACGGTGCTCTTGGCTGCGCTACCGGAGCTGCAGGCGGGGCTCTATTCTAGAATGGTAGCCCGGCTGACAGAGGCAGTCGGACCGAGATCGGAGAGGAAATACCTTCCTTGTTCTTGATCTTGACTGATAAACAATGAGGATCTCTGGCGGTATCTGGCGAGCTTCTTTCACCACCAACAGTTGAGAATCCCGGGGCTTTGTTGCTGACCTTGTTGAGCAGTTTTACACATTCGACATCGTAGTTGTAGGAGGAGATTGATGTGGTGGTAATCTTGGAGTAATCTGCTGCTTCCTGGTGATGGTGGGGATGATGGGTGGGGTTGATTCGCAGCAGTGATGGTTGGCCCTTTGGAGGCTGGGGGAAGTTCGAGTGGGAGTGTGAGGATGGTGTTTCTGAGGCTGTGTTTGATTTTTTGCTCGGAGGCTGTTGCAAGTCAAGGTGTATTTTGCAGGCCCCCATAGGATATTCCTGGAATATATCCATACATTGGTGTCAAAGGGACATGTCGGTGGCGCCGCAATGCCCCCAACAGGGCAAATTCTAAGGTCAATTTCAGCTTCCAGTAGCACACATCGGATGTTGACCAGAATGGCCAGAAGATCCAAGCCGTAGCTAATGCCTTGCGGGTCAAAAATACATACATAGGTGGCGTGGGCCGTGGTGGTGGCGTTGCCGTGAACATGCAAGCGGAGTCCAGGCTAGTCCAGGGCAAGGCTTGAGGCAAGCTTGCTGGTCCATGGCGTATAAAAGGGGGGAGGATCTTGTGTTTGGCTAATCCCCCAGGGCGTCCTCTGCTGCTGTACTTCCAGCGTGCGGTTCGTCCTCACCCCCTCCGCTGTTGCACTTGCGCAGTTTGAGGGGCTAAACTTGTTGGCCCCCCTTTGCATAATGCCTTCAATGCGGCGCGCTGGGGGTCATCCTCTCACTGTTTTTTAACCCTGCTAGACAGGGATGGACAGTGGGCCACGGTGCATCAGCTTGCTGATGTTAGGTGGCTGGTTGCAGGTTGTTTTAAAATTGTGCTTTTTTGTTAATTTTGGCATTTGTAGAGGGAAAAACCTTCAGTTTTTTTCTGGAAGTTGTAGAGGGGAAACCCTTGATTTTTTTTGTGATTTTTGGAGATTTGTAGGGGAAACCCTTGAAGTTTTGTTTTGTGATTCAGAGACTTTAATAAACTTGGATTGTTTTTGATTCCATACCAACCGTCAAGCTTAATTGGCTTGTCTATCCGACTTACTAACAATTTGTTGGGAGGTCGGTGTGGTGGACAGACTGGTACACGTGTGGGATCAAGATTTTTTGCGCATTGCGCGCGCTGGCGGCCATCATTGAGTCCCGCGACTCAATCAAATATGATTAGGTAATCTGATTGAGTCCCGCGACTCAATCAAAGTTATGGCGAAGCTTTCAGCCCTCAAGGCCTCCTCAAGTTCAACGGCGCAGCGTGGCGCATCCTCAAGGCGTTTCAGGTTTTCTTTCCCTTTCCTCCTTTCCTTCCCTTTGTTTCTGTGTTGGTGTTTTGGTTCTCATGTCAGTTTTCTTTTCAGCATGACTGTTTGCTTTTTATCTTTCACTCTGCGTGCTTTGGACAGGTTTGGATAAGGAGGGTTGGTCTTGGTTTTTTGTTTTTTTTTTGCTTTGTTTCTGTCTCTGGTCTTGTTTTGTTGTAGCGCGCGTGCGCGCTAGGTTGTGATGAGCTGTCTGTGAGATGTCACAAACTCCAAGGTTTGAGTTCAGTTTGAACTCAGGCTTTGGAGCGGCATGGACCAACTCTGAACCAGAAATTCAGTCTTCCATCAAATTCAAAGTTCTCAGTCTTGGCAACTGTCTGCCCGAAGTCTCACGTCTTTAAGTTCATTACCCCGCAACACCAATCTCTTCCATCCTCTGGTTTAGATCACAACCCCGCCGGCAGTATCCCCGGCTCCCTCTCAAAACAAAACCCGCCAACGCGCATCTCCAGCCGTTGTAAAATCAAAACCCCCCCACGCTTACACTAATCTCAGCGCTCACTCACGGCCAATCACCCCGGAGGGAATACAACACATTTCCCTTTCTTTTTTTTCCATTCCCCTCCCCCAACTGCTGCCGGCCTAGCATCAGACAGAGTTCCTCATTGGCTTATCTTTTTTGTCCTCTGTCTCGCGCAAACTCTCATTGGTCTTGTTTATCCGGATCATCAACAATTCTCTGGACAATACTTTCTTTTTGGGTGTTAGAGTTTGGACTTGACAATCATTGACAGCTAGAGAGACTAGCCATCTTCTTGAACACAGGCCTGTGGCCCAGTCCCGCTTGCTGTTGGTGGTAACAAAGTTCTGACTCGACCGTTTGGGAAGAAATCGAGGACAACCCCTCCAATTTTTTTTACTCTTCTTCTTGCTCAATCCACATCAACATCCACCCAAAACACCACCGATCCAAATCCTATATTCCCCTTATCTCATCATCCGAATCTTGAAAATCCCCCAAATCTTATTCCTTTCAACAATATTTTTTTTCTCCCTCACTCTATCAAACCTACTCCAATCACTTTTTTCCAATTCCCCTTTTCCTTTTTTATTCCCTTCCTAATTTTTCCCCTATTTCCTCCAATAACAAATAATGACCCCATCGAATAACCCTCCATCGACCTTGAAATCAGTAGGAACGTCCAACTGGCTGATCGACGACATCTCCCACCGTACTAGATTGGCAGAAGACATAGCCATACTCCAGTCGAAATTTGAACTTCCCCCTAGTCCTGAAACTACCGCGGGCCCTGGTCAACAAAAAGGAAAGCAAGTGCTCAGGACAAAAGACACTCACCTGACGGACAACCATCCTGCGTCCCGAGGTTTGCCTCCTCACATAGACCCTCAATTGCCCAGAGGTACCACTCCGACTCCTCGCGCAGCGGCACCTTTTGTTCAAACCCAAATAGCGGAACGGCCACAACAATTAGCGGCGGACGAGCGGCTCGCCAAGGAAATCAGAGACTTTGAAGAAGCCAAATTTCACTTGAAGCAAAGTAAACTAGTTGGTACCGCGACACAGACAGCAAATTCCCAATTCCAAGCGATCAACAGCCTCAAGGCCGATGGATCCAACTTCGGTGACTGGTATCAAAATCTGGCGGAAGTTGCTCGGGCAAACTTGAAGATGGCCCATTTCTTTTTCCAGGAGTGTGACAATCTAACATACGAGAAGATAGGTCGGGTAGTTCTCATTGCCAGCATCAATCACTCACTAGTGGCAGAAATGCAAACTTTGCCGACATGCTTTGCTATGTTCTTGGCACTGCTCGCGAAGTTCAAAACCTTGTCTAGGGCGGCGCAAATGAGCATCTTCTACAAATTTCGCCGTTTCAAATTCGACCCGGATGGACACAATGCCAGCATAGCATCGACAATGCGGGATCTCAACGCAGAGTGGCTAGCAATAAACGTGACGTTTGGGATGGATGCCTACCAAGGTTTTGTCCTCCAAGCGGCCGTGATGGAGTCCGATGCGCTGTACAAGAAAGCCTTCAAATTGCGAGTCAAAAAGTGAGTACAAGATGACAAGAAAGGCCGCTGTCCTCCGTTTGAAGCTATCCTGAAGGTCCTCGACATTTGCAAGGACCAGCACAAGCATCTGATGGACTCAAACTTAAGCAAAAACCCCGGTTTCACCTGAGCAAACCCTCTGTCGGCGCTTCTCACATCAACCCCGGAATATGATACCTTTGATGTATCAGCTTTTCTAGTAGATGTTGATGAGAGTGAATGGGTAGATGCGCTGGACTTCTACGCACTTACAGCACACAAGTGTTGGCAATGCGGTGGCGAAAATCATTATGCCAGGAACTGCCCGGATCAGTCTAGATCAAAGTCAGCCAGCGGAAGAATGGGTCTGGTGATTGGGACAATAGTTGGGACAATATACGGTCAACTTCCAAGCGGGACACAGGTCGACTCGGGAAGATTCACCAGAACGAACTTCAAGCGGACCATGAACCCCCCCTCGCGCAATCAAGAACATGCGCGGCATCTAGCGGACTACTACCGGCCCCGCTACCAGTCCGCGAATTGACCGACCTTCCAACAGAATTGGCCTTTGACATCGTCGAAACCAACACCGGCAAAAGGGGGGGTCTCAGCGCACGTGGTTGAGGTCAATGGCTTGCCGGACGACCTGGATGACCTCAATTTTCACTCCATGGCTTTGGGAGATTATCTGGTGAGTGAGACTGCAATTTTTGATACCGGTGCCTCTCACGGTTTCACTGGTTATAAATCACTCCTTCACGACTTCTGTATCCTCCCAAAACCCATTGGCGTGTCTGTAGCTACCAGCGGACCCGGGTCGTCTATTACCGGGGTGGGAACCCTAAAGTTCCAAGCACCGGATGGGACTGTCATTGCCCTGCGGCATGTTTTGTTTTGTGAGCAAGCAAAAGCCACTCTTATATCAATGGCAGCGCTTTGCAAAGCTAACACGTTGGTTAATTATGATAACGCCACAGATACTTTCAAGATATCTAGGATGTTGGGCAAGCATCTCTTCGACTGCGTCTTCAAACCAGCCAAAAACCGCTGGTGTATGCCTTACCCCATGATCAGGGCAGGTAGTCATTGATTGGAAGACCAACCAAAGTTTCTTATGTCTTGCGCGCTATCTTCGGAACCCTCTTGTCCGATCTCTTTTCCATCTGCCTCACACAATTCTGTTTCCTCTTCCCCGTCCAGCTTACCCATTGTCTCATCTTCAGATTCCCTTTCCCAGAATATATCTCCTGTCTCTGTGGTTGCGTCTAATCCAAGTGGCAATGATATCTCTATGCTTGCGTCTAAAGCTAATACCCCAAATTTGGAGGATTTTTTCAAGGAGCCTCTGGTAGCAGCCACTGATTATCAATGGAAGCCAGAGACACTGAGCAAAGATGAAGTAAAATTGCTCTTTTATCACTGAGCATTTGGACACGCGAGCCTGCAACATGTTAGACGCATAATCAAAGGCCAGCTTGGAAATGGCCTGCCTGGAGAAATACCTGCAGGGAAGATACACTTTCCCGTGTGCACCATAAGCAAAAGTACTCATATTAACCCTTTAGCTTCAACTTTGCAAAAAGTAGATTGTTTGGATGTTTTGTCGGCGGATTTGATGGGACCCTTCCAGGTTGATTCGGTGGAAGGGGGCAAATAACTGCTCACCATGCGAGACGTAGCTTCAGGATACTCGTTTGTGAAGGTTCTGAAGAAAAAATTGGAGGCCAATCAACACATTATGGAAATCATCACTTGTTCAGAGCAAGCCACAGGACATCAAGTGAAGACCCTCAGGAGCAACAACGGCGGTGAATTCGCTAATCAGAAACTAACGGACTTCTTGGCAGCGCGAGGCATAGCGGCGGAGAAGGTGCTACCATACCACCACTATCAGAATGGTGTCATTGAGCGTTTCAACCGGACAGTCGCAGACACAGGGCGGACGATTCTTATTGACAGCCCCCTCCTGAAGGAATTCTGGAGCTATTTGGTTGTGTGGGCAACTTACGTCCTCAACAGGTTGCCCAACAAAGCAAGTGGTGACAAGACGCCGTACAAAGCTCTGTTTGATCAAAAGCCACAATACGATAACTTCCGGGTTTTTGGGAGTACAGGCTAGGTACATATTCCTCATGAAAAACGCAAAAAACTGGACGAACGGGCGCTGAAAGGCTATGTGATTGCGCACCTTGAGCAGAGTAGAGGTTGGCTCTTTTGGATACCAAATCAGCGGCGTTTTGTCTCGTCCGCGATGGTACGTTTCCCTGGGGACCTTGTGGATGTGCCGACGGTGAAGAAGTCGCCTACTGGGGCGATTCCTGTTGACAGACAAGCCGAGGAATCAGATAACACACAGGCCGCGGACAGACCAGTTACTTCAAGCCCAAAACTGACGGTGGACTATGTCATGAATTTACTGCAGCTTGGCGATTTCTTGCAAGAGATTGAGTTCACCAATCAAGAACTCATTGTAGATAAAATCATTGATCTTTGCCAGTTTTATGCGATCTCAGTGCCGAAAACATTCAAACAGGCAATGAATTCCCCGGAGAAAGAGGCGTGGTCGAAGGCAATTGCTGTTGAACTGTCTAACCTGGAGAAAATGCGGGTCTGGATTCTCAAGCTGAAACCGGAAGATAAGAAGGCTCTAGGCGGGCGATGGGTGTTTGCGACGAAAACAGAAGCGGCGGGATCAGGGGTGCGTTTCAAGGCTAGATATGTAGCAAAGGGTTTTACTCAAGTGGAAGGCGAAGATTTCAATGCAACTTTCGCGCCGACGGCCACCTTTGTATCACTCCGTCTACTTCTGGTTGTTGCGGCGGCTTACGGATGGCCGGTACAAAGCTTTGATTTCGTGGCGGCGTACCTGAACTCGCCAATAGACAAGGAAGTCTGGGTGAAACCTCCTGAAGGAATGGTGACGCCACCAGGCCATGCGCTCCTTCTGAAAAAGGCTCTGTACGGCACTAGGCAAGCAGCGCGCTGCTGGTGGCTACACTTAAAAGCGGTCCTAGACAAATTTGGCTATTCTCCTTCGCAATATGACAATAGCTTGTACATTCTCCAACATCCAGACGAAGCGGGTGTTGTGTGGCTTCACGTGGACAACGGTGTTGTCACGGCATCCAGTCCGGCGCTCCTGAAGAAACTAGAAGCCGATTTCAAAGACATCTTGAAGATAAAATGGTCCCACGACATTGAATCCATTGTAGGGCTCAATGTCTTGCGATCGGCTCGCGGCTTCGAGTTATTTCAGAAAGAACTAGTGGCTGGGATCCTAGACAAACACTGGGATGGCATTGCCACGGCTTCAAAACCTCTGCCAGCAGGTTTCAATGCCACGACGGACGAGAACGGAATCGCGGCGGACTCAGGAAAATACCTCTCTGTCATAGGGTCTTTTAGCTACCTGGCGGTAGGGACTCAACCGGACATCTGTTTTGCGGTGAATTATCTTGCAAGGTTTGCGGCAAAACCAGGCCCAGCACACTGGAAAGGAGTAAGACATCTTGTGAATTATCTGGCAGGCAGCAAGGATCAGTGCCTATTTATTTTTCCAAAAAGTGATGCTAAACAAATAAAGACTTTTGCAGATGCGTCTTGGGGAGGAGAATTCCCACGGTCATCATACGGAGTACTAATCTTGTTTCTTAATTGTCCAGTTCTCTGGGTATCACGCAGGCAGCAGTCGGTGGCATCATCGACTTGCCATGCTGAGTATATGGCGTTGGGCGTAGCAACCCGTCAGACCCTGTGGGTTTGGCATCTCTTAAGGGACGTGCTAAAGATAGATTTTGTAGGTCATCTCTTTTGCAATAACCAGTCAGCAATCAGGGTTGCCACGGACAATGCGTCCAACAAGAGAACGCGTCACACGGACCCGGACTTTTATATAACCAATGAGGCATTATTCCAAAAGAAGACGGAGCTTCAATGGGTTGGGACCAGAGATCAACTCGCCAACATTTTTACCAAATGCATGCCGCCTGAGAGTTTTGCATCCCAGAGAGATAGGATTAAGGGCTCCTAGTTTATATTTTTTTTTCTCTATGATGTTTTTTTCTTCTTTTTCACTTCATTTGTGATTTTTTTTTCTATCTCGGTCATCTTGCCTCTATTTGTTTCATGTTTTTTTTTTCTTTTTTCTTGCTTCTATTTGTTGTCTTTCACTTTCAGTTGTTTGCTCTTGTACGTAGTACCACGTCTACGGCGAGAGGGGGGGTGTTGTAGCCCAGAGGGCTACGCACTCTGTCACTCGCCGCAGTCGTATCTACTTCATCCCGGACCTCTGTCCGGGCTGAGACCTTGTCAATACGAACCAACCTTGTCACTCCTGTTCTAGAGATGGCAATCGGTACCCGGGTACCCGCCGCGTGTCCGGGTACCGCCTGCTTTTTTGGCCCAAAACAGATACCCGTACCCGTACTTGGCACCCGCGGCGGCGGTACCCGGGTATTTTTGGCGGGTACCGGCGGTACCTGCCAAGTTATTTTTTGTAGGTATGTACCTGCTCACCGAGAGGAATCTCTCTTGGGCCTCGGCGAGCTGGTATCCGTATACCTGCCGCCGAGAGGGGATTCATCTCGGTGAGCAAGTATACATACCAGCTCGCCGAGAGAGATTCCTCTCGGCGAGCACTGGTATACACAACACCGGTTCGCCAAGAGGGATTCCTCTCGGCGAGCACTGGTATACACACACCAGCTCGCCAAGAGGGATTCCTCTCGGCAAGCAGGTATACACACACCAGCTCGCCGAGAGGGATTCCTCTTGGCGAGCAGGTATACATATACCAGCTCGCCGGTGCCCAAGAGGGATCCCTCTTGGCGAGCAGGTACATTCACTAGCTTGCCCAGAGGGATTCCTCTCGGGGGCTGCGAGCTGGTATATGTATACCTGCTCGCCGAGAGGGATCCCTCTTGGGCTGGTATATGTATACCTGCTCGCCGAGAGGAATCCCTCTCGGCGAGCTGGTGTGTGTATACCTGCTCGCCGAGAGGGATTCCTCCCGGCGAGCTGGTGTGTGAATACCTGCTCGCCAAGAGGCTGCTCGCCGAGAGGAATCCCTCTCGGCGAGCTGGTGTGTGCATACCAGTTTTCCCTCTTGGCAAGCATGTGTACATGTATTTACCAGCTCGCCAAGAGGCTGGGCTGATATACATGCACCAGCTCTCCGAGAGGGAACTCTCTCGGCCACGGGGATATCACATAGGACAGGGGGGCGGGGACATCCACATGGCGGGTATCAAACGGCGGTACCCGGGTACCCGCCTAAAAATTGCACAAAAACGGACACCCGTACCCGTACTTGGCACCCGCGGCGGCGGTACCCGCCACCCTGATGAGTACCCGCTGGCGGGTGCCGGGTACCGCCGCGCGGGTACCCGTTTGCCATCTCTATGGACCTGTTCCCGAGTCACAACAGGAGGCACCCAGTTAACTTGTGCACATTTTGCAGTTGGAAGTTGTTTTTCCAAAAAAAAAAACAAAAAAGGAGGGGTGGCAACAAAGGGTAGTTACGTTACGTTGCGTTATCCGTGCAATTTTGGTAACGTAACTACCCCCCGTTACTTTACTAGTAACGGGGCCATTTCAGGCCCCGCGCGTAACGTAACGGGCCTCATTTTTGAGGCCCGTTATCGCGTTATCCGGGGGACAACGCGATAACGGACCATTTAAGGCTTTTTAGCCTCATTTTTTGCCCGTTCTCAAGGGCTCCGCGCGCCCGAATAACGCAACGAGCATAAAAAAAACCGGCTCAACGTGTTGCGATAACGTAATCGCACTGCCGTTGCGCGTAACGCGTAGATAACGACAAAAATTTTGATACGTTACCGTTATCTACGCGTAACTACCCTTTGTTGGTTCCATACCGCGGTGTTTGGTATCATTTGCGAAAGCAGGCATTAGCTGGACAAAGGTAAGTTGAACATATCACCCCTATGGCAACTTATGCTGACATCTCATCTATGTTTTAGGCCTTCAAACCCACAAGAGTTATTTAATTTGAGACACTCCTTGCTCCGGAACATGGTTGAAAGAACTTTTGGCGCATGGAAGAAGCGCTTTTTGATTCTGTCACATCCCCTCAACTATGACCTGGACATGCAACGCAATCTTGTGTTTGCGCTGGGGATACTGCACAACTTTACAGTGGATCACTCAGGGACATCTGGCCACTCCTTCTTTGAATGGAATGAGCAAGACAGCCCGGTGGAAGATGACGATGATCATGACCCCGTTGATCCTCCTGCGCAACCGCTCTCTTGCCGACAGAAGGCTTTATTAAAGGAATGGCGCAACAACATTACGCAAGGGCCATGGGATCAACATCAATCTCATCTCAAAAGACACCAGAGACAAAAAAGGTGCCAATGTTGCTAGCTTGGTTTTTTTTTTGGAAATTGTCTTTCTTCCTATATGCTTGTGGCCATGTTTTTATTTGGTGGCCACCACTATGTTCAATGATGAAATTTCTTCATAAAACAAACATTGTGAGACAATTGAGAAGTAACTGGTTGGTGCAACATCCAATAATCGAAGAGAAGGGAGTCCAGGCTTTTCTAATACTTGAATATGTATACGCCTCTCTTCTGTTTGCTTGACTCAAGACAACAAAGATGGGTGAGATAGCTCCGGCGAATTAATCACACCTGTTCGTTTCTTCCCCATCTCCCAAGCTGAGCTCAGTCTGCCGGCCATATTAAAGTGTGGGCAAGCTTTTAGATAGAATATGCGGTAATCGCTGAGTGGCCACGGTGCAGATGGCAACAAGAGCGTGGCGGATGGCGGCGAGCCTGTGGCGGATGGCAATGAGTCCGTGGCGGATGGCAACAAGTCTGTGGCAGATGGCAACGAGCTTGTGGCGGATGGCGACCAGCTTGTGGCAGATGGCGACGAGCTCGTGGCGGATGGCGATGAGCTCGTGGCAGATGGCGACGAGACTGTGGCAGATGGCGATGAGCCCGTGGTGGGTGGTGTGGGGCAACCGTCAGGATATTGTTGGGCGACAAGCATGACTGTGCTTATTTAAAAGGGGGAAGGGTTGGCAGCGGATTGTCCCCCCAGGGGCTCCGGTTTCGTCCTACCCCCTCTGTGAGCCTGTGTCTCTTGTGTGACAACAGGACACAAGGAAAATGGGGGGACTCTGGTTGGATTTCTTGGGATAAAGAAATAAAAACAGAGAGAGAGGAAAGAAAGAGAGAAAGAGAAGATCAGGCCTAGACTTTAAGTCTTAATTAATTGATCTGGGCTATTCTCAACCTGGAAAAGTTGGATGCCAGCTGTGCAAGGCCAAGAAAGAGTGCAACAGCCTCCACTCACAACAAGGAAACGTTGGTGGGATTCAGAAGTAGGGTCACTACTCTGCTCTGGTTTTGTAGGTCTTAACCAGAGATAACCTTTTGATCTTTTAAGATTGAAAGAGTTGAATAAAAGAAGAAACAGTCAAGAGCAACAGAGTTTCACTCTGGATAAGCAAGGTTCAGTGAAAAGAGTCTACTTACTGTCAATATCCTAGGCGCCTGTGACGGTAGGTATACTGGGAGCGTGGTAGTCTCTTTGGTGGTGATCCTGGGTTATCTGGGGCGTGGTTCTGGTGTGCTGAAGTCTGTAGATCCTCCTCAGGCAAGGGGGATCCTGACTTCGAAAATTTTCACAGTTTGCTTATGTAATTACATATGTACATGTGGTTTGGCGCGCCTGTTAGCGCTGACACGTCACAACTGCGCATGCGCGCCATAACTCAAGAACTCAGGGAAGGAGTATAGTTACAAAGAATTGATAAGTTGTAACTAGGGTTAAAATTGCATGAGGAAACAGAAAATGAAGTCAAAACAGTGATATCTCTTAAGATGAAAAGGATATGAAGTACTTTCATATGTAATGAGTAGAAAAGAGGCAGAGTTTAGGTCAACTGTGTTGACTCTAAGGCTGACACCCTCCCTGTGAGCCCACTAATCACTTGATTAGGGCCTTCCTGGACTACTATAACAACTGGCCCACTTTTGCTTGTTGCTGCGGCACAGCTGGAGGTTCATCCATAGGGCCTTTGGGGATTTCAACATGTATTGTGAGATTTGTGGGCTGTTTGTGCCATTTTGTGAGAAAAAAACGCCCCAAAACTTAGATCCAGAGGTCTAGGATTGTGTGGATTTAAGAAAGTGGGATGTGCAATTTTGAAAGGTCATTTTCTTACAAGGTCACCCCTTGCAAAAATATACCTTGTGAAATTACACATGGAAAATCTGAGGTGGAAATTTACAAGGTCTTTTTTGCAAGGACTTCCATTACAAGGTCAAGATTTGGACAACTCCTTGTAAAACTAGAGGCCAAGGCGGCTGTGCCGCTGCAGGAGTCAATTTATGTAAGTATGTGATCTCACAGTATATGTTGCAGCTTATTAATATATGATTTCAGTATCTTCACATTGAAATCCACATATCTTTTTACTGTGTTTATGGTACAGAAGGTGAAAGTGGCCCATTATAGCACTGTATTTGCAGGGGCTCAATGGAAACATCTGTAACATGGGCAAAGCTTGCCTTCTGTACCATAAACACAGTGAAAAAAATGTATGAATTTGAAAGTGAGATATTCAAAACACCTATTCATAAACTACAAAATTAACTCATGAATATTATATACTAGGGAACTTGCGGCTGCGCCGCAGAAAATTAACTCATCACATCTGCCACAAAAGATGAACTTGGCACAGAATAATGGAGTACTTCCTGTCAATCAGGAAAGTCAGATCTGACCGGCCAGATTTCAGATTTTGCAGGGAAATCTAGGTCCTCAAAGATCCCCAAAGTGATCCAGAGTTCCAGATTTCAGATTTCCCTGCGGAATCTGAAATTCCAGATCTGTTCCAAGGTGACGGGAAGTCCTCCAATAAACCTGCATTTGTTGTTGCTTTCTTATTTTGGTGTAATAAAATATGTAACAAAAACATGACCCAAGGGAATTCAGTATTCTTGAATAAACCACTGAGTTCAGACAAATTGGTCATAGAGCAACCCCAGGTTCACGGGGAGTCTGTCAAGTTGTCAATAAAATTGGTTTCTCAAACCATAAAAATTGCTCTGTAGAGGCCATACAACATTTCAATCCCACAGGAATCAAGCACATTGGAAAACAATGAATGATTTATAAATAGAAAGAAAAGAAACTTTTCCAAATGGATAACCTGAAAATAAAAATAAAATTCCACATTGGAGCAAGAGAGCTGAAGGATCTGTTGGTGAAATGGAATGGATAAAAAAAGCCTTACAAGTTTTTTTGCCAATACTGATATTTTGCTACTTGAGATTATGTATCTATGGGTACTCTACTTGGAGCCCTGTGGGGATTATATGCTTTGAGATGTGGCATCAAATGCACAGCAAACAAATCATGCTGTGAGAGATACTAAATCAGGGTAACTAAGTCTCATCTTCTCCAATTTAGGCAAAATGGAAAATGGAGGAGTGGATAGAAATTGTACACCGCTTCAATGATGTGACCTACAGGCAAGACTTGTACTCTGACTGGTTCTTTCCACCAACCTGGAATCATCCCACTTTTGGTCCAGGAAATCTTTACATTCATTCAATCAGTAACAGTTCACTCTCATTTGATTTCAAAATGATAAAAGGCTGATTTTTTTCCACCAAGCATCCTAAAAGACAGTTTCTACTGAGGGTGTCATACTTGGGAGTCTATAATGAGCAACTCCACAATTTGCACATTCCGAGCACGTAATGTACCCCTCCGCCAGTGAAAATCCGACAGCAAACAAATGGGATGTTTTTTGCAGATCCAGTAAGAGAAGAAGTCCTGGCAAATGTCGGACAGGTGGCCGTGTTAATGAGCAGGAGAGAACAAGAGCGGTATGTATGTAGCTGAGCCTGACTGGAATGTGCGCTGTGGTAAGACTAATCCACTTACAAACACGTCAAAAATAGGGAAGAATTAATATAATAGTATATTATAAAGTACAAACAAAACCCTGTTAGTACAAATTAACATACAAGCTACAGATTACATAGAATTGTCAATTAAATTATCACCCAGAAAACCAGTACTAGTCTATTTAGTTACATACTCAAGTACATAGTAGAATTCTAGTTTTCACATACAAATCACACACATTACATAGTACAAATCTACACTAGGACTGAAAGGGACACTGCTGAAAGATTCCATTATCACATGTTAGAAAATCTACTCTTAGATCATGTTTTCACCCCAAAGAGGAACAAGCCAAGTGATCTCAACTCAAAGTAGAATACTATTTCACAAATATCATGTACAGCATCCCAATATAGGTTATTATTTCACACTACAACTGTACAGCATCCCAAAGTAGTATTCTATTTCACACTTGTAAAATCCACTCTCAGACTAGATTATTTACTATATAAGGAGGCCTCTTCTGCCCCTTCTTGTTCCCTTTCTTCCCCATGCCAGCATAAATAGTAATATTAAGAAATTACTTCCGCTTCCATCACCCATCTAAATAGTAAGATCATAATAGTAATAATTATAATATAAATTGAATTATAAATTGAGAACTTGATAACATAACAAATATAAATTGACCCTTCTAAAAAAAAGTCACTTACGTCAAACTATAACATCTCTCATCCCACGCACAGAGTCCTGGTTCTTAGGGTCTGTAGTAGAAATATTTAAGAATACTTCTTCTGATTTAGCCACACTAAATTCTTAGTGTAAAATTCTTCCAGAGTTTATTATAGGAAGGCAGCCCTTCAAGCACCTTTAGCCTAAACTTACTTAGTTTTTGCTATTTCCCTTCCAAGCTCAGATCACGCCCTGCGTAGAAGTTCCACAAGTGGTGTCCCAACAGTGGCCAAATCTTCCTTTAGAAATTATTCTTAATCAAATTTTACAACTCTAAACCTTAAATAAAACTTACTTTACGCACTTTTTCCAAATTTACGCGCTTTCTTCATCTCTTCCTCATTTTACGCGCTTTTCTTTAGCAAGTTTACGCGTAAAATTATCTAAAAATCAGATTTAAAACACTTTAAATTCCAAATTACCTTTTTTAGTCATGGCGCACCGAAATCTTCCGCCACCAATTAACCTTTACGCTAATGCTGGTCAATATAGAGAAGGCGCTGCTTCTCCAGAAAGTGATTTACCACCTTTGGACGAAATACGCGCGCCTCCGTCGACTGATTCGTCTAGACAGCGCGGCTCTCGTCTTCTGGTGCATAATGTAGAGCGGGAAGTTTCTTTACCCAAATATGAAGGTCCGGCTACGGGCGCAAAAGCTGTAAAAATTAAACCGATGGATAAAGAAATTTATTTTGATGGAACTAATATTACAATCGAAAAATTCATCATGCGGTTCGAAAACGCGGGATGGACGGACGATGCTAGCGCGAGGGATCTGGCGAAACAGGTGGTATTCTTCGTGCGGGGAGAAGAATTGAAGGACGAAATCGAAGAAATGAGGGGATTTATTAACTGCGACTGGGAAGGTTTGAAGCAGGAGCTTCTCGACCGATTTGGAAAAGCGTTACCATTAGTTAAATATACAAATAAAGATCTTAAAAACTTAGTAAACGCCGCCATCAAGAAAGGCGGAATCAGTACTCTCAGCGAATTCAAAATATTTAAAACAAAATTCGAAACTATAACTCACTATTTAGTACAAATGGGTTATAACGCCAGCTTGGAAGAATTTCGAGACATGCTTTTGGGAGCGCTCAGTCGACAATTGGGCTCAGCTGTCACGAAAGAGTTGATTCGAGATGATCAGATGGAGATTTCGAAAGATGGTGGTGATATTTTGCCGAAATCTAGCGTTTTATTACGGTACATTCAGCGTGAGGTCCAATCAGCGTCTATTCTAGAAAGACGAGACTTATGGAGCGGACACGAGGAATCAGAAAACTCACCGTCCACGTCAAAAGCCGAAAAGCCAAAAATTGAGCGGGTTGTAGAGCGCGTCGTTGAGAAACCTGTTGCGGAAAAATTCAAGAAGCAAATACAGGATTTAACTAGGCAATTAGCCTCTTTATCTGCTGGAAAAATGGCACCGCCTCACTTGCCATCTGTATCAGCTCCTGCAAATGAGCCCTACAAAAGACCAGATTTTAAGTGTTACTATTGCTACCAAGAAACCCATGGTAGTAACAGCTGTGGGATCTTTGCTTATGACGAAGCGCATGGCTTAGTTAAGAAAGACGGAAGAAACTTTCTCCTACCAGATAATACGGTTATTCCCTGGAATACGCGCCGACCAATTAAAGAAGTCGTTGACAGATTTAACGAGTCTAAACCTAAGGAAATAATTACTTCTTTTGGTCAGCTGGAAAAATGCGAACCGGAGGAGAGGATGATGTATGAGGCGGATATCGGCAAGCGCACGCGATCGGAGAAGGAACCGGAGAATTCTGGAGGAAGCAAACGGTCGAAGGGCGGAAAGGAATCGGTTATGGACGTCGACGTCGAGGATCTTCTTCAAAAAGCCGCAACCCAAAAAACATCTAAAGAACCTATTAAACCTAAGTCAGGATCAACTAAGGTCAGGTTTGAGGAAGCAGACGAAGAAGAAATGGAGAAAGAGAAACCAGTTCGAAAAACTCACTTAGAGCGGACTTTAGCTAAGGAATTTCCTGGCGTTGAGGAAGAAACCGCTAAGCGCATGTTGACTGAAGGGCGTATGACTCTGAGCTATGGTGAAATTTTCGCGATATCCAACGGAGTGGTGGACATCTTTAAAAAGAAGATTTCTAATCGACGCGTTCCAAACGAGGAAATTAATTCTACTAAACATGCCGGAATAGTACTAGAAAATTCAGAGGACTTACTTACTACACATTATTCATGCCCTTTAGGTTATATTAAACTTAAAATAAATAATATCAGTGAGGAAGCTCTCTTAGATACGGGATCTATGGTTAATTTGATTCCAGAGAACTTGGCGCAGCAGTTAGGACTCGTCATAACTGAAAAACCAATGAATTTAAAGGGAATTGGCGGTCACCATACGGGAATACTTGGCATAGCGGAAGGAGTCGAAGTAACAATAGGAAAACTTACTCGAGTAGTCCATTTTTGGGTTGCGCGAGGAGCACTCCAATTCATACTCGAGAAACCTTTTCTAGTCGATGTTAAAGCTACAATTAAATATAACGAAAATGGGGGAGAATCATTAGCTATAATGGACTCCAAAGATAAAACTTATTTAATTCCAATTCTTACGCCGACAAATCAGAAATTTGAAACTTCTATACCGGTGAATACGGCTACCCGGGATTTTTTAGACTAGACCCGGGGCTTCGACAAACAGTAGAAGTTCTGGGGAAACAAGAAATTAGTTGTAATGCCACCAAGTACAAAACGGTAGCAAGGAAGATCAAACCAGTTAATATACCTATGCCGCTATCTGTAAATCCGCCTCTCTCAAGGCCGCCTTTATCGCGGGATCCATACAAGACTCCAGTAATCCCTAATCCGCCTAAATTCATTCCTACAGAAAAAGTAACAGAAGAGAGATTAAAATTAATCAACTTCGGTCCTCCGGATTGGTTATCAGAAGAAGAATATAACTTATTTTGTTTCATTATTGTTCTTCGACAAGCCGCGCTAGCTTTCACGGAGAAGGATCGCGGACTTCTCAAGCATTCTTATGGGAAGCCGTACGTTATTCCGGTAGTTCCGCACGAACCGTGGCAATTAAAGCCAATTCCTATTCCTGGACCAATTAAGGAAACATTTACCGAGTTAGTTCGTGAAAGAATAAATACTGGATTATACGAGCCATCCACTTCAAGTTATACTAGTCCGATATTTTGTATTAAGAAACAGGACGGAAAATTAAGAATTGTACACGACTTACAGAGGTTAAATAAAGTGACTATTAAAGACGCCGGATTGCCGCCATCGGTGGAAGAGCTAGTTCAGTCTTTTACGGGTCGAGCGTGCTATGGCTTAGGTGATATAATGGGCGGTTATGACAAAAGAGAATTAGCGCCTGAATCCCGACCTTTAACTACATTTGAGACGCCATTGGGAAGATTTCAGCTTACCAGATTACCTCAAGGCGCCACGAATTCTGTCGCTGTTTACCAAGCGCAGATGATGTGGATACTCCAGCCGGAGATTCCTCAGCACATTGGTATCTTTATAGACGACGGCGGAATAAAGGGGCCGGAATCAGATTACGGAGGAGAAACATTAAAAGAAAACCCAAAAATCAGGCGATTTATTTACGAATACGCGGTAACTTTAGAGAGAATTTTGTTTAGAATAGAAGAGGCGGGACTTACAATTTCAGCTAAAAAATTCGCCTGCTGTGTACCGGCGTTAGATCTTGTTGGACACGTCGTATGTAAAGAAGGACGTCGAATTTCGAAGAAGAAACTGAATAAAGTCGAAACTTGGCCTGTACCGAAGAATGTAACAGAAGTCAGGGGTTTTTTGGGAGTATGTGTATACGTTAGAATGTTTATTAAAAGTTTCTCGACGGTTGCCGCGCCTCTTCGTCGACTTACGTGGAAAGATGCTACCTGGGAATGGACAGCAGCGTGCCAAGAGTCTTTTGAAGCGTTGAAGAAGATAGTCGGGGCGGATATAACTCTAAAGAAATTAGATTACGGTCAATCAGCAGGAATAATTAAGTTATTGGTAGATTCTAGCGTTATCGCGGCAGGAGCGGTACTTACGCAGGAAGATGACGAAAAGCAAGATCGACCAGTTCAATATGAGTCTATAGTTTTTTCGAAGAGGGAGTCGAGTTATTCTCAATCAAAACTCGAGCTCTGCGGTGTATCTAAAATCCTTAAAAAATTACAAACAGTATTGTGGGGTCAACATTTCCAATTACGTGTTGATGCTAAATGTTTAATTGGAATGATTAATAACCCATCCTTACCTAATGCGCCAATGAACCGGTGGATAGCTTTTATTCAATT
Organism: Puccinia triticina; assembly: GCF_026914185.1. NCBI lineage: Eukaryota > Fungi > Basidiomycota > Pucciniomycetes > Pucciniales > Pucciniaceae > Puccinia > Puccinia triticina. Next base: position 1,371,034 of record NC_070559.1, on the reverse strand, counting down.
TTTTTCGTATGATTTAGTTCACACTCCTGCTAAGACGTTTACGATGCCGGATGGCCTTTCTAGACGACCGCCGGATTCTGACGAAAAGGACGCACCGTGTTTTGACGAAGATGAAGTTTGGGTAAAACCTCATCCTGGCTTTGGAACCAAAGCTGCTTTCTCTGTACAGCTGTTGGGGACAACAGCAAAGTTGGGGGAGGACGTGCTCGAGTTACAGCAAGGATTCTGGAAGAAATTAGAAATCTACTTATCAACAATGAATAGGCCAGCGGAGACGAGTAAGGAAGAGTTTAAGTATATTATTCAAAAATCTGCCTTTTTCTTTATTTCAAATGGTACACTACATAAGAAAAGTCAGCCCTTTGCGCAAGTAGTAGTTACAGTACCAGAAATACAAAAGAAGATACTATACGAGTTGCACGAAAGTCTCGGCCATCGTGGAACGGATGAAACGTATTGGCGAATTAAATTGCGGTTTTGGTGGCCTAATCTTAAAAAAATAGTTAAAAATTGGGTTCAGTCTTGCGAACCTTGTCAAAAAAGAAGTAAAATATTACCATTGGAAGAAAAGAATGCTACAGGAGAGGCGACAATATTTGGTAGAGTTAGTCTGGATACTGTTCATATTAAAGCCGGACGATGGAAATACTTAGTAATAGCTCGAGATGATCTCTCGGGGTGGGTTGAAGCTGTAGGAATGGAAAAAATTCAAGCAAAAAAGATAGCGCAGTGGTTTCTAGAAAGCTGGATTTATCGTTACAGCGCGCCGAAAACGGTCGTGGTAGACGGAGGATCTGAATTTGGAAATCAGTTTCAAGAATCTTTAATTAATCTAGATATTAAAGTAAAAGTTACGACACCCTACTATCCAGAGGCAAATGGGATGGTAGAGCGTGGACATCAAGCCATTAAGGATACATTAGTTAAACTCTGCGGTACAGAGGGTAAAAAATGGCGAACTTTTCTTCCTCTAGTATTATTCGCCGATAGAATCTCAACTAAGAGAACCTCAGGTTATTCGCCCTTCGAGCTTGTTTTCGGTCAACAAGCCATTCTCCCTTTGGACTTAGAGTTTGAGTCATTTTTAGGCATTAACTGGGACGCGATAAAATCAACTCAGGAGCTTTTAGAGGCTCGAGTTCTTCAATTACGACGTAGGGATAAAATTTTACAAAAAGCTCATTCGCATTTGTTAAAAACTAGACAATACTCGGTAGACTACTGGAATGACAAGAAAAAATCTAGAGAATCATTAAAGGAGAAGGATTTAGTATTAGTATACAATAAAAGTCTGGATTCTCAGTGGGGGAAGTTATTTGAAAATAAATGGAACGAGCCTTACCGAGTTCGTCGACAGATGCCCGGCGGATCCTACGAACTGGAGGAGCTAGACGGTTCGGTTTTAACTAGAAAATACGCCGCATCGCACGTTAAATATTATCACAAACGAAACGAAGACATACGGAACGCGACACTTACCACCTTGGTTAACCTTCTTATCTAAGGAGTCGAGGCTATGGTATTTGGCGAAGAAGCTGTCGAGAAGCACATGGATATTGGTCTATACAAAAGAATAAATGAATTAAAAATAAGTAAGTATATTAGTATAAACGGATTATAAGGGGAAAATAGGACGTACCATCGAGAAACTGTTTTGAATCTCAATATACATTTGAATTCGATCTTGTTGTTCGAAATACGAGCGAGGGAGATGTTTATGGCAGTATTTTTGTATAATAACTAAAGCGATTTCGGCGAGTTTGTTGAGTTCGGTTTGGGAGAAACAGTCACCGACGATAATAGGTTCACCGTTAGGGGCTAAGAGTTTAGATACAGCAAGTTCGTCGGCTAAACGACTAGCGTTTGGGTCAAAGTCGTCATGAATATCAATAGGGGAATTGCAAGACATTTTTCTTTTAGAAGAGGTGGATTTTAGTAAATTTTAGTTTAGTAGTTGTCTGGGAATAGGGAAGAAGAAGAGAAAGGAGGCCAGTTTAAATACTCACAATTGCACGAGGACGACAAACTTAACGAGAATCGAGAAGACGAGCGGAAAATCTGATCCACGAAGAAAAGGGAGCTGTCTCGATCGAAGAATAAGTAGTATCATGAAAAAGTCGATCAGAGTTGAAATTGTAGTCTAGAGTTGAAAACGAGGAAGTATGAAATTAGTCAGGATCACGAAAAGACGTCAAATAATAAATTTTATGAAGCTTACTAGGGAGCAATGCCGGAAGTCAAACGTGCAGGATCACTTGGCACCACGAAGACTGATAGAACCAGAGAGAGGAAAGCCGCTGTGGAATCGATTAAGAGGTCGGCTGCGAAGAATTATAACGACGTGAAAGTGGATCCTAAGTGGTACGGTTGGTTTCGAAGGGATCGTGAAGAAGGAAGCTGTGGGGTTGGCTGAAATCCGAGCTGTGAAGATTCTTGGTGCGGCGAAAGAGGCTTTACCGGGACGAACTTGATGGATGATTCGTAGTGATTGTGAGGGGAGGATGTCGTGCTGGGAGATCGGTTGAACGAGTATCGAATACTAGTGAATACGAACAATATCGATTATTGAAGTCGTCAAAATCGGTACATCTGTGTCAGTGAAAGGTAACGACCTATGTAATGTCGTGATATCTAGTCAATTCGACATATCACAGCTCAATCACTCAGAAGCCCAAAGGAGAACGCGCGAGCTGGCGACAATGTAACATCTTAGGAAAATCAAATATCACACTCATCAATCACGAAACTCAGCGCAACCATGCGGCGCAGAAAAACATTTTATAGGAAAAGTTTCATTTCTTTCATTAGTCTTCTTTCTGTTGTCTGAGGGCAGACATCTAAGTTGGGGGAGGATGTGGTAAGACTAATCCACTTACAAACACGTCAAAAATAGGGAAGAATTAATATAATAGTATATTATAAAGTACAAACAAAACCCTTCTAGTACAAATTAACATACAAGCTACAGATTACATAGAATTGTCAATTAAATTATCACCCAGAAAACCAGTACTAGTCTATTTAGTTACATACTCAAGTACATAGTAGAATTCTAGTTTTCACATACAAATCACACACATTACATAGTACAAATCTACACTAGGACTGAAAGGGACACTGCTGAAAGATTCCATTATCACATGTTAGAAAATCTACTCTTAGATCATGTTTTCACCCCAAAGAGGAACAAGCCAAGTGATCTCAACTCAAAGTAGAATACTATTTCACAAATATCATGTACAGCATCCCAATATAGGTTATTATTTCACACTACAACTGTACAGCATCCCAAAGTAGTATTCTATTTCACACTTGTAAAATCCACTCTCAGACTAGATTATTTACTATATAAGGAGGCCTCTTCTGCCCCTTCTTGTTCCCTTTCTTCCCCATGCCAGCATAAATAGTAATATTAAGAAATTACTTCCGCTTCCATCACCCATCTAAATAGTAAGATCATAATAGTAATAATTATAATATAAATTGAATTATAAATTGAGAACTTGATAACATAACAAATATAAATTGACCCTTCTAAAAAAAAGTCACTTACGTCAAACTATAACATCTCTCATCCCACGCACAGAGTCCTGGTTCTTAGGGTCTGTAGTAGAAATATTTAAGAATACTTCTTCTGATTTAGCCACACTAAATTCTTAGTGTAAAATTCTTCCAGAGTTTATTATAGGAAGGCAGCCCTTCAAGCACCTTTAGCCTAAACTTACTTAGTTTTTGCTATTTCCCTTCCAAGCTCAGATCACGCCCTGCGTAGAAGTTCCACAGCGCTCCAGTCAATCACACACTATCTTTGGGATTGTGATCAAATCACAATTGCATAGTGATAATGGCGGTGTCAGGAGTAGTAAAGTGTGTCTGATCAATTTGGCTGGGAATGAACGCGCTAGCAGTGAACTCGAGAGAAGAAGCAAAGGTTCCTTCATCAACAAGAGGTATGGACTAAGCACTCTGAATACTTGATAGCGTTACTCAGACTCAGAGCAGTTGTCAAGTAGAGTGCCGGAAGCAATTCAATAGTGAAAACGACGAAATCAGCCATTGAGTTGAGGTTAGTTTTGTTGAGGGACCAGCGGAACCTGTACGTGCAACTGGCTTTCAAGATTCTTGAGGTTCTGCTACGGTGACGGCGAGGCAACTGCTTGAGGGTCCTTGTGAGCTTACGGAAGGCAACGGTCCGGTAAGTCGTATCCGGATCAGTTGGGTCTCCTGTTGACGCTGGCAGGGAGGCGGCGAGGGCGAGCTGGAAAAGGAAAAGATGTGGTCGAACATACTCTCTTCTGACAACCAGGAAGTCTTGGAGATTTCTTGGTAGTTCGTGACCCACTTGAAATTCCTGAAGCTGTCCACGAGCTTCTTGGTATTGGCCTCCTGGGAATACATGACCTGTCAGCTTCAAGGAGCAGGCTTTCCGATATCAAACTGTGGGTTGCAGGATCAGTGGAAGTACTCTGGAAGAAAGTTAGCGAAAGAAGACCATACCAAATTGTATGTACGAGCTGGATGCCCGACCAACAAATCGTAAATATGAAGAGATCTAAATATGACAGAATGCTAATCCAATTGAGGACACCAATCAATGCGAGACATTTCCGGTCGAGTGAGCTCGACATTTCTGGCCAAGTGAGCTCTTATGCTCTTGTATGTCAAGAACATTTGGGTGAAAATAAATGTGCAGTCACATGGCGGGTTGACTTTTGCGGACTGGAGATTGACAGCGATGGTGTTGCTCATCAGATGGGGAAACGCGACAAATTTACAAATTTGGCTATTGGCAGGTTGTTGTGAGCCAAATCTGGGAAATCAGCTCGCATAATACGCGCTGAGCACAGACATTTGATAATATTCAGGAATTGACTCTGCACCTTACGCGAACGGAGATTGCCATGTAAACACTGGATTAAGAAAACAGAGCAACAAACATAGCATTCATGGACGGTGCATTTGGAAACTTGTTGAGTAGAAATGGGTAACTTTTAGACATTTGATTTTCGGACTTACTTCGCGCACTGCGAGAAACTCTTCGCGCACTGTGGCGGTCGTCGTCTCGACGTCCCGCCCCCAGTGCGCGCTTTCGCCACGGCTCTTCGCGCACTGTGCATTCCCCCCAAAAAACGGCTTGCATTTCTTGAAATATTTTTTGATGAATCAATAGAATGAATTTTTATGATCCCCCTAAAAAATAATCAAGTCATTTAGGGGTCTCCTTGAGCCTAGAGAAAATTGACATGAAAAAATCATATTTTAACGCGGCAGGGACCTGTAATACCGCTTCTTGTGCCCCAGTAGCCCCAAAAATTTCACAGTATCATGGTACATGTGCAAATTCATGACCTGATAATTTTCAGAATTTTCACCAGCTTTTCTTTAGCCCAAATAGGTATTGTGTTTATTATTTTGCGTATATGTATAACTTTTTTGTTCCACACAACAAAGGTACAAAATTTTGAGAGCACAGAGAAATATGCTTCAAATTAATTCCCTGAAATTCCTAGCAATAGTGTGTCATTATAAAATGAGATATAAGGGGTGCGCAGCAGGCTTAGTAGGAAAATTACTGCTAACTGTATAGCTTTTTTGTTACACACCCAAACAGTCCCAAAATTTCAGAAATTTTTTCATTGTGGATATTCTCCGCGCCATAAATTTCTTGGCAATAGTGTGTCATGATAACATGAGATATAAGGGGTGCGCGGCGGGCTTAGTAGGAAAATGGCGGCTACATGTATAGATTTTTTGTTACACGCTGAAACAGTCTGAAATTTTCAGGAATGTTTCAATTTTTCATATTCTCCGCGCCATAAAGCTCTTATCAATAGTGTGTCATTAAAACATGAGATAAGTTAGCAGTCATTTTCCAACTAAGCCCGCCGCACTACATCTCATGTTATCATGACACACTATTGCCAAGAAATTTATGGCGCGGGGAATATCCACAATGAAAACATTTCTGAAATTTTGGGACTGTTTGGGTGTGTAACAAAAAAGCTATACAGTTAGCAGTAATTTTCCTACTAAGCCTGCCGCGCACCCCTATATATCTCTGGGAAAAATTCTGAAAATTATCAGGTCATGAATTTGCACATGTACCATGATACTGTGAAATTTTTGGGGCTACTGGGGCACAGGAAGTGGTATTACAGGTCCCTGCCGCGTTAAAATATGATTTTTTCATGTCAATTTTCTCTAGGCTCAAGGAGACCCCTGAATGACTTGATTATTTTTTAGGGGGATCATAAAAAGCCATTCTATTGATTCATCAAAAAATATCTCAAGAAATGCAAGCCGTTTTTTTGGCGGAAAATGCAGTGCGCGAAGAGCCGTGGCAGAAGCGCGCACTGGGGGCTGGACGTCGAGACGACGACCCCCACAGTGCGCGAAGAGTTTTCCGCAGTGCGCGAAGTAAGTCCGTTGATTTTTTGCTGTGAGCTGCATTTGGGTACATGCATATTTATCGATCCAAGCTTGGAACAGCTGATTGGATTGGACAATAGCTTTTCTCTGTCTCCAGGGGCAAAAGCTGGGGCACATCGAATATAAAAGGGAGCCAATGTCAGAGGAGTGTTCCAGTAAGGCCACTGGGAGGTATTGACTGGCTCTGCCGTGATTGTCGTCCTCCCAGGCAGTGTCTTACATTAAAAATCATTAGTTACGCCAACAAGTCCTTTCTTCGCGCACCACTGACAGACCCTACAGTGGGGAAGTGCTGCGCGAAAAAAGGAGTTGTTGATGTAATTAAGGATTTTTAATAAATGGATAGATGAATGAAAACCCCATGATGGCATTTCATGATCAGTAATTAGACTTCCATTCTCATTTTATTTGAGCACTGTTAAGAGTCCCTGTTTTCCATCTGACTTGGCATGGGCTTACTAGTTTTTGTTGAGTTGAGTCAAATAGATTTCTTGTTGCCTAGAGCTGGGATTTGATAAATGGAAATCCTACATTCAGTGAGCTTGAAAAATCTCAATGCCTCCCCCCATGCCTCATGCAGAGTCATTATAGTATCTGATGAAAAAACCTCTCATCTTGCAAACACAATTTTTTCTACAATCTGAAGGGATATTTTATAAAGCTTTCATTCTACCTATAAGGTAGTTGGAAAGTGTCAAAGAAAGATAGGTTATGTCTGTTTTTTATTAATCCAGGCTGTCAGGTTTGTGTTTGAAATTTTTGACGTACATTTTAGACTGGTAGTATGTATGGCATCAGGAATTAATCAAAAATTAAACTGTCAGATTTATAAACAAAATGAGGCAAACTACCACACTTGGTTCCTGAGTGCAATATCACCCAAACAATGTCAAAAAAAAGGAAGAAAGAAATATAGGGTTTTGAGGGAGATCTTTGCATTGAAAGGCAAAAGAAAGGATAAAAAGTAGGAGGTTTGAAAACTTTGAGTTTCAACTGATACATCAACGGGTACATGAATTCCGTTGTGGGAGTGGAGGCGACAGGAGGCGGCCAGCAGCCAGCGCGGCTGGGCGGCCGTTGTCTCGCTTGTGTTGCCGGCAATGGATTGGATGTGGAGGGTGAGCTGGCAGGTCTTCTGGTCGACGCCCAAGGTGAACACTGAGCAGCCGTTGGCGGAGGGCACCATGCAGAGGATGTCGGCGCAATGGGCGCGGATCGTCTGGAGCCGCATACACGACTTGGTGTCCCAGAAATGCACATTGCCCAGCGCGTCGCCCGAGATTAATGTGCCACTGGAGAGAGAGAGATGTTTTCAGAGGCGGCTGGTGTGGTGAGAGAGAGAGAGAGAAAGGGCGACTGACTTGAGGACGGCGACGGTGCAGACGACGCGTATATGTTTGGCACGTTCATCCCTAGTGCGTACCGTAGGGAGGCTCCCTTGACCAGAAAACTATGGCCGAGGACGTAGCGGATCTTTGCTGCGCAAGGACTGTTCAGATCCGGGTCACCGCCTCATGTCCTGTTGGGTGAAGCTGTGTGTTCCCTTTCCGGTAACCGAAAAAGGAAGGTTCTGACTGAGCCGGCCTTGGTTAGGCGTCTATTCCCCGCCCCTGCTGGGCATAGGATGCCCTTCATGGTTCGCGAGGATCATCAACTGTGCTGCGCAAGGCTTAGCTGTCTTTGCCGCCAAGAGCGTGATGGAGGCCAGCTCTTCTGACGCCTTGTCCAAGTAAAATGTGACGTCTGTCGTCGGGAGGTCCGTTTTGTTGGCGATGCTACCCCGTTTCTTTGAGTTTGTGAGCTTGCCTAACCGGGCTAGACTCTAGAAGGTCATGATGGCGAGGTCAGCCGCCGCGTCGTTGTAAGCGTTGACGCAGTAGCGGATGTTTGCAGTCGCAATCAGCTGCCACAGCATGACCGGAGGCTTAGGGGTCCACTTCTTGATCCTAGTGTCGACCCGTGCGGAGGCTTTCATCATGAGGTCGATGTGGGCTTCATTTCAGCTTGGGAAATTCGCCGGGTGGAGGTTTTCCGAGACTGGAGTCGGCGCCACCGGCGACAAGGAAGAGCTGCGAGTCGTTGGGCTCCTGGAGCGGGGGAGGAGTTTTGGAGGGTGAGATGCCCCAGGCGAGGCTGAGGAGAGGGGTGTTGCAGGGGTCAAGCTTGCAGACGAGCTCGAGCTGGTTGTCGGCGATGGCGCCGATGCGGATGGCGCCGTGGTCGCAGCCAATGGCCAGCCGGGTGTGCGGGGGAGGGGGCGAGGGACCAGATGGCAACAGAGGAGGGCATGGCCAGGGTGCGCTAAGCGCGTAGTTGTGATGGGTGTGTGGGCTGGTGGCTGGTGTCCATGAGAGTGGTAACTGGTCCCTGACCTGGTTAGGACCGTTTTGAAAGGCGGAGGTTACTCTTGGCTTGTGAGCGGTGGCGCGGTGATTATTGCCTTGACAATGGCGAGGGTTGGGATGGGGCGCGGTGCTAACAGTTTGCGGTGTTGTGCTTGAGGCAAGGCCAGATTATCTATAAAAGGTGGGCTGGTGTGCGGGGAGATTGTTCCTCAGTCAAACCACTGTGCTGCACTTCCAGCCAGGGGTTCAGCTCATGCCCCTCCGCTGTTGCATTTGCGCAGTTTGGGGGGCTTATTTGGTGCCCCCCCTTGTAAGGGTTCTGTGAACCCTCACTGGAAGGAACGGAGGGACGGAGGGCCAAAGGCCTGAAGTCTATAAAAAGAATGTGAATTTCTGAGATCGGCCGATGAAAGAAGGAAGAAGGGGAAGACCAGCTTGGGGGAGAAGAGAAGAGATGGGATCAAAACTATATAAAGCGGGAATACTATGTATAAGCATGGATAATAATGCTTCTATTACAACACAGCTTATGTAAGGGTGGAGCCTTGGTGAAACCCTTACACCCCTTTGCACAATGCCCTTGCGGCGCGCTGGGGGTCATCTGCCCACTAATTTTTAACCCCGCCAGACGGGGATGGGTAGTGGGGCGTCTCTGTTGGGTTTTTGATTTCTTTGTGTTTGCTGTCACTATTTTGTGTCAATTTTATTTGTTGGATAGGCCCATACTTTTTTTCTTGTGACAGAATAGGGGGAACCCTTGACTTTTTTTTTGCAATTTGTGTGAATTGTAGGGGAAACCCTTGATCTTTGTTTTTGTCACTGCAAAAAAAACTGTGTCAACTGTGAGCAGTTGACATGTGGTAACTCTGAGGAAGCTTGTGGTGTTACACCAGCCTTACTCAAGGTTTGACTCAACCCAAGCTTCAATGCACAGTCACTGGGCACCTTGCACAGTGACTGTGCCAACAAAGGCACTTGTGCATCCAGGTGGAGTTACAATGGCAGCTTGACTCGAGTATCCTGCGTGTCAACTGCAAGCAGTTGACCAAGTTTTTTTTGCAGTGTGTGTTTCCCTGTCTTTAATAAACTTGGATTACACATCACCCCCCCCCCCCCAATGTGTAATTTTAAAAGGACCTTTTTTACAAGGCCTTGTACCTTGTAAAACACACCTTGTAAAATTAACCCACCCCGTCTATTATGGTGTTCAAAATTGCATAGGACACTGTTTACATAAAATCATAAAGCAAATTTTGGCTGGGAGATGTCAGCATGCACAAAACTTTATTGACATCTCCCAGCCAAAATTGCAGTTTATGATTTTATGTAAAAAATATCTAATTTTGAAAACCAAATATCTTTGAAATACGGAATTACTTTGCGCACTGCAAAAAACTCTTCGCGCACTGTGGGGGTTGTCGTCTTGACGTCCCGCCCCCAGTGCGCGCTTCCACCACAGCTCTTCGTGCACTGTGCATTCCCCCGAAAAAACAGCTTACTTTTCTGGAGATATTTTTTGATGAGTCAATAGGGGGGTTCACAATAGGATAAAAATAAAACTTTAGAGTCAATTTTAAGGCCTTTATCAACAACTTTTTAAAAATATGGCAGGATGTACAGGATTAGGTGTCCCCTGGCAATCAGAGGGTGTTCTTCATTTTTTAAAAAATTGTCTGTAAAGGCCTTAAAATTGGCTCTAAAGTTTTATTTTTATCGTATTGTGAACCCCCCTAATAGAACAACCTTTTATGACCCCCCCAAAATATAATCAAGTCATTTGGTGGTCTCCTTGAGCCTAGAGAAAATTGAGATGAAATAATCATATTTTAATGCGGCAGGGACCTGTAATATCGTTTCCTGTGCCCCAGTAGCCCCAAACATTTCACAGTATCATGGTACATGTGCAAATTCATCATCTGATAATTTTCAGAATTTTTCCCAGAGATATAAGGGGTGCGTGGCAGGCTTAGTAGGAAAATTACTGCTAACTGTATAGCTTTTTTGTTACACACCCAAAAAGTCCCAAAATTTCAGAAATTTTTTCATTGTGGATATTCTCCGCGCCATAAATTTCTTGGCAATAGTGTGTCATGATAACATGAGATAAAGGGGTGCGCGGCGGGCTTAGGAGGAAAATGACTGCTAACTTATCTCATGTTTTAATGACACACTATTGCTAAGAGCTTTATGGCGCGGAGGATATGCAAAATTGAAACATTCCTGAAAATTTCAGACTGTTTCAGCTTGTAACAAAAAATCTATACCTGTAGCAGCCATTTTCCTACCAAGCCCGCCGCGCACCCCTTATATCTCATGTTATCATGACACACTATTGCCAAGGAATTTATGGCGCGGAGAGTATCCACAATGAAAAAATTTCTGAAATTTTGGGACTGTTTTGGTGTGTAACAAAAAAGCTATACAGTTAGCAGTAATCCAAGTATATTAAAGCCTCAGGTTTATAGAAAAAAAATTCAAGGGTTTCCCCTTACAAAATGCAAAATTACAAAAAGAAATCGAGGGCTTCCCCTTTTACAAATTCCAAGAAAAAATGTCAGGGCCTCAGACAAAATTCAAGGTTGCAGGCCAAAAATAAATTCTGCATGTAAAATCACACCGCAGCCGATAACCAACCACCTAGCGCAGCAAGCTGACGCACCGTGGGCCAACGCCCATCCCTGTCTAGCAGGGTCAAAAAGCGTTGGGAAGTCGACCCCCAGCCGTCAAGCACAAGGGGGGCCCACAAATAACCCCTGTCAGACTGCGCAAACGCAACAGCGGACGGGGTTGAGACGATCACCCGACTGGAAATACAGCCGGGCAGGTCGCCTGAGGAGGAGGTACCCCAAGTTCCCCCTGACTTTATACTTGACATCCCCCCCACCGGTTCCACACCGATTTGCACCCAGAGCCCACAAAACACTCACACATTGCCTCGATCAAGCCCTTCTTGACTCCCCTCATCACCACGTTGCTATAACCCCACCGTCCCCCAAGGCCAACAATGAACGCCTCAAAGTTGAATCAACCGCCCAGCCACGCCACGCAATGACGAATATTGTGAGCCCTTTTCCCATACCCTTCTCTATACGCTCAGCCCTCTCCATCGGTGACCATTAACCCTCCGACTCGCACTCGCCACCTGCCCATTTTTGCTGGATCCACTAGACCCCTTGACCCGTAACCACCAGCCCCGGCCATCGCCATCACAGCACTCAAAAAACTGGGTAACACGTTTCCACTGATACTGAACCCAGTTGAAAGAGTCATAACGACCGGCCCGGACCCTTGACTACTTCTGCACAGCCCATACCAACTATAGCCCGTGGTTAGCCTGGTTGATCAGGCCTTGCATTCAAGATTAAGGACCAGTTCGCCGGCAACGAGGTACCACACACTAATATCGTCGAAACCATCAATCACAAGAGATTCCTTGACCATTTGGGTAAGCTTGATGGCAACTCTTCCCATAGCACAACGTTGCCCCCAGTCTATACGGTTTCAATTGTATTGGAACTTATCCATAATTTGCCGGTTAGATAGCGCTCTTAAGCCACGACAGACTAGCATGACCATGAAGGGGACTCAATCTGAACAAGATTCTCGCGCCGTGATTATCGAGGATTATCGCTTACCTTACAACTTTGGGTCGAGTGGGAAGGAGTGCGGAGCTTGCGGCCACCTCCACTGGGGGAGTTTGGCCACTTCAGCCCAATCAGTTGTCGAGACGAAGAGGTCGCCTGGTCATCAGACATCGGCGGGAGTCGAACCTACTCATCCTACGGATTCTTCGAAAGGTGTTGAGCGTCGCGTTGTGATGGTTGAGAGTGGTACGTTTGCAGGAGTTTTCACGTCTCCTGTGGCTTGACTTAATTGGTAATTGTAAAACGGAGTTCAACTGAAACATCCTCATAAAAACGGTAGCTCAGGACGTTCGGCACGTGGTTTCAACGGGCAGTCGTGCCTCCACGTAAAGACACACCGCGCTAATCGGAGGCCCACCCTTTTACAAACCGGAACAAGCCAGTTGGCGTTGACACTTCAAGGGTGACGGTGTGGACATTTGTTCATATACTGGGAGCCCATTTGTGTGGTTTTGGTCTATATTTCATTCTCATTTGAGACCATAGCTTCCAAATATTATACAGTTGTTAATCGAGGCTTGCGGTGCTGCTTGGTGGAGGGTTGCGGCGGGATGCAAGCCTGGCGAGTTTTGCTTGCGTTTCTTTTGAGGGCAACGGGGCGGCAAATGTTCCCGGGTAGGGACGCGTGTGGGTGTTGGGCTGTGTGGTAGGGGGGGATCTGGTGCCTCCGCCACGAGGTGTGGGTTCAGGGGTGCGCAAAAGCCTTAGTTCAGGGTTGGCTAAGGCGCGCGGGGGAGGTGGGGTGGGTGGGGATACCCTGCAGCGGCGGAGCCGCTTGGCCTCTAGTTTTCCTACTAAGCCTGCCGCGCACCCCTTACATCTCTGTGAAAAATTCTGAAAATTATCAGATCATGAATTTGCACATCCAAATATATTAAAGCCAGCAAATCATAGAATGAAACTTCAAGGGTTCTGCCTATAAATTAACAAAATCACCAAAAAAAATTCAAGGGTTCCCCCTTTGAAAAAAAAGCAAAAAAAAAAAAGGGGGACCTTGCAATAGACTACAAAAAACTCAAACAACACTTGTATTTTCACAGAAAAGTCTCCACGGCGCCTGCCACCCAACACCAGCAATCTGGTGTATCGTGGACCAATGCCCATCCTTGTCTAGCAAGGTCAAAAAGCAGTGGGAAGATGACCCCCAGCGGTTAAGCACAGGGGGGTCACCAAATAGTCCCCCGCCGGACTGCGCAAGTGCTACAGCAGGCGGGGGTGAAACAATCCCCCGGGCTGGAAGCCAAGCCCGCAAGATCGCCTGAGGGAAACACATCCATGCAGGCAGTCCTTATATAGGCGGTCTTGAGTGAATTTGCCTTGCAAGCCATACGCACAACCAGACCAAATCCGATTACAACCCGTACCTACCGCGGCCCCTCATACAGCAACCACCCTCATCTGGATCCAGTCTTGCCATAAGCCACACCACTTGCCCAGCAACCCACCACAAGCGTAACATCTTGACCCCAACCAACACGCCCTTGGTTGCCCTCGGCGAGCGTATCATAGAAACACTCATTGGCACCCACGACACCCTCTCCCATAACCCAGCTTTATGGCTTGTTGTCTTGTGTTGTCTACGCCACGCACGGAAAAGCCCCACCGCATGCTGCAGGAAACACTCCGGGCCAGCAAAAACACTTTACACAGCCAACCTACTTGTTTCAAGGCGCCCAATGTGCTGATCTGCTGTGGAGATGTTCAATTGTTTAGGAATCATTCAGAGTTGCAAGCCTTTGCGGCTCACATCAAGTACCACCAAGTGGGAACATTTTGGCAATATTATAGTGGAGAGAAGGTGTGTTTTGCTTCATTGAGACCATCTGTTATCCTCGAGCTTTGGGAGAATACTTTCTGATTGAGTTTAGCTTCCTTTTCCCTCGCGAAAGTTGCCTCACCAAAGTTAGCCCCAATCTTGACAACATTTGTTGGTGGAAACCACGAAGCCTCAGGTTATTTATGGGAGCTGTAAGCTCATATTTCACTCACTCTCACTCCCATCTCTGCTTTGGCCAGTTCAATTTCTTAATCCAATGTGATACCCTTACTTTTTGCCTCCAAGCTATCGCGATTATGATAAAATCAGGCTAAAAGAAATTGATTTCAGTTTAAAATAAAAGATAGAAAACAATGATGAAAAAGAAACAATTTTTACCTAAAAGAAACAGGAACAATATGGAAATGAGAACACAAAAGAACCTGAACTACCACACACACTAGGACTTTATGGCTGAGACAACAATAAAATAGAAGGTTAGATAAACATGGTCAACAGGATAGATAACGGATAATCAATAAAAAAACTTTAGATTGAGCCGCCTAGACTGATGACCTTGACGAGCAACCGCGCACTATGATTGATAATTGATGTTGACCGCTGGTTGGAAAGAGATGTCGAGATAAGGAAAAAGGGGAATTGATTGCGGTCAACAGAGTCAAGGAGTAGCGGTCATCTGTTCTCGATTTGGAGTCTCAGCACTCGTTGATGTTGAAAGATTTCAGAGAACTAAGAAATGTATTCCAGTTAGACTTGTCATTACTCTAGGTACAATTAATGATGAGAGCAATGATAAATTTAGGTTTTACCTAAGAGCAGACACTAGACCGTGTTCTACTAATGAGATAAGAGTGAGAATAGAAAAATGGAACCTCAACGGTTCAAAGGCTGATTTGATCTTTTCTGCTTTAGCAGACACGGTATCAGTCCTCTTATCTTCTTCTTTTTCTATAGAACTCTTTTGTTCCTTACATTAATCCAGCCAGAGACCAGGCAGGTTCCAAAGCTTAATTTGTTTCCGCGAAATGACTGCGAAGAGTGGTGACGTTATCTGTAGATACATGTCATCCCCTTCTTAGTCTTTTGTTTCCTTCCACTGCTTCTAACACAAACACTTACCGAGTTTTTCTCCGGCTCTTTGAGCGGAATCGGCGTGTTTGGTTCCTCTGTCTTTGGCTTTGCCTGAAGAACATTGGATAGTGCATTAGCAACTATCTACCCATCTGTCTTTGATTTATATCGAACTACATACCTTTGGTAGCAGTTGTGATCGTCTCAAACAGTGGTCGCACTTTGGGGTTTCCCTTGAGCTGAATCTTGTTGCTCACGGTGATCGTACCTGCATGCATCAAAAGATGTTTTCAGTTTACAATCCCGCGGCACCAGTTTGGACTGCGGATGTGGTTTGCTTTTGCTTACCATTCTCCGCAGCTGTTTCGGATCCCGGCATCTTTCTCATTTTATGAGATTGATGCCTTTCACCTAGACGTGAATTCTCACAGACGTCATTGAATCGTGTCCGAGGTAACTTGCCGTACCGCAGCGCAGAGCGCGCAGTGTATTCCAACAGATTGGTGGGTCGCGCCCAACATCCATTTCTTAGGTTCTGGGGGCTCTTTGATTCTTTTTTAAGAATTGCCGGATGGATTGATTGACTCGATTCAAACCAGTGGTGCGAGTGGGATTTACAAAGGCGTGATTGCACTGCTGGTTAGAAAACTTTGATTGATGATTCAATTTCTTCATGCGCTTACAAATGAACTCGATCTGGTCTAGGCCACTATGAACATCTGCCCTATTTCAAGGGAACGATTCACTCCATCTATCATGTACGCAAATATGATATCTTCCAAGTTAGCCAACTGCCGATTGCAATTTCAAGTGACGTCTTTCTATCCCATGATTGGCCCGTCGGTATTGAGCAGTATGGGAACATAGCTCAACTTCTCTGGGCAGAACCTTTTTTTAAGGATGAGGTGTGCTTGCTTTTAATCGCCTCATAAGCTTTTGTCTGATGCAAGCGAGGATCCTGATTTGATTCAACAGGCGACAAAGGTTGCTTCGAAAACGCTTGGCTGAACCAAGGATTATTCAAAACTCGGATGACAGCACAGCCAAGCTGTTTTTTGATCCGCACTGGCTTGCTATTACACGGGCGTTCCATCCCTTTCTACCACTAAAGCAGTACGGAAACCCTCAACTGCCCACTGATCCCATCGCAATACAAAAACTGATCAGTTGGGAATTGGAGCGGGTGAAACACAACATAGAACCAGGAGCCCTTGAGGTAAATAATATACAGCAGTTTACAAAAACTGCATCTGGGATTTTTGATCCGGGTGGTGAACAAACTGGTTGACGTATGTTGAATCATCACTAAAATTTGATTTTTTAGCTTCTCTTGTCTGGCCGCCGGCCAACATACAAGTTTAAAGAATTGGTGTGTAACAGATAGGCGCAGTTGACACTGTAGGGCTATCTTACCACCGCCAGAATAGGCGCAAAACCATTAAATGAAAAAATGACTTCTACAAGAGCTTTGTTCTTAGATTGAGTTTTGGCTGAGAAATTTGGTGAAGTTTTACAATTGACATTAATGGCTAACCGCCAGTATGATTAAAAAAAGTAATGGTGGTGCTTGTGTTGTGATCTAATTGTGATGGAGATGAGCGTGGGCTGTGCTCAACATTTGTACAACTTTGAGTTGGAAGAAGCAAGTGGTGTTAAGGAAAGGCTTGACATAATTCTTAATGACTGCAAGCCATATAACTTTTACATAAATCCCCAAACAAGATGGGGAAAACTTCTATATTAATTGTGGAGATTCCAGAGGTGATTCTGGGTTTTCCAGTGGTTTTGCCAATTGTATACCGGTGCAGCAACACCTCCATTTGTCTTGAGGCCCCGCAGCGGCTCATCCGCCTTGGCCTCTAGTGTACTGTGAAATTTTTGGGGCTACTGGGGCACAGGAAGCGATATTACAGGTCCCTGCCGCATTAAAATATGATTATTTCATCTCAATTTTCTCTAGGCTCAAGGAGACCATCAAATGACTTGATTATTTTTTGGGGGGGTCATAAAAGGTTGTTCTATCGACTCATCAAAAAATATCTCCAGAAAAGTAAGCTGTTTTTTCGGGGGAATGCACAGTGCATGAAGAGCCGTGGTGGAAGCGCGCACTGGGGGCGGGACGTCGAGACGACGACCCCCACAGTGCGCGAAGAGTTTTTCGCAGTGCGCGAAGTAGGTCCATTGAAATATGTCCTAGTTCATACAGAGCAGATGTCAAGAGGAATGAGTGGCAGCATCTGCATTTCAGATATTTTGAAAATATCAGAAATCACTTCAGCTGATTTGTGAAATATTTAGGAAATATTGGGTGACTTCCCTTCAAGATCTGAGGGCCTTCCAGAAGTGATCTGGAGCCCCAAAAGCTAGATTTTTCTGCAAAAATCTAGAACTTTTGGGTCTATATCCACAACTGCAAGGGTCCCAGATGTGATGGGAATAATGCATTCCCCCAGGATATTTCTCAGAGATATTTAATTGAACACGTCTATGAAGCTTTCTAGATTTTTAAGACATCCTTGATGACAAGTTGAAAATATTCGGAAAATACCTCCAATCCCACTATTTGTTCATGTTGGGCAAAATATTCTGATAACCAAATTGTATTGCACAAAACAGTCTCATAACCAAATTTTATTCCACAAAATATTTTGCAGACTCAATTTTCTTGGGTCTTTTTTTTCTTTTTTTTTTTTGGTTTTCATAAACATACTAGAGGCCAAGGCGGCTGCACCGCTGCAGTGAAAAAAACACAGTTATAGGCATGGGCCCTGGCATTGCATTTTGTTGTATTGTAAATCAGTTATTTTGCCATAAAAATAGGATTACCAAACTTGGACATCATGTTTTCATAATTTCTTGCCAAATCTTAAGAATACATATGTACATTTTACCTAATTTTCAATCAGATATTCTCCCATAACAAATGGCATTACCACACTTGGACATGATGTGTTCACAAATAATTGCCAAGTTTAAAAATATGTGACATTTTTCCATTTGGATATAATAAATGTCCTGCTGAGTTTTAAAAATTTATAACCCTGGCAGTTGTGAGATATCCAATGCAGCATCATGATTTCAAGTGGTTAAATCATAAATCCATGATCCACAAAAAAAGGTAATGCAGACCACAATTTATGGTAAAGACACTATGGGCCATTTTACCAATTGGAAATAATTTATTTGCCCATGATGGTTTCAAAAAGAACCATCAGAATCAGATGCTACAACTTGCAACAGTGGTGATTGCCAATTTACACTATTGAGATAATCACAGCAATACATCAATATTAATCATATCAACACTTCAGCTTCCCACATCAAACCACATACCTGACAGGAAACCCATAGTCCTTTTCACAACCCCACTCTTGTGCAAAAAATGAACAGCCCAAATAGCCCATGCCTGATGATTGATTTCAGAATCACTGTTTCCATAAAATGGTAATTTGCACCCATCTTCCTGGCCACTCTTAGGGCTGTTTCTATCAAGTTTCACTCATATTAACCATCACATGGTATTAACCAACACCTGCCCTGATCAACCTGCTTGTGCATGATAGCCATCAATCCACTCTCATCAACCTGCTCCCAATTGACAACAATCATTCAATACAGTACCTTAATCAACATGCCTATACTCAATGCCAACATTTTGCTTGACCATCTCAAGATTTGTCAGCAGACTATTCATGTGGATCTCCTCCCTGATCCTCAAGTCACTTGGTTAATCAAAGCAGATCAGAACAAAAAGTTTGACAATAATTATCATCACACTGTGCAGGTAACTAATTAATTATTCCTTTGCTTGAAATACATTGTCATGAAACCTGATTATCAAGACATGAATACAATGTTGTAAATGCACATTTGTTCTTGTTTCTTTTTTTATGTCTTTTATAAGCCACCATTGTGGAAACCTACAACATCTTTCCTGGCTGATGTAGACAAAATTACTACTGAATGGAGCAGTGGGGATGTTCAATTGACTTTTTACACCAAAAAACTAAAAGAAAACCCCAAACAATTGACAACAGCATTAGAGAGGTGTTACAAGAGGAGGACGGACTTTGTGTTTACCTATGATCTTAAGCAGCTTCATCATGGTTCTGATCTGGGCCAAGCTATAAGTTTGGAAGTTTCCTGGGTAGTCATTGTGCCCTCAACGTTGGGGAGGGGATTGGAATTCAAGTTCTGGGTGGCGGCGGAGGCGTTGGGGAGCTTGAGAGCGGAGGGCCGGGGCCGAGGCCGAGGCTGATGCGGGCGGCGAAGAGCGGTGTGGTGACGTTGTGTGTCCGTGGTCGGAGAGGGGGAACAGAAGGGCGTACGGGGAGAGACTTGACGGGGTGCGCGTGTTTGAGGGGAAGAGTTGGAGCAGGAGGCGGTCGCCATTCATGAGGGTTGTTCCAGCAGCACAAAGCTGTTGCTCGTGCTCGAAAACGAAATGCTAGTCACCCGGCGCGGGAAGAGGCGGGCTCGGTTCTTTAATGTGTTCTTCTTCTGGCGATGTTTGTGTGACTCGAGAAGGTCCGGCGGGTATGAGGATCAATTGGATTTCATGAAGATAGGGTTGGCGGGGAGAAAGGACACGGGCTGGGTAGCACTGGTTGGCACCGGCGGGACCTCGCAAGCTTTGCTGCTGCTGCTGCTGCTACTTGTGCAGGGCGCTGCTGCTTCGTCCTCGTCGTGGGCCGTGCTCCGGGGCGCCTCGTCCAATGCGTCCACAGGGTACTTCTTCTTCCAAGCCGCGCTGATGTCAAGCAGCATCTGCATCTGGGTCTCCATGAGCTTCTTCAGGGCTATTGAGTTGGCCCGGGAGCGCAACGGGCTCAGGACCGAGTCTGGCGACGAGTCGTACGAGGTGTAGGGGTGGTCAAAGTAGTGCGGCTCATCGCACTCCTGGTCCGGCGTCGAGACTGGAGAGCGCTCGAAGTACGGCATGAATTGGCCGTCCTGGGGATCAATCAGCTGGACAAAAAACCACAACACAAATCAATCAGCAGTCTGTTCTATTGTGCATCCTGTGGGCGCAGGGGCTTACAAAGTTTGGCATGGGGATCGACAGCTTGAGTGCGTTTCAAGTGTGTTCGGGCTGGAAAAGTGGACCCAGGGGGCCAATTCAGGTGGCATGGCGGGCGTGGGTGGCGCAGGGGCCACGTCGTGGTTGTAGCCGGGGTTACGACGCGTGGATTATTATTGGTTGGTCGGGCAACGGTTTCGGAGGACGCCCGTGGCGAGACTTTTGGTGGTGTATGGTTGTGGCTTGAGGTCAGCATTGTTGGTGGGGGGATGTTTGAATGGCAACAAGGTGAGGACAAGGGATTATAAAAGGAGGGGTGGGTTTGGTGTGATTTTCCTCAGGCGACCCACAAGCTGTAATTCCAGCCAGGGGTCGTCTCACCCCCGTCCGCTGTTGCATTTGCGCAGTCCGGCGGGGAATATTCGGGGGCCCCCCTGTGCTTTCGGGCTGGGGGTCCTCTTCCCAACGCTTTTTAACCCTGCTAGACGGGGAGATGAATCTAGCCTAAGCAATTCTGCTTTGGTAGAATCACCATGGTTATGTACACACAAAAAAAAGGTCAAGTACGTATGCTGACCATCTCAGGTGCCCACCCTCCCACCCAGCCGTGGGCGGATCTCATCCAGTATGACCAATACCAATCGCCGGCGCGGGTATTGGTCCTACTGGAACGGACCAGAATGGCCGGAACAAAATGTCCATTGAGGGGAGTAGTTTGATCCCCTCTCGATGACCGGTTGGGGTCGGCCATCAAAGGCTTGGTGAGTTGTTCTTGAAGGCCGGATGGCAGGTCGCGAAGGGAGTGTGTACCTGACAATGATCAAGAGGAGATTCACACTCCCCTCAATGGCTGGAATAGATGGGCCATCAATGGGAGTGTGTACACCCTCTTGATGGCCGGCTATCAGTGTGTTGCTCTCGATGACCCCAGCCATTGAGAGGACATTTCGCACTCCTTTCGATGGCCGGATGTACGAGAAAGTAGGATATACGCACCCGGCATCAAGAGTTCTGCCTTGATGACCGGTACGGACCAGCTACCCGGCTCAAGCGTGATCGCCGATATATGCTGACACATGTAGATGAGCGCCGAGCAGTACAACCGGCCACGGGGAGAGGGAACACACAACTCCCCTTGATGGCCAGGTCGTTCCGGTCATTGAGCCTCAATGACTGGTCCGTTCCAGCAGTTAAAGCACCCGCTTCCCGGGGAGGCTACTCGGCATGTCAGTCGCTTTTTTTTGTTGCACTTTTTTTTTGCTGTTGTTGCAAATCCACAACCAAATTATATTGGTGATCTTTGTTTAGGCTACATTCAGGTTCGCCTGCTAGACAGGGATGGGCGTTGGGCCACAGTGCGTCAGCTTGCTGCGCTGGGTGGTTGGGTGCAGGACTTTTTTTATGGTTTTTTTTTGTTTGTTGCTTCAATTGTCACCTGAATTTCACCCTGTGATTGCTTGATTTGTAAAAGGGGAAACCTTTGATTTTTTTTTTTGTAATTTGCTCAAATGTAGGGGAAACCCTTGAATTTTTTTTCTGTGAACCTGAAGCTTTAATATACTTGGATTTGCCTGAACTGATTGCTGGTTAGTTTTGTTGAAAGTTAACTAAACATAACAACAACTACCAAAAAAAATAGTGAGGCTCAGATAAGGAGACGGATTAAGTGCTTCTAGCGCCAGCCACTTATAACCACACCCAAGAGCAACTTGACCTTCACTGATGTAATTTTGCAAAGAACTCAAAATCTCGCCAGCGTCATAGTCTCAGCCGTCGAGCTGAGTACGAGCAGCCACAGACAAGCAAAGAGGGCGACGAGGGCGGTGGCGATGGCCGAGGAGTTGTGGACAAACGCGGGGCGGTGGAAACAAGAAAGAGGACGGGCAGGCCGCGCAGCAGGGCCAGTGAGTGCAGTGTCTGGAGCGGAGCCGTCGTGGCCGTCGCCCATCGCTCTCCTCTTCCTCTTGCTCACCACCCACCTCCCTGTTCGTCCGTCCTCTGGTCAGTGAGATCGAGTGGGGCTGAACGCGAGCTGACCCGCCTCAATTGTTGTTGATTGTTGTTGATGAGCTCGCAAGGCACCACAGTGACCCCTTGCCAACTCACAATGGTTGAAATCCTTGAAATTGAGGTAGTCCCAAGCTAGAACCAACAAAAGCAGTCAAGGAGCGCGCTGAGAGGGGTGAAACTTGTCAAGGTGGTTGCTTCTGGCATTCTGCTTGTATTCACCTGGAAAAAACAAGAGGCAGGCTTAATGCACACCGAAGGTCCACTTACCCAAGTTCATTCTATGGAAGCTTGCTTCCGACGGGGATCCGCCAGGCTGTATCGGGCCCACCAAATATTTATGAATTGTGTGATCGGAAGTCGCGCTTTGCGCGAGGTCGGTACGCGCCAGCCCAGGGACTTGTGATGTGTCAGATTGATCCTACTGACATACATATAGGGTTGGGATCCGTCATCCGAAGAGCCTGAAACACCGAATGAAAAGAAAAACATGAAACAGTTTTAGAATGTATCCCCTGGGATATGTTATGTTGTAGTCAAACATTGTTTGACTGGCAATTGGGGAAAGAAGTGAAGACTTCGTATAAATGTCAGCACACTCTTGTGTGGCTAAAACCCAAAGCCCACTGCCTCTTCTCAATCCATCCGCGCAACTATGATGGTTCACTTAAGAAGACTCCCTTCGTTCGGTTCATTTCTGGGTTTTTGGTTGGTTGGGTGGTGCTTTGGTGGATTTGTTCAGCTCGTTAAGCCTCCTAGTTCCGATTCAAGTATGCTATAGCACATTTTTCTTGCAGGGTTCAAACCCGCTTTTGCCGCTGATCAGTCGAAAAAAACATAGTTTCCGTTTTTTTTAATAAACTGACTATTCTCTGGCTTTGATCTCAACAGTGAGAAGTTTTTACGCAGAGATTCGCCTGAGATTTCTTGTTGTCAACCAACTTGAAACAATGAACCATCCGCTTCACCAACATATCGAAATATTAACTAAGGCTTTTGATGACCCTCAAGTGCCAGGTGTGCCTGATCTCCCCACTTTTTCAAGACCGCCCTTCTTCAAAATTTGAGATTGACGTGTTGTCTTGTGGAAAATTATAGGTGGTGAAATGATCAAAACCCTAATATGTGAGAATTTCTCCGTTCTTCAAATTTTCTTTCTTCCCTCATCTAAATAGAAAATGACAATCCTCAATGGTTCTCTTGGAGAGTGATAGACAGAAGCATGCTTGATCTGATGGATTTAGGAAGAAAAGATGTACAACCGGGATGGGAAAAGGAGGGGATAATAGCAAGCGAGTCATCGGGACAGATGTCCTCTAGTATAAAACGAGCAGCCAAAAAAGACGTGAAAAAGAGTAAACATCTGCTCAAAAAATTAAATGAATGGTGCGCCAATATAGGAAGGTTTGAGTCGTTTGATCGAGACACAGATTGGCATAGGCAAAGAAGAGAAGAATTGGGAGCCATCCAGCCTACCAGAAACTTCGTCGAAATTGCGTTCAAGTTTCATGCCTTAGCACGCACTTGGAAAGTATACGTCCTCTCATCAACAATGGGTACGTGCTTTTGCAAAGTAAAAACATACTATTTATTATTTGGTTGGCTTCCACGACAGTCTAATTGGTTCTCCGGGTGTGGCCGAAGTGGCTCAAATGGCCATCTTTCAAACTGCTGGTAAGCTCCCTGCGCTCACGGACGCAGATCGAGCGTCGGCACGCGGAGACTCCTGCCTCATGGGAATCGTTGAGGCTTTACATGAGCTTATTTCCCAAAACCCTCGGTTTGAAAAAGAAGAAGACTTCAACCGCGAGGTAGCAAAGCTGATCCCAATGGCTTACCAACTGAAGATCGATCCTTTTCCGGCTGTGGATGCTTGGGTGGCATCATGTGAATGGGAGTACCAAGTGGTAACCCAGCGTAAGTATGCTGTTCATCGCACCTGTCTACCCTTTCATACCCGCCTGACTTCCCTTGCTCCTCTCTCTCTCTCTCCCAAGTTATCGAAGTCTGCCAAGAAATGGGTCCCTCAATGGTCGCCCATGGTCCTCTCTTTTGGGGACAGCTCCGCAGAATTGCCACTCAAGAAAAGCTAGAACCCTTTCTCGGGGCTTACCAACAGCTTTGTGAATTTTTCGCAAAGGGAGTCCCGTTCAATCGGCTGTTTGATTATTATACGCTAGTTTCAAAGATCTGTAGTTCACTCAAAACCTTCGGGGAATCTCACGACCTGACTAGATCCTCTAGTGTCTCCGGGGCGCAAAGTCAGTCAGCCAAGAAGGAGGAAATGGTTTTTACACAGGAAATTGAGACATCCGTCTTAAAACAGAAGGCCAACTTGCTGATGAATTACGCCGAAGAACTTCATCAAGCAGCAAGTTTGGGACCTGCAACGTTCCATCCCAATGTCCGTGCTGAAAAGAAGCAGATAGAGAGGATAGGTAAGCTCCTACAAAATCTCTTTCTCCTTGATCTGCTTCAAAGCTCATGTTAACTTCGTTGAATTATCCGCCAAAGCCCTACTGGTTTTAGATGTTTTGTCGATCGACTCTAGCTTCGACACTGACGAATTATACCACCAACTTAGAGCTGATGTATTCCGATCGGGGTTACCAGGGGTAATCAAATACAACCTACATCGAATAACCGAGTTCTTGAGAGACGAGATAACAGAAATAATCAAATTGACAGACCTTTCTAGTGAGCCGGTAAAAGAGCAAGGAGTGATGCGAAGATGGGACCTACATCTATCGGCTGCCATGAAGGAAGGGATGAAAGTTAATGCGCCACTGAAAAAACAGCTGGAATATGCAGGGAAACGTTTTGATTTGTCTCAGAAATCCACAAACAAAGAAAACCCGGAAGAACATAATGAATTGGACAGGTTAGAATATAACAGATTGGTCAGGCTAGCAATCCTCAATTATAAAAATTCACATGTTCATGTTTCAGCCACCCTTCGGCTCGATCAATACCCAATCATTTGGCAGGCTATGTTAAGGACAACTGACAGAGAATTCGCAACTATTGATAAACGCAATGCTGAGGTCCTGATCAAATGTTTGACTCGCACCAAAAGGATTGTTAGAAACATACCAGTCTTTGACAGAATTTGTAAGTCATCTTTGAAAATTTAAGCTACTGTTTGCCATGCCAAAATCCCAAGATTAAGCAATGTTTCTTTCTGTTCGTGGAAAAGATTATGCTTTGTATCAAGTCAACGCTAAATGTAGAAATGATATCCTGGAAAGCGCCAAGGCACGATTAGACGAATTAAAAGGCAAGATAAGATGGGAAGAACATGGGTTAATGATGCAAATATATTATCGGATAATCAGCGCTGAGAAGATGATCACATACGAAGATTGGAGAGGCCTCTTCATCCCGATCATCCCGACTTCACCGTCGCATACACTGGAAACGATCGACGACATATTTGGCGATTGTTCGAGGAGCGTTCTGCTCAAGAAACTCGACAAACCCCGGCGAGAGTTCTTGGAAAAGAACGTCTATGCGTTCTTGCGAAGAGACCTGCTTTCCCAAGATCTTATATCGCAGATAGACGACAAAGACTTCTTGGATGAATCTTTCCTTCGCTTGGAACAAGAGCACGCCGGTACCAAGGGGAGCTCCGACAGGCTTGGTTTGCTCAGTACCACGATTATCCAGGCACCGCAAGCAGCAAGGGGGGGAAAGCCCCCGGCCGTGCTGCGCATTTCGAACTCTTCAACCAAGCCTGCGGAAGTGAGATGGGTGCGGTATTCACTAAATCCCCAACAACAGATAGCGGTAGCCAAAGTAAGTAAATAACATACCTAAGAGTGGAGGACTTCTTGGTGGTATTCAGCCAGGTGCAGCTCTGAGTCCTAAATCAACACACCAACCAAAATCACATCAAGCGCACATGAAAGCAATGAATCCCAGGCTTAGAGACACATATTCCTGCTTACCAACAATCAAAAATTAGCATGTGTAAATTGAAATCTGGTGGGATTGCAGACTCAGCAGGCATTTGTTCAGTTTGGGTGGGAGGCTCAGGAGGAGCTCACACTAAATGGCCCCCAATTGGCATAGCAAGACTTCAACTCTCATTGTATTTTTCACTGGTATATGTTCACACTTTTTTCCTCTAAGAGGAAGTTGCACAAAGAATCAACTTCCAATTGTGTACAAAATTTGCTCAGTATGGCTGTTAAGTTAAGCACTGCTAGTGCTAAGTTGGCCACTGCTAGTGCTAAGTAAACCACTGCTGTTGCTAAGGTAATCTGACAGTGGTAGGACATATATAGATTCTGAATTTTTTTGTGACTCTCTAGTCCCTTTCCCTTCAATTTACAAACTTTTTTTGGAACATGATAGGCTGGTTATTATGTACACAAAATCTTTTCCTGTCCCCCCCACAACAAAATTCACAAAAACTGCACAAAATTCCCCAAGCCACTGACCCTAAGCCAATTTTCCAACCTAACATAGCTTGTGAAAATAATAAAAATACTCTGTTGAGGTTGTATGATGTTTTCTGTCTTTGTCCTCATGTTTCTCTCTGCTTCAAACCTATCATGTACATATCACAGTCCGTGACATCTCCATGTTGTAGTCACCTGGAGCAGCAGACGTGGAAGGCTCTTTCCTCATCCTTCCACGAACATCATCTCTGCTTTCTGCTGTTCCAGGTGAGTTTTCTCATTGTTTCTTTCTTCTTTGTTTCTTTTCTTCTTTTCTCTGATGCAATGATAAATCCTTCCACGAACATCATCTCTGCTTTCTGCTGTTCCAGATTTATCACTGCAACAGGTTATGAGCGCCATTTGCCGCTAAAGCCGCAGCATCTCTATCAGCGTGGAGGATCCGTACGCTTCTCGATAAAGCTTCCGGTTCATGACACCATCACCACCAAAAACCGAACCCAAACCACCGACGAACTCGTCCGCAAATCAACCCATCTCGACTATGTCTTCTAAACCCGACCCGGAGACCTGGACTCATCCAGCTCTCAAGACCACCACCATTGAGCGACTCAAGCCCCCCGGACCAGGATCCAACTACAACGAGTGGACCTGGTTTATGCGGGCTCATCTCAACACAACTGATGTCATGTACGTTATCGATGACGACATCTCGAAGGCCAGAGCGAATCCAAATTGGGCTCGCAATAACAAAGCAGCTTTCGGAGCCATCTCCAGCACAATCCACGCAGCACATGTCCGAAAAGTTCGTCACATCACGACGGACGCTCGAGCGCTCTGGACAGCTCTAAAGGAAGCCCACCAAGATTCATCTGCTGGGGGCATTACCTACTTCCTTCGCAAACTCACGACTGCCCGAATGACAGGCGATGATCTGACCGCCCACTTGGACGAAATGGCTAAGACGTTTGAAAGCCTCTCAGCTCTCATTACCGCCGATGCTCCGCTCACTCTGGACAACATCTATTCGTCATCAATTCTCACTTCTCTTCCATCTGACTGGCTGGCATGCGTCTCTGCGATGATGAACGACCCCAGAGTTCCGCCTGTCAAGATTCTGGATGCCCTAAAGGCCGAACACCTTCGTAGAAAGACCAGGAACGAGGAGCAATCAATGGTTGAATCGGTTGCACGCACTTCTCTCTCTCACCAACCCAGAAATTCTTGACCACCGCTCGATCATTCCCTCTACTGCTCTTTCTGCAAGAGGTCGGGCCACAACCTAGAGGTTTGCGAGAATGCCGCCAGGATCCTGGCTGATCACGACCATCGGAACTCAAACTCCTCTCGTCGTCAGGACAATCAAAATCGATCCAACAAGCCAGCCGGAAACCGGTACCAATCTAAACCGCAAGCCAAAGCCGGTCATACGACCGTTGTGGATCTGGGAACAGGAGATGATCAGGACGATTCGGACTACTCAGGCTCGAACGATGATGCCCCGGACACTCATCATGCCAAGGCTGGAAATGCCGTCGTGGTAACCGAGCACATAGCGAATGCCGTCTCAGCTTCGCCCCGCAATGCCAATCTCGACTCGGGGTGCTCTAACTGCATGACCCCATACTCGAAGGGTGTCTCCAACATCAAACTCAATCGCACCCCCGTCAGGCTCGCCGATCACTCTATTGTGAAAGCCTCCCACCGTGGTACCGTCTCGCTTCCTCTCAGCTCTCCAGTGTCCGTTCCCACCCTCGTCGTCCCCGACCTACACGAGCCGCTCTTGTCCATTGCGGCGATGTGCGACGCCGGTTTGACCTGCGTCTTTCAGAAAGACGGGTGCAAAATATTGGACTCCGCCTCCCTCACTGTCAATGGTGACACTGTCGGATATGGTTACAGGAAAGGTGGCCTGTACTATCTTCCATTGACTGAGGTAAAGTCCCTCTCCACAAAGACCCTGGGACCTTCTTCCGTTGACAGCTCTCTCCTGGGCTATCATCGTCGTCTATCGCACATAGGCCTACGGCCCCTCAAGCGACTCCTGAAAACGTTAAACGTCAAACCCACTGTAATGAACGAGCTGGACGTTCAGCGCTGTACGGTCTGTGTACAGTCAAAGATGCACCGATCTGCTTTCAAATCTCGGTCCAACTATCGGTCCGACTCCCCTGGCAAACTCATCCACTCGGACGTTGGATCTTTCGAAGTTAAATCCCGGGAGGGGTACAAGTTTTTTGTTACCTTCGTCGATGACTATTCCAAATCTGTTTCCCTCTTCCCCATGAAATCAAAAACAAACGTTTTTTCCTGCTTTAAAATTTACCGTGCACACTTTGAGAAGGATGGCTCCCACAAGATCTTGGCATTGCGCTCCGACAATGGCGGGGAGTATATTTCAAATGAGTTCAAATCCTATCTTGATCTTGCTGGAATAGCCCATGAGCCGGGGCCCCCTCATTCTCCCGAGCTCAACGGAGTCGCCGAACGAACAAATCGAACGCTTGGAAATCTAATCCAATGTTCGCTTCAGAGCGCAGGACTTCCAAAATCTTTCTGGGCAGATGCGATGAGGCACATCTCCTTTACGCTGAACTCTTTCCCATGCTACACTCCCGCAGGCTTCAAGGCGCCAAACGAAATTCTCCGCCTTCCACTCGTAAATCTCTCGACTCTCCATCCATTTGGGTGCCTTGTGTGGTACAAGGTGCCGGAGGCCAATCGACAAAAATTAGATGCGAAAGGCCGACCGTCTCTTCTCCTTTCCTACCTTGGGGATGGGAATGGGTATCGCCTGTGGGATCTTGAAAACAAGTCAGTCATCAAATCCAGAGATGTCCTCTTCGACGACGGTTCATTTCCCTATGGTTCCGAGCTGAAACGTCAGCCCTCACCAGTTGAAATTGAACTACCATGGCCCGCACATTTCTTCCCACCGCCGCCTGAAGCTCCACAGTCTGTCCCGCCCGTACCCGATCCATTCCCCTCAATTCTGGACTCCCCACCCCTGAATATTCCTCTTAAACCGCGGTTTGACCGTCGTCTAACCGCCTCCATCCATGCTCCTAAAGAAGCTTCTGTCCCCGACTCCCAAACTTCCTCTCCCTTAGTTCCTCCTCCCCCTCCATCCCCAGCCTCTCCGCAAAATCCACCCTCACCCCCGCTCCCCCCCCTATCCCCTCCCCTTCCGCCTCCCACTCTCCCTCTTCCTCCTTCCTCACCTCCTGTCCCGCTTCCTCCGCCGCCAAGGGCCGATTCACCTCCAGCTCGTCGCTCCGGTCGCCAACGGCGCGCTCCCGATCGCTACGGCACATGGTCAAAGTCGGCCGCAATTGATCCTGACGATGTGGACACACCGAAAACCTGGAAACAGCTCCTTCGTTCGCCGCACAAAGCTCGTTGGCTCAAATCAGCAAACGAAGAATTTCTTTCCCTTCTGGGTATGGACACATGGCGCCTGGTTCCCCGACCTCTGAAGAGAACGATCATCAAATCCAAATGGGTTTTCAAGGTTAAGCGACGGCCCGACAAGACTATCCAAAAACTGAAGGCTAGGCTTGTTGCCATGGGGTACACTCAGGTCCATGGTGTTGATTACGATGAAGTTTTCGCCCCCACCCTCCGTCTTGAGACTTTGAGGCTCATCCTCAGTCTGCTGGCCGCCAAAAAGTGGAAAGGGAGACAAGTTGACTTCAAAACTGCCTTCCTCAACGGCCGCCTGGAAGAACCGGTGTACATGGAGCAACCCCCAGGTTTCGAGGACCCCATTCACCCTGATTGGGTCTGTGAGGTCCACCGGTCAATTTACGGTCTGAAACAGTCCCCTCGTGAATGGAACATCGAACTTCATAACGGCCTCCTGCAGGCTGGATTGACTCAATCAAAGTACGATCCAACACTATATTTCTCCATCAAAAATAATGCCCTTGTTGGAGCTGTGACCGTTCACGTCGACGACCTGGCGATTGTGGGCGAACCCTCATTTGTAGATCCGCTGATTGTAAACCTTGGAAATCGGTTCAAGATTGGCGCAGATGAAGACCTCCATCACTTCCTGTCAATGAAGATTGATCGGAACTTTGACGACGGCTTAATCTATCTCTCCCAAGCTCACTACATCACCGACATGCAGAAGCGCTTCCTTCCCGATTCTCCTCTCTCCGTCAAGACACCCACCGACTCAGCCTTCAAAGACCTTGTCCCTAGAAAACCAGAAGAACCGCAGTCATCTGGTCCTTATCCGCAACTCATCGGTGCTCTCCTTTGGGCATCTCAATGTAACCGACCGGATATCGCGTTTGCCGTCAACCGTCTGTCTCAATTTCTTTGCGACCCGTCCAAAGCGCACTGGCGAGCTGCTCTCCGGATCTTGCACTATCTCGTCTCCACGAAGCATCTTCGACTGCGTCTGGGCGGCTCTTTGATGTTCTCTGGTTACTCGGATTCCGACTGGGCAGAAGATCGCCATGATAGGCGCTCCACCTCGGCGTACACTTACCGTCTCGGGGACGGAGCGATATCGTGGAAGTCCCGCAAACAAGCCACCGTTTCTCTCTCGAGCACGGAAGCTGAGTACAAAGCGCTCTCGGATTCTTGCAAGGAGGCCCTCTGGCTCCGCTACATTCTGACTGAACTCCGACTCCGGCCGAAAACCGCCATTCCCTTACACGTCGACAATGCTGGGGCAGAAGCTCTGGCCAAAAACCCGGAACACCACGCGCGCACCAAGCACATTGACGCGCGCTACCATTTCTCTCGTGAGTGTGTCAAACAAGGAAAAATCTTGGTACTGCACGTCTCGACGTCCAACATGCTTGCCGACATGCTCACCAAACCGCTTGGCCGCACTCTACTCGAAAATCATCGCACACGCTTCGGAGTTGTTTAATTCTTTTCTTTTTCCTCCTTCTTTTCCTTTTGTTTCTTCTCTCTTTAGTGGTTCTCAGCAAGGGGGGGTGTTGAGGTTGTATGATGTTTTCTGTCTTTGTCCTCATGTTTCTCTCTGCTTCAAACCTATCATGTACATATCACAGTCCGTGACATCTCCATGTTGTAGTCACCTGGAGCAGCAGACGTGGAAGGCTCTTTCCTCATCCTTCCACGAACATCATCTCTGCTTTCTGCTGTTCCAGGTGAGTTTTCTCATTGTTTCTTTCTTCTTTGTTTCTTTTCTTCTTTTCTCTGATGCAATGATAAATCCTTCCACGAACATCATCTCTGCTTTCTGCTGTTCCAGATTTATCACTGCAACATACTCTAGTGTTGACTGTGAGGAATACTCATCCTCCAGTGCCAAAATGGTCTCATGGAAAACTGCAAAAGCAGTCTGGACCACCATTTAATCCTTCCCCAATTCTACTAGCCACATGGCACATGACCCCAGCCAGCCAATCCAGGCAAAGAACTGCAGCCACCAAGCAGTTTTTTCTGAATGATTACTATGGAATAGGTTGGCTGTTATTGGGCAAATATCTACCCAAGAAAGCCAATGATATTGAGGCTCTAATTTACAAACCTTTTTTGGAACATCATAGACTGGTTATTAATTTATATACACACAATCTTTTCCTGTTCACCCTCACCACCCCAAAAAGGATGGCAATGTGCACAGATTTCCATGATCAATACATTGCTATTACATAATTCTTACCTGGTCTTAACACCAAGTATAACCTTGTGATACAATCATGTAACTGAGATTTAAAATTGTTGTTACTTGTTTAACTGAGCCCATCCCTCCATACTCATATTGCACATAAATCCTGGAAGTGATTTTTGATGATTTTCCAAAATCTCTACCGAGCACCCTGGCTCTACACTGGAATGATCCAAGTAAGAGAAGCTTTATAGCATGGCAATAAACACACATTGCCTTTGTTTGTGGGGTGGTGCCAGGTGTTGGAGGAAAGTAAGAGAGTTATTTGAGGAAAGTAAGAGGTGTCTTTGAGGGAAGTAAGACACATGTAAGAGTTTTGTTAGATTAATGTTAGAGCATGGCAATGTACACTCATTGCCATCCTTTTTGAGGTGGTGCCTACAACAACATTCATAAAAAATGCACAAATTTCCCCAAGCCACTGACTCTAAGCCAACCTAACATAGCATGTGAAAATAATAAAAATACTCTAGTGTTGACTGTGAGAAACACCCATCATCCAGTGTCAAAATGGGCTCATGGCACACTGCAAAAGCAGACTGGACCACCATTTAATCTGGCCCCAGTCTAGCCACATGGCACATGACCCCAGCCAGCCAATCCAGACCAAGGACTGAAGCCGCCAAGAATCTTTTTCTGAATGACTACAATGTAATTTGGTTGCACCATGAAAAAACTCATGTGAATAGGGCTCAGGTGACATTCAGTAACATATGTTTAAAGTGCAGTGGTAAATTCAAAATTACTCCCCTTGGATAACAATGGCCCCTTTGCCATCATCAGGAAGTTCCGCCACTTTTCACTAAGGGTATGATTGGAGTAAAGGCCGGAGTTAGGTTCATGTCTCCTGCCAGCTAGTCCCCTCAGCTTTTTCATGGTGTTGGTTGTTATTGGAAAAACATCTTCCCAAGAAAGACAATTATCTTGTGGCTCTTCAATCCGGAGAGCTTGCCCCAGACTGGTCTGGATTGGTCCTCTGTTGACCCAGAGAGATTTCTCCTGGTCAATGTTGTAAATTGGTTGCACCAATTTTGTTTGCACTCCATTCTGCTGCTTTGAGCACCCATGAAAACTTTTGTGGTTCCAGTTATTGGCCTCTAGGGGCTCAAGAGGCTGATAAGAAGGATTATGAGCATGATTTCATTACACAAAAAATAAACAAAAGGATAAGAACTAATAAAATAACTGATAAAAATTTAACTCTTTTGATGATTTCTGATGAAAATGGGATAAACAGGATGGGAAGTGACAGTAATTTCTTTGCATAAATACTTGTTTGGACGGGCTGATCCTTACGTCTCACAACAGGACCTCCCCCGCAACAACATACGGTCCAGTCACAGGCCCCGTGCCAGGCCCCACGACGGCTTCATGAAGCCGTCTCCTATTCCCTCGCCCAATCCGCCGTCCAAACCCCACGTCACCAGACGGAAGCAGCCGACGTTAGTCGGCTGCTTGCAGCACGTCCACCAAACGGGGTGGCCAGAACAGACGGCTGATACACAGTGGCTCATAAGCCACTAAAAACATTGCATGCCACATGTACGGCACCCATCACCACTACCGCGTGCAACCGTCCGCAGCAAGATGAAACTGGCAGGTATTGCCCGCTCGCTTGCGGTAGCGGGGCGCAATGTGCAACGCACAATGCCACCAATAACAGTGAGGACTGTTAGAGAGTCATTTTTTTTGCGCACACATCCGAGGCAGGAAACAATCTGCCCGGAAAAACAGAAATTTCAAGGGTGGGCCGCTACGCTACACTACGCTACAGGGCCACTTAGCGTTAGCGTAGCGGCAAAAAGCGCCCGCCCATTTTGAGTAGCGTTAGCGCGCTGTTAGCGCCGCTAACAGCGCGCCAATTGTTTGTTAGTGTTAGCGCGCCGCTACAGTCACTACGCTACGCTACGCTACGCTACGCTACGCTACGCTGCGCTACAGCGGTTTTAGCGGAAAAAAAGGCCTTTTTTTCAGCTAAAAGCACTGTGGCGCACCGTAGCGCGCGCTCTTTTGCGCCCTGCGTGTGTAGCGTTAGCGCAATAGCGCGCATCTGCGCTAACGCTACGCTAACAGCTAAATTAGTTGCGCACCCTTTGCGCGTAGCGTTAGCGCAGAGAAGGCGCAATTCTGCTAACGCTACGCTAAAATTTAGCGGAATTCTGCTACGCTACGCCACGCTAACGCTACGGTTAGCGTAGCTGGCCCACCGTTGACAGAATACAACAAAAAAACCAAAAGTGAAGGTGGAAGTGTAGAAAGCAAAGAGAAATACAAGAGCTCAGTACAGGGGGGGGTTAGAAATTTAGAAACCAGATATGTACAAATGCATAGATTAAGAGCAGAAGCTCGCCGGGAGGCAGAGCAGCATTTTCTTGCGCAAGAATGGCCCTCTTCACCATTACTTCAAGCTTGGTGCGTGGCCAAATGATGTCCACATTGAGCTGAGAGGAGAAAGCGTCTCATGTGGCCAAAGGACCAAGCTCTATTTATGCCAACTGACCACCCACCACCGCGGAGCTGAACAGGTTGGCCTCTTGACAACACTGTGATAATGCAAACAAGGATCATTGCTGACACGCTAATCCACAACCCCCATCAAATTTACATTACAGTTTTCCGTACAACTGTTTTTATTTACATATCTATGTACATAAATGCGTGGCAGGTAGCCATGCCCATGATGGGGCTGTGCTGTGATGCCATGACCGTGGCTGGGTGGTATTCTTGCCGGGACAAATACAAAGCATTTTGTTTTGGACGGTGGGCCAGCACAGTTTTGCAGCACCGTTGTAAAGTGGAGAGATTGCCGGCTCATCAATGGCAAATCCTGCCTGACGGGGCTAGGAGGTCTGCTGTGTGGAAGGCTAGCCTTAGCCTGTCTGGAGATGGTGATTGGCGGTCTTGCCTCACCGGGACCGCTTTTTGCCGTAGCTGCGGCGAGTCGATGTCAAATTATTGCCTTGGGCAGTTTGACGACAAACTTTGAAAATTATGCGCCCGTGGTGTATCCAACGAAAGCTGGTAACATCCAGCATCGGAGGTCAAAATAGATTGTACCAGCAAAGACCGAGGTGCTCTGGATGGGTTGTTTCATTGCTTCCAGGTTGAGAAATGGGTGACTCTGTTGCACTCCGATCTCCACAAGTGTTACAGCTAGTACATCCCCGGTTTACCAGAGGTATCACTCACTTTTACGCCGCGCCAAAAACAATAGCGCGCCGATTGTACATAGATAACCCAGCTGGCCTCTCCTTGAACAAATACTACAAGCTGGATAGATAAGGGATAGTTATATGGATTCAGCCTGATTCCACTTGTCATCAAATATTGCCTGGTGGTATAGGTATAGACTTTATCATAGATGTGGCCGTTGATTGAGAGGAGGATGGGCCTGGAGGGCTCCTTGATGCCGTCGCAACATCTCGATCATAAACAACTCCTGCGTCCCCTGAAATACCAGAAATAAAACAACAAGGTTTCTACCACTCATAAAGATAGGCAATCTATATTGCCTAACATAGAGGAATGTGAAGCAAGCGGGTTTGGTGGTCTAGTAGTATGATTCACCCTTAGGGCACACCTGAGCTTGCGTGGGTGAGGTCCCGGGTTCAATTCCCGGCCAGACCCTCCTTTTCCCTTCGAGCCAGGAAATGCCCAATGGAAATAGACTATTTTTGCCCCTGCTTTGGCTGTGATGATTTTTGGCATGCTTTTTGTCTGTCCACATTAGCTGACATTTCTCATGAATAAGAAGTGTGTAGTGGTAGTCCTGCAAGTATGTTTGGAGATGACAATGGTCACTGCAGAGAAAGTTTGAAAACACCATTTATTTCTCATACTGATCTTTGACGATGTCAACTTCATACATCCATAAATGAATACATACATACAACATTGAATACATAATTTGTGGGTTCTTTTTTCTCATTTTTTTGGTGGAATTTGTTTTCATATTTTTCTCTAACGAGTATACTGCAAAGAGCGGAACGAGCGATTTCCGGACTGAAGCTGATCCAAAGTTTTTTTTGGATGGGTCAATGTTGGAGATGGCGGACAGGTTGAGTATGAGGAGGCGGTTTAGAGAGCAGGAAGAGTTCGTCAGGGTGTACGAGAACGCCAAGAGCTCGACGCTGGAAATCGTTCAAGAACTTCAAGCCTAATTGATAGCTTGTATTGCACCATCCAAATCCTTCTCTAGGAACCATCTACAAAGATCGTCAAATGAGAGAAGCAGTCAGAATCAGCCGAATTGAGAACGTGGTACGCTTAGATAAAAAAAAAAACATTACCTTGAAATCTACCCCTTGGTTTCCGTATTCTGCATGGACCAAATGATTGAGAGCAATTGCGTCATATTTCTCGGGCACGACTCCGTTATAATCGACAAACGCTTTCGTCATCCTATTCACAAACGCAAACCAAGAAAAATCAGGGTGAATGTTGAAAGTAAGGCGAAGGAGGAGAGAAGTAGATTAGAAGCTAGACAGAGATCGGGGCTTAACATGTATAACCAGCGGTACGCGGTCCGTTGAGACTCTTGGGTGAAGCCGTACCGCTCTAATCCGACCCAAGCCAAGATCTGATGGGGAGCCCAAGCAGCAGGATAACTAGAAGATAAATCCCGCATCCCAAGTCAACATCATATCAGCGTGAGGTGGCCAGGGGCGAAACTGATCTAGTGAACTAGAACTCACTCCCATTGTCGATTGGGTCGCACCAAACTTATCTCGCCCCGAGATGCTTCAGTGCATGCCACAAGCCCACCAGGCACTTCAAACTTCGTCAAAGAATGCGCCCTGGGTACGACCAAAATAAAGTTACATCAACTTTCGTCGTCTCAATAAGGGACAAGAAAAAATGAATCGCAGACTTACACCAATTTTTCTGCTTGTTCTTGGCTAGCAAGGCCGGCCCATAATGTCCACAAAGCGGTCACAGACTCGTAAGTAGTTTGCTTGAACTCCTTGGCATTGAAATCAAAGAAGAGAGATTTTCCAGGATTCCAAAGGAAGTGGTCGATCAACTGTTTTCGTCTCTTTGCGCGATCGAACCACTCTTTTGAGCTCTGAACTTTCTGATTAACGTGACGATGTTGCGGTGGCTCAGTGAAATCAGGTTGGGAATGAGGGAGTTCTTCGCCAAATGGAAAGCTAGAGAACTCGAACTCTTCATCTAACTCCAGCCGGTCATCAAATACGTCCCGAATACAAGTAGCGATATCGATCTCGTACTTGTATAGCAGGCTGTTCAAGTCGATCGTCACTAGGTCCGCACAGACTCCTTCGAAGCGATAAGTGGTGTCGTGACCAGATTCTCTGACCGCTCGGTCGTGCAAGAAGTATTCATCCAATTCGGGTTCGTGGACCTTCTCTTGATTGTAAGCATCAATAAACTCATTCACGCTCATCGAATGCTTTTGAGCATAAGGCTGTAAGACATGTGTGAAATGAGAAGATTCGGTTTCAGGCGGCACTCCGATCCCATCCGGTCGATATCGACTCAACCCCGTCCTAGGCTCGAGCCGTGGCTTGGCCATCCAGACCGTATGGTACTCTTTAATTGCCGCTTTGATCACTTTCGCCAACCAAATCTTATTTTCGGTAATCTCAAGCGGGTGCAGTCGAGAGTACACTTGCAGAGCGAAATCGGTTAAGAAGGGTGGCTGGGAACGACTTAAATAGTATGACCGATTACCACTGTATTTGGTCAAAAGAAAAGCAAGCTGTAAATTTCTGGAGAGAATGGTTCACTAGACCAGGAAGGCCTCACTTTAAAATTTTTCCATAATGGTTGATTTCGAATACGAAGTGTTCAACAATTCCTTGAGCCAATTCCAAATAGTCATCGATTAAAAGTCCTATTGAAATAAAATAACTGGATAAATTGACGCGTCGAGAAGCAAGCCATTGAGTTAAAAAAAAAACTCGTCTCGTACTTGACAGATAATGGAGGTTACAAAGGCAAACTCACGAGTCCCACTTAAACCATTACACATTTTTTATGGTTAACCGAAAGATTGGTGAGATATCATCACACACTCACAGAAATCAAAAGTTGTATCTCAGCGGAGATACGTACGTTGTAAAGCTCATTGAACCGAGCCCCAGGCACAACGAACGGGATAGCTTGTAATTGCTGATGACCTGAGCCGGCTTGGATATTTTTCATTGCGAGAGCCAGGATGCCGGGGCGGTCGTTGAGAGAGCGCACGAAGCTGGGGGTGATATCTGATCGATTAGGAAGCATTTCGACGATCAATTCGAGCTGAGGATGTTGATTGGCGATTTGTTTGTAGTAGTTGAAGATATCTTCTTCCCCGTGGGGGACATAGATCCGGCGCGCTTGGGTTGATGATCGATCCTTGGGATCATTTAAGATCGTTAGTAGTCCAGCTTCATCGATCCTTCGCGTTAATGAGGGCCAAAAAGTCGTCTTGATCATTCGCGACAGTCTATCCACGGGATTTTCGGTCAGTCTTCCTTCATCCAATACGATATGTTTTCGACCATACGACGATGCAAGTGCCAGTCTGTGTTTTTTTTTTTTTTTTTTTGATAGCAACCCACATCGAACGGAATCACGTGATCAGCTACATAATCATGAAACATAGAAACAAATGTCTGGTAAGAGCCCACTCTTGTAAGAGGTTAGAGATCATATATTGCCCTCGAATCTGTGATGATCAAGTGTAATGTTCTTTAGTTATTCTTGTTTACAAGAGCCTGATTAATCAAAAGACAGACATCGAATTTTTTGTAACCATTGGATGAAACAGTTCCAACAGATAACAGTTTTGGACCGGAGTCTGTGATTGAGATTTGGAAGTCTCCGTTCGTATCTTCTTGTTCTAGAACCAACCTGATGGTCTCTTCGACTGGGAGTAAGAATTTTCTAGCTTGAATCGGCTTCTCGTCTGGTTAATGGATATTATTAGGAGGTCAGCTCAGTGGAGAGAAATAGGAATTTTGTTGTCTCGCTTGCTTGCTTACCATGACTGAGTCTACGGTTTCGCTGATGCTGTACAAAGGATGAGTCTTCTTCTTGGTTGAGGTTTTGCTTGGTAATGCTTGAATCGAGCTCCTGGGAGTTGAAATGGAAGTTATCCAAGATATTGGCGACGTTGTTGGGATTCATGTCATGAGCATTGTTGCCTGCGCCATTATTGTTGTGTCGATGAGACCAGCTATAGGTCCTGGTTGTTCTGCGAGGCTCGTGAGAGGTGCCATAGTACTGGTCGGCTGGAAGCAAGGTCGAGAATTGAGATGAGTCGGGTTGGTTATTGGTCATTTTGAATCTTGATGTGTGTCTCTGGTTCTCGTTTTGTTGTTGTTCTGGTCAACAGGGGGTTCTTTCGCTGCAGGTTCCTTTCCGCTTGGGACGCGTGGAAATAGAGTGCCCCAAAGCTTGTGCACCCTATTGATTAGTCAGCATTCCCCCCAGGCAGCCCCGGGCCGATCAGTCGATGATGTCATTCGGCCAGTGAGTGACATCATACCTTGTGACATCTCATCGCCAGCCTCCCCAGTGTCACACGCGTGCGCGCCGATGATGGGCAGCCGGGCCATCGAGAGACTATGTAACAGAGAGATCTCTTCGGAGAGTGACCTTATCTGAAGTTGAGCTCTCCCGGAGAGCTCAACTTGGACCACGCCCTGCGCACCGCCCTCCACCACACCACGCCCAGAGAGGCTCTCTGGGCGTGGTGTGGTGGAGGGCGGTGCGCAGGGCGTGGTCCATCATGGATGTGAACTTGGCCGAGGTGCCGGTGCAGACTCGAGCCGAGCTGGCAGTGGGAACCAGCAATGGATGCCGATGACGGCGACGCGTCTGAGCCGGCCGCCACCGAGCGGGTCGAGCGCTTTGGGCAGCCGGGTGCTGATGTGCTGGTTGTGGTGCAGGATGTCGGTGGCTTTTAGACCTCTTGTCGGACATGGTTGTCCAAGAGGGCGGACCGGCGGCCAATCTCGGCCAATCCGCGGTCTCATCCAAATCAAGTCGGAGTGCCTGTTTACATAAGCACAGTACTACTGAGCGGGCCTGGCCCGGAGTTCATGGGGGTGCGGATGCGGGGGGCATGAGGAGTTTGTCGGAGCCAGTATCTTGTATTGCAATCTGCACTGGGCTTGTGGATTTGAAATGGCCCATGGGTGGCAAGATTTGTTTTTGGTTTACGTTGTGGCACAACCAATGTCAGGCCTGGTCCACTATAAACACATGGTGGCACGGAAGATTTGAAAAGGATGATGGCATGTCTGGTTGGCATGTCCGGCGGTTGGGATAGCTTGCAGGTACTTCCTCAGCCTCTAGATGCATACAGGAAACCAAAACTAGTAGATTCTCTAGGATTCACAACACATGGATAGGTTACAAAAAATGTTCAGGATAATATGCATCAAAGAGGTATTCAGAACAAGAAAAGGAATTTCCAAACTGCAGGCAATAGATAAGGTTGATGGAAGTGAGCAATGAAGATCACCAAGTTTTGTCCTGAATTTTGGCCTTAGTCTCGTTGAAGAACTGGCGAACATCTTGTTCGGTGACCAGCAAATCCTGCGACTCAAACGGCTTCAGGAACTCAAGAATGTGTTCCTTGAGCTTGTTGTAGGCGTTCAAGCCGGTAACTAGTTGGTCTCTAGGTAGTGTCTTTAAGGCTTCCAGTCCCAACTCATGAATCGATTTCACTATTATCCGGGTCGAGAGATTCATCGATGATCGAGTCAGGAGAGAGAAGTTGGGTTTGTCAACATCAACCATTCAAGAAGAAAGGGGAGAAAAAAACCTGGGTCTAATTTCAAAAAGTACTAGTGAAATTGAAAAAAAGGCTTTTTGAAAAACGCAAGGAAGTCAAACACTCAACATGAATCAGTATCCTCTCCAGGTTCCCAGACGTCTTCCTCCTCCTCGATCAACCAACTCAACCGGCCCAAAACCTGGCGACAATCGGAACAATGACACCATCTAGCTCGCCAGCCAGCCGCCAAGTAGACGTTGGAAAAGCCTGGGTCGATCGTGTTCAAGATAGATTGTGATGGACTTTTGAATGGTGCTCGACACTCGCTCACTTGCGAATCAATCGAGCGATCAGAGAAATCATCCAGTCTTGGTTTCTTGCCACAACCTGTCGGCTTTTCGTATAAATCGACACTGGATGATCGTTTCTTTTTGGACTCGGCGCTCACAGGTCTCGGGCTTTTGTCGTTTCGATCAAGGTCCTCGGCAGATGTTGGCGGGCCTTCTTTGGATGTGGGCTCGTGATTAGTTGGGATGAGGCCATTGGAGCTAGCGCCCACCCAAGTCTTAGCTTCCGAGTCGTCGCTCTTTTCATCTTGCATTCCCGTCTCTGTCTGAGCGGTTTGATCCACTGAATCTTTGAAATTAATTGTTTCTGCGCCCGTCCGAGTTGACGCGGGGTCTTTCTTGGAATCCGTGTTCATCGGCAGTTTTCCAT
Organism: Puccinia triticina; assembly: GCF_026914185.1. Lineage (NCBI taxonomy): Eukaryota > Fungi > Basidiomycota > Pucciniomycetes > Pucciniales > Pucciniaceae > Puccinia > Puccinia triticina. The sequence continues at coordinate 1,329,234 of NC_070559.1, read as the reverse complement.
AGCAACTGATGCGATCAGATCCATCCGTCCCTGTGTCTTTGCACAACATCATACCAGTCCCTTCTCCCCCGGCGTGTTTGAACATCATGGATTTGATTATAGGGTTGTTTTGGACACATGCTGCGCAGATCAAGTCGTCCCAATCGTCTGGATCAGGATGCGGTCCTAAGCAACTGGCATGTCTCCAACTATCGATCAGGTCTTATGGTCAATTGCCCTGCTCTTGATTTGAGAATATTGTAGCAAAACTCAGAGGGAAGAGATACTCACTCTTCACAGGCGAGACATTGGTACATATCTTCAGTTTCCGTCTCAGGGTCATAAGTTTTACCTCTTTCGCAGATGCAAAACTGGCCATCAAAGTTTTTGTCATACCGGTTAGAAGAGCCGGTCGAAGTAGAAGGATTGTTGGGGTTTGGTTGGTGCACCGGGTCGATGGGATGGTTGATCAACAGACATTGGCCAGGATTGCATCGATTTGTACCACAGTCGCAGGCGAAGTCTCTTCTGACAAATAGTTCAACCAAGTGGTGGTCGGTGTGACAGCTCACCGAGCAGGAACTACAGACACCAGCTCGGAGATGATCCCGCTCTGGTTTGGTCGGGTTGCATGTTAGGCAGGAGTATACCGATTGGCGGATGTGTCCGGCCGGCTTCGAACATTTGGTGATGTCAAACGGTAGTACTTCGGCTGCTTCGTCCTCTAGTTCGCTCTGTTTTTCGATTACTTCTGATATGGTCACGGTTTCGTTGAGAGTTTTTTCCGGCGGTTGTGAGGAAGAAGACATCTATCAAAGTGGTGGTCGAGTTGATGCGTTCGCCCTGCAATCATACGCACTCACCACGCTGACCGCGAAGTGGTGGAAGTCCGAACTTAACACGCAAGCCCCGATTCCCTACGGGGGCACCCAGCTCGGGGTGATTCAGGTTCCGGGGGACCCGGCGCGTCGAAGCCGCCTCGCGCAGCGAGCCTCTGAAAGAGGGGCTTGTGAGCAAAGTCGAGCCGTGGCCTGAGCAGAGAGCTGAGGCTTTTGGTGGCTTTTGGCCTTTTTGAAGCAGTTGTAACTCCCAAACCACAAATCCAATCAACCTGCCTTGAAATTTCACATGTAGGCATAAAGCTTGGCTTTGCGGCTATGTATTTTTTTCACATATTTTGAAGAAATAGTATCAATTTCCTTGGACGTGAGCAATTAGAGTCTCCGCTGGAGATTGGATGTTGGAGTTTACTTACATACACAAACTAACACCAGTCCCTCCCATGCTCGCGGGGTGCGAGCTGGTGCGAGCACCCTGCCGCCAGGGAGGGACTTGCACGCAATGTGGAGCTTCTTGCGTGAGGAGTACCAGCCAAATGGCTGGATGAACCATAAAACCCCTCAGATGACCCCCAACCTCTCCAAAAATTGAGAAACCAATGGCACCTTCAGAATTCTGACGATTTCCTACATGTTTTGAATTTTTTTTTTTTTTAAAAAAAAGCCATAAACCAGGTTGAAATCACTTGTAAATTTGGCCAATATGTCACAGGAATCACAGGCTGCTTGCCGGGGCAGACCACCATCACACCCCTTTCACAACCCTCATTAAAGGCGCTAAAACACACACTTGTAAACCTCATTATTACCACTTTTGACATAGTTTTTTTAGTAATGATAGGCAAGAAGGTAGGCTCCACTCCCCCAAATTTTATATGTTTAAAAGATGCTCTGTTGTAGGTGCTACAGCTGCTACAGGATGTTGAAGTCAAAATACCACAAAATACCACAAAAACCCCATTCTTCTCAGGCCAAGACACAAACTGTACACGTAAGCCTCTCCGAGGAGGCGCGAAAAGCTCGTTGCATACAGCACTTTCCGAAAAGTATGTTGCTGGATCAAAAATCAGAAAAGACATCCTCCGAAAAAGAGAGCCTGCAGGTCGTGTGCGCCTGCACGTACGGCCTGCCGCTGGCGCGAAGCGCGCCTCGCGTCTCACGGAAGCCGCGTAACGCGGGCCCGCGGGGTCGATCCCAATACATAGGTACCCTCCTGGGCGCGAAGCCGCCCGGGAGGGACTGAGTTAAGTTGGGGTTGATCCCCATCTCCGTTCGAGAGGCTTAGGCTACATATGTAGCCAATTTCGCGGCACTTCAAATTCCAACCTCAAAGCCTGTGGTCTCCGCTGAAGAGTGTGGGCTATGATACTCTTCCGCCGGAACCTCAGTTCAGCATTATGGAACTTGTTTCTAGTCAGGCTGCTTTTGAAGTGAAAGCTTTAAACTGTGAAACACGCCTTGCCACTGTAAATGTTCTGAAGTCGTGCACGACTGCAAGTATACATATGTAGTACATACACATGCAAGCTGAAGGTAGTGTAATTGGTTCTGTGGGTGGGTTCTGTAAACACGACGATGCAAGAACTGCTGTTTCACCAGCGGGTTTGTTCTCCTTCGAACAAATAGATGACTAGGAGTAGGTGCGCAAACTGTGAGAAACTATTTGTTTTGAGACTGGGGGATATCACCGTAAAGTTTGAGCTCGCGTTGAGCCAACTTTCGCGGTCGCTCTGAATGACACAAGACCAATTTCTTCCCCTCCATACCGCTCATTGAATTTCAAGAATGAATCTCTTAAGATACGCCGTGGCAGCTGTTCTGATTTTTCGTTATGGTTGCTTCTGCGGATTCATAAAGGATCCGAGTGTCAACGAGATTAGTGAGTGCTTCTTTTGGTAGTACCTAGGATCATCTTTGCATTGCGGCACACGTTGTGAAGTACTAGAGCGGAACAGGGAAGACAATTTTTTTTGAACTAATGATTTTTTCCCCTGATCTTGGTACTTGGAGTTCAGTCAGTGACTTCTACAAGAAAATTCGGGTTGATCTACCACCTACGAATAAATCTCGGTTGCTAGAAAGTGGTTTACCAATGCATAAGATTATTGGCAGAATAACAGGAGATCTCAAAGGACTCCGCGGTGGCAAGTCTTCCGTAATACCACATCAATAATGTGAATAAAAAGGTCTGACTGACTTGCGAAATGATTTATAGGCCATCTCAAATTATGGATTCTAATACGTCAGGCCAATCCTCTAAGCTTTATTTATCTATACTTGAAACATTCCCCAATCGATTGGATGTCTGCAACCTGACAAAAACTGATTTTTATCTAGTAAGCAGCCAGGAGGAAATCAGGGTTTACGGAATAGCCAATTCAGAAAAATTGTGGACAAAATATGTCCTCAATAGCAGCTTCAGTAAATCAGCTTCGACTACTAGAGCAAGAGTAGACCCGGCCCGTCGATTGCGCGACAAGCTATACAACTGGAGCAAGTGGATTGAATCAAGGAGGATGAAGCGTCTGGGTTACACCCAGATGGAACCCAATGACGAATTGACAAGTGACGACCTGCGGGTGAACTATGAAACGGTGGAGCTTGCAATCAACTTTCACATTGTATCCATGGTTATGAAAAGCTACCATTATTTCTGGTCAGTGGGTAAGTTATCAGAAGCAATTGAACTATTACTAGAGTTAAACTGGCTCAGGTCAGTCTTCACTGACCAAATCTTACCTGTTTTGAAAAGTCAATCCAATGGCCATATTTCAAACTGCACAAAGTTTCCCTAAGTCCGTTGATGCTGCGATAGAAAAATTCTTCAGCAGTGACGTAGAGGGACTTGAAAGGTTGAAAGCATTTTGTGCGGGTGTTCATTCAGACCTTAATCAAGAAGAAGGCTTCTATCAAATCCTTGCAAAAATAATCCCTGAACCTTACCGAATTGCAAATTATTCTTTCAAAGTCTTGAATGCTTGGATTGATACTTGCAGGCGAGAATACATTTTGATGTCTGAGTGTGCGTGTTCCTTTTTTTCTTTCACATTTTTTTGATCAATCTGATACTGTATGGCCCCTCAGTAATTGCGGTTTGCCTCGACGTAGGACCCACCATGGCGGCACAGGACCGTCTTTTTTGGGAACAGCTGGAAATGCTTGCTGCGAGAGAAAATTTCCAACCCTTGCTATTTTCTTACAAAGAGCTTTGCAAATTCTTAGAGAAGGGGCTGCCCATCGATAGGCTGTTCGAATACTATCAGCTAATCAAAAAGATTACTGGTGAGATGAAAAGATTTGGCGATGATCAAACTCGGGCTTGCATGAACGCCAAAGTACTTCAACTTCAAGGACACGATGTCTCAACTGACCCATCCTTAAGGAAATATGTAAAAATGGATGGCAAGGAAATAGCAACCAGAGTCTTGCGAGATAAACTCAACCTGCTGATGAATTATGCGGAAGAACTTCATCACCAAAGAACTTTTCAACCTGCGAAAGGACTGTATAGCCTGCAGCCTCGCGCCAATCCAACGCAGCTAACCAACATAAGTGAGTCCCGCAGCAAACCATTACATGTTTCCGTTGCTCGAGTGTGTCTAATTCTGACATGCTGGCAATTATCAATCAAAGAACTTCTTCTCTTGGACTTATTGTCGCCAGACAACGTCATTTCACCCGAGCGAGTGACACTCCAGATTTCCTATGAAGTCTTCCGCTCAAATTTACCGTATGTCATCAAACACAAGATATGTTTATTTGGAAGATTCTTGGAAGACGGAGTAGAGGCAGCACGTAGGAAAACTTCAGAAATCCAACGCAAAACACACGAAAACTGGGATCGTGAATTGGCGGCAGCATTGCACGACGTGAGGTCGGCAGATCCCATGTCTTATGTGGAAATCAAAACGAGACTCAAAGATGCGAGGACCACAATTGAGGAATCGGAAGCAAATCTTTCCGAACTTGATCCCGACCAGATGAAAACGCGTATTAAAGAATATAATGCATCAGTCAAGGAAGCCCTCCGGTTGTTTCACCTTCATAACCATCCCCAGAGTATGATTCACCTTCAATATAGTTCAGCGATCCGGAAAGCCATGAGAAACGCAACGGAAAGAGAATTTTCAACTATGTCTACAGGAGCCGCCGCTACCTTGATAGGTCTTCTAAGGCGTATTCACAGATTTGTCCAAAATTTTCCCGTACTTGATAGAATCTGTAAGTCATGCTGCTAATTTAAAGAAAAATTGGCTACGGACTCAGTTTACCTTACGTTATTTCTTTTATATTTATATATATATATATATTTGCCTATGTGCCTATGTATTATCTCAAGATTATGCCATGATCATGACCCCGCATCAGGAAAGAAAGGATCTTGTGAAGAAGGTCAGAGAGAGACTCTTAGAATCCGAAAAGGCCAAATCCGAAACGGTTGAGAAGATGCCAAGCAAGGAGATCTGGACCGTGAACAAATTGCTAGACTTGATTGATAAAAAAAAACAGAACGATGGTTACCCTGTGTGGAAGGAAGAAGTTTTACCCGGATTTTTATACTTACCAACCTACTTAGTGTCGATATTGGGGGATATTTTTGCCGATTGTTCTCGGAGCCTTGTGCTGCAAAAGCACATTCGCCTTAGCGAACTAGTGGAAGGCCACTTGAACCAAGAGTTACACAACGAACTTCGAGATGACTTGCTTTCGGATGAGACAAAAGAAGAATTCAAAGGATTTTTGCAAGATTTGGCTGAAAAACATGTCCGAGTAGTTCAAGAAAAACATATTGTAGATTTGATGGGAAAGAGCCCTCTAGAGCACAGGTTGCTCATGACCAGCCGAAGCTTGCAACCGCACAATTCTGGTCCATCAAGTAGTTGAAGTGAATTCGAAAGCAAGCCTGGTAGACAATGCATCTTGGGGCTCCTTTCATTTGCTGACAGCGGAAGTGGCGTGTTCTTCTTCTTTTCTAGTGTCAAGAGATAGCGGTAATAATTTCACATTTTTAATCCTATCTCGGCTGTTTGTTCTTTTTCCAAGGATTTTCTTTTCTTTCTCGAACCAGCCCGTTTGTATTGTGCACGGCCTACCCCTTCGTTTGTGGCCTAGTTTTGAATGGTTTTATTGCTTGCTTGGGAACTTGCATTCGAGTGCTACGAGAGGCACCAACTGGATGTCCTCGTATGGAGTGGGGGAGAGGGATCGTTTAAATAGATATGTGCAACTTGCCAAAACACATTGAAGCAGGGGGAAGGCATCGATCCCGAATCTCTGCATGGATTATTGAAGGGTTTATTTAGGCGAGTCCAAGATTAAGCGAGTGTTCCGTTTGATGGAAAAGATTCCAGCCTCTTCAACGAGCCACCGGCCCGCACACGACAGCGGCCAACGTCCATCGGAGTCGGATGGGTTGATGGGCAGGGTGCAAGTTCGAGGTGCGGCCACACAACCACGGTGTTGTGCATGTATGCACCGTTAAATCTCAGCGCTGCCAGCCAACGGCCAGAATACTCCGACTGCAGCAGCAGACTTCATTATGTGTATGGCTTATCAACCACTCCGACCCGAGAGTTTCAGAATGGTCAAGAGACTTTTTGTAGACCGACACCCTCGCTCCCTCTTCCTCTATCCCTCCACCTCCTTCGAAGCTGCAATAACCATCCATCGAGCCGACGACGACAGTCAGACCTACACGCAGCACCCCTCCGCCGACAGCTACAGGCTGACACATGTCTTCCACCCCCGCCCATCGTGCAATCTGGGCACGCCGTTTGTCCGCTTCGGCCTGCCTGTCCCTCACCGACCCGAACTTCGCCGTCTATCTCGACTCGATCGCTTGTGTGGGCGGCCTCCGATCAGAATTCAGATTACCAAGGAAAGAACCCAGATCGGGCTCCCAACGAGGCATGTATCTCGTCTGTCTTCACAATGCGTGCTTTTCAGCAACAAATTTCCTGACCAAGACTCGAGAGTTCATTGCAGACCCTGATAATACCGAATCAGTCGACCAGACGGCTCCGCTAGATGACGAACAGAATGAGGAAGACGAGGCCAACTCTTGTGTATATCTATGCGGGAACTCATTAGGATTGCAGAATAGGAGGACAGCTGAGATGGTCTTGGCTGAACTAGACATCTGGGCCGACCAGTGAGCTAAATTGCCCGAATTCCAAGCATCTGCCAGTGCTCTTTTTTTTTTTTTTTTCTGATCGCTTTGATTCTTGTTTTCTATTTCCCCTACAGAGCTGTTCAGGGTCATTTTGTTCATTCGGAAGGAAGAAACTGGAAGAGCATCACTGATCTCGTTGATCCAATCTTGGCTCGCTTAGTAGGTAAGCCATTCTTGTGCAGTGGAGCAGGCATCCCCCACCATTGCCTATTGTTGATGAGGCGTACCGCGCGGAAATTCCCGTTGCTTTCGGGATAATCAGGGGCCTCCACATCGGCTGAAGTAGCATGCACCGGCTCATTGACGACCAACTTGCACATCCTGATGACCACCTTCTATCGGCCGACGAAGGAGCGGTACAAAATCCTCTGCGAAGCCAACTGCTTCCCATCTGACCTTGTATGTTTCTATGCAACTCACTACGCCCCTTCCATCAACTGAACCCTTCCTCGCCCCTCTTTTTCTAAACAATTGGGCCGCTCTATGAAAAATTCAAGTATGCTTTCAGAAGTCAAATTGAGATGCACGGGTTGGATCCCAAATATGCGCTTATTTCGCTCTTGCCTCGACCTGGGGAATTCACCCTCCGACCAGAGGATATCATTTCCACCATCAACCGTAAGCAGTCCATACCTCGCCTCCGTTTCTGTGTTTCCCTCTTTACCACAATACTCACCTGATTGTACTTTATCTCCCCCCACATGAACGGATCCGCTCCACAGGAGAGGGCCAGTCGATAGCGTTGATTTTGTTCTCAGGTGTCCAGTTCTACACCGGCCAATTCTTTCCAATCAAGCAAATAACAGCCGCCGGACACCAGCAGGGATGCATAGTCGGATGGGACCTCGCCCATGCCATCGGTAACGTCTTGCTCGAACTACACGATTGGCAAGTCGATTTCGCTGCATGGTGCAGTTATAAGTACTTGAATGCTGGACCAGGGGCTATTGCTGGATTATTTGTCCACGAAAAATGGACTTCTGATCCTACCAAATTAGGTGGTGCCCATGGCCGCCCTCGGTGAGCACACCTTTTTTTCCTCATTCGATATCTTCTTTCCTGTGTGATCACTTTGCAAGTGGTGGCTTGACTGATTGTTTGTGTTGTGATGGGTTCTTAGCTTGGCTGGTTGGTTCGGACACAATCCGGTGAATCGATTCCAGATGCCAGATCAGTTTGAGCCGGTGCGAGGGGCGCGTCAATTCGTCCATTCGAACCCGGACGTCCTGTCGGTGATCTCGCTGTATTCATCGCTTCAGTTATTTGCGAGTTATCCGGGAGGGATAAGCAGTTTACGGGCACGCTCGGAGGATCTGACAGGGTATTTCGAGATGTGTTTACAAGGACTTTCGGGCTATGTCGATCCACGATACGCCGCAGATTATCCGAACAGCTTGAACGAGCAGCAAAAGTCGCGAGCCAGGACAGTTGGCTTTACTATCATCACTCCGCCAATCCCGGCTCAGAGGGGATCCCAGCTTTCGCTCTTCTTCGTCCCTACCGGAAAGGGAATCATGAATAATGTCGCCCGTCAATTGCTCGAACTCGGCATCGTTGGCGACGAGCGTCAGCCGGACGTGCTTCGATTAACCCCGGTGGCAATGTACACCTCTTTCGAAGATTGCCGCAAAGCTGCCGAGACATTGAACTCTGTCATCGAAACTCTAAACTCTGCTCACTCTCCATCATCTTGACTTGGATTCTCGATGTCCTCTCATCTGCTATTGTCATACATAAACCTTTCTCACTGTTTGGTGTAGGAAATCCTGCGGAACCCTGATGCTTTCCCCGTCCCTCTATTTATTCATGTGGAAATACCACAACGATTTTATAGTTATTCATCGACTTATGCGAGGAGACCTCCTTTCATCATACCCATCATCACGCTAGACACAAATGTTTCTTGATCCCACTCTTCTTTTCATCTCTTCCTTGTACACACATCCTTTTGTACTGTCTTTTTTTATCCCAACAAGACACCATAAACTGGAAAAATAGATCAATCAACAGTCTAGAGGCTTCATTTTGTACCTGAATTCCAATCATGTGATCGGATGCTTTTGTGATTGGAATTGGATGGTGGCCCCATGCAGTGTTAAGTTTTTAAAGGTTGGCTGCCTCTATAGAGCAACTGTAACGTGGCACTGGGACAAAGGAAACAGATGCCCAAGAGCTGATTTAATGGGGACACAGGGTAGTTTGAGCATACTTAGTTGTGAAACATGAGTTGAAGTCAGACTCACAGATGCACCATGGAAGATTGGTGCTTTGGATTCTGTCAAAACAGTATGCATAAATGTTTTCAAAGTTGTGTAGTGAATTGGTCACATTGAGGATCATGGCTGAAACTTGAAGCAGTACAACACATTTGGATGCATTTTTCATTTGAAATTGGAGGATGTATATATGAGGACTGCACTAAGATCTTCCCTCATCATTCTACGCTCAATTGCTATTTTCAAAAATGAATCTCATCAAATATGCTTTACCAGCAGTTATATTTTTCCACCTTGAATGCAGAAGTGGTTTCATCAGGGATCCAAATATTAAAGAAATCAGTTAGTGCCCTTTTCTAGTGTTTCAACCCTTGGATAAATCCTGCCATCTGAGCTATTTAACTCAATGCAAGAGTTAATTAATCAGAAATATGACTTCTGAGCTGATGAGATTGTTTCCATGATTATTCTGATTCAAACTCAGTTGATGGGGTCTATCAGAAGATTTCATTGGATGAACCAGAATCAAAAAAGCGGCAAGTAAAACGTGGTATCTCAATGAGGACACATGTTGAAAGAATCACAGAAGAATTCCTGGGACCACAAGGTAAGCTGTAGTAGATGACTTGCTGTAAACATTTACAGACCATGAAGAGCCAGATCTGGAGCCTCCAAGATTGGATTTCTTGGCTCTAAATTGAAATCCTCAGTCGCTACAGATTTTGCAAGGATTCCTCCAGTTTTGCATTGATTCCTATGTTTAGAATTCTAACTGACTCTCAGTAACATGGTAGGCACTGAAAAAATGAGATTGCTCCTAGGTGAGGACAAGCTTCTAAAATTTATTTCTGGATTTTTGAAAAAACTAAAAAGGCAAGTTCATTTGGATGTAAAATAAATCTGTTGGTTTAGATTGTAGTATGGATGATATCAAAAATTATGGGAGAATGGAGTGGAAAGGATTATGGAAAAAATACATGCCAACCAGCACCTCAGCTGAAACCACTTCAGTGCAACAAGGGGCCTTTCGTTTACAGCATGATTTACAAAATAAACTATACAAATGGTATGAAAGTATCACTGAATATAAGACAAAGCCTCAAGAACTTCTTGATTTTGAAATAAAAATAGAAGTGAATGAGGCAACAGTGGAACTTGCAATTAAATTCCACACTTTTTCTATGGTTTTGAAAGCAAACCGGTTTCTACTTTCAATGGGTGTGTGATTCAATCTTGCCAAACCTTTTAAAAAACTAAATTACGCTGAATTTAGCCCTCTTTGATAAAATACACACCACACTTGAAGTTGGTAGAATGGCTATATATCAAACTTCAACCAAATTCCCAAAACCCAAACCCTCTGAACTCAGAAATGCATTTGGGAATTCAAAAGCTACATTCCAAATGATAACATCATTTTGCAAGAGCTGTGATACAAAAGGAAAACCAATTCTCCAAGAAGAGGATTTCTACATTTCAGTGGGTAAAATAGTACCTGAACCTTACCAAATTCAATTGCATTATTTTCCAGAATACAGTCCTTGGGGAAGGAGCTGTGAACAGGAATATCAGTTGCTCACTCAGTGTATGTTTTTGGTTTTTTACCCTTTTCTGATGTGTCTGAAATTTCTCTGGTTTCTCAGTAATCACAATCTGCCAAAAAATGGGTCCTGCAATTGCTGCACATGGGAATATATTTTGGTTACAACTTGAAGTAATGACTTCTGGAGAAAACCTCCAGCCATTTCTTCAGGGTTACAAGGAACTTTGTGAATTCTTTCAAAATGGGCTCCCCTTTGATCAATTGTTTGAATATTATAGGCTAGTTTCAAAAATTAGTCATGAGATCAAAAAGATTGGGGATGATGAAACTGGAAAGTTATTCCAGCCTCAAATCGATCACAAAGAAGCAAAAGATACATCCCCCATAGGGAAATTACAATCTACAAAATCCAATGTAGACATGATGATGGGAGGTGCAAGACAGAAGGTCAGCTTGGTGATGAATTGTGCCAAAGAACTGCATCAAAAAATATCATCCGGATTTGTGGGAAGGATACATCCAAATTTCCGTGCTAGAAAAGACCAACTTACAGAGATTGGTGAGCACATCATGCAAGTTCTTGAGGGTTTATTTTTGGCAACTCTCTGTTGTTTCTCAGTATTAATTACTTTGGAAAAATTCTTGATTTAAGCATTTCTGTTTTGTGATGTAATGCCACTCAACTACCTTATCACACAAGAACAAGTGGACCACCAGATTGTTCTAGAAATCCAGAAGACAGGTTTGCCACTAGTCATTAAAAATAACACATGTCAATTTTCCCACTTCTTGCGCGATGTATTAGAGAAAATGTTTTTGGTAGGGTCAGGAAATGGTCGGGGCTCATGGAAAGACTGGAATATTGAGTTGTGGAACACATTTGAAAATGTACAAGCAGTCATTCCAAAATCTTCTTCAAATCTCCCAAGTGAACTCCAAGCCCTCAGGAAAAGATTTGAATTTTTGGAAAATAAATCTTGCCAATTCCTCTTTCCAGCAGGGTCGGCTAAATATAGTGCATTAGTTATGGCTCAAATTGGGCCATATAGGATTCAGGGTGGAAACGCTGGAATTATTCCACTTCAGTATACTCCAGAGATCTGGGGGGCCATGAAAAAGGCAACAGAAAGAGAATTTGCAACAATTTCTGAAGAAAATGCCAAAATCCTAATAATATGCTTGAAGCGTACTCAAAGGGTCATTCAAAATCTGCCAGTGTTTGATAGAATTTGTAAGTCATGCTTTGGGTTTTTGATAAAACTTTAGTGAAAAGAATTATATTTGATATTATTTTCTGGGCTTTGTTCTCACTTGATTTTGCACCAAAAGATTATGCCATGAATTTGGTAAAACTCTCTTACAGAAGTACTCTACTAGATGATGTAAAGGAAAAAATTGAACACTCCAAAGATACCAAGAAAATGCCAAATTATGAGATCAAGAAATTGAATAGTTTTTTCCAATCAATTATCAACAACTCAGAGATAACGGATTACCAAGATTGGAAGAAAAATGTTCTCTCCGGATTTGTTTATCTACCAACTTCCTTGGTGAAGATAATGGGGGACATATTTGCTGATTGTTCAAGGAAATTCCTATTGGAAAGTAAAGATTCAAGTGAAAAAATGCAGCACTGGATTGACCCAGATGTGATCTACAAAGAAAGAGAGCAAAAGTGGCTCTAAAAGGATGCCAAGATAGCAGTTGATTGGCTTCTAGAAAGCTTTACTGAATCACAAATTCAAATAATTCAGGAGCGCTTCATGATGAAGAGAGGTTTTTATGACACTCCCTCTATAGAAATCAGATGACCTGGGCAATTAGAATGGGAAACATTTTTTTTGGGTTATCCAGTAGCCCCAAGCCTCAGTTCAATCCCTCAAATCATCCTGTCTCCCAATTAAGGTTTTTTTTGCTTTCACTGCATTTAAATGGCATTGAAATGAACTAAACACTGATCGTGAATTTCTATTCATCATTTTCCCAAAGATCTTTCCCAATGATAAGCTTGTTGAAAACCTGTGCTTCTATTCCAATTTCTCTTTGCAACTTTATCAACTGGATGATTATTTGAACTTCTGAATTTATTTTCCTTTGTTTCTTTGCAAATTTATCATGAGTGTTTTCCTTTACATTTGGTGTGTTACAAAAACACATTCAATAAGTTTGCCAGCTTATTGAAACCAATCTTCAACCAGCTGCATCCAGCAGATCCCCAAGTAGCAATATGTTGTCCAAATTGGTCTCTAATGCCATGACAGCCATGGTACACAGGGACTTCAATTCAAAGGAGGCCTCATAAGTATTTTTAAACCCAGACATAGGTCCAAATCAGCACAAGCGCCTCCATAGGAGACAAAGGAGAGGCTCAAGTTTAAGCTCAGGCTTGCCACAATGCCCAGAAAGCCTGCTGCGGCACTGAGACTCAAAGGTTTCTGGCCCATCCAGCTGATCAAACTCCACTCACGTGTTGCTGTGGTTCCTGAACAAAAAAATAAATAAATTCCTTTTACACAAAACTCTGTGCCAGTTTGAGCTACTGATTGAAAAACACAGGCATGGATGAGGAGTAAAGTGAATTGATCCTGCTGAAGAGCGGGGGATCTAAACTAGGAGGGACCATTTGATATTCTTGTGCCGCAAAGCCAAGGCATTTAAACTCTAAACTCTTTGGCCTCTCCATCATCTTGAATTGATTTCTTCTCATTTCTTATCATCATTCATAACAATCTCTCACTTTTTGGTGTAGGAAATCTTGCGGAACCTTGATGCTTTACCCTTCCCTCCATTTATTTATGGTGTTGCAAGCATGTCTGGGCACACACCAAATTTTGGCCAAAAAAGGTCAAGTGCGCTGGGAAAACCTTAAAGCCCACTTGGCCAAGCCCAAAGTGCCCTTGGCACACTTGCAACACCCACTTGCCCCCTCACAACCCTTGCTTGGCACACTCACAGACTTGACACACTTTTGACCCCTTCTTGCCACAGCCCAATATGGGCAGGGTTTCTCACAAAGTCCCACTGGGCTGAATTCAACCAAGGGTGCTCTTGAAATTATAATCTTAGGCCTCATGAGTTCACCACAAAAGATGAGCCAAGTGGCTTGAGATAGGGGAAAGTGAGGGTGAAAAGCTCACCGGATGCGGTTCAGGGTGGCACAGAAAAAAGAGAAGAGGTAGAACCAATGGTTTTTATAATTGCTTGTTGTATGCTGGGTTTTAAATAGACTAAAAACAAGCGGCCAACATGTGGTTGGAAGAAAAAATAAAAATAGGTGAACACAGAACAAGTTTCAAGTATACTATCTCAAAGACTATGCTTGAAACATGTATGAAAAATGTTATCTACTACTCACAGTTTTAGACTACGTGGTGTGATAAATTATGTACTAACAAAGATTCTGGCAATGCTGAGAATGATATGAAACTAGTTTTAGAGGTGTACGTAAGAGGAATTAAACAAAATTCCAACAGGTGCCGCACAAACTAAAAATTCTAGTCATTGAGGAGAGAAATTCCCCTCCATGATAGATGGCTTACAACCTGGTCATTGAGGAGGGAAGACTGCTTTCTCAATGGCAAGAACAGGTATTTGTGTTGAACTTACAGTCCAGAGGATGTTTGGGCTAACATTAGATCCTTCTAAGAAGCCCCCCACAAAGGCGCTCAAAAAGCTGTCTCGCGGAGGAGAACCCCTCCCAGCGCTCACTAAAGGCCAAGCACGCCAGAAGGGGACCCCTCCCGGAGTCACCCAAAGGGGTCTTCTCCAGCATTGACCCATACATTGGGAAGCCTGGGGCCTACCATAGTATGCCCGGGCTTCCCTAGAAGACCAGGCCTGCACCTAGGTCTTCCAAATCATGTACGGCTTGAAGGGCGGGAAATACATGAATACAGAAAAAAATCAAAAGAAACAATATGTGAGATGGACTGAGTGTCAGACTCAAAGATCCATAGGAGAAATACCAGTTGGGATTAGCAGGGTTTCCTTGGATTCTGTTGAGTTTGATATCTTTTTCAGATGGTTGAGGTATGTTTTGCCACATTTTGAAATTAAGGAGAGTCAACAATGTATCCGCTTCGCCGCGTTTAGCGCAGTGATTTTTTGGGTCGCTGCGCTACTCGCTACGCGCAGCAGGAAATCGCTGCGGTACCTGCTTTTTGACTGTACAGGAAAAAAATGTAAATTTTAGCGCGCTAAATCAGCGGTCATGTAGCATTAATGGACCGTAGTGGCGCAGTGGTTTGAAAAAAGAAAAAAAAGAAAAAAAGAGATTTGAAACAAAAGAAGTTTGAACTAGAAAAGTTCCGCTGTCTGCAAATTTAGCAGATAGTTAAAAAGGCCAATTTTTTAGCGTATGTAGCACAGTGGATAAAACATGGAGATAGTGTCCAAAAAATCATCCTCCCTTAGAGCATCTCCACCGCGGGTGCTAAACTGCGTTTCTAAACCAAATAACACCACCGTGGATGGCAAACACACATCAAATGTGCAAATTTGCCTCTTGGGATCAGACAGGATAGCACCCCACCCTACCCCACCCTTTCAAGTATTGCACACATTTCTTGTGATCCTCCCTCTGTCTTCCGCAAAATCAAATCCACACCACACATTTCACAACTGCAAACATCCAATTATGGCAGCTCACAGTGCAAAGCTCACTCACTACATGTTGCTAAAGCTGCACCCCATTCACCAAACTCAAGAATTGGGCAACACCATTTAGCACCAGCGGTGGAGATACTCTTACAGCAAATGACTGTATCTACTTTTTGGTATAAAAAATGGCTTAAACTCTTCTAATTCAGCTGGCGTGAGAAATGAATCTTAAGTCTTCATGTTTTCAGATTCAGCATCTTGCTTAGTGTTCCTTGTTTCTTTTTTTCTAGTAATCAAAAATTATCAAGGCTTTGAAGCTTGAGTTGAACCATCATCTTCAAGGTCATTGGACACATACAAGTTTGAGAAGATTTTTGGGCCCTGTGTGTTTTTTTGTGCTGACAAACATACCCAGTAAACAAGTTTTTTTTTCTCAATCATATCTTCAAGTCTATCATATAATTAATTCCAATCATTATTAGGTATTTGCTTTTGTGATTGGAATCTCAGCATCATTGGTCAATTGATTTGAAATTGCAGTGCTGAAGAATTATCTCCAGGATATGCAAGGTTCTATGTAAGTTGGCTGGCCTCAACCACAACAGTTATCTTTTCCTGACAAATCGTTTTGGCAATCAACTACTTACAATAGGGAAAACTGGGTTCCAGTCTGAAGTGTGAATAGTCAAACTAAAGTGGATTTCGAGTAAGCTTCATGATATGAGGAATACACAAGAAAGAAAAAATAAAAAGTACCTAAAGGCAAGAACAACATAAAAATAGGACACGAGAGTACACGAGAGGATAAGGCAACAAAGAAGAAGGCAACTAGAAAAGATAGATTAGTTGAGACAGTCAATCAGAGGGGATTAAGACGATGTGTTGAGTAAGACCTACTGGAGAGCTGTTGTTTGATAACCGAAGACAGGAATCAACAAGTTGTCAAATGGAAGGAAATGGTCGGCGAGGAGTCGATAGGAAGGGATGAGATCTTGAGATGATGTCAAACAAGTTGATGTATCAGAAGAGAGGTGCTCTTTGATAATGAAGCAATGGATGTCGTCGATGAAAGAGAAGACGAACGTGGAGGAACAGCAGCTTAAAGTAATGTAATGTGAAGGATAAGCTTGAGAGACAAGGTTGAATCTTGTAGGTTCCCCAAGCCGGAAAGTCAGATGATGGAAGGAGAGATAAGCTTATATATTTGAGAAAGAAGAGTGCGGAGGGTCAAGCGGAGATTCTTGCAGGGGAAATTTGGGAGATCCGAGCAAGGGATGACGACATGAAGATCCGAGCAAGAATGATGTCATTGTGAACCAAACTGTGACATGTACTGTGGATTACGAACAGACTGCGACATGTGCCGCAAGAGTCATAGAGGGGATGTCATTCAGATATCAACATGAAGGATTTGTTGAAGTAGTTCTTATTTGCTGAATTGGGGTTTCCTGATACAGGAACTATGCCATGTTTGAAACCCCCTAAGGTAAGAGTGACTCAAACACATCTCAAAAGATACAGATTCTCAAGTGAATATTTGATAGGGACATGGGATATCATACTGCCACGCCAGGGCAGTTTTACTACACTTACACATATGTTTCAAAACATGAATTGGAGTGAGGATCATAGATTCACTTTGAACAATTTGTGCTTTGGATTCTGTAAAACAAGTATGCATAACTGTTTCCAAACTTGTGTGGGGTATTTGTCACATTGGGGATCCCAGCTGAAACTAAAAGCAGAGTCATTATTGGATCTTGCAAGTTTTCATTTGGAGGAGGTATTTATGAAGACATGTCCAAGATATTCTTCCTTGATTGTTCTGCACTCTATTTCTAAATTCAGAAATGAATCTCCTTAAATATACTTTAACAGTAGCCATATTTTTCCACCTTGGATGCAGCAGTGCCTTCATCAAGGATCCCAATGTCAATGAAATTAGTGAGTTCTTCTTCTTGTTTCAGCTCTTGGATAAATTCTACCATCTGGAATATTTTTAATCACTTTTATCAGTCATGAATTTATCTTCAAAAGCTGATGAATTCAATTCCTTGATTGTTTTTTCAAATTCAGTTGATGGGGTTTATGAGAAAATCTCATTGTATGAACCAGATTTAACAAAGCAAAAAGTAAAACGTGGTATCTCAATGAGGAGACATGTTACAGGAATCACAAAAGAATTCCAGGAAACTAATGGTAAGCCATGGTAGAGGACTTCCTGCCAAGATTTACAGACCCTGGAAAACAAATCTGGGGCCTCTGGATTCCTTGACTCCCAGTTTTGCATTTATTCCTGAGATTAGAGCTCTAACTAACTACTAGTAAAATATGGCAGGCCTGGAAAAAATAAAATTGCTCCTAGGTAAGGCTAATTCTAAATTTCACTTGTGGGATTGTGGGAAGTTCAAAAGTTGAATTCATTCAGAGTCAAAAAAATCTTGTTTCAGATTATAGTATGGATGATATCATAAATTATGGGAGAATGGAGTGGAAAGGATTGTGGAAAAAATACATGCCAACTACTACTAGCACCCTGGCGAAAAATGGTTCATCTGATCAACAAGGGGCCTTTTGTTCCCATCATGAATTGCAAAATAAACTATACAACTGGTGCCTGAGTCTTGATAGATATACAATGAAACCTCAAGATCCTATGGATTTAAACCTAAAAATAGAAGTTAATGAGGCAACAGTGGAACTTGCAATCAAATTTCATACTTTCTCTATGGTTTTGAGAACAAACCGATTTCTATCTTCAATAGGTGTGTCATTAAATCATCAGGAATATTTGATAAAATTGAATTCTGCTCAAGTTTTTCCTCTTTGATAAAATTAATGCTACTTGTAGCTAGTAGAATGGCTATATATCAAACTTCAACACAATTACCAAAACCAAAAACCTCTGACCTCCGTCAGGAATTTGGCAACACAAAATCTATATTCCAAATGATAACAGCTTTTTGTAAGAGTTGTGATTTGAAAGGAAAACAAACTTTTGAAAAAGAGGATTTCTACAAAACAGTGGTTAAAATAGCCCCTGAACCTTACAAAATTCAAATGCAGTTTTTCCCAGAATTCAGTCCATGGGTGAAAAGTTGTGAAAAGGAATACCATTTGCTTACACAGTGTATGTTGTTCTTATTTTCCTTACTTGATTTTTCTGACATTGCTCTTGTTTCTCAGTGATCACAGTCTGCCAAGAAATTGGCCCTGCAATTACTGCAAATGGGGATATATTTTGGTTACAGCTTGAAGTAATGACTTCAGGAGAAAACCTACAGCCATTCCTTCAGGATTACAAGGAACTTTGTGAATTATTTGAAAATGGGCTTCCCTTTGATCAATTGTTTGAATATTATAGGCTAGTTTCAAGAATTAGTCATCAGATAAAACAAATTGGAGATTATGAAGCTGGAATTTTTTTACAGCCCCAAATTATTCACAAAGAAGCACACAATGCATCCCCCATAGAGAAATTCCAATCTTCCAATTCCAATGTAGACATGAAATCCAATGGCATGATCATAAGGGGGGCAGAACAGAAGTTCAACTTGGTGATGAACTATGCAGAAGAACTGCATCAAAAAATAGCATCAGGATTTGTGGGAAGGATACGGCGAAATGGCCGGGCTAGAAAAGAGCAACTTGAAGAAATAGGTGAGTAGATCAGTTAATGTTTGACACAATTTTGATAGTTATTATCTGCTGTTTCTTGGCATTTACTGATTTTTTGGGAATTCTTGATTCAAGCATTTCTGTTTTGCGAAGTCATGACAGTCAACTACCTTGTCACACCTGAGCAAGTTGATCATCATATTGGCTTAGAAATCCTTGAAGCAGATTTACCAATAATAATCAAACACAAGACATGCAAATTTTCCCAATTCTTACGGGATGGAATAGAGAAAGCATTCTCGACAGGGCCAGAACATGGTCGAGCTACGCATAAAGACTGGGATATAGAGTTGTGGAATGCGTTTGAAAATGTTCAAGCAGCCATTCCAATCTCTTTTGAGAATCTCCCAGGTGAACTGCAAGCCCAAAGGAAGAAATTTGGATCCTTGAATGGAAAAAGTTTTCAATCCATTCTTTCAGAAGGAGACCCTCAATATAGTGGATCTGTCATGGTTACACTTGGGCAATATGGGATTCATGGTGGAAGAGCTGAAATAATTCCAATGTACAATACTCCAGAGGTCTGGGGGCCCATGAAGAAGGCTACAGAGAGAGAATTTGGAACAATTTCTGAAGAAAATGCCAAAATCTTGATAAGATCCTTAAAGCGTACCCAAAGGTTTATCCAAAATATCCCAGTATTTGATAGAATTTGTAAGTTGCACTTTGGTTTGCGAAAAAAATGTTGATCAAAAAAAGAAATTCATGTAGAGTTTGTTTTTGGGATTCCTTTTTTTTCTCCTTGCTTTTTCACCAAAAGATTATGCCATGAATCAGGTCAAACCTTTTGAAAGAAGTAATTTATTAAGAGATGTAGAAGCAAGATTTGAAAAATCAAAAGATACCAAGAAAATGTCAAATTATGAGATCAAGACATTGAATAGATTACTTCAATTGATTATCAACCACTCAGAAAAAATGGATTACCCAGCTTGGAAGAAGAATGTTTTCCGCGGATTTTATTACCTACCAAACTACTGTGTGAAGACCTTGGGAGATATATTTTCTGATTGTTTGAGGAATTTACTATTGGAAGGGGAGTATTTCCGTGGAAAAACACAGCGAGGTCACTGGATTGAACCAGATTTGATCTATAAAGAAATAGAGCAAAAATGGCTCTTGGAAAATACCAAAGTAGCAGTAGATTGGCTTGTAGAAAGCTTTGCTGAAGCACGGATTCAATCAGGTCAGGAGGAATTCATGATGAAAAGAGGGTCTTATGAATTACCCACCATCAAAATCAAATGACTTAATTGGGATGTGGAACAAAAATCTTTTTTTGGTTTATCATGTAGCGCCAGCGGGATAGCCTCATGAAGTTCAACCTCTCAAATCACCCTGCCCCCCCCCCCCCCCGCCCATCTATCAAGACCGCTTTTTTTACTTTCACTGGATTGATATGGCATCGGAATCACTTAAGAACTCATTTCAAATTGAAATTCATCATCTTCCTAGTCTCTTTTTCCATTTCTAACTTTGTTGAAAGTCTGAGCTTCGCTTCCTACTTCACTTTGCAACTTCATCAACTGCTGATGATTTTTTGAACATGATTAGGAGTTTCTTTTCCTGTGTTTCTTTGAAATTCCTCATTGAGCGTTGTCTATTGAAATTTACATTTGGTGTGTTATACAAACACAATCCAAACTTCTCCACCTTACATATGTCGACCCCAATCTTCAGACAGCTGCATCCAGTGAATGCCCAAGTAAGAAAACAATTCCATGCCAGCCATGTTAAATATGCCTTCCCCTCAACGCAGGTTTTGGATGAATTTGTTTAAACCCAAACATGGGTACAAGATGTGGGCTGTGCCAGTGGGGGTTTGCCGTTCAAGCGTCTCAGAATAGTAACTTAACCAAGTCCCTCTGTTTGTGGAGGGGAGGTGCCGTCCCGCCAAGGCCCTCCGAAGGAAAGGAGTGCGCTTCGTGCCAGCCAGGCTGTACCAGGCCCTCCAAAGAGAGACTTGTCTCGAAGGAGAGATAAAAAAGCTCTGGCCGAGTTCGGGGCTGCAACGCCGAGACAGCCTGCTGCGGGACTGAGAGTCAAAGGGGGTCCGGCCCACCCGCTTTGCCCCCTTCCGCGGCTACCCCACTCAACGCGTTGCTGTGGTCCCCCAACAAAAAAAACACATCCGTCTCCTCAACACATCTCTCTGCGCCAATTCGAACTACACACTAGAAGCTCACAGGAACGAACGAGAGAACCTATCCAAAGGGACTGTGAATCGATCCTTATCAAGAACGGTATACCGTAGGATGGACCAATCGATATTTTCGCTGTTTACCACGAAGGACTGGCCGTTTCAATCGGCAACAAGAACTTCTGGTACCAATGAAACAGACAAAAATGCCCCCAAATATAAATCGAAGGACAGGCGCGAAAATTTACTGGAGCCCAAGACGCTCCGATCACGCGAAGAAACAATCGATGGGATGTTATTCTTCGATCGGTTGATGAAAATAGGTTCTGTCCCTAACTTCAAGGACCTCTTCCCACCGTCCCATCCATCTCGTCTGCGCCATCTATTAGACTCTATCGATGCCTGTGACTTCGACCTACTGAGTCAGTTACTTGACCTTCGTCTTTCTCTTTTTAATTTTTTAATTTTTTTGATGTGCTCACTCACATAAATGCCTCCTTTACAGAAAAAAATTGCTTGGTGTATTATCTCTTAAAAGAATATGGAGACGGTCGAGAAAATCGCTTTGCGATCGATCGAATAATCCCATCTCATTTTACTCGCGGACTTGATGGTATATGGGCGCTCGATCATTCCCAATGGCAGGTACGTTGCTTCCCTACCACCTCATAGTATCAGCCAAGCTTTTCTCCAGACTGATAGCTTCATGTTATCTATTCAGGCTGCCATCCGATGGATGTCTGATCCAACCGTCACGCCCGATTTTCTACCTGAAATCATCCGGACCCTTGCCACTCAACCCCCTTTAAAACTTCGATCCGACTATGTTATGCGATTTTATCTGCTTACCCAACCTTCACTCGACCTGCCATCGATCGAGTTCGTATTGCGGGCCATGTGCATAAACTGTAACCTCCGATCTGCCTGGGCTCTTCAACGCTCGTATGGCCGACCCGAGCGGGATCGACTGTTAAGGATCATTTTCGAAACTTGCTTTGGTCTAAACGACTATGACCAACCACTACCAGAAGTCCTTCAAATTCTAGTTGCTTTTCCATTTGACGAGCTTGAAGATACAACTCTATTTCGATTTGTCATTGAAGCCCCCCGGCTGTTGCCCGGACCGCATTCAATGGTTGCTATTCAATTTTATCTCAGCAAACTCACTTCAGAGGCTCGCTATGTTGAGGCCATCAGATTTGAACGCGAGTTATCGGAGTCGGCTGGGATCGTCTCTAATCCCGACATTGATCGCGTCATCCGGGGCATTGCTGAGATGATACCAGAGGTTCAACGGAATATGCTTGAACTCGAATTCGATCAAAAGCATCCAATTCTTAATCAAACTCAAGCTTCAAACGGGATGGCAGAAGACCCTTCAAACGATATGGACCTCAGCGCTAGTTACGATGTATGCTCACTGGCTTGGGATCCTCCTCCCCCACCACCAGAATTGCCACCCCCCAGCTCATTGGCCGAAGCGCGCACTCAACAAGAACTACTCAACCCACCCAAACCAACTGTCTCCAGGACCTCGATCCCTCTATCAGCCTCGCCATTTTTAAGACGCGCGATGCCCAGGATGTCACTTGACAAGTCCAATGTGTCTCAAAAGGTACTTCTCAAAGCACTCGCATACACCCGACTACCCACAGCACCCAGCTCACCGGATCCTATGCAAGAGCCCGCTCAGACTGATCCAGTTGGTGATCAAGGCGATTCCGAAATGCCCCCCACCCCAACCTCTTCGCGGCCCACTCCCCGATTTACACATTTTGTCGGCCCATCTCGACTGCCAACTAGCGCATCTAAGCCGCCCCCTCCTCCGCCCAATTTCTCGACATCCTTTGCTCGTTCGAGCGTCGCGGCCACGGGTAGTCCATTCCACAGACTAAGCTTCCCAGAAGCAGAAAAGCCTTCGCCAGCGGCACCTGAAGAACGATGGCCTACTCGGATAGCCTTCACTCCCCGGCGCCCGTCTCAAAGGAGAGTTGAGGATCGGGTCCTCAAACAAGGCAACCCAACTCAGAGTATGAGAGAAGTCCGGAACACTGCCAGCAGTGAGAGCAGCGATGAACCCATGCCGAGCCAGCCAGCACCGAGTGCTCCACCCAAGCAACAGTTCTCGGCCGTCGTTGTTCCCCGAGAAAATAGAGGAGAACTGAAGTCACCCCCGAAGAAAATGGCTAGGGTTAGCAAGACCTCGACCCGTCGAGCGCCACAGATGGAGCGAGTTCTGCCAGGCGGATTAAATCTTGAAGACGAAGAGATGGACGAGCTTCCGGAGAACAATCAGGAGCAATCCTCGATCGAAACGAGTAAACCTCCAACAGCCAGAAATGACAACCATCCCAAAGAAAATTTCCAACCCCCTCGATCCTCCACTGTCACCCGCAAAAAGGCCAAAGTAGACAATCGTGGCAGCAATAATCTCCAGCTACAGAACTCGATTGCCGTCCCGCCCATCACACCTCGTCGATCTACTCGGTTGCATTCGACCACTCCGGCAAAGAAATTGGTCCTTCCGGGCGGCATGATCGATCACGATTCGATCGAGGAAGACGACGACGAACATGTCCCTTAGCGTCACCATCAAGAACCGCTTCAGAGCTCTCAAAGCTCTAGGAAAACCCCAAGTAAATCTAAGAGTAGGAAAAAACTTACTTCTCATAAATGATCTGTCCTTTGTTCACTTGCTTGTTGATATGTGTAACCTAAAATATACACCCATACTTACATACTTATCTGAGCAATCGGCTCATTCACTTACTCTCTCGGCTATCTAAAATATTCAATACTTTCAGATGATCCGCAACCATGAAAAGATGTGACCACCTTCATCATTCCATCTATCTTCCTTAACAACTGACCCTGATATTTTATAGTATTCTTGAGCAATCAAACAGCATTGCGTATAATCCCTAGATAACATGCATATTTTGATATCTTGGTGCACATACGACTAAATGATGGTAACAAGCCAATCCAACTGGACCCAATTTCACAATAGAGTCGATTGTTTGATCAATCCCAGAGTGTGTTTTGAAAACTACTGGTCTATGTATGAGAAGAATATCCTGCTCATCAATTTCAGTTTGTTTGTTTGGGTTTAAAGTGATTTCAAGGTGTGACATGAGGGTTCCAACCAAAGCTTTTGATGACACACCAAGAAACAGTGCAAGACTTTCTTGCTTGGCTTTCTGTAGTACAGAGATGTTTTCTTCTTGGATACTACTGTGTGGATATGAGCTTTTAGTATCCAAGATTTTCACTTCTGGGACACTTCACTATGTTTTGCCATTCTCTAGTCAACGTGTAAAGGGATCTATCCTACTATACGATTCTCACCCCTCAAAAATCACCATGAAATTTTATGTAAAAATGGCGGCGACCATGGTGGACTGTCGCGGGGGTATCATGATGACGCACATAACTGCATTTCGCGCCCATCATCTTGTACATATAATACTGGAGACGAGGACATATCCAAGTGCATGCGTTCGACGTGCTCTGAATCCTCCGTGTTCCCGTGGATATACCAGAAACTGACTGACCACTGTTGTCCATTTCCTCTGACAGAAGGAACAAAAACACAAATAAAGAATACAGCGTGTTTTTTTAGTCTATACATCAAGAGAGGATATCGAAAATGGGGAGAGCGAGGAGGGGAGAGGGGAAAAGGAAAACAAGAAGTGAATGGGAAGATGGTGTGGTTGAGAACACCAGAGAGATCTGAGATGGGATTTCAGTTGTGGTTAACGTTCCCTCTGAACATGAACATGGAGAGTTTATTAGACGCGGTGGGGGTTGAGCGCGTGGAGGGTGCTGCAGATGAGGGGGTGCTGGGAGAGATCTTGTTGAATGAGGTTTTCCTGGAAGCAGTTTGGCGTTTGACGGGGATGTAATCATGAGCAGGATGAGCGTGGGACTCGGTTTGCGGGGGGCGAGGGGTCGGGCCATCGTTGATAAAGGAGGCAGTCGATGGGCCAGTGGGGAGTTGGCAGGACTTGCGATGAGACGATGATGGTCTTAGAGGAGCTTTGGTTTTCTCATTAAGTTGACTTTTAAGCTCGACGATGTCCTTAGAAAAGTCAAACAATTTCGGTTTCCCGATCGGCGGTCTTTTTTCTGAAGATGAAGCAGGTTTTTGGAATGTGAACCGGTTCCGGATCCCAGTGGCGACTCTTGCGAGCGAAGGGCTGATCTCTTCGTCATAGGCTGTTGTTGTTGATACGTTCCGTTTGGAAGCTTTAGAAAGTTTGGAAGAAGGCGTGGGCACAAACCCGCGACAAATCCTTTTGGATGGTTGATGAGATTGGCTGGTGGATTGGGTAGCCTTCCGTCGATTGGGCCCAGTCTCTAAGACTTTCGTCTGGTCATTCTCGTCATTATCAGAGCTATAGATCGGATCAGAGCTAATCGGGAACTGGCGCGTCTGCCGAGAGATAGGCTCAGAAACGCGCCGACAGTTTAACACCGCCGCAGTTGAGTGATGATTATTAGGCGTGATGATCGTCACTTGCGGTTTGGTTATAGTCAGCTCACTTTCATCCGGCTCAGAGGTGCTGATGAAACCATCAGAATTATCTTGAAAGGCTTGATTCTTGATTTCCGGGGATGTTTTACAGTTCTCCTGGCTCGATAGACTGAAGCTGCTGCATGGGAATAGCTCAGGGCGCGACACTGAATGAATCGTGGCGGGGGCGATGAATGGGTCGTGCATCTGACTGGACGGCAAATCTTCTCCGATTAGCTTTTCGAACTCGATATCTTTTCTGGCATCTTCCCTCTTGACACCGACCGAGTCGTCGGTCGACATGTCCGATATTGCATCCCAGCCTTCTTGTGTCATCGGCACGGCGTCCTCGGCTGCAAGATCCTCGATCGTTGTCTGTGTCGCAATGTATCCCTGTGATGCTGAATCAGCTTCGGGTGGGGTCGGGCTAATTAAATCGGGCTGTTTACTAGATTGAAGCTCAAAAAATTTGCTCGGCTTTCCGTTGACTGGAGCAATGGACTTCGTGTCTTGTCGACTAGGAAGGTTGTCTGAAATAGAAGGGTGTGCGGGGGTCGAAGAGACTGCTTTTGAATTGGAATTGGATGACTCTAGTAAAACAAATTTGCAAAAAAAAAAAAAAAAAAACGAAGCGGGGTTTGACGATGTAATTCAGTAGAGGAAACTGGCATGTGCGTCATTTACAACTGTCCAAAAAAACTCACTGAAGGCAAACTGATTGAGGGTGGATTGTTTCCCAGAATTCAGCGCTGGGCGTTTGGAGGTCGACTGCTTGGGAGTATTTGTTGTAGGTTGACAGCGCGGAGAGACGTGCTTGAGTGCAGTGGATTTGCCCGAAAAAACTTCTTTAGTGCATGGATCGACGCGTCCTTCCGCGACATCGATTGCTATCTGATCAGGCCATTTTTCCCCACATCCAGCGAGGGATTTTTGGGAAGGCGGTACGTCTGGGAGGGGATTGAGAGGGATCATCGTTCGGGTAGTCGGATCGTAGACAAACTGGTGTTCAAACGTCAACTCGGCTTCGCGGAAGGCTTGCTCGTACTTGAGCGGGACAGGTAGTTTGCCATCGAGACGAGTTGCCTTGATGGCCTGTTAGAAAGGTGAGATGGTCAGGATAGTTGTTGACTGGGGCGGCAGTGGGAAGATTCGGAGTTTAGTGGGGATGATCAACTTGCCCGCTCAGCTGTCTGATGTCTTCTTATCAAGTCATACGCCTTCTTTATCCCGAGACCAGGGATGCTAGCTAGATAATCACATCCACTCAACATCGCCATCTGTCTGAACTGTTGGTCACTCCATAGAGCCATTCGTTTATCTTCAAGTTGCTTGAATTCGTCACGACTAATGTGAATACAATTACCAGATGGATCCAGTTTGAACAGGACATTCCGAGCCCCATAGACTAAGAGATCCGAGTCTTCGGTGATTACCGCGTCGACTTCGCCCTGCATCTCCAAGTATCGTAGCTGCGCATCTGCTTCATAGGGCGCGACCACGTATTTGACACCCATCGAGCGGAGGGCAAGGATGACATCGTGAGCTAATCGAG